>NC_086284.1:175320665-176003749 GCF_963924245.1 Chroicocephalus ridibundus | reverse complement strand
AAGATCACATGGCCTGCATTTAAGAATTCACTGAGAATCAGAGGCCCAGATTTTGCCTTCCCTTCTCTACAGCATACAATACTTCAGGTAGTCACTGTTCTTCAGTTGGCTGTGTGCATTCCTGGGCTGTAAGGGCTACACAGGGTAGAAGACTTCTGATAGAAATGCCCTGCATAAATCTGCTTGTTAACTACACCTACTAGCAATTCCTCACTCTGTAATGTGGGAAGGAGCCTGGATTCTCATTCAGGAAAAAGGCCCGTTCACACCAGTTTCGCTACTGAAACAAGAATCAGGTCTGAAGAGCTCAGCTTATTCATCATGTTGCATTGCTAATGGAAACTATTGCAATTCCTTTGAGCAAAAGCTCAGGTTTTGATTCAGTTTCTGTTCACTAGCAATGACTTGAGAAACCAGACTTCGCATTTTTGAGGTCCACATGTCTGGTGGATACATGTGTGGGTGGGTGTGTGTGTTTCTCAAATTTAATTCTAAGTGCCTATCCATTCAAACAGGAATAAGACCACATTTTGTCTAAATCTTCCTTACAACACACACGTGTGGCTGTCACCACTTTAGCCATCAATATAAACAGAAATCATCCATTGATCTCAGCTGGCTTTTCTGAAGAAACCTGGTGTTTTGCACTCCTTCCCCAGAAGGACACCTGTCCTGGGGAGAGGGACAAGCTGTGCTTTCAAAGAGATTGGGTCGGGTAGTGAATATAACTCCGTAAAAGCTATGAAAAATATTAAAAAGTGTAATAGTTGTATTAGTGCAATTCCTTGAATTCCACAAAAATCTGAACAATGCATAAAGATGGTTTGAGGAGTTTTTGTGCCAGTTTGGATTGCGTATCACTGCAAAAGATTAATTTCTTTGGTAGGAAATCTACAAACTTCTGGATTGAATTGCTACATTCTTATAGACATGAGAAGAGATATTTAATCCAATCAGGAGAGAAATAACAGTAGCAATAGAGTTTATCACAGGCTAATAAGCATAAAAGATATTTTTATGGTACTATACCTGTGGATTAATTAATGAGGATAAAGTTCGGAATTATGTTTGAGGAAATTACTACTCACTAAATGAAACTTCTGATACAGATGGCTTGGGAAATAGCTACTATAGTCAAATAATGTTTTCAGTTTAATAAATGGGTAAGCTTTTGTTATGCATGAAACTGGCTTGCATTTTAAAGTTTATATTTAGAAAAATTATATGAAGTAAAATAGGTAATATTTATCAAAAGACCTTAAAGTAGAAGATACTATGTAGCTGAGTTAGGAAAATTGTTTTGTAGCAATTAATCTTCAAATCAATGTAGAAGTAAAAACCTAAAACGAACTGTAAGAAAACCACATTTTATTGCAATCAAAATATGGTAGCATTCTTAGATTGTATAAAAAGTAGTGAATAGAGAATAAGGCAAACCGGACAATTAAGCACAATCAGCTAAGCATATTCTAAAAGGAATATAAGGTTTTAGAAGTTTGAATGACTGAAAAGATCATAGGATAAATCAGGTTGGAAAGGACCTCAGGATGGCGCTAGTCCAAGCACCTGCTCAAAGCAGGTCACCCAGGACACAGAGATCAGACCATGTTGCTCTGGGCTTTATCCAGGTGGGTCTTGAAAACTTCCAAGGGTGGAAATCTGGGAAACCTGTTCCAGTCATTAAACTAGTAAAGGGTCGCAAAATGGTCAGTAAAATAAGATGTTACTGATTACAAAAGAAAAATAAAGTCAAAATATTTTCTTCGTGGGTGTCCTTTAGTCATCAGAATACTACTCCGTGGCTATTTGGGAGGTAAATTGCATTCCACAGCCATGACTGCATTTCAGGTCACTAAAGGGTGTAGAAGTTTGATTTGTTTCTATTGGTAAGAAATACATCAGGCATCCACTCATGAATTCATGTAGTCTGAGTCCAGTCAGTCCTTCTTACAGAACACCTCATTCGGACCAGTGCCTATCACAACATGTGGAGGCATTTATTTTTTCCTTTTCATGTGGAATTACCCTTTTCTGTTATTGTGACAAATAGGGTTTTTTTATTGAAAGCTTCAGTCTCTCCGGCCTTTCATGTTTCACATTTCATAGCTAGAGCTTGTGGGTGGACTTACTAAAACAAGAAGACAGCCTGGAAGGAAAATAGTCAAGGCAGTTTTTCATTTCATTGAACTGTGAGTTTCACTTCGATGTTCTTGAGGACATGGGGATTTTTGTTTTTTGTTTCTTTGGTTTTTTTTTGTTAAGGATCTACAAGAGGCGCAGTAATTATAGTCTTCAAAATAAGTTATTGCAAATATCATGCAAATAATTTCTTTTCAAAACTATACTTCCCTAAAATTACCCTTTTGCAGCTTCAGTAATGCTATAATTTTTATTAAAAAATTTCATCCATTTAAAGAAATACGAAGCAACTAGACTCTTCTTGAATCCTGTGGTAAGATCCTGTGGTAAGAGTAGACCATGGAACAAAATGGCAGTACTCTCTCAGGATGCAAAATTTGACCCAGCCTCTGTCTTGTCTGCAGTTCGAGTCAATAACCGACACTTAAGGAAAGAATAAAAAAGACAGACTTATAGAGATTTCTCCTTTGAGGAGCATCCTGGTCCAAAGAAAGATATGCTGATAGACAAGGTTTTAGAAAGGGGGCCAAGGGAATAATTAGAATCAAAATGAATATATTCATCCATGTCATGGCATGTGGTGCATCCAGGCACCACATCTCTGCTCACTGACAACTGCAAACACCACCTTTCCTTCCTCAAAATACACAAAGGTAAAAAAATCCCATCAATCAATTTGATGCTGGGGACAACAATACAAAAACAGAAAAAGAAATGAAAACCGTGAGGTCATGGTGCCAAAATCAAAAGAGCAACCTGCCTGCTGGGCTAATTCCTTGTGCAGTTAGATCTACACTAATGAAGTGGGCTATGGTGTAGGCACAGGCGTTTTTCCAACATCAGCTATACTATTTAGTTATTAACATGCTCCCTGGCGCAGCTCTGGCCTGTGGCAACCAGAAGTAGCCTGAGAAATGCCCCAGCTAAGTCCTGGGACAGCATAGGTCAAGAATTTGCCCTGGGAGGCTGTGTGGGTAAAGCATTGTTTATTTGCTTAAGGAGTCTTCTTTCCTTTCCTTTCCTTTCCTTTCCTTTCCTTTCCTTTCCTTTCCTTTCCTTTCCTTTCCTTTCCTTTCCTTTCCTTTCCTTTCCTTTCCTTTCCTTTCCTTTCCTTTCCTTTCCTTTCCTTTCCTTTCCTTTCCTTTCCTTTCCTTTCCTTTCCTTTCCTTTCCTTTCCTTTCCTTTCCTTTCCTTTCCTTTCCTTTCCTTTCCTTTCCTTTCCTTTCCTTTCCTTTCCTTTCCTTTCCTTTCCTTTCCTTTCTCCCCTCCCCTCCCCTCCCCTCCCCTCCCCTCCCCTCTCCTCTCCTCTCCTCTCCTCTCCTCTCCTCTCCTCTCCTCTCCTCTCCTCTCCTCTCCTCTCCTCTCCTCTCCTCTCCTTTTTTTTCTTGAGAATAAGAACTGTCTTATGCCACCTGCATCATCTACTTTACTGCACAGGCAGATGCAGGCTGTCAGGCTGGTGTTCTCATGAGGGTTGTGTGTGGATTTCTTGTTGGGGCAAAACAAGAAACAAGGATTCTCCAGGGGCAGGGAAGGCAGCGGAGGCAGTCAGGCAACGCAACCACTGGGTACTGCTGGGGTGGGGGCTACAGCATAGACACAGCCAACCCCCACCACTGGCTGCCACCCCCAGCTGGAAAAAGCCTGAGAAAGAGACAGGAAGGCTAGAGAAAAGGAAAAGTGCAGACTGATGGTGGTAGGAACTGAAGTCTCTGGTTTCAGGGTCAGATAATCCAACTATCTGTATGATACAACTCGACCTACATTTGGCACAGCAGTTCATTAAGCCATCGTTGCTAATGTCACAGACTTCACTCTCTGAAGTGATGTTGCCATGACCACTTCCCTTGGTAATTTATTCCACGGTCCAGTTGCTTTTTCTGTTTTTCAAAATGGAACTGTAAATTAGAGAGCGTTAATACACAAAGACTTGTGCTTATTCTGGTTGGGAAATTTCTAACCAGGGCAGTGTAGCTTTTGTATTTGAGT
Source organism: Chroicocephalus ridibundus (assembly GCF_963924245.1). Classification (NCBI taxonomy): domain Eukaryota; kingdom Metazoa; phylum Chordata; class Aves; order Charadriiformes; family Laridae; genus Chroicocephalus; species Chroicocephalus ridibundus. The sequence continues at coordinate 175,999,621 of NC_086284.1, read as the reverse complement.
CAGAGTAAAGGTTCCTACAGTGAAACATGAATTAATTTTTGATAGCTGAGAAAATTTTAGTGGATTCATTTCTGTATGATAGATTTAAATAATGTTTGCGGTTATTATTCAGAGCCTTCAATTGGTTTTACCAATAATTGTTTTTGATTTTGAAACAAGAAAATTAGGAGTCCTATCTGTGATTTAATAACAGTGTCTGCCTCATTTTAGACATCTCTAGGGACGGCTGCTTCCATGAGCTTACTGCTTAATGATATATGTTTAAATAGCTTATAGATAATGAAAATCGACGAAAGAAATATTTTATTTTGAACTGTGCAACTACACAGAAAATTGTATGCGTGTGTGCACATGCATGCACATGGTTGCAAATTTTACCATATTAACATCTGTCCTCCTCACACACCAGGATTATTCTGGTTGTAAGTAAATAAATATACTCGTACTTCCGTGCTTAAGTTTTGTCCTAGTTCACTAGAATCCTAGAATTGAGGAATTGTGTTCGGACAGATGGACCTTGAAAGACGTGGCGAAGGGAACAACCCAAAAGCTAACGTCTTTTAGCAGTTGGTGGGGCTGGAAAGAATGACCCTCCTGAGTCACTAGTCCGGCACCTTGCTCTCAGAGACAGCAGGTCTATATGACCTTTTTTCAGAAAACAATGACAGCTTTTGGGCCCATGACTTCCGTTTTAGATGTGCTCCAAAACTGAGTTTTTTTTGGTTTTCCTTTTCTAGTTTCTGGAGCAATTTGTTCTTGGTTAATTTGTTGCCATTTTCTTTTGTGCTAGTCCTGGTTTTTAGTGCAAAGATTTCCTTCTCTTCCCATTGTTTTTGTCCCTATATATTTTATGCAATGGTGGTATCTCCTTTCAACCTGCATTTGATAAAGCAAAGAACTTGAGCTTTTTTTAGTCTCCATATAGAAAACATTTCATTCTTCTTATCAGCTTAGCAATCTTTTTGCATTCCTATGCAATTCTAAGATCTTTCTTGAACAGAATTATACACAGAATTGAGACTTGGTGGGGGTATTGTTACTGTCATGCCCCCAAATCATCTTGTAATCAGCTGGTACTACTTTGTTGTATTTCTGCTTAGATCCAGTTGAGCTCCTGACATTAAAAATATCTAGTGGATTGGGTTTTTTTCTTGCTCAGTTTCATCTGAGAAAGAAAGAATCTGGCTCAAAAACCATTGACAACTTTGACCTTCCCTGAGTTTTACAGTTAAACAAGACTGTACATACCTGGAAGGAATTAGGAACCAATACATTCATTTTAGAGGGTGTACAAATTACATGAGTTTTAATTGCTTGACTGATTTAGCTTTCAGTTTTGATTTATGATGAGTTTATGATGCTGAAAACATCCACCTTTGTCTGTTACCTGACAGCAGCTGCATGATGAGCAATCTGTCTGTGAACAATCTCTCTCAGTCCATTTACCGTCCCTGTTCCAAACATATCCCTATGCAAGAAGCCATAGGTAATAAATTGTACTTACATTTCATATTTGCAGCTAAACAAAATGGCACAAACATCTGGGAACAGATACCATATGCGGTGTGTTTCCAAACAGGCGTATTATTAACACTCCACCTGTTCTCTAACACAAATTATTCTTTCTTCAGACAGAAACATTTAACCTTGGTACATTTAAGTTTCAAAGGGTGAATCCAAGATTTAACTATGATAAGCAAGGGGAAAGAACTGTGTTGCAGTTAATTATGTACTCCCCCACAGCAGCAATCACAGACACAGAAATGTGGGGAAAAATGGAAAGTATGAGTTTCTGCTGAGTCTCAAATAAGAATTCTGTCCTAAAGGAGAAGTCAGAAGAAAAAATTTGCTTTAATTTTTATATACTAGGTACTCCAATACAAACAATAAAATAAAATCTTATACTGAAGTATTCCTTTATTGAATTTTATTCATTTTGCTACTCTGCTGTTTTTTTCTTGTTATAATTATCATATTATTTCCTGATCACAATTGGGGAAAAAAAACCAAATAAAGTGTATTATGGCATATCTTTTATTGTCCCCATTGTTACTAATGGTAAGAATTTTCTATTTATTTTAACAGAATGGAAAAGAGAGAGTCTTAGTTCAAATTGAAAGGGCAGGTGGCAAAGCAAGCACAGTGCTTCTGTTACAGGAGTGGGGTCCATGACTTGCATGAGACTACACAACATCAAGGGAAGACCCCCAGAGATTATTACAATAAAGAGATGGTGAAAAATGGATGAAGTCTGAAACAGCACTGCAGCCTTTGGAAGCAGTTGCTGCACAAAATTTCCTGAAACAATGGCATGAAATTGTATGCTGTGGAGCTAGGTCTCAGAGAAACAAAGACCAGTGCAATCTAGTAATCCTGGGGAAATCTCACCAGCATGGATGTAAAGATAGACTCTTTCAAGGTCTCCATTGGGACACTGATTATATCTTCTTTGAAGTCAAAGAAAAGACTCCTACCTTAACTGTAAAAAATGGCATCCATTTTGGGTCAATTTACGCATTTTAAAATGTTTTCCCATGTAAAAACCAAGCCTATTCTTTTCAACTTATTGATAAAACTTGATGTGATGCAGATTATTTCAAGAAAATGAGTAAGGACTACCTAAAGTAAAAGCTAAATGTATTACAATTAAAATTCTGAATTTCCCTCGTCTTGCACAACAATAGACAGTTCATTCTGTCTGAAAGGGATGTTTACAACTTTAAGGCTTTTCATCTTTCCATCCTGCCAGATTTTCTATCAGGGGACATCAGCTGAAATTCTCCTAGGAGCCACTACTTGTCAGTGTGAAAAAAACCACAACAGAATGCAATCATACCCATCTAATCAAGGAACCAAAATCATTTACATAAACAGTCAAACACAGAAAAGCTTAAATTTCAGATATTTCCAGGGAAGTAGCCTAGAGATCCTAGGAATAATCCTCTTTCTTATTCTTCCACCCTTTTCCCATAGCATCATCATCTCAAAAAAGCTCAAACACTTAAGAAAATTTCATATGCATTTGAGAAAATATTTGTAGTCACACCTAAATTGTTTAAGAGGGATACACTGGAGTTTCTTATTCGTCACATCTGTGAGATCTTTTTTGCAAAAGAAAACAAATTCATATTCTCCTGCTATTTAAAAGCTAGCCTCAAGACAAAGACACCAGAGGAAAATTAATATTTAATGTATTTTCATTTTGCAAAATGGATTAACTAAATAAAAAAGATATCTGGTAAGACTCTCTCATTCAGATAAGATAATTGTAAATGTTCTTTTGAGAGAAGGATCTATATATTTAGATAGAGACCACATGTTTAGATAAGGCTGTACTCTTCAATGAAGTCAATCTAAGATAAAAAAAAAGGTCTTTGGCATTTTTCTAGTACTTAATCTTGTCATAACAGTGAAACATCTGATAAAGATCCACAGTTGTTATGGAAAAAAAAGTCCTATGACCTGTAGAAAATACAGTCATTAATCAACATTTCTTGATAGTATGGAAAAGTTGATTTGTTCCTGACATGTCACTTGAATAAAGATTTTCTGCTGTTTGTAAAGTAAGATTTCCTGATTTCTGAGTTACCTGTGGCCCAAATCTTGCTTGTACTCCAAGAAGTCATCTGCTTGTCTCCTTTTGCCCATTGCTATGGGCCAAAGACTGCAAAGCAATGCTACCACTCTGCTGCTGCCCAATAGCCACCAGCTCCCTGCAGAGCCCCACAGGTGCATTCAAAACTTTTGTTTATCCTATGTATACAGAGTATGGTGTCCCACAGGTGAGCGCTGGACTCCCGGGCCCTGAATTTCACTGCAGTCATCCCACAAGATGTTTCCAACAGGAAAAAAAAAAGGTAGCATTCTGCATAAAGTGATATACTTGTGGTTGGGTCGAAAACTGTATCAAATATTTTCTGTTTTAGCCATGGTTATCACCTGAGGAGATGACAGATGCATTTGCAGCAGCAGTGATCTCTATGTTCACAACAACAGGCAACATCAGGCTTTGGAGAGGGATGAGCAGAGACTCCAAAGATATGTAGGGCTGCAGCCTTTTTTTTTTTTTTATGACCATCATGACACTACATTTTGCATGGGAAACAGATGTATTAGGGAAGTATTTGGGGCATAAGCAAGATCAAAGGGCTGCAGGGTACGTACTCAGCCAAGACAATCTCCAATTGTTGTGGGATGGGGGTGCTATTGTTTTCTTTAGAAGAGTGTTGGCTTTGAGCAAAGTGGATATAAAACCCTCTGTCCTACTCGGTCTTGGGATCATAGAGGACCTCCTGGTTTCTTTTCTTCTCCAAAGTGAAGGTGTCCATTTTTACCTCATTTTCTACACCTCCCGTAAAACGTGTGAGTTTGCTTTGATTCTAATAGTGTTTTGGGGCTGACAAGCCACCGGGAATCCTATATGCTTAAAATATGCGGTCAAACATAACTAAGGTTTCAGCATACCATGCAGCAAAGGCCACCCTCTTTTTACCCTTTCCTTGGGTTCCAGCATTTTTCTGATCTTCCCATTTCTACTGCACATCATTGCACATTCAGTTTCGACCTGTTCAGTCTAAACTGAAGCCACCAAAAGCAAAGATATTTCAGAGAAGCTCAGAGGAGGAGGTCGTATCCTAATGACATACAACAGTATATTCCTTAGTTGTTGTACAGAAGCTCTTGACAAGACAGTGAGTTTATCCCCACTTAGGCTTTTTTTAACAAGTTACAATATTATTTCTGAAATAAGTTGAAGAAGCTGAGATACATTAGGATTGCATGTCTTTCTCAAGGTCACAAAAAATCTGCCAAACTGGAAATTTCACCCACATTTTCTGAGTCATATCTCAGTGCTTAACAACAAGGTCCTTTTCTCTTGCATCTCTTGGAGATACACTGATGAAACACGAGTCTGAAATCAGAATGAAGCTTGGATTTTCATTTTTTTTTTCTGTTTTACCATTCATTTCTACAGAATGCATAGCATTATTTAGGAATAACAGAAGGCACTGACTGGCACTAGTTTGTTGGACTTTACTGCAGAAAGCAACGGAGTAGGTCAACAAGCAGTGACATACTCAAGGACACCAAAAGCACTTCTGCCAAAACAAATCATTCGCCCTCTGCCACTTCACTTCTCATGAACATCAGTGCTGCAGTCATCTATCCACACTGACATCTGGTATATACAAGACAACATCATTATTCTGCAGAGATTCTTGTAGAAGTGCACATAAGAAGCACTTGATTGAAACAGTTAAAAAGTGTGTTTCAGTGAACAGTATGAATTCTTGGAAGGAAACTCTAAGGATTTTTATATCTTCTAAGTTCATGGGTCTTTTCATTGTTTCTTTACTGAACTATTTTGAAAACACCTTGAAGCAAAAATCTTGTTTACTAGTGATGTAATAACCCCTGCAGATGTTGAACTGCAAAACAAACAAGTTTTAATACTTGTTGTCCTGGTTTGAGGTAAAACGGAACCAATTTTCTGATTTATAATTTTACTTTTTAGCTGGGCCTCCTCTAACTGACTAAAGTCTGAAATTAACAGCATATTGTTCAGACACTGTTCACTCTCAGAGTGATAAGACCTGATTATACCAAGGAACGGTATGCACAGAGGCTCTTGCTTAGACTTATTGCTATAACATCCAAGGTCAGCTCACTTCGCTGTTTGCCCCGTTAGAGGCTCGGAAACGGAGAAGCATAGAGGGGTCCCACCCGTAGGGAGGAGCAGACAGGACAGGTGACCCAAAACTGACCAACAGGGTATTCCATCCCATATGCATCATGCTCAGTATAAAAGCTGAGGGATCAAAGGGGCAAAGGGGGCTCTGGCTCGTTTTTTCTTCAATGGCCGACGTCTGAGGAGGACCCTGTCTGTTCGTCTGCTTTTGATCCTGATCCGAGCACTCCTGACTCTAGTTCTGGAGTTCAGCTCCTGTCCGTCGTTGACTCCAGTCTGGGACTTTCCCTGTGTCTGCTGGTGATGCGATCGTCATCCTGGGAGCTGGATACGGTTTTGTATATATCGTATACTTTTTTTTTTCCCCTTTAATTTTTATTACTCTATTATTATTTAGTATTTTCTTATTTATTATTATTTTCATTGAAGTAGTTTAGTTCTTTTTCTAAACTCGTAAATCTCCTTATGTCTTCCTCTCCTCTCTGAGGAGAGAGGGGGGGAAGGGCCATCTGTCGTTCTGCTTGGCCAATCCAGCCAAAACCGCGACACTTGTCCAGATAGTTTTGATTTCCAGCTCCGGAGGAAGACCATAGAATTCTGCTGATTTCTACTAGCTGAAAATCATGTCACCGGTCTCAGAGAGAAGGCAGAAATGCTCAAAAGCAAAACTGTCCTACTGGAAGAGTAAATTTTAACAATGTGTTTCATAGCCACCATTCACATTGAACAAGATTGCTATTGTTTTAAAGGAACACAGATGCCACAGTAGAAACCAACAGCAGTCATAGCCAATAAAATGGCAGCTGCCATATAAAAAATTTATGGTTTGAGGTTAAAACAACATACTTCCCTTTAGGGAATTTCAGTCATTACAGAATATCATTATGAATCAAGTTTTCTAAGAAAAGAACCATGAAACGTGAGCATTACAAATTCAGGGTGCACAATTTACTACTGAAACATATTTATTTTCAAAAGGTGGCTGTTCATCTGGTTGTGGCAACCTCTAATCATTTCTTACAATCCATTCATAAGTATACACTTATGTATTGCAATTATTTCTTCATCTTTTTATTACTTGTGTTCTGGATGTCTTCTGAGGCTGTGGTTCCAGTAGCATTGCCACACTGCTTCATTCTGAGAGCATAGCTCACTGATAGGGGGCCAGGTACCATATTCTCACAATAAAAAACACCTGCTTTTTGACAAACAGGTTTTTTTAATATACTCTTTTGCTTTTTGCTTTTCTATTTTATAGTACCATGGCAATTTTCACAGTCTTTGAGCTACCTGCATATTTTCTGTGCCCCAATAACATGATTTTTCAGGACCAATATTTATAGGTGCCTCTACGTTTGGCATGTAGTATGAAGTCAATGAAATGTCTGGCGTGCTAGACAGTTCACCTAAAATATCTAATACACATTATGTGCTTCAAGTAACTTCATAAAATGTAGAGTTGACAACTATTAGATAATTAGAAGATAAACTAATACTCTACAATCCCTAACAATTTCCATTATAAATGTTCCTCTTCAGTCCAGTAGCAACATGCAGGTTTTTTTTACACTGGTTAGTGACTATCTTGTAGTTATTACAACTTATAAAATAAACTTACACACAGATTTGTCCCAGTCCAGTTACCGATTATGAGTGACACCGAGTAGCCAGTTCCTGTTTCTCGCTAATAATCCTCAGAATTCCTGGATTTTTTTCAAAGAGACCGGACATTGCAAGGTCAGAGTGATGGGGTCCACAAGCGGCATCAGCATGCACTACTCTGACAACCACAGGTTGCAGCTACACCTTCTAAAACAGAGAAATGGGGAAGTGAAAGATGTACTAAGGGACATAAGCCCCATTAGAGAACCCACCAACTTTTCCATAACTTACCTCTCACTGTTGTGGACTTGCCGGTTTTTGAAAAGGCATTTATCAGACCTGATGTTAGAAGATATTGCATATTTGCAAAGTTGATAATTTTTTTCTTCGTAACAGTTTTTCAAGATTGGGACTTAATGGTTCATTAATTGAAAGAAAATTTGAGTAATGTCTTTCCTTCCTATATATATTATTTCCACAGATCATTTTCACTGTACAATAGCTACTAAAATTTAATATCTTAGAAGACTAGAATTTCCTCACATCCTAGTATTTTGTCCCCATATCTTTAATTTCATAGCAATTTCACTAAATGGACATAGCTTTCCAGCAGGTTTAATAGGGTACGGTTTGAAACAAAATCCATTTTAAATGTTTGTTAACCAATAGCAATGAAATATTGAATTGCATTAGGACTTATGTAAGAAATTTGCCTTTGATGTCCCCACTCGTGAAACTGAACCGCACACCTTCAAACCTGCCACAAAGAGAAAGTGGGAAAGAGACTTTAAGCCCTCTGTGCCTTACAGAAAGGTGTTGTTTGGTTCAATTCTCTTAAACGGCATGTGAAATCATCAAAGGATTGGCCTGTAATTTTGACATTTATGCAGAGAATATTGTAAACAAAACAAAAAGGATTTGGAATCCCAGTGATTAGGGAGTCTCAGTTGCAGGGTAAAAAAAAAAAGACTGGTGAAGTGATTGCCATACAAAAGGACTAAGTGCAGAGCTTAGCAGAACTATAATAAAGGCAGGATGCTGAATTTGTAAGGACAGCAAACTTAGTGTCCAAAGACATTAATAAAAAATTAGAAGAGATACAAACAGTAAAGTGCCGTTGCGTTTTCCAGCCTTGAAGTACCGGCTTGGGGAAGGTGTGTGCTGCTCAGCAGCCGTCTCTTCGGAGCACAGCCCTGCTGTTCAGGTGGATCTTGCAGCTCCTGGAACAAATCGTGGGTGAGAGACTCACTGGTCTCATTGCCTATGGCAATTTGCATTCACACCTTACCAGGAAATTCAGTCTTGAAAAAGGTTCTGTGGCAACGTTAATCCTGCAAAGTGAAGCGCTCGGAAGTTGAGGAATAGTAATGGTAAGAGTACATTTATTGTCCTAACATTGAGTAATTTTCTCCACAATGATACACTTTGATATTCTTTAATTAGGCAATATGAATTATGATTTCTGCTGGAGTCCTGCCTTCGGTTATTGTATTAAATAATAACCCAACATATGTGTTTTGACTGGCTGACAGCCACCACATGTAGTAGTCAATCTAGCAATTATAGTTCACAGTTTCTAATATTTCTGTGCTGCAATTGACAATTTTATTTATTAGAAGTAAAGTAATACCGACTGATACTATTAGACCTAATAATTCTCCAAAGGTTGAGTATATAAATCAGCAGGAAAACGTTGTCTCTTGGAAATACTTCATATTGCTTAATTCCCTGTAGAATTTTACAGACACTCTATTCCATTATCAAAATTAATTGTGTGATTCACTGAGTGCTCAGTTCCAAGAAAACATAACATCTTCTGGGGATCTGCACGGCTTTACACTTTAAATATCCTGCAACACTTTATGCACCCTGTACATACTCTCCAGGATAAGTACTTTCTTCCTTGGTTTGGAGTGCTATAACTTCTAGTTGCTTGTCGCCCACAATATGTGTCAGAGAGAAAAAAAATGTCACATTGATTAGTTAGTTAATTAAAGAATTTGAAATGTTTGTTATGTCAGGCATTAATGCCTGTATGTCCCTCGTTCTCTCTCAGATTTTTCTTTTTTTGAAGAAATATTTCAAAAACATTTTCTGCTGATTTGAGTGGAAGAGCTGTTATTTTGTTATGACATTGTTTCACTATGTCTAGCTTTTGAATTAATGGGTATACTTTTAAACTACAAATGCCAGAATCTTAAAGTTTCTTAGAGGAAATTTAAGACAGCCAGGTGCAAGTAAAATACTTCTTAAAACTCAGTCTGAAAGATTGAGAGGGCCCATAAAATAATAATAAGAAGATAACTGACTTAAATAAGAAAGTGGCAGACACAGCCATGAATATGCCTTCTCAGATATTTTGGAATAACGGTGATGAATGTAAAGCAAATGCCATGATAAGAGTTATTCCTATTTTCTCCTTATACATAAATAACAAGGTTTACAAACTGTGAAAACATGGAGCAGCATATTAGACTGAAAGCACAACAGCTTCTAGACTACTATAGAGACACACAACTAAAAACATTCTCATTATTAATAAATAAACATTGTTTGAATACTGATGGCTGCAAAGTAATTAGTATTTGCAAGGAGTGTTGCAATATCCTGAGGACTAAGCCTACAAATGGCAGAGCCCTCTGCCCTTTTTCCAGTATTTTATTTTATCACACGCATTGGGGTTTAATTAAAATTGTCTTGAAGTAGCGACGGCTCATAAGGAAAAGAAAAAAGTAGAGTTAACACAGAGCAAAAATACAATACACAAGGACCTCAGGTTCCAGAATTGAAACATTACTTCCCAACCTGCTTTTGGTTTGCTGAACATTGTTTGAATGCTATACTGATGGCACACAAATGCAAAGAAAAAGAGCTCTTGTGTTTCAGGTTGGGAAGATATTGTACCCTGCATTTTACAAAACTTCAATACACAGTGTATGAAGAGACAGAGATGGAAAGGCTATTTTCTGAAAGAGTTTGTATGCAGCTGACAGCCCCATGCATTGAAAACTAATTGAAAATAGTAATATAAAAAAAAAAATTTCAAAGAATTTAACTGATATTTTAACACATAGCTATGAGCAAGTGAACACTGCAGTTGTGGTGCTCCTGCTGGGCTGAATGCAGACCAGAGAAGGACCATACTGTGTCTACCATCAGCCTGCTGTTATTTCTTCAACAAAACCTTCATTCCCTACTGCTGCTAAATACCCACTTGCAAACAAGCATAAAACGAGCAGGGGGAAAGCCCATTCTTCCCGTGAAATTTAAGGCAAAATCCAGTAACGATTGTTTTGCTGGCTCAGCCCTCAGATGCATGTGTTGCACATATTATGTAGCCGTTCTTATCAATAAAGCAAAAGGGGAAAAATTTCTATTTTATATCTCTTCCCGGCTTTGACAGTGATGACTTGAATGCATCATTTTTGTACATCCATTTCTCTGTTTATAAAGTGGAGATAATGAGGCCTCATTTGTAAAGGATTCGGAGTTATCATTGAAAAGCTCTGACTAAGACTAGGTCTTATTACAAACTACAGAAGTGGCTATCAGATGTTCCAGAGGACAATAAATCCCTTTACAGTGCATCTATTATTGTGCAATTCTTGCAAATAGAAAAAAATAGAAAATGAAAAAATTAATAAAATCATTCAAAGGAGTTGTGAGCAAATTCTTGTGAGCTCAATCTTCTGTCCCAACTGCGAATGGACTTGGCCTACCCATGTGAGAGCACTCCACTGCTTGCTTCACACTTCTGTCATACTTGCCATGGCAGAAGAGAGGATGTCCAAGGCACGTCTCTCACCCGGGCAACACTCGCTGGTTAATTCTCAGCCTCCCCCATCAATACGAGAGCTTGTGGGTGTTCCGTGTGGCTGCATGCCTCTGCCAGGCAGATTTGCTGCTCGGAGGGACTGATGACTTGCATTTGCTAGGAGGGACTAATCAACTTCAAATGTTAATTCCTAGTGGCTTTAATGAGAGCATGAACATAGGCAATCCTTATCTAAGCAACATTGGCTGGGCTAGCAGAAGAGAAGATTTAGCTACTGGTCATGAAATTATCTGTCTTTCTCTTTAATTTCAAAAGGGGCTTTGTATTGATTTGAAGTATTTTTGGTAGCAAAAGACTAGCCTTTTAAAAAGGAATTTTTTTCTTTCATTCTAAGAAAGAGTAAAATGTAATAAGCTATAGGAAAAAAACAGATATCCGAATTCACAACAAACAGAATATTATATCAATTAAAACAATCTTTTGTCTTACTTTAAAATGTATATAGAAATTACATTTTTTTGCCTGAATCTGAATTATATCAGTATCATTAGTAAAGCCTGCACTTTTCGAGACCTGAATCTAACAGCTGCTTTACTTTCTAGGTATATACATCTGGCAGAACTTACAGAAGATGCTATGCAGTGAACTTAACCCTGTAGGAGTTGCTTTCATATTTATATTTCCTGATTTCTAACAATTGCCAGTGTAGGATCTTACTGTTGCGTCAATAGAAAGATATTGGCTTTGTTGAGGCCCCATGCTGCTCAATACTTCTATAAATCCAATATCTTGTAATCAGGCTTGTGGATCAGCAATAGCCATTGTTTTCCAAGTATCCACTCTCAGAATGATTTCTTAAAGCACTACAGAAGGCACTTCTCAGTGTATTTGTAAGAAACTTTATAAGAAACTCTCTGTGCCACAGTGCATAGCAACCTTGACTTCCTCATCTTTATTTCATAAGAAGTCAGAGGTGCTGAAAATAGTCTTTATTTCTGATTTTCAGAAATCAGAAACATTTGAAACATATCTGAGCAAATAGTGTTAATAATTTACTCCATTTTCTTTCCAGATGTTTTTGCAATGCACTATTTAGCTGTAACAGCAAGGGTAGAATTATTTTGGCTATCTATTGCAAGATGGAATGAGGAAAGGAACTGCTGTGTTTCCTGTTGAAGTTCCTGCCACCGCTAAAAAGAGAAAGCCAGAGGGGTGCCTCCACCTGGGTTTCTAAAATGATCAAAGTTAATTTAAGTGCTAAAAAATTAAACTTAATATATCTCTATGCTGAGAGTAGTAGGCAATGCAGCACCATGGGAAAGGATCTGTAAACAGAAGTGGCTGAAGCTAAGACGACTCCCACTCCCACCATACGATAGTGCAGGGGTTATTTCAGTTGAAATTCAGTCTGGATTGAGCAATTCAACCCATTCTTTGGGTTGAGTGTTTCAACTGCTCATGTGGTTGGACTCTTTTTGTAAGGAAAAAATGTTAAGTACATGGTGGAAAATCTTGCAGTGGTACAACCTGCACGTTGGTTCAGACCATAATGTCCCCATTAGCACTGAAGCACTTAGACAGCAGACCTTCTGATTTAGTTTCCTCTGAAAAAAGTCTATTTCATGAACACCAAAACTGCTCTCAGCAGTGAAGCAACACATGGTAAATGGAGACAAGCAGGGGATTAGCTTCAAAACTCTATTTTCGCTCTGAACAAAATCAGTGAAGTAGGCATAGCCATTAGCACTCTCCAGGCCAGTTAGTTAGAGCAGCCAAAGAGTTCATTTGGTATGGCGCTTCTGCTGTCCCATGCAACTGCAATTTCCTACCTATACAGCTCAAATTACATCTTTCATTCAACCTCTGCTGCTTCAAAAACCTTATTGAATTACGCACAATTTACTGAATGTTGTGAATGGTAAAATAAAGGTATCGGTTGCATTTAGTTCTCTGGTCTCTGTTATTTACATCCATTTAAGGTTTATTAGCATCCAACTACACTGGATAATATCCACAGCTGTAACTTAAAAAAAATTATAAACAAATACATTATCAGGAGAAGCAAAGATGGAGATATCACATGCCTTTTAAAGACGGGACTTCCAAGAGTGGCAGAGCACACAAATGATAAAAGACATCAGTGTGCTTTACAGGACTCTATACCCAGTGCTCTTTTCATTTAAGCTAGCGTGTATCAGCCTCGTGAGCTCAACACTCCGTATGCTAAGGTTTTAAGGGGATTCAGAGAGATCTCTGGACCAGTTCACACACAAAGACATAAGTGCCTAGTTCGGTCTTAAGTGCCCAACAGTATCTGAGGCATCTGCTCGTGTGGGTAACCTTTGTGTGCCCTCTGCAAGTGGAAGCTGGAGACTGGGCAGGACACTCTTCAGTGTCGAAAATGTCACCACACCCTGCATTTAGTTCTTGGGCTTTATAAAATAGTCATCCCTTGTAAAAGAAATGCTGGTTTTAAGCTTCTTGTGTAACCTTTGGTGTAACTTGGCCATTGGAAGTGAGAAGCAGGAGTCCTCAAGGAGGAGCAGCGAACAGGCTGCCGCCATAGGTTCAGGAGCCACAATTTGGGAACTTCTGTGTGAAAAAATATATTCCTCTATAACTGATGTTAGTACATAGACAGGTTGTTCATTCCTCATTATTGAGGTATATAATACATTAATAGGGCACATCTGTTAGATTTCTTGACTACATTAACTTTCAGCATTCTGCTAGGAAGTTAGATTTCTTAAGGGAAAAATATTTGTCCTTACAGACGGTTGGTAGAAATGCAATGAATTACCTAAGGAATAAGGAGTGAATGATTTGAAGAATGCTTTTTATAGGGTATGCAATAGATAAGTTTGTCCCTAGTCAGTGCACTGGGAATTTCTGGAAGTAAGTACTTTTCACCTGTGAAATAGTTTAATCAGGCTCTTCCTACACATGAACTGACCTCACCTTTTAAGGATGAATGGGTAGAATATAAAGGCGTTTAGCAGAGAAATTTTATCAGAAACTCAGGAGAAAATATTAATCCATTCTTTGTCTCATATTTAAAAATATTTTATTTTCCTGAAGCTAGTCTGTGAACACAAATAAGCAATTCTAAACAGGAATTCCTGAAGGAGTTGTGTGGAGATAATCCTAAACAAATATTTGCAGATTCTCATGACTAATTAATAAATTGTTCGTTTACATTGTCACACATTGTTCAAATCCTGGCAGTATCTTACAGAGTCTTTGAATTAACTTTGGCTTTCATATGAATGCCTGAATCTTGGTGAGGCTGTCACATGTTGTCTCCTGACTGATTGGTAGGCAGCATGTCTCTTTACAGCCAGGCAAAATATCAATTTTCTACATTTTCAACTTCTCAGGCACCCTTGGGAGTAGAGCACAGCTTGTAGAAATTGTGCTGCAATGAGATTTATTGCCAACCAGCACCAATTTACTCAATATAAGTGGGAATAATTGCTCTCTGAAGTATATGGATGATACATAAAAGATTACCTATTCTGAAAGAACTTAATGGTCTTTAAGTGCTGGATCAAGAAGCCAAATTTTAAGAAGCACGCAATTTCTGTTCCTGTCTATACAACATTAATTTGGATACTCTGTGATTATGGAAACCAGATTTCTTCTACAAGCTCTCATTCTATTCTTTTGTCACATTGTTCCTACTTCCTTCGCTGAATGCGTAGTTACTCAGTATTACTTTTCATAAAAATCAGCCAGTTCTTGGCCAAATGCCCTTTTCACTAACATATTCTCTCCGTCCTGAACAGAAAACATAAGTACTTGGCTTTTAAGGGTTTCTGTTTCCACGGTATATGAAATAGATAGCAGATGTTAAGGCATGTATTTTAGTATCACCTTCTGTGAAAAAAGTGGAACTATTATTCCTACTTGCACACCTGGAATTGAAGCATGCAGATAATGCCCAAATTTCCAAGTAATAACTAATTGAGGATGCTAATTGCAGAAGCCCAAAGTATTTTTTTTTTTTTCAAAGGATTTGGCAGTATGTGATGCTTTCCTGGGTTCAAAATAGTGCTCCCACTTAATTGTGTTTGTTCTCCTGAGCGCATCTGCAAAACAGGTTGGGAGTATCTGCATTTGTTACATAGAAAATGAGGAAGGTGGGAGTTCCTTTTATCCATTCTCTCATTGCTTGCAACAGCAGTAATGTTCACTGCCTGTGAAGAGACTTACTGCTATTCCCCACCCCTCCTTTTTCACCTTTCATTTCTGCTTTCCTGAGTTCAACATCTTCCTTACTTATTTACATGTAAGAATACATCATTTTTTTTGTATACTGCCTTACCTGACAGGGGAGACCAGGTTCTCAGTTCTGGTGTCTTGTAGCATAATGCCTTCCAAAGCAAAGAAAAATTTCAGGAACGCTCAAACGCAGTGTCTACATTTCTGGGAAGTTTGGACTTAGGAGAAGTGGGACCTTTAGGCAGCTCGACTGTAAGAAATGCTGGCATTTTTTTTAGGAACTCAGGAATCAAGCAAATCTGGGACCTTTTGCCAAAGGACGGTAAAAGCATCTTCTTGAAACCAGGATGAATTCTTTGTCAAATGTTTAGTTGCTTCCAAGAGCAAAGAAGAACTAGCATTTTACAAACAACATGAGACTCAGATTTTTTAAGAAAAACAAAGCTTTTTCCTTACTACCTTCTCTGAAGAGATTAATATTGTGCTGAAATTTATATTTTATGTATGAATCTATGAATTTGTGTATATGTATATGCATACTAGTCAATCAGGGTTAGATTCCTATCAATGGAATCCTGGACTAACAGTAACATTTGCCAAAGCTATAGATAACTGAAAAAATATATGGCAAGACTTAGAAGTCTTATAAGAAGTATTACTGTAGTGAGCTTCAAGTTTGAAAACGAGAAACCCTTCTTTTTCAAAGTCATATCCTGATGGAGTTAATTTTCTAGAACTTAGAAAAACTTAGAACAAATGTAACATTGTGAATGCTTCAGAAAAAAACCCCAAATATTACTTTATGTTGGAAGAGAGGGACACTGATTTGTACCATGTCATAGTTGAAATTGTTATAAACAGCTATCGTCTGCCCTGCATCTTCTTCAAAAAAACTTGAATTTTTCTTCTTTTTTTTTTGTGTCCAACTATCTTTTCTATGTTTTGCTTTATTCCTAGCTTTTAGCCTCTATTCTAATTATAAATTTACTTCACTTCATGATGAAATGTATCCTGTCTTCAGAATATGTTTTGGGATGAAAATCCTATGTGAAGATGAAGCTGGTTGTTTAATATACCCATCATCTTCCTTTCCAATAAACCAAATTTAACACAAAGTATACATTACAGAGCATATGTATATACTACATATGATCAGTTGAATCTAACTGATATATACAGTTAAGATTAAGGTAAAGGCAAAGACTTTGAATGTATTATTTTCAAAATATTTTCTTAATTCTGCATATTACTCCAGTCTGTTTTTTAAACTTCTTTTGCTTTCCAGAATGTGAATAATATGATCTGCATTAGCTGTCCTTGCTGTGGTGAAGGATCCCGTAGTGTTAATATTTCAGTAGCTCGTACCCAGTCTTAATTCTGATCCACTAAGTCTCACTTATTTTGGCAGGTGTCATAAATGGAATCATATAAAGAAACTACTCACAAAGAGCTGCAATGTAACTGTATGTAACCAGAATTATTTGACTTAGAGGAGGGTAACTTACACTGCAGTGGTATAAATATAAGCGAAAAATCCTCAAAAAACTCATCTGTGTGAGCACAAGTCATAGTTACAGCTCTTAAGTAGCCGTTGTTACAAGAGAATTGGAACTTTGATATAAAAACCATAATGCATGATGCGTCTTACATATCTTAAACATGACCTTTATTAAAATGCATCTTAAAATAAGAAGGACTTATGGTTTATAACAGGGTGGGTGTCAGAAGTTACAGTGAAGGGTTTAATATTTCTTCCACAGTTTAACCATGTGGGCCATTTTGTGTAATTCGCAGCTTTTGTGTGAGCTGACTGAGTAGGGGCAGAGTGGAAATGGAGATTGTCGAGGGCAGGAGAACTGCTTCTTCTCCACAAACTGTTGAGGATGCATCTGATGGGGCACCGAGTTTGATACCTCCGGTGATGAACCCGCACACCAACCTTTTCCACGAATCCTTCTGGAGCAACATTGCTTTCTTGGCGGGGTGGAAGATGCTGACCCTGTTTTTCCTGAGCACTTTCTGACTGAAGGCACTTTCAGAGGGCATTTGGTTTGGTTACAGAACCAAAGTTGCTGTGCCTAAACCAGTTGCTGAGCATATCTCTGCTTTGGTGCAGTCTAAGACCCCGTTTCCAGCTGCAACAGGAAGAGGCTTTGAGCTTCTCTTTGGTCTTTCTTTTCTTTTTGTACTTGTTTGCTTCTCCATCTCTAGAAAATGTAGCTATCATCCATCGTGTTTCATAGTACAACAGAAAGAAAAAATGGAGCAGATTCCTTTTCTTCTCTACCAATGCCTACATAATAACATTTATAAAAGATAAATGAAACACCCAGACTATTAATGAGGGATTAAATATATTGCTACATTCAGAACTGTATTGTATAGTATGATTTTTATACTAATTTGTTCTTCAGGCAATTTAGTATTGTTCATGTATTTCACAAATACCACACCCATAGTAATGATTTCAGATATTACAGTACAGCACACACATTGCTTTTTATCATGTGAACAAAACAACCTCAGTTCAAAGAAAGTTTATTTTTGTGAGATATTTGGCTGAGGCACACACTACCTAACAGTTTTTTAAATATCAAGTACCAGGAATGAAGCAACAGTCCAAATTTTTAAAAAAGGCAAAAAAAAAAAAAGGCAAACTCAAGCCCTCAAATCCTCAAAATAACGATTTTCCACTTTAAAGCAAATCACAAGCCTTACAGCTCATGGAGAATGAAAAAACCTTCCTTGGATCGCTAATGCCAGAGGAAAAAGAGATAGTAGGTCTTACGTAAATTTGTCAAGTTAATTATAAATTGTAATAGCTTTTCAAAAAGAGAATACTTCAGTTTGTGGCACTCATTTTATATTCATGCAAACTGTATTTGGAGTATAAATATTTAACATCTGGACTCTACCATTTGCAGTCTCTGTAGGCAGTGCCAATATCTTCTGTGAGCTGATTTATAAGCAAGCATGTAGCGAGGGGGCTGTACAATAGTGTATTCCCACTTTTGATATCTGGAGGTCAGAGTATGAATCATCCCTTGAAAAAACACCCAAAGGGATTTCTGATTTTTCAAGTTCACTGGATATTTGGGTTATGAAAGAAACTTTGAAGAAAGATGTTCTAAAGCTGTGAGGGGGGCAGGCTGGAGGGGAGGTGTAGCAGGGCTCCATCGATACGCAGGCAGATCTCAGCCCCCACTGGACATGCGCCTTCAGCAAAAACTGAGTAAAATCCCAAGGAGCAGCTTAACAGGTAGAACTGCACGTGGTTCCCAGCGAGGTCTCTCGCCGTGAGGCACAATGCACTCTCTTAGTACCCATAGTAAAAGTACACTCCTACCCTGTGCGGGAGTAGCCCACTGTCATGTACAAAAGAAGAGAAAAAAGAGGAAGGAAAACCGGCATTCAGGGGCACGAAGTGTGCGGGATGGGCTGAGGTGAGGCACAACTCTTGCTATTGCCCCTGAGGCCTCAAAGGCTGCTGAGGAAAGAGGAGACCTGGCCCAATAGCTCAGATGCCATTTTGGATGTGTAGGGAAAGGTGGTGATCACATCCAACGTAAGAAAGACATCAAACATCAGACACAAAAAAGTTTTGGGACCACACTGTTCTCAGAGCAAGAAACAGGTTGGAACCTATCCAGAGAGCCACCATTTACAGCATCAAGTGACAGGGAGCTTTAGTCATGGTTTGGTTTGATTTTGTTTGGGTTTTTTTTAAACCACTATACTGAGCCAATTTTATGATGTAGTTATCTGGTAATCAGCTGCTACTTTAATGATTTTTTGTCCTTTTATATATTTTGAATTATTTTCATTTGGGGATCTTAAAATGTGGGCAATGGTAGTGTCCATCAAAGAGGGAATGGATAAATTCAGAGAACCTAAGCATCATTCATTATGAATTGTTCTTGTTGATTTTTATTTTTTCTATATATTAAAATTATAACATCCCTTTCAGGAGGTCTGGATTCTTTCCCCATAACATGCATATACAGAATTCAGAGCTCGTTGCATTTTTAATCTTTCCCTGTATTAAAAATGTAACATTCCTCCCAGGAGGTCTGGACACTTTACCCTTAACATGCTCCTGCAGGTATAGAATTCGCAGGGAGTTGCAATTGCACCTGGTCTGAAGGACCTCCACTTTTCTGAGACTGTCAAGAAAAAGCAAAACCCCTTCGTTACTATTCAGCTATGAGGTTTGGGGTCTTTTGTAATATGGAGATAAAGATATCTTTTGTCTACTTATGTTCTTCTACCATATTAATAGTTTTGAATTAAAAATGCCCCATACAATCACAAAAATTCAAAAGCACGCTCAAAAGAGAAGACTCAGAGTCTAAAAGCCTATTGTTTTAAGACATGGTCAGTATGACAGATTGCAGCATTCAACTTCAAGGTAAGTTGATGTGTTTTCTGTGGCAAAACTACTCTTCCATGAATGGTTAAAATAATTTTTCATTATCTGCTTTACACCTGCCAGGACTGCCAGTTGTAGAAGTATTACCCGGCTGAGCTTTGCAACATCTCTGTGAAGATCCATAATGTTACAGATTAAAGTTTAGCTAGAGAAATAGTCTGGTTTGCTCAGTTTTGAACTGGAAGAGTAATTTGTGGCTGCTGCCTCCTCTGTCCTTAGAAAGCTTTTCATCCATCCTCAAAAAGGAAAAAAAAAAATAAAAAATCAGAAAATAGAGGAATTGTAGTGAAACCAGAGAAAGCACCTGCCTCATCATTTGAGTTACTTGTTTCAAGAGAATAAAGCTTAATCTGTATATAGAGCAGAAAAGTATGCTGAGTCAAATCTAATTATGGCATGACCAATTATTCAGTATTATTAGGTTTTATTAGCCCTGATTATAGACTGAATGGAACATCTGTAGCCTAAGCAGCAAAATTTACTTGAACAATTATATTGTTTAAAGAATGTACAACTGTGTATAAGATAATCAACTACTTGTAAAGCTTGTAGGAAAAATAGCCAGTGCCAATCTGTTGGCATTTAAACAGCTCCACATCCTCTTCCCTTTTATTTTCAGCATTATTCCTGAAAAGGTTGAAACTCGGTCAGTGACTTCTACAATATTTTTTCTAAAGCATCAGAAAATCCTATATAAATCTATTTTCTCTGCTGGTATGTCTGATGGCTTAATATGCAAATAGAGTGAAGAGCAATCTACACAGCTAAATGGACCTGGGATAGCTCACTGGCTGCCAAGTTAACTTTCTTTACGACAACCGCTATGATGCTGTTTTGTATTTGTGACTAAAACGGGGTTAATAACACAACAATGTTTTGGCTAATGCTCAACCTTGATTGCACAGCATCAAAGTCTTTTCTTTTTCCCACTTTGTGCCCTCCCCTGCAAGCAGGCTGAGGGTGGGCAAGAGATTGGAAGGGGATGCAGCCGGGACAGATGACCCAAACTGGCCAGAGGGATGTTCCATAGCATATAATGTCATAACTCAGCATCAAAAACTGGGTTAGAGGAAGAAGAAGGGGGCTTTTTTGTCTTCCAGGGTGGCTACTGTGCAGAGACTGGCTGGGCATCAGTCTGCCTGTGGGAGACAGTGAGTGATTTCCTTTGCATCACTTGGGATTCTTTTCCCTTTTCTTTCCATCACCTATTAAACTGCCTTCATCTTGACCTATGAGTTTTCCCACTTTTGTTCTTCCTATTCTCTCCCCCATGCCTTCTCTATCCCCATGGGCCTCCTTTCACCTCAGGTTGTGGTCCATGTTATATTCTGTTTTAATCTTTTAGTATTTTTTATAAAGTTTTGTGGTCATGAAGCAAAAGCAGTGGAAAAATATCTTTCCTTTGGATAATAACTGGTAATTATTCTATATATTTCATAGAATCATAGAACCATAGGGTTGGAAGGGACCTCTGGAGATCATCTAGTCCAACCACCCTGCCAGAGCAGGGTCACCTAGAGCAGGTTGCACAGGAACGCGTCCAGGTGGGTTTTGAATGTCTCCAGAGATGGAGACTCCACCACCTCTCTGGGCAGCCTGTTCCAGTGCTCTGCCACCCTCAAAGTAAAGAAGTTTCTCCTCACGTTTAGGTGGAACTTCCTATGCTCAAGTTTGTGCCTGTTACCTCTTGTCCTGTCCCTGGGCACCACTGAAAACCGCCTGGCCCCATCCTCCTGACACCCACCCTTTAAGTATTTATAAGTGTTGATAAGGTCCCCCCTCAGCCGCCTTTTTTCCAGACTGAAGAGACCCAAATCCCTCAGCCTTTCTTCATAAGAGAGGTGTTTGAGTCCCCTGATCATCTTAGTAGCTCTCTGCTGCACCCTCTCCAGCAGTTCCCTGTCCTTCTTGAACCGGGGAGCCCAGAACTGGACACAGTACTCCAGGTGCGGCCTCACCAAGGCAGAGTAGAGGGGGAGGATGACCTCCCTCGACCTGCAGACCACACTCTTCTTGATGCACCCCAGGATGCCATTGGCCTTCTTGGCCACAAGGGCACATTGCTGGCTCATGGTCGTCCTGTTGTGCACCAGGATTCCCAGGTCTCTTTCCACCGAGCTGCTCTCCAGCAGGTCAGCCCCCAACCTGTACTGGTGCATGAGGTTATTCCTCCCCCAGTGCAGCACCCTACACTTGTCCTTATTGAATTTCATAAGGTTTCTCTCTGCCCAGATCTCCAACCTGTCCAGGTCTCTCTGTATGGCGGCACAGCCTTCCGGTGTGTCAGCCACCCCCCCCAGCTTTGTGTCATCAGCAAACTTGCTGAGGGTGCACTCTATCCCCTCATCTGGGTCATTGATGAATATATTGAAGAGGACTGGATCCAGTACTGACCCCTGGGGAACACCACTTTTCACTGACCTCCAGCTGGACTCTGTGCCTCTAATCATGACCCTCTGAGCTCTGTCTTTCAACCAGTTATCTATCCACCTTACTGTCCATTCATCAAGCCCACTCTTCCTAAACTTCCCTATGAGGATGCTGTGGGAGACCATGTCGAACGCCTTGCTTAAGTCAAGGTACACCACATCTGCTGCCCTCCCCTCATCTATCCATCCAGTCATGCCATCATAGAAGGCTATCAGATTAGTCAGACATGATTCCCCCTTGGTGAATCCATGTTGAGTACTTCTGATAGCTTTCTTTTCCTCCACATGCCTTGAGATGACACCCGTAATGAGCTGTTCCATCATCTTCCCAGGGATGGAGGTGAGGCTGATGGGCCTGTAGTTCCCCAGCTCCTCCTTCTTGCCCTTTTTGAAGAATGGAGTGACGTTGGCTTTCCTCCAGTCCTCAGGCTCCTCGCCTGTTCTCCAGGACCTTTCAAAGATGATGGAGTGGCCCAGCAATGACTTCCGCCAGCTCCCTCAGCACTCTTGGGTGCTTCCCATCAGGGCCCTTGGACTTGTGACTATCTAATTGATCTAATTGATTCCTTACTTGATCCTCCTCAACCCAAGGGAAGTCTTCCTCTTTCCCTGTTACTTTCCCTGATGCCTGGGACTCCTGAGGGTTGGGCTGAGCAGTAAAGACTGAAGCAAAGAAGGCATTCAGTAACTCCGCCTTCTCCACATCCTCCGTCACCATGGCTCCTGTCTCATTCAACAGTGGGCCCACAGCTTCTATGGTCTTCCTTTTGCCTTCAATATACTTGTAGAAGCCCTTCCTGTTGAGCTTGACATCCCTGGCCAGGTTTAATTCCAAGGCGGCCTTGGCTTTCCTTGTTTCATCCCTGCACGCTCTGGCAGCATTCTTGTAATCCTCCCAGGGGGTCAGTCCCTTCTTCCACTTATTGTAGACTTCCTTCTTCCACTTGAGCTTTTTCAGGAGCTCCCTGCTCAACCATGCAGGTCTCCTGTGTCCCTTGGCCGATTTCTTGCTCTTAGGGATGCACCGATCCTGAGCTTGGAGGAAGTGGTCTTTGAATATCAACCAGCTCTCTTGAGCCCCTTTGCCTTCCAGAGCCCTAGCCCATGGGATGTCTCCAAGCAGTTTCTTGAAGAGGTCGAACTTAGCCCTCCTGAAATCCAAGGTTGTAATTTTACTTCTTGTTGTTTTGTGTGTAGTACCCATGATCCTGAACTCTATCATTTCATGATCACTACAACATAGGGTGCCCCCAACCTTAATGTCCTCCACCAGTCCCTCTGTGTTTGTCAGTACCAGGTCCAGGAGTGCGCCTTGCCTTGTTGGCTCCTGTACCACCTGTGTCAAAAAGTTATCAATGCACTGGAGGAGCCTCCTGGACTGTGCGTGCCTGGCTGTGTGGTCTTCCCAGCAGATATTGAGGTGATTGAAGTCCCCCATAAGAACCAAGGCCTGCGATTGCGAGGCTACCTTCAGCTGTCTGTAGAAAGCCTCAGCAGCTTCCCCATCCTGATCAGGTGGCCTGTAATAAACACCCACAACAGTGTCCCTCATATTTGCCTGCCCCTTAATCCTTACCCATCTCAACCCTCTCTTCATCCACCCCTAGTGAAAGCTCGATGCATTCCAAATGCTCTCTTACATAGAGTGCAATACCACCACCATGCCTCGCTGGCCTGTCTTTCCTGAAAAGGACATAGTCATCCATGACAGCATTCCAGTCATGTGAGCTGTCCCACCACGTCTCAGTAATTGCAATGAGATCACGGCCCTGCAACCGCACGCAGATCTCCATCCCTTCCTGCTTATTCCCCATGCTGCGTGCATTGGTATATAGGCATTTCAGAGAGGGAGTCGTGTGTGTAGTTTTGACCCTTGAGATGTGGTGTGCCTTCTGGCTCTCAGAAATATTGGCACACTGGCCCACAAGCACTGAGCAACTACACCCTGGCACCTCACCAGCAAGCCCAGTACCATCCCCACCCCCTTTCAAATCTAGTTTAAAGCCCTCTCAATGAGCCCTGATAACTCTTGTCCTAGAACCCTTTTCCCCCTGGAAGACAAGGTATTCCCGCCTGTTACCAGCAGGCCTGGTGTTTCGCTAATGTCACATTAACATTAACAATTTTGTTAATTTCACATTAACAGTGCAAAAATCATGGTTATTAACCTAACAGTATAGTAGTTAGACCTATTTTCACAAACAGGTAAGTTTTATGAAGATAAATACAGAAAGGCGATAGCTGGAATTCCTTTTCATCAGATCATCTTGCTCTTAGGAATGGAGAAACACAGGCTTTCCTATTAGTCAGCAGTATTTCTCAATCTTATAAAATCTTGCAGTTTTTTTATCAAAAGCACAAATATAAAACAGACATTCCAGGATGAGTAAATCCTGCTAATACTAGTTTTCTCTCCATAATCCCCTTGCTTCCCACTCTATATCCTCAAAGAGGACTGCTTTTAAATCTGGCCAAAAAAGTCATTTCAATGGCATTTTTTAGATAACACTTGCACAAAAAAAACTTGCCCCACACCAGAAGTGGAGAATATATATTGCAAAATTTGACACTGCCCTCACGACATCCTTGTCTCTAAATTGGAGAGAGATAGATTTGACAGATGGACCACTGAGTGGTTAAGGAATTGACCGGATGGTCTCACTCAAAGAGTTGCAGTCAACGGTTCAATGTCCAAGTGTCAAGCAGTGATGAGTGGCGTTCCTCAGGGGTTGGTATTGGGACTGATGCTGTTCAACATCTTTGTTGGTGACATGGATGTTGGGATTGAGTGCACCCTCAGAAAGTTTGCTGATGACACCAAGTTGTGTGGAGCAGTTGACATGTTGGAGGGAAGGGATGCCATCCAGAGACACCTTAACAGGCTTGAGAGGTGGGCCAGTGTGAAACTCATGAAGTTCAACAAGGTCCTGCACCTGGATTAGGGCAATCCTAAGTGCAAATACAGGCTGAATGGAGAATGGAGACCAACACTGTTACCTTTTGTATTTTTTTCAAAACAGAAGGAGTAGTAATGTTAAATTGCCATGCTGAAAAAATTCTGTTTTCATCTTTATGAAATGACAATATGAGTGCCACCATTTGGTGAACACTTTTCCACAGATACCAGCAGTCCAAAATAAAGCACTCTGTCAATTAAAGGACAGGATTTCTTGCATAGTGATGCCAATGCTAAGAAAACAAGTTCCCCAGGTAACTGAGACTTCCATGTCTGAGACACAACTTACTTTTTTTATTTATTTTATCGGAATAAATGAAGGCATCACACACAGGGAAGACTAATGGTTGTTGTTTTTTTCTCATGGAGTATTATGAGTAAACAGCATCAGTCATTTTTATGATATGCCTTATTTTTATGAAAACAATATTAAAAAAATCCCTCCCTGCATGTCTCTTGGATGCAATCACACTTTCAAAAGCATACATTTTAATAAAGATATATATTTAAAAAGTGTTGCAATTTCTGGATGAGGACAGATGGAAAGACTGTGGTAAAGTTAAAAGATTATTGTGCCTTCAGGTCTCCCTCCAGGACTTTTGGAAAAGAATTAATAAGAAAGTTTGGGTCTCTTCTAAGAATTAGAATATATGTGTAATTTTAGAAGGTTATTTTTAGATTCTAAGGCTACAGTAACCCAAATTTAAGTATCAGTAGTAAACTAGCTTTGAAGTACTACAGCAATGGTTTTTGTCTTATACGCTTTCTTTGGAGTATCTAACAATAACAAAAAAATTTAGAATCATTGATTATCTGGAAAAAGGAAGATGAAACACTGACAAACAATAAAGGCAGAGGGAAAAAGTCAGAAACAGGGGTTTCTAAGCTCAATTCAGTTCTTACTAATGTCAGTAAGACCTTTTCACACTGACTTCACAATCCTGTGGAACAACCTCCTTGCCAACAAAAGAAATTGAGATTAAAGATTAGATAAAAAATGGTTCTTCGAAAGAGAATTGAGATCATTATAACAGAGGACTGTGATATAGTTTCGAATACTTAAACTTTCAGTAAGTGGAGAAGATTTGAAGCTTCCAGCAACAAAGAAGGTTATTAAAACTTTAGTGTAAATGTGTAAGATCGGAAGCAGGTTTTTGCAGGACAACGTATTTGTCCAAGGCTCCTACTCACATCTGTATTTTTTACAGAGCAGTTGTTAGTTGAATACCAAAACCAATACAAAATTACTGCATGAGACCGGTGTGTTTTTCTGTTACCTGGACATGGAACCAGTCAATGTTTCTATTAAAATAAAGGTTCAAAGAGTATGCTTTTTCTCTTAATCATAAATATTCTCTTAATCATAAATATTTAGATGCGGTTTCTCAATTCCTAACTGAACTGCTTGATAAAGAATTTTGCTTAACCTTGGGTAATTTCTTCTACAATATTCTCAATACTCTCTCATCTTTTTACTCAAGTTTTCAAACCATTTCAGCGACTGCTTTACCTGCCATCTGAAGAAGGTTTTAATAAAGGTAGCAGACAAAACTCTGCAGTTATAGGGATTGACTCGAGTAATGAGTCACATTGCTGTGTTTTCTTCATGCTATTTGATATTCTTTTACTTTAGAAGTTATTTATTTTTACCTTAGAAGTTATTTATTCATCCCCCCAAAAAATATTTTTTCTAACAGAGAAATGATACTGCAGAAGCAAAATAGTCATCCAAACACTGGATACTTGAGGCAATTAGTCTCCCTATATCTGCTCCTTCTGTCTGCATTGTAATTAATAATAATTTAAATAAAATAAAGCGTGGATCACATGCCAATGAATATAGTCTAAAACATACATAGTGGCCTCAATGATGAGCGGAGAAAAGCAATTGACAGGAATTTAAACAAAAAATAAGCAGAATTACTTGATTTTGGTATCAGTCACTCAGAGGGTAATAAACATTATTTATATCTTATTGTATAAAAATGGAGACTAAACCAAAATTGCCCAGAATACTGTTTTGCCCTAAATAGCAGATCAGTTCCTAGGGTCTCCATTCGTTGGAGACATAGTTTGGCTCCAGGATAAAGCTGTTCAAAGCAGAAATGTGATTCAGGCAGTCTGCATTACCTTTCCTGACTAGGGAGTCTAGAGAGACAAGAATATCGTGTCACAGGTGAATTTTGATAGTGTGATTATGTTTGGGTATCTCCTCCCAGAGAATTTAAGACAGAAAAAATCCTTTCTTGCTCCTGCGGAAGGCAGCAGGGTTTTTTCTGTGACACCATTGGGAATAGCAGTGTTTAAAGCTAATTTAAATATTAAATGAAGTTAATCCTGCTGAGCAACCAGAAGGTGAGTGTATTCTACACTGATAAATATGCTCTCTATCATTTATTATTTCTGCAACTCGGTTTCGTAGCATGGAATATGTAGTTATTCTAGATTGTGAGTCTTTATAATTAATGCAAGCTTCCACCAGAAAGTGTAAAATCTGTTAGTTCATCTGTTTTTCAAAAGACTGACCTCAACACTTTAGGTTTTCTCCCTTTTCACCTTCTTGGCATAATGCAGAAAGAATAGACAGACTACACAGAAGCATTCCTTGTCAGTACATGCCCGTGCACCCCGTCACTCTTATCAGTGTCCTGAAAAACTGCAAAGAAATGCAAATTGACAATGGAGCTCATGCTGCACTGTAAGTACTTCCCCTGCTGAACTCACTGGGTGAGTGATGCTGTGTTACGTTTGAAGGACCCAATAGTTTGTGTGTTCTGGACTTCCGATACGCTTTTAAGTGATCTATGCCAACAATATAAATTGCATACCTCAGCTGTCTAAATTAAAATGAGAAACTAACACCTATATATATTGTATCTTTTGGCTTATTCTTTAGCTTTTAAAAATAGTTAGCAATTGAAAATAACATGGAGAAGAAATAATAACTTAAAAGTACATCAAAGTATTTAACAACTTGGAAAACATAATGTGAGGTTTGTAATTTTTGATTGCTGGTACCATCATGGCCCCTTTCGAAAATTCATATCATCTGCAGTTCTGATCTTTTTTATTAATACCAAATTTACATGAGGTTCCCTGGGAAACTGCAAAGCTACTCTGCAAAGGCTAATATAAGATATTGAAATTCTTATTCTACCTCAAGGTGACAAGAAAACTCCATTTAGTCTTTATTAACTTATTCCACTGCAATTTCAGATGTTTTAAAGAATTCTGTAGCCTCTGTTCACTGCCTACTGTTACCATTAAGTGGAATACTTAGATGTAACTTTAACAGAATGATGTAACACACTGAAGGACTCTTTCAAATGACACTTGAAAGAATACAATAGTGTCAAGTTTTTTATTATAATACAATTTTTGTGCATCTTAGAGTGAAAACACAGATAGACTGAACTTGTATGGAGACCAGTATACTATATAGTACTCTTTGTATCACCATACCTCACTAAGTCTCTTTGGTAGAATACAAACTTAAACTTGAGCTGACAAATGTTTAGGGTGGGAGGACTAGGCGTTCTACATAATAAACAGTTGCAAAGAAACAGGAGTGAAATAACATAGACCTTAGGTGATGGCTAATCTCAGAAAGATTTTTGTCCCTATAACAAAATTCACAATACGGGAGAATCCTGCCGTGTCCTGTGCCTCCGTGAGCCATCCCAGCAGAACACGGAGCATGGCCGTTTGTCTGTAAAGAGGGAGGAAGGAGTTGACTGACTTAGTTGGTCTGTAGGAAAGGGAAGAGTAACCAGGTCCCTCTCTTCTTCAGTAATCCATAGGAAGTGATGCACTACAGAAGGGAGGATGTTGCTTCTCTAGTGCCTGGGAATATGAGGGAAATTATTGTAGTCACTTGTTGTGCCTTGCCTCCTAACTGGATAAAATCTTTTTGTCCACAAACTTGCTGATTTTTTAAAGGAGTATATAGTAAGGATGAGCCACTGAATACCCATGGCTTATTCAGCATCCCCTGAAGGCTCTGAACAAATACCAATTTATTTTCTTTCGACGTTTAGATTTATAAATTTGTCTCAATTTATGTAACTTGTAAATCTACTTAAATACACACTTTCTTCTATGCAAGTTACTAATTTGTTTCAACAATTCAGGTAAACAAGGCTGCATAATAGGCTCAGTAGTGAAGGCCAAGTCAATTTTTTTTTAAGTTTTGTTTAGTTTTGCTCGTTAGTAATGGGAAGGAAAGGAGGACGAACCTGCAAGCAGAAAGATGTAATCATAATGAACACGTGAAACACAAAAACAAAGCTTTTCAACAGTAGTTTCAGTAGTAAGCAATAATTACAAACTGCTCCCTGCTGTGATATTCATATTCTAAGAAACTGGGTTGTTTGAATAAACCTGAGTGGGAGCAATGCAGCTCAGAGAACTACTCAGAGAGGATGTATTCACAGTTGATTAAAGTAGTTCAAGAGGTTACTGCCTGTGCCTGCATTTAATTTCCTCTATTTTCTTATGATTTTGATGTGGGGTTTTTATTTGTTTGTTGTTTTGAAATTTGATCTGTTTTTTTCCAGTTCTCAAAGATAATTATGATGTGATTTTCAATGCAATTTTTCTGGATGTTTACTGCAGTCAGTGATTCTCAAAAAAAAGATGAAAAGTTACTGAGCCTGCATACTACATGACTCGACATACGTGCTCTTAGCATAATAAAGATACACAATTGTCTTTAGTATTGCCAGTGATATACACATATATGTAATCATTGCTTGCAAATTTGTCTAACACATTATCCCTTAAACGTGACTCTGTTCTTGTGCACGATTCTACATAGTTCTGCGATTTCATGGCATGTGAGGAAGATTGTGAAAGCTCTAGGATAGAGGACTAGTTATTCCCTAGTGAGTATAAGAACTGAGCCTCCAACAAAAGTACATCTTTCTTTTTAGCATATTCTCAGAACAAATGCACTTATTCCTTTAGGGTAAGCAACTATCATTCCTCTCCCAACACTAGGCTCTGATTTCAGGACTGATCTCTGCTCTGCTGTGTTTCATAAATATGTTGCTGAGAAGGGTTTTCAATTACATTTAAATTGAGAAACAAAACAAAGACCCGAGGGGTAATGTGATTGCAATTGTAATCACTGAGGCTTGTCCCTTCGCAATCCTTTTTCACTAACTTTACTTTCAGTCATGAAGAGAGATATGAGCAAAGCCCTTAGCCTATATCTGAAACAGTCTCTGCCTTTACATGCCTCATGCAATAAAGCTTTCTTAGCTTTGCATCTGGATTTGAATGTAAAGCACATGAACCAATTTCCAACCTGTAATGCCTAGGGAGATTGGTTGGTCCGGACTGCATCATCTCAGCTCTAAGTTGTTCATGAGAAGGCAAATTCTGACTTTCTCCCGCAAGGCTTCTCCCCGGACACATTCCCAACTGCTCCTCATGGTGATGATTATTTTTTGCCTTTGTAACACTTACATATGTGCCATCTTTCCTAAGATTCATTTGCTTGAAATGGAGAAATGAGGTTGGTATTCAAATGAATCCATCTATAGCCTCTCGTATGGTGTCTGGTGTCTGTACTGATAAGCAGTTTTTCCTGATCCATACCAGAGGATAATCAGCTAGTCCTAAAACTGTTCCCCCCAGGAGTGACTGGGTAGGGACCGATATTTTTATATACTGTGGTCTTGTGTTTGCAGGCTAAAAGTAAAGGCTGAGGAGCCAAGACAGATCTTAAAAATGTGCAAGCATTTGGCAAATCAGGTATTATTTCCATTTGCCTGCCTTCTTTTTAGGTAATAAGAGATCACAGCATAGAGGATGGAGCATTTGGAAGGTTGTAAGTAGTCTTTCCACTTCTTCACTCACAGACTTGTTTTGAAGGGGTTTTAGTGGTGGCTTTTAAAGGTATTGAAGACGTTAGTTGTAGAAAAAGCTAAAGGGTCTCTTTGAGATTCTTCCAGAAGACATCATCAGTACTTTTACAGGAAGTTTATTTTTATATTCTGTAATTTTTTGAAGTGAGAGCTATAACGACAGATCTCAATCATAGATTCTGAAATACTTATCTGCCTACTGACTTGTAGGCAGAGACTTGAAAGCTAAAACGAGCACCATACGCTGCCTCCTTTCATACCATGAAGCATCCGGTGCCTGTACCAGTTCTAAAATTTTTGGCAGATGATTGTCTATGGAATTAGACAGATAATTGCCTTTCTACTTCATTTTTTATGAACCAAATAAGAAAACTGATGTAATCTCCCTCGTGTAGTCAGTTTTTCCATTTATTTGATTTACTTTTCATTTCTGTTGTTTCTCTTTGTAAACATACAAGGAGCAGACTGTCCAAACAATGAGGGTAGAACCTTTCTGTTTATTAATAAACAGAATATTCTGGGGATAAAGTGGGGGGCGGGGAACAAAAGTACCTGGAAGTAAATGATGGAGTGGTACGAGAAACATTATCCACGTGAGGTATCTGTTGCGGGTGGAATAGCTCAGGGAAAGAGGGAGACTATACAGCTTCCTTTTATAGTTATTATAAACAAGAAATGTCTTCTTCCTGGCTCTGCAACATGCTAGGAGAGTGAAGAGGTATCTGAAAAAAATTACCCTCAGTTCTTTGTCAATTATTTTGCCTATTTCCTGTGAACAAGC
Source organism: Chroicocephalus ridibundus (assembly GCF_963924245.1). Lineage (NCBI taxonomy): Eukaryota > Metazoa > Chordata > Aves > Charadriiformes > Laridae > Chroicocephalus > Chroicocephalus ridibundus. Next base: position 175,967,869 of record NC_086284.1, on the reverse strand, counting down.
CAGCAAAACTGACTTCATTAGGAAAATGGGGACTGACTTTCACCGTATGTGTTCAGTTGTCTGTGGGGACTTACCCATTGCTCTCTGAGGGTGGGATCCATGACATTTCTGTATTTGCTGTCACCAAGGGAGGTGACAGAGATGCTGTCCCTGAAGTGTCGTTCAGATACACAAAAAAGATCAAGGTTTAACACAAAAAAGATCAAGGTTTAGCAACTTTTCAATTAAAACTGTCAAAGCTAATTGGTGAAACTAAAGTATATTCTTTAGATATATATAAAATAATATTATCTCTGTCTATCTTCGAATCCTCTGAAACCTTATTTATATGGGTTCAAATGTTTGCTGCATATGGATGTAGGTAACAGATACAAACAGACCCAAGACTTGGAAGGATCTATGGCTGCCATGGAGACAGGGGAACGTCCACTGTGAAAACATCTTACGTGAAAGAGAACTTCACTTTATTGAGGGTTTTTTTGTGTTCTTTTATTCGATGGAATTTTGTGGCACATTCATTAAACTTTCTTCATTGTGCAAAAAAAAAAAAGCTAACTAAGCATTAAATTTTATTTCAAAACAATCACATTCTTATATTGAAAATAAAGCCACAATTTAGACTTGTTTACACAATAGCTTGTTTATAACAACTTTAAATAATTTATTTTTGGTCAGTGTGCCACCTCTATTCACATTTCAGTGTAGACGTGCTCTCCCTCCCAAGGAACCACACAGTGACATTGAGGAGGGATTCATTTCATCTAGCTGAAGATGTCAGCTGTCAGCATTTACCTTTAAGTCATTTTTCTACATTTCCTAGAATAAGAGCTTCTAGACCACTATTTCTCACACCTGCTTTAGTTACCAAGGGGGGGTTAATCACACTGTTAAAGTGTCTTCTTTTGTTGTTTTGTTTTTGTTTTTGTTTTCCTGAATAGCTCAACTACAGTTAAATAAGAAGAATAAATAAAAGGAATCCTTCCCTTTACCATGTGAAACACTAGGATCAAATTTGGTTGGGTATTATTCTTCCTTTACTTACAAAGTATCGCCCATTTTGTCATCATTTTTTCTCTTTATCTTACTCTTCCTTGCTGGGACTACTCATAATTTTAATTAATAAGCAATTTTTAATTTTAGATTGTTTTTATTTAAAACAGTTGTACTGAACTTATCCTTTCCCCGCTTCTTATCCTTATAAGAAATATCTTATGTCTCTTGCAAATTAAAAACCCTCTACCAAATGTAATGAGTAATCCAAGTAAGCATTTAAGCGCAAGAGTAACTATAAGTACTTTGGGAAGTTTATTTGCATAAAATGTGGCCTGTGTTTAATGTTTTGCCATAGTTTGGAAAATACTGATACATGAAAAATGTCAGTAAAGCATTTAACTGTATGTTCACTTAAAAAGATATTTAAATGCATCTGCTTATTTTTAACTGTGATTTTTAGTAGAGATGAACTTAAAAAGCTTCTATGTGCTTTGCAAAAGCAACCAGATATGACCTGGGAAATATAACAACAAAAACCAACGAAAGATACTATCTTTCCTAGTTTTAGGAAAACGACATCCTAGTTTTATGTTGACATACAGTTCAGCACCATACATTTCATACCCAAATGATTAGAAAATCTGAAAATATTTCTTTTAAAAATATCTCTATGTGAAAAAAAAAAAGTGGGAGATAGATAGGTTTCTATCTGTTTAAACAAATATCTGTCTTGGAAGGAACTTCTACTTGTATGTGATAAATCTTTGTGAGGAAATTACCAAATTGGAAGATAGACATTGCCAAAACTGACCAAAAGTTAATATTCATACTCTCCTTCCACAGAAAATTAGTGCAAATTCAATTATTATGAAATGAATCCTAATAGAATCCCTTGGAGGTCATAGCTTTTTTTAACAATTTTTTAATTCACATACAAATGAAGCCCAAGATTGTTAAAAAATTTTGCAGCACTTTAATTCTATAAGTGAATGCTTACATTCAGTTCATGGCTTATGTATGTGGCAAAACTGATCGGTGGCGCATAAAGAATTACATCCCTTTAGCGAAAGAGGTTTTAATCAGATAAAATCTGAAATTAAAGATTTATTCATTCTACTTATAGAAAAGAGACCTCTGTGTTTGTATTGTTAGGTAGATTTCTAATTAATAGGTTTTTCCATTAATTTCTGTGTAGGGTGGAAGAGAAGACAGGTTAATTTGTCTGAAAAATAAAAACAGAATATATGCCAACATGTTTTTCAAAGTGGCAGAGTTTTATTATTATGCATTGAGGACTGAATCATAACATTAGAACCTCTGAACTTTATAGCATTGTAGAAATAAAAATAAAATTAAAAAAAAAACTGCTGCAGACTATTTTTTTGTGGAATTGCTAAGTAATTATTTAATTTTATTTAATTTATATTTATTTAATTTATATTGTAAATATATTTTTTATATATTCAATGTTTATAATTGTAAATAAAATTTACAATACTCTACACAAGTTACGTTTCTTTTTTTCTGTGAATGTTTTCTTGATACCATGTCTATTACTAATACGTTGTTGAAAAGCATGGAGAGATACAGTTTTGTGTGTGTTTGCAATCTGGAGGTTGTGGGGATGTGTGAAGTGTTGATTAGTAATGTTTTACCATATAGCTATAAATCAGTGCTGGAAGAAGTAGGAAGACAAGGACGTCAACCCAATTTGCAAAAGATAGTAACGATGCAGCTATGCTAAACTGAATTAAGTTTAGGGTCAAGAATCACGGAGTAGAATAATGCAAACCAAGCTACTAGACCATTCTGCTTCATTTAGTCTGTGATGATAATGAGGTATCACTGAATCCTAAATAGATTATACATGGAAATTTGGGCTTGGAAGAAAAGCTCTCATCCGTTTCATAGTAATGGCAGAGACACCCAACGATTTCATGACCCAAATATTTATTTTCAGAGAAGACATTCAGTAGCCCCTCAATCTCAAATTAAAGGTAAAAAAAGTTATTTTTTTAAAATTTAGTGTCACAATGAATGACATTAGTGTCACATGTGAATGTCACAATGTGATCATTGCTCATTGCTGAAAATATTTTTTCTGCACTCATTCTTACCCTACTGTAGTTGTTTTCTGAATCTTAAAAAATCCATTTTAAATTTAGCCTCATGAAGAATCATTTCAGTGCATCACTGGATATTGTTGAATATAATTTTCCTGCAGTAAGTCTAATTTGTGACCCTTCATAGCTATTTCTCAGTCCTTTCCAATAAATCCAGCCCTCTACTTTCTGTTCCAGTACTAGCCATCCAAAAAAAGTATTAGAAACATGTCAGCCTCAAGAAATTTGCATCGAGAAATACATATATTCTAGGGAATATAATATATATATATACAGAATTATATATAGAGAGAATATATATATAATATATAGAGAGAATATATAATATGGAATGATATATTTCGGAGGTATAGATTTTACACAGGTTTTAAAAGCGTAGTAGTAATGCAAGTATCATGAAAAAAGAAGCAGTTGTTACTATATTTTACAATTTTTGTTGAGGTCTTTGTCTTCCTTCTTACTCCGACACTGATCTATAGTTGTACAGTAATACAGTGGTAATCAGGACTTCACCCATCCCTATACACTGCAGATTGAAAATACACATAGAAATGATCTCTTCATGCTTTTCAGCAAAGATTTAGCAATATGTAAAGAACTAGTAACTTGGTGCAGGCAAAAATATACTCAAAATGCTTATATACAAATTCTGTTAACAAGGGATTTATTGTTTCCTAATAATTATTTTTAATTTTTGATTTCCCTACACAAAAGACATCCTCCTAGGTGTATCTTCCTACTGATATAGTCGACTGTGTAGTCGTGTGCACAGTTAAAATTTGTTGCAATGTCTAACATACCCTATGGCTTCAGTCTCACACTTGCTACCACCATTGTGTCCAACAATAATCATAACAAGAATCATAACAACTTTAACAATCCCATCAGCATATTGTCCCCTGCAGGGCACCTATGTTAGGGCTAAAATAATGTTCTCAGTAAATTTTCTGGTGAGGATTATCCCTGCTGAACTGTCTGCCATGATACTGAACATACTGTCATATGCTATTAGAATTCTGGTGGGAGGTCTTGGAATTCTAATAGCATTTTCTTTTGGGGAATAAAACAACTATGAATCAAAATAACACCTTTAAGCACTTAAAAACCTTCCATAAAGCTTATCAAATCAAGACCAGTAATTAGAAAGAAAAAGTTTGGACTAAGGCCACTGGAAACACTGGTTTTTTTATTTTATAGTAACTAGTCATGGGATAAAATATCAGAAATATTCAGTCACTGAGGGAGAAATCCAGGATTCATTCATTCTAGGGGGATGGAGAAATCATGAAATCACAAAATTGTATTTTCTCTTGAATTATGAAACTCTTCCATTAATTTGTTCCTCAGAGGTCCAGTATTGGGCATGTGGGAAATTTCCAATGCAACCAGGCTTACACTCAGTCAGGTTGCTCTCTAGAAAGGTGAACAATGCCATTAAAAAATAAAAAAGTTAAATATAAGGTGTATGCTAAATGGGCCATGAGAACATAGGTCAAATGAGGAGGAGAAAAACAGACACTGAATAGCCGCTAGCAAATGATGCAAGCTGCTATCCAAATCAAAATGATATGGCCTAATAAAGACTGAATCATCCCATATGTGTGCAAAAAAAGAGTCAGTTAATGGTAGGAATTAATAACTTAGCATTCGTGTAGTATTTGTGTGCTTACCTTTTCCATCTGAACATCCTTTTAAAATAGGGTCCATTGTGTAATATTTATGCGAAAAAAACCCATAAAAATAGAGGTATGATCCTCCCTCCTAAAAGGCATCCCTTGAGTGGGAACTTCTGACCTTCCCTAGTGTGTATATTTTGATTATTCACAGAATCGCAGAATCACAGAATGATAGGGGTTGTAAGGGACCTTCGGAGATCTAGTCCAACCTCCTGACAAAGCAGGTTCGCCCAGAGCCGACTGGACAGGAACACGTCCACATGGGTTTTGAATATCTCCAGAGAAGGAGACTCTGCCACCTCTCTGGGCAGCCTGTTCCAGTGCTCTCCCACCCTCAGAGTAAAGAAGTTTTTTCCTCGTGTTGAGATGGAATTTCCCGTGTTCCAGTTTGTGCCCGTTGCCCCTTGTCCTGTCACCGGTCACCAATGAAAAGGGTCTGGCCTCATCCTCTTGACACCTACCCTTTAGATATTTATAAGCATTGATGAGATCCCCTCTCAGCCTTCTCTTCTCCAGGCTAAACAGACCCAGGCCTCTCAGCCTTTCCTCATAAGAGAGGCGCTTCAGTGCTTCATTCCCCTGATCATCTTCGTAGCCCTCCGAAGATTACAGTTGTTAATTGATGCCAGTCTGTCAGCCCTTTACCAGGAAGCCTTCTGCAGGCTGGTGGCCGAGGAGAGGTGGGCAGGGTGGCCGCCAGAGCACCCCCTGCTGCTGTGGGGATCCTGTCCCTCTGCGAGGGTTCGGTGTGGGACTTGGGAACACCTTCCGCTTGACGAGGGGCAGCCAGATGTTGGGGGGGAGACCTGAATCCCATCCCGCCTGTTGACCGCAGTGGTGTGGCCATGGTACCGGGGTGTTTTAGCTTCGCCTCCACCCTGCGGAGCAGCTCCCACCTCCCCCGGCCCTGCTGAACCACCCAAATGGCAGCCCGGGCATCCTGATGCTCCCGACAGGACCTACGCACCAGAGAGCTCACTTTAGGACAAAATGAATTTCCCCCTACTTGCCAGCTGCTACAGGCATTTTTTCAAAGGCTCAAGTTAAGCACAAGCTCACTGAACAATTATTTCTGTTGGAGGAAATGGGGACCAAGTTGTTTTCTTTTGTTTTCCAGTTGCTCTTTTGCGCTGTGGCCTGTACTTAATCCTCCGTGACATGTGGCCCAGTTTATTCACTGCTAACGAGAGGGGTGTGAGGCTGCGGATATGACTGTGATACCTGAATTTCCAGACTGGAAGCTTAAATGTACAAACTGTGCCTCATTTCGCTGCCGCTCCTCGCTCCCCCGCAGCATTTCATTTCTACGTTTGCATTTATTGGGAAGCGCAGTTATGAAAGTCTTTAGGGCAGCGCTGCCAGAGTGTAAAATGGTAGCTGCATTGTAAATATTTGTGTATGTGCATGTATGCACACGCACACATTTTTGTTATATTCAGTATTAAGCGGCTGGAGATTAAAGGATAGGAGGTCTGTGACTGTTATTCCCACAACTATTACACAGATCAGCTGAAATAAATTCTTCCTGTGCACTGTGGTTGAGATAAAACTCTGATATGGCATTCCTCTAACCTTGCTTGTTACCATGCATCCTCGGGAATTATTACTATCACTGCTTACTCTTAAAAATCTGAACATAAATATTCATCAAAATCAAATAAAATGTGTTTTTTTTTAAATTATGTGAGTTTTAGCAATGAAGGCACTGGGAGTTGTTAGTTTTGACATGTTTACTTTGCTCTGAGGCTATATGTAAAATATAATACATTTACCGATTTTACATGTGAGTATTTATTTTGTAATGTTGAGAGAATGGGTTACGATTGTAAGCCGTAAGTTACAGCAGGAATATGAATTAAATTATTCTTATATTAAATTTCATATAATAAAGCCAACAAAATATAATGCTTTTTTTGGAAGGTTTTGGTCAACAATGCTGAGGAAGGCTGCACAATAAAATTTATTGTTGTAATTATTACAGGGGCCAAGTTGCAACGTGGCGTCTCTCGTGGTCCCAGCTCGGGATTTATAATTCCCTCTGCACCATGTTAGATGCATTAAATCGCGCATTGGCAATGGCATGTGGGCCATTGTGTTTCTATTACAGCAATGCTTCTGAGCCTTTGACCAAGATAAGAAAGGCTAGTTACGCTTAGGGACTGTTTAGATAGAAAAAGAAGGAATAATTCTTGCCCCAAAGATCTTCCAATCTACTCTCCCAGTTCAGAAGGGAGTTAATTTCTGCGACTTCCATTACGGCAAGCATTAGCTGCCTGAAATAAGGCACTAAAAAGGATAATTAGTACTAATGGAAGTCAATAGTAATGCAATGAAAGGAAATGAGAACCATGCAGTATTGCAGGTTTATTTAAGAAAAAAGGTGTTTATAAACGTTATGAGAAGGGTATGTAGGAGTCATCCCTCAGGGTCCTGACAGTGGCTGCTCTGTGTGACTTGGATGTTTCTGAAACTGATTGAATTTGCTTTGTTTTTAAATATACAACTGTAAAATTCTAAAATTTGCCCTTAATTCTGTCCTACACTGCATAAGGCTTCTTTATTTTAGATCACTGCAACTATTAAACACTGCCCGTTTGAATAAATTAAGATTTTTCCAAACTGTTGTCTTCTCACTTTCCCATTCTCAGCCGTTTGCTGACTTGCAGTGAGCCTTTCACAGAGTGACAAAAGGAATGTAGCAACCTGGATTTTTACACTGGAAAAAGCATTACGTCTTGTATGTCAGAAAAAGGCAGAAGGATATTAAAAAAATCCTCCTTTTTAAATCTTGTCTCTTATCAAGGAGTCAGTGGCCAACACAGAGTGAAGCCAGTGTACATACTTAGTCACTCATTAATTTATTCTTCATTGCCAAATAAAGGGTCACTGACATATTCTTTCTGTTCTCAGGGTGTTTTAATAGAGATAAGGTTGGACAATATATAAGAACTGGAACAAGAGCTGAGAAGAATTTAAATAAATTTTAAATAATTAAAGAATTACCAAATCAGTATTTAGAAAGATCAAACAAAATCGGCAACGGTATTTTTTAGCATGGGTCAGAAATCTTTCAGATGGTGAATCAGTTTACATGTTAGCCTCTGAAATAAACATAGAAATTAACTGTCTGTCTTTTGCAATGGGGCTGGCTTTAACACCTAGAATTTCACCTCTTGCCTCCACTGCTTGGCTACACAAGTCCCGGTACCGGCGCAAAAAAGGTGAGAGCACAGTGGGAGAAACACGCTGTCAGGAGGGCAGGAAGGCTTCTTGCAAGTTCATGCTGGCTCCAGCGTACCTGGGAACACAGCTCAGAGGGAAGGCTTTGCCCATCGGCCGTGTGTGGCTGATGGCTCAAACCCTGGGGAGGGCTCAGGGACAACCAGGAGTAGTGGCTTCCACTGGGGGCTGGGGTTTTGGCTTTGTTTTTACAAAATATTTCTGTTTTTATGAAAGGTTACCTTTGCATTTGATAACAAGTGTTGTAAAACACATGTATGGACAAAGGTTTGAAAAATGTAAAATTACACGTCTCTGCGTTACTGAAAATAAAGTTATTTAAAAGATTTACAAAGGCTATTAACTATAGCATTCTACTGCTTTTTCAGACCTTGGAAAGCTTAGGCTGACAACTGAATTTAAATTGTTCCACTGCCACGGGGAGGCAAGAATTGCTGGGTGATGTCTGTGAAGATCATACTTCAGGAAGGGGCAAAAATATTTTGGAGCGATAATAAAAGCATATTCCGTTTCAGGGACAAGTATCCACTGTTAGAATTACTTTAAGCAAAAAATATTCTCAACGGCGTGGAAGCTGACTACCAATATTTCAAACTAAATTTTTTTTTTTAAATATGATTGATCTTTTAAGCCAATGATACCTTAGGTTTTAAAATGCTGCTGCATTCCTTTCTTAATTAAGCAGGTTTTCTGGGGCTGGTAAGAGAAGCTGAGCTAACATTCAGGCTAGCACTTCATGATTAATGGTGCTTCCATGACTTTCTGAAGTTTTACAATTTACTTGACACAGTAATCATATAGGTAGCTGGAACATTGTATATTACGTGCTCAGTAATTTATGGGACAACATAAGTAAGAATTGTGATTGCAAATACTTTAGAAATCTTCATGGAATAAAAAATGTTTTTCTATTGGGTAGCAGTTCTACGAGAATATAAAATATATTTTGCAGTACTACGCCTAGTGTAATTCTGGTATAAAGTATTTAATAACTTAAAATTTTATTTTTGTTAAAACAGCTAGTTAGAGATCAAGCTGTACCCTGTCGGCAGCGGCTGCCAGGAGAGGCCGGGGTTCAGGTCCCTGCTCTGGCTGATACGGAGAGTCCTGGCAATCCCAGTGGCCTGATGACTGCTCTGGGCACTGCTCTGGGCACGTCTCCACCACATGCCGGAGTGAAGGAACGACACGCCAATGGAGCTGGTTCATCCATGTGGTGTAACACAGTGCCTGGCAAAGGTACTAACTCCACAGGGAAAACCAGCCAGGCCCCCGCCTTGCTCGGCTGAAGCCGTGGTGAGACACACAGGTGGAACTTGTCAGGCAGTGCTGAAGCCTATAGGCATACATTCTTGTCCCCATTTGGTTTTTGATGAAGACTTTTTTTTTCCTAATAAGTGGATCATCAAAATAATGTAATGAATTGATGTTTTAAATTGTGTCAGAAGAACCCCAGATATCTGTACTCAATAGCACTGACTACAGAGGTTAAAAAAAGTAGAGCTAAGACTAATGTCAACTTCAGCCCTATATTTCCACTGAATTTATCTTCACCGTCCTCTCAAATAGTAATGCAAATAAAAATGATTAATGCAGGAAAGGCACTCAAGCTACTGAGCTCGGATTTTACCTCGTTCATCATTTTTTGTGGAGGTCCTAGTAATAGGAAAACCGCATCAAGAAGTTACTTATATTTGGTTGTTTTGTTAATCAGTCCTTAGAAAAAAATACTGACTTTTTTTGACAGAAAGATTGTGCCTACGCTTTTGAGAAGACACACACACAGAGTTTATCTCCTGGAGAGCAGTGTTTTAAAGGACAGAGGATCCCAAAGGAGGTGCACGATCTATTGACAGTAGAGAAAGACGGTGAGGAAAAAAAGCCCCACATTTCTTATAGGAACAGGCTGCTCAGGCGATCTTGGACTCGTCTTTGTGCTAGAAGAATGTAAGAACTCTATGTCATAGAGTACAAACTTTGCCTTGAAGTAACCCTACAGACAGTTTACCAGGCAGCTCATTAAAATAAGGTATGTCAGAAGGCTATTGCAAATGCCTCTTGCATAGCCATTAAGTACAGAGAGTTTCTGCACTGAGGCGACTGCTGAAGCAAAAGGGCAAAAAAGCTGAATTCTTTCTGTGCTCCATACTAGGCATCCCTGCCATCTTTATTTCCTTTTAATATATTAAAAAGTTTCATGATAGCTTTATTAATCGAGTGCTGTCCCTGGCCGGTTTTGGCCTTCAAGTGGGATGCCTCCCTGGCAATTCCATGTCAGGAAGGTCTTTGCAGCCTTGAGATTTTTTGCCTTGTTTTGGACCTTTATTATGGCCATTTTCTGCTGCACCACAGATGCAACCTCTAATGTCAACATAGTCAGAGAGGGGAAGATGACACCCCCACCCCTGCCTCTGCCTTTCTACTCCCCACATTGTCACAGTAGTTGACGGTACTTATATTGTGCTGATCCCTCCCTTCCTTGCTTCTCCTGAGGACGATGACAAAAATTTCCAGTGCTCTTAAATTCTGCTTGGGAAAGTGGTGTAGCCTGCCCTGGACTGGAACTGCAAGGGGTGATATAGCATAAATTTGCCGTATACTTTTAAGATATGCCAAGTATATCTTAAACCCTTGGTCTTAGCCCTCATCGCTAAGACAAATTCCATCTTTTCTGCATTGCTCACTCAGCTTTTCTTCAGTTCAGTGATTTGCACATTGGTTCACATGAAGAAATGAACATTTTTACTGCTTCATTTGAATTTAACCGATGAACTGAGCAGCGAAGAGAAATTGCCTGTATGCTCTCTGAAAGCCAGTGCGCGTACGCAGTAGGCAGCTGCCTGTCCAAGCTAGACTTCTGCTTATATAAACTTTTTAAACCAAAAATGATCTAAAAGTGTTCATAAATTTTTTAGATTATATTTTATTGATCCATCAGTTATATTTATTATTTGGATCATTTTTATTTTAAATAGCTGAATACTATTGTATACTAGTCTTTAGGAATAAATAGCAATTTTTGCCAGAGAAAATGCACATTACGTTTTTAAAAGGTGGCCTCTTTTCATACAAATTACCATTGTAATTACTGTATTTTTCAAATAAATGAATAGAATACACACTGAACTTGAGTTCCTGTTGTGATCTGAGGCGTAAGATAGACTTATTTCTATTCATGAATTAGGAATCCTACTTCAAAATACATAAAGGTTTTTCCGAACGTTTCCAGCCACTGTTTTCCCCAATTTTTCAGTTTGCTCATGAACATGCACGTGTAGATTAGCTATGGTGGCACTCAACAAAGGAATCTAAAGAGAAGAACAGTGAAGAACATTATTTCAGAAGAAAACCAAATATAATACCAGCTAAAATAGTTAGGCTGCGGATTGAAGTTCTGCAGGCATCTCAACGCATTTCTCTGTCTGTTAGAAAGTTGGTGTGAAAGAAGGCTGTGGCTAGCTTGCTTCTCTACTCATTTCAGAGGACTGTAAGGCGCAGGAAAACTACCACTATGACTTGAAAAGTAATTACTGAAGATAATGTACCTTGCAACTTTGCATGTAAAGACACTTTGATTTACCAGTAAATGATAATAAAGTGAGATCAGTTCATTAGCTAGAAAAAAACAAGATTGGTGGGGAGAGTACCAAAAGTTGTGGAGGAGTTAAGACTGATTTTTCACTCAGTAAGTAAACTATGGAATGTAAAAAAAAGTTGTTTATGTAAGACTAATTTATATAAGCACAGTGAGTTAGCGATACTTGCATAAGTTGCCACAAATGGGTTACTTTTCCTACATCTTAGTTTCCCCCTACAATTTATCCTGAAATTAAATCTTTAGGATGAACTTGTTTCGAGTGTGGGGATTAAAAAAATCCACAAAACAAACAAAGAAACAAAAACCTCAACCCTCTCCCCCAAACCATAACTTTCTTAAAAATCTACAGTGCTTACCATCAGTAATTCTTTTAATAAAGATTTTACAATTCTCATTTCCTCACATCCATCAATAGTGTGTGGATCCCACACACTACAAAGGAGAAAGGCAGTGCAAAACCAACAAACCATAATGAAAACGAACCGCAGAGATCTAGAATTCGAATCTAAAGAATGTGAATTATCATTTCACTTTGCCATGGCACTCAAAGTTATTACAATTACTATTCTTAAATGCAATAATAAATACATTGATGAGAGTAGGATGATATTAAATAGACTCTTTTCATACTTTGTTGGCAACAGATTCGAAGCTAAATGTCAAGTGATTGTTTATTTGTAATCAAAACATTTTATGCATCAAGTAATAACATAAAAGAACAGCTTAAATACTAGAAGTTGCAATATTTATGTAAAAGCCAATTTTAAAAGCAAAATATTTGAATAACTTTGAAATCAGTACTCATCTGTGAACTTGGCTTTAGCATTTATCACAAATTTCTTTCTTGATTATTTAAACATATTGTTTATTTTCTTTTGGTAACTACTATATTCAATTTTCAGATTATTTTATTTGATGCCTGGGGTTTGTAATATTGTTTCTTCCAATAATCTGGACTGATTTAGCATAGCATTATGGCGCATCTTTTATTGTAGAGTTATTATTTAAAGAAAGGTTCTTGAAATAATATGAAAATGCATTTAAAATATTTATGATGTGGACACAATTCTTTTCAGGCTTTCTATATAATCATGCCCTTGTCTGAGTTTGCTGCAAGCTCCCTAATACTGCATCTGCCATGTGTATTGAGAAGAAAACACTCAGTTTTGAAACTGTCTGCTTATCTTAATTAAAAACAACACAATATACCTGCTATACTATAAAAGGGAAGAGAACCTTGTTTATGTTTCTGAGAGTACACCACTTACCCATTTGTGGAAATTTCTACATTCTGCTCTACACCAAGATGTGTTTCAAAAGGAGTAGTTCTTCTAAAAGAATTTTGTTTATGTATTTTTATTATTCAGTATAAAAAAACAAAAAAAAAAAAAAAACAACAAAAATAAAAAGCAAAAAGCACATCTTGTACATGTAAGGTCAATTGAAGGCCTGCCTTTCATCAGAAATTCTAAGCTTCCCCAATAGGATAAGAAATTTCCCAGCCTGTTTTGCTATTGCCAGATAGCAAAAATGCTGTGCCCAAGACTGCTCTGTGTGTGGGATATTTCAGACACGTTGGAGGCAAAAGGAGTTCTGCTATTGATTTTTCACTAAAACCTAAAATGCAACTGCCTTTGCAGTCTGTCACATCATATGGGCTAATGTAGCACAAGGGGTTGACAGCGATTGCTGCCAGTTTCAGCAACAAAGATACTCAAGATTCACAGGTTGGCATCCAGAGCACTGATCGCAAGGATGCTAGAATTTCATACCAAATATCTCTTCTTGAAAAGCCACTGTTTTGTATATCAGAGGATTAATAATTAGAAGTGGTAAGCGGAAAACTAATTTCAGTGTTCAGAAGAAAGTGAAATTACAGAAAGGGAAGGTTAAAAGAGCCATTACCTTGCCATTAGAGCAGGAAATGCATTCCAGATAGTTTTGACATTCATTTAAACTATGCTTTGGGGAAAGGATGCTTTAAAAAACTGCAGAAACTCTTGTTAAACTTTTCCAGCCTTTAAGAAGGCAATAAGTTTAACAAAAATACAAATAAATAATGAAATAAAACAAAATGAAAGAAAACCCAATGAAAATATTGCTTGTCTTTTGTATCTGAAAGTTATTGGTAGGAGCAGGGGAATGCTTCATAATCTGCCTTCCAGTTACCCTCTGCTCGAGCATGGCCACCCGGTGGGCAGTTTCATTTCCCACCCATGCCTAGAAGATGCCACTCTGGTCCCATCCTGGTGCTAGAAAGCAGAGGAAAAACTGTCCATTAAACACACTAAGCATCTACAGGGCTTAGCAAGGACTAATCTAATTTGTGATAGGAAATTCAAACTCTCCATTGCTTTTGTGTCTTCAGTTAACCTTTGTTGATCCTTTGCCTATGCTAGCTCATATGGAAAAAAACCCAAACAAACCCCACACCTGCATGAAGCAGTCAAGAATATTGAAATGGATGTAGAAAAAAAAGGAAAAATGGGGTTTTTAACTCTCTTCTACTTTGGCGAATCTGAATTAAACTTCTGAATAATAGTATTTTAACAATGCCTGTTTTAAAGATAAACAGTTTATAAGGGGTCTATTGTTTCTAGTTTCTGTAGGGAATATACATCACCCTCAGTAGTAAAAAAGATTAAAAACAGCAAGTAATCTTTTCAATAGCATCTCCACATTCCTCTTCCTTACAACATTACAATTAAGATTAGTATAAACTATTTAGAGAACAAAGATTGGGGAGAATCATATTAGAGAAACTCCTTTGTCCTCTGTAGAACTCACTATTGTCAATGAGGATATTTTAATGGGAAATTTCTGCTGAAAGTTTGCTATGGGGAGAATGTGATACAACGGTTACTTCCTTCAAAGGCTCTCGAAACGTACAGCTTCCATCTTTCACAACATCAGAAATAGAATTTCTGTCCCATATTTGTTTCATAATTATTTTTTTCATGAAACAGCAAGCCTTTCACATTTTAAAATAATTATTCTAAATACTTTTTCCTTTGAATAATTGCAAACACACCATTACATTCAATCATTTCTGACCTGAAACACTTTCCTCCAACTTGTTGAATCAAACTGAAAGCTACTTTCATTCTGATGTTAGAGCTGTACCTTTCCAAGGGACTACCATCCTGAGGGTTGTAGGTTGGGTACTCCTGCTCAGCAGGTTGCCCTTCCATGTTGCAGCAATCTGGACAACACACAGTGTGTGATAAAATCTGGGCATTGGACTCTATTCCTTAAAAAGAAGCACAGAAACTAGGACCTCCGAGAGTGACATTGGTAGCGCATGGAAACATTAATTTCTATCCAATTAAAATTTCAATGAATATCCTTCAAAATGATAAATGATTCATTTCTCTCAGAATAGTAAAGGGAAAATATACAAAATGTCTCTCCAAAATAAAAAGATGTAAGATATAAGACAGAAGTAAGAAAAAAAGCCTTTTAGTCAATGGACAAAATAAATCATAATGGATGTTAGCTATTATTCCTTAATCACAATAAATTGTTGATTAGGCTTCTGCTTTCCCTCTCATATTTTTATTTCCTCACATTTTGTATCAGTGTTCTGCAGGGAAGTGACCTCTACTTAGCTCTGGGAAAGCTGTTATATAGCATTAAAGGTTTGGTATGTCCTTTGGCACAGCCCCCAGCAAAATGGGGTGTGAAAGCTGTACCACCTTAGACTTTGTTTCACACTCGTAAAATTCATTTCCACTTTGCTTCCTTATCGCTTCAGGCTCATGACTTCTACTGTCATTAATTATGATGCGTTCCTCAGGTCATCTCTGCCATCCAGCACTCCGGAGACGCAGAAGGTTGACACCATCCGTTCCTCACCCTCCTTTTACTACATATTTTGCTTCAAAATGAGTGGCTACGCAACGTGCACCTACCATGGCACAGTAAGATATTTGCAGAGGGCTATGCAAGATATCTTACTTTTCTTTTTCTGCTTGCATAGGCTTATTGTTTGAACTACAAGATTCTGGAATAATTTTAAAGCCCCATTTTATAGACTTCACTCTCAGCGCTTTTAAAACAGGCCCTGAAACTCTTTGGGGATTTGCACGATGGTCAGATGTGCTCTTTCCAGAATGTGTGGTTTCAAGGTAATGAATATTCATGCCTGGGCTTCCTTGCACTTTAGTAAAACAACAGAGAGAATTAAACTGGCAAAGTTTCCAGTTTCTGGTGTGCCCAGAGGGCATGATATTTGTCCATACAGTGACAGTACCAATTTAAAAAAGAAAAAAAAATTAATGCATAAGGATTGGGGTGCTAGTCACTTGCAATGAAGCAGAAATCCCCTGGATTTACTGAACAATTTCCTTCCCATGTCCAAGGAGCTAGCATTTCACAACTGTTTTAAAGCCCGATACAGTTATTTCAGGGTTGCTGATGAAAAGTTATCAAAGTTGTTCCTGAAAGAAAAAAAAAAGAAGATGCATTTTCAAGGTTAAAATGTATTTTGAACCTGTTAGCATTGACAGTCTATGGTTAAAACATAGCGCAACAGGAGAAAATGAATTTCCAACCCTTAGAATGATGCTTGAGACACAGAGCAGAAACAAGCAAGTCTGCATAGAGGCTGATAAGCTTCCTAAATCCTGCAGGGTTTCTTGTACATCACTATCTTTTTAAAAGGTTCATTTAAGCAAGTAATTTAGGGTTGTGAGCTTTTTTTTTCCTGCTCTAGATATGCGGTCTGATGAGTTTAAACAGTAGCACAGAGCTTCATGTCTTTAGCCACACCAGCTTAATCCCTTCAACTCATAAACACACACAATTCATCTAATATTGTCTGTTTGTAAAAAAAAAAAAATATTCAGAAAGAGTGACAGGAATTCTGTTCTTGGTAACCTCTCTTCCCCTTCTCATTGACCATTATGCTAGTTTTGTCTTTCTCCAGACTCTAAGTTGTCTGGGTTGGGAAACATTTTCTTTGTTAATTTTCTCTGTATAGTACTTAGCACACAGGGGCTTTGTTACTAAATCTGGAATTGACTCTGTGTAAGACTGTTCTTACAAAGTCCTTGCTGAGAGTCACACGACATCGATGGCAGTATCACAAGGCAGGCTGGAGGTTAAACACGCTGCCCATCCGTCTGGCCCTGGGGAATATACGCAGACCACTCTAACTAATATTTTGGGAAGGGAAATGTTGGGTACAGATAGTGCCTACAGTGTACTCCAAGGCATATTTATCTACTGAGTGACAACACCTGGACTCCATGCAGCCTCTAGCTACCAGATCTATCTTGTCACTAATGATGTCAGGCAGATGAGAGATGTCGGAGTTTTCCCTGCAGGAGGCCAGTGGCCTGAGGACACCTGCAGGAAGAGCAACCAACATCTAAGTGACATGAATGCAGGCTGAATTTAGGTTTTTGAGAACTGTGGAGCTGCCTGAGTTTTGCTCTCAATAGCTGCCAAGAATAGTTGCTCCTAAGGGTGCATTGTCATGTGCCGTGTCAACATTGCTATTGTGACAAATCAGATTCCTCTCTTGAACGTTGGACAGTCACCACTGCCTAGGCCAATTGAAAAGAAGCTGTGGAATTGGCTCAAACCTGCACTGATACATTCCCACAAGAGTGGATGATGTCACTTACTATCAGCAAGGAAATAAGTGGATGAGGTTAAGTGAGTGCACCCTGTATTAGGTGTCTAGAGAACAAGATACAAGAGAAATATTGTTTTTATTACATTATGGACATTGAGCTAGGAGGACAGAATCCTCATAGACTGTAAGCACGGGTGCTTCCTCCTATTTCTCTGCACTTACATTGCTGAAGTGGACATCTCAGTCCCCACTTCCCTCCTTCCTGAAGATCTCTTACTATGCAGTCAGAAGAGTTGTCAGAGATTTTGGTTATACGATAGAGGTAAATGTCATCACATGGAAAGAAGTTCTGGATGTAACTATCTAGTGTCTCTGGAAAAGGTTCCCTCTTTAATCATAGCAAAATGTGGAAGTGAATCAGACAAGGCTATTTGTGTGTTTTCTCACAAGCTGCAGGAAACTCCAAACTCTCACACTGATAGCAAAGCACATTACTTACAGACGGTGTCTAAACTAATGGTCACCTAGAAAAAACATGGTGGTAACTAGAAGTTACCACTGAAAGCACTTATTGGTATCTTCTGGAAGTCACGCCATATAAAATGGAATTTGAATCTTACTCCAAGATCAGTACCAGTTTGCTATAATATGTGGTGGCTTATTAGCAACTAATTGATCCTCCTGCTATTTGTATGCCCTGAATTGGAATTTACTTAGCCAAGAATAGCACTCATTAACTGCCTTATTGTGAGAGCACAATATAGTTTTTTAATACTTTTCCAGCTTCCTACTAGCTGTTTTTTCTATACCTCGTCTGTACAGAAAGGACAATACACACTAATGAAACACTGCCTTTTTTTTTTGTATGGTAAGCTAATATTTAAACTTACATCAATCATTTTGTCATACATGAAAGAGTAACACCAAGACGAGCCTTTGTTCCTCAAACATTTGAAAATTTTCTTATAGCTCATCTCATGGAAGATCTATCACCTGTCAAACAAAAAGAGCCATTCTTGATTTAGTGGTGAGGCAGCTTTAAGTTTATGGGCAGAATAAGGCCATGGGGTGAGTATAACTGGCCTGGGCTCTATACAATTATAATCCAAACCTCTGTCAAAATTACTTGTAAAGCCTCAAGAAAAAGGTGCAAATATTTTCTATTCCAGATGGTAAAACCATTTACCCTTGACAACGAGTGTGAAATCTTAGAAACTATCATTCTGAAAAGTCATTGCCTAATGCCATGTTCTCTTTTGATGCAGCAAAAATGCATCCTTTTGATCTGCTGTGTAACCATCATTAGCGTAGACTGTTTATTTTGAGTAGTTTATTCTTTGGCAGAAAAGACATTTTCAGGGGATGCTCATGATCCTTTAGAGAATGTCAAAACTCTAAGCAGACCTAGGTTGCTAAAATCATATTACCTTGGAATGCTTACGTCAGAGAAGTCCCCACAGGCTATGTTCAGTCCATTGTTTTTTATGGATTTTTAATGTAGCTTTACGCTGGGACAAGAAATGGGAGAGAACAGCAGTCCTAGAGAGGACCTGAGCCACAAGAGCTGCTGTCATCCGCTGTCACCTGTGTGCATCCAGGACTGCAGCCCCATAACACGTGACATCCCATCACTACCCTGAGTAGCCCGTAGAAGAGGCCACATTTCACTTTAATTAACTACATTTACAAAGATCCACAAGCATTCTGGAAACAGAGTCCCCAGTCCCCATACTCAGGAAAACTGCTGTCTGTTCTGGAGTACAAGTATTTTGCCTTTGGGTAAAGGGCAAATGGCCGTGCATGAACATGAGACTTGCATTGAGTTTTTGATGCTATCAGTCACAAGACGCTACTGACTTGAAAAAAAGGCAAGCTGGCAGGAAAAGACAGGAGGCATATGGAGCTTAGCCTCTCTGTGTCATGCATAAATCCCAGGGATTAGTGAGAGTGAGCTAGTCCTTCTTCCTAAAAACATTGGTGTGTATATATGTAGCAAAACATGTGAATACATTCTACTTTTCTGTATTTCAAAGGGAAGGGTTAAGATCTAGGTAAATAATATTGATACATATGAAGACAATAACTGTATGTTATATTTTATACATGAAGTTTCTATTAGCATTTTGTTAGAAACCTGAGGAAATATTCTTCAATATTGTGCTTTTTTCCTTTACAAGATGAGCCCTTGCAAGCCATCACTGCTAAGTGGAATTATTTGCATGGACAGGTAGCTTGTTTTAAAAATATAATACAACATTTAGATTCAGATTTTCCATGAGAAGAACAAACTGTCCTTCATATACAAGGAGTGACAACTCTGTAAAATTACACTATAAATTTACTCAGACTAATACAAAGATCTGTGAATATGATCAAACAGGAATTTGACCACTCCATAGTAAAATGTTTGTAATTTACAGAAGTTAAAAGTAATTCATGACAAAAAAAAAAGGCAAAGTTACTCATGTAAAATCTATAGAAAGATTTAAAATATTCTCAAAAATGACACAAAAGAGCTGAAAGTAACTAAGAATGATATTTATTGCCAAATTTTATGAAAACATGCAGATGTTCAATTATCAGCTATAAAATCCTATCCTGCTAAGCCTGAGAATGATTCTATAGTACTGACAGGTTTTCTAGGTCCTTACCACTATAGCTATGACTGAATGCAACAGGATTCAGAGACACTTACTTATTCTGAAAAATCTTTCAAATTTTGTTTACAGAAAAAAGAAGTATTTAATTCAACAGCAATATATGAAAATTGCATTTCTATGTTCATAATCAACAGTATTGGGTAGGAGTTTCTTGACAAGCCATGAACTCACTTATACTGCATAATCTCATTAAGCAATAGGTCTTAAAATGCATTTCACCATAACTTTAATTTTTTCTCCATGTGAAACTTTGACAAATTATTTCTGTATGTAAAGCCTACATACAGGATAAGGCACAGAAAAATACTACCTTTGGAAGCCAGAAGACAATATATCAAAAATGAACAACACGCACAAGATACCTGAGTCTTATATGATACTGTTATCTCACACAGATATGTCTTTTCCAGATGACAGCTTCTTCAGAGCTGTCTGATTGAGCTGTTGGCCCAGAGCTTGGACAGATGAGCCCAGCTGTCCTTCAGGCAGTGTTTCATCCCCATTGTGATGCTACACAGCTTCCCAAACTTTCAGTTCCTTCTTTCTTGTGTTCCAAATGTAAGACCTGCGGGTGAAAGGGACTCCGATTCAGTGGATTCATCCACAGTCACCCGCTCTCTGTGCGTCCTCCTCTTGAGCCCTTATCACAAAGGATCCTTGAATCAGCTTCATAGCTAATGTAGAAAGGAAAAAAATCGTCTTTGCAAAAATGTTGTTGTCTCAAGAGAGTTAGTAATAGACAGGCTACAATTTTAGACAGATTTCCTGCTGTTGGTGTGCACAGATTGACATTTTTTGTACCTTCTGTAAACGCTCACTCCTGGGACTTGCGTGCATTCCTGTGAAAAGTCAGCGTAGGTGGCTGTATCTCTTTAATACTGTGCTCTTTTCAGGAGTTTAAAACATGAGCTTTCTGACTTGGTAGAGGGTACTAATGGGAAGGTGATAAGACAGGGATGCTTCCTCAGTGCCTGCTCTTGTGATAGAATCGAAGAATTGCCTAGGTTTGAAGGGACCTTTCAGATCATCTAGTTCAACCATCAACCTAATTCTGACGCATAAGCCCATCAGCTCTTGGCAGGCACGCTCACCCGCTGCCGGCAGTGCACTCACTGCCTTTGCTGTGATCTTTGCTGGAGTTCCTGCAGACGCCCATATGGCTTGGGCTGCTGCCATATGCTGCTCCTTTGTGTAGCTGTGGGATGATGGGGTGAAGAAATGTTCAGCTGTATTTAGTCGTGTCAGGTCTTACATGCCTTTGGTTTTGTCCCACTACCTGCTTAGCCTGGTGTCCCCTTGGCTTCCTCTACATGTCGCATGGTGGTCCAACCTTGTCTTCCCTTTTTTTGGCTGTTTTTCTCAACAAATGTGTTCCAACACAGGGCTTTGTATAAAACTATTTTACCTATAATATTGAATTTCAGTACTTACAATTATTTTAGGGAATATAAAAAATGTCACTGAAGGAAATGGAAAATAGTGTTTAAGAGAAAATTTCATCCCAGCAGAGAGAATGAAAAATAGTGGCTATTCCTGATAAATGTATGTATGGTTAATTATTCATCAAAGGAATGCATCTGAAGTAAGCAGATGAACAAACTGAGCTTACCTAGCATCATAATTTTAGAAACACCGAATACTATTTCAGAAGCACATAAATAACACTTCACGCTACCCAGAAAGTTTAATATCTTGCCATTTTATGATTAATATAAAACTGCTGCATTTATTAATCATGAGGTTTGAGCAAGTTCCACATCAAATTCAAGTAGCTGAAAGCCAAGAGCCATCATAAGGCAAATTAGCATGAGTAAATTATGAGTACTACACAGTGATAGTTAGAAGGAAAAAACCTCACTGGTCTTTTAACAGCAATAGGTTTCCCAGATACTCCAGAATGACCCTAGAGTACATCTAAAACTAGTAAATGATCTGCCATATGGTTTTAGGTTAAATAACAAATCCCTGGAATCAGTCTGTCACCCTGTGACACACTTCCCCAGATGCCATCTTGGACCCTGGAAAATTTTCCCAAAAGAGATTTTTCCTAAAGAGGCTGACAAAATTTTCATGAATTCTTTTCTTTCTGACTAATTAATTCTTTCTAGCAAAAAAAAAAAAGTTTTATCAGAAATTTCCTGTTCATTTCAACTTACAGTAAACACACATAACTATTCAGAACTCAAAGGTAAAAAGAGTATGGAGACTAATATCATAAGAAAAATACAATTTCTTCTACACATTTTTCTTGGGAAATCTATTTTCATCTGAGAGAAGACAGAACTATTCTGGCATGTTGATGTTTTAAAGTCCCATTCAATATAATCACACATATATATATGTGCATGCGTATACAGAAAATTAAAAACATTTAAATTTCTTTTCTTCTCTAAAGTTTGCTTCAAACTGTCATTCTTTGTGTCTGAGAACGTCCATTGCAAAAAGACTTCAAAACACTATACTGGCAGCAGCTTTATTTATTTATTTAGCGGTTATATAGCTATGTCTGTTCCCCTGAGGTTGAAGGCAATAGCTGGAGTTCACAAGCAATTTTAAAGTCAAAGTATTTATAAGAAGTGCAAACCCATGGCAACTCCATTCTCATTTTGCATTTACATACAAACAGATATTCTATGCTATAAAATATACTACATATTAATCAACTATTATCAGAATATCTTGGCTGTGGCATTTTATTCTTTGTCCTGTTATGAAGATTAAATACTGGTAGTACAAAATGTAGACATTCTGTTTTTTCTTTCAAGCCCGACTCATCAAACATTTCTAGATACGCTATTGTCTTAAGCTACTGAGAGAAAAAATAATTTGTCCCTACGGTGAAATGATAGTATTTAGGTGTATGTCAGCCTCTAGGCTGATGAGGAATAAAAACAACAGCTTAGAACGGCAGAGAATAAAAGAAACAAGCAAGAAACAAGTGATTATACCTATGAACTTATTTCCCAGGGATGGGAGAAAGCAGTAACAAAATACCACTTTCCAGGTAGCTTAAAATCACCAGAGGAATGTGGACAGAAAAAAGAAGAAAGAACAGCAAAAGCTGGTTTTAGCATTCTGCGCTTCAAAATAAAAAACTCATTTTATGATAAGTTTCTTTAATATTTCTGTTTGCTTCACAACATGCAGCTGTTTAATGAGTGATAACTTCCATAATATTCCTTACTGCAATATAGTCATCAGACTGTAACAAAGAGCTATAGAGAAGAAAAACAGTCACAGAAAGATAACAAACATACACGTCTGTGAAGGGAGAATATTAAAAAAAAAATCAACTAGGATATTTGCATATAAGAGATATCGGTATGTGTCATGCTGTTGTTTTTCTTTCTTTTTTTTTTTATTACCTCATCTAAATTAGGATTAAACCAAAGACTAAAAAGCAAATAGATGAACAGGCTTCCAGAAATCCGTGTGTGTGCTTAAAATGATCTTAGAAACTGTATGAACTGCTGTGATGTTAATTTCTTGAAATCCATTAGCCAAAAATGAGAAGTCAGATTCTCACATATGCAGGCTGGCATATTTCCATTGACTTTTTGTCTTTGTTCTGTGAACAAACGGAACAATGACCTGCGATGAATCCTCAAGAGATGAGTTGTTGAGTGCGCTTTCATGGTAAATTGCATAATTATTTCATTTCTTCCCACCAAACCCATATATACTTATGTGTGTTGCAGTGTTATGGAAGTGCGCGTGGCTGTTGCAGCTAGTTGGAAGGAATGCAGATATCTAAGCAAAGTGCACCTTCCCTTTGTGTGAATTTTCTCTTTTTGCTTGTAGCAGACAAAAGCCTATCTTCAATAAATGTGAATGTGAAAGAATAATTGAATTTTCTTCCTTTTATTCTGCTCATTCTTCCAGAAATTTTTTCTTTGAGATAAAAAGCTACATTCAAAATCATATTTTGCTAAAATAAAAGACAACTTGGGCAATAGTGGCAAATGTGCATGTGTGGGTAGATTGTAATGCACAGATAATAAGTATCAAAAAGCAGACAAGGTGGGTATTGTTGCTTCTTTTTTCTTTTCCCAAGATAGTGTATATTAAACTTACATTTTCATGTTAAATGTTCCGTTCTACCAGGGAACGGCTTTTTAAAAAAATTAGTTTATATCACTGCATGGCTATGTTTACCATAATTAACCAATCCACAGTTGGATTTCAAGATACTCTGATAAATTTGTTAGTATTAATTAATTGTTTGAACAATGCAAAATTTTCTTTCAAAAGAAAACATAAGAACAGATGGGAGAAAGGGGTTAAGAATTATTATTGACAAGAGTCCAGGCTTTAGACTTTTCTGCATTATTTACCTGTGATTTTTCATCTCTAATAACAAGAATGCAACATTACTATGGAGACCAAATATCTTTGCAATTAATCTGCTTTCCTCAGAAATTTAGGCTTCATCCATTTTACCCACTGAAGAGTGAAACTGAGAAGTGAAGATAGTGCAGTCCGGATCAAAGAAATAATGGGGAAAAAATTATTCTCTCTTTCCTGAGGTATCCCTTGAAGCGTGCATGCTCATTGTAAAGTAAGATAAATCAGGAAAAAAAGGGAAAGTAAAAAACTAGCCTCAGGCAGCCTTATGATTTATATAGGTTTTATATATGGCTATATTTTGTTCTGCTCAATGAAAGATAAAAAGAGTACAAAGCACTTGGCATTTCAGTTGGTTGTTCTTTGTGTGATTCTTCCCCACCATCATTCCCCACTCAAGGGAAAGGAGCAAAGGTTGGACTTCTGGAGGTATAACTCAGCATAAGAGACATTGAAAGCTAATCTGAAGAGAAATTTAAACAGAATTATTCTAAAGAGTGCTCAATACTACTTTTTCTATAAGCAATTCTGGCACAAAGAAGAGGAAGAAATCTTTCTCATTGTACTCAGAGATGTCACAGCCTCTTTGATCATCGTTATGCCAGTGCTCAAAAATCGTAAGAAAAATTTAAAACTGACAGCTACACAGTTTAACATACGGTCTTTATTTGACTGGTGGGATTTGAATATATAAAACTGGACCTTTCTCTTAGAGGAGGAATGGTCTGATGAGAAAAACAGAACTTTTAAAACACAGAAACCAGGTTGCTGTCATGTTCACTCGATCCTTGTATTCAGGATGTTAAGAAAAATACTGGCTTGGTAATGCTCATTATAAAATATAAGCAGCAGGGAAGGACAACACAAGTGATGGGGTCTAATGCTCTTCAGTGAGTTCACAGTTGTGCCCAAAGCTGCCCTTGTTTCATTAGTACAGCAGATAAAAGATCTGGAAAGAGATCTCTGTCTAGAGGAAAGGTTGGCTTTGAGGACCTTAGCTTGCTTAAGCATACCTCTAAGGATTTTTTCAAGCTAAAATTATCGAGTTGAAAGCATCAAGCTAAAATTTAACTTCTTTTCCTGATACTCATTTTACAACTATCTAATGAGGCATATTGCCCCAGCGGCTTTCATCCAGCTCCTTCAAAAGGGGGTGTCTTGGCAAACCTGTGTAAAAGGAACAACGCAAGATAGTACACAATCTGCTTAGGGAGATCCTGTGATGGTGTAATAACTGGGGTAACAGCTTCTGTTGGGTACCAATGGAAACTACAGTTAATTTTAGTTCTGACTAGATAAAAAGACACAGGAAGTCTTTTCCCTTTGTGTTTTCTTTTTGACTTCTGAATCTCCCACTGTTGAAAGCTAGTAGTCCTGCAGCATTGGATCCAATAAGAACCTTTGCCTACAAACCTGTTTTCCAACAACTGAGAACTGTTTGGAGGGGAAAAGCACATAATCCAAGCCAGTAGCATCCTGAACAGGAGTTTAATTTGTTAAATTAGTCCCAAGCAAAGTAAGCTTCAAGCAGAAACACTAAACTCCCTATATCCTGGTGGTTACTTTTCAAACCAGAAAGATACACAGGTGCTACTAGAATTCAGAATAACAGCATGAAGGAAAAAAACATCTCTCTGTATCACCGCTTAACTTGCAACACAACCAGTAGGGTCACCTTAGAAACTCAGACAGATAGAAAATGAGCCACAAATTAATTTGTGATAAAATTGAGACACAAATTTATGGACAGAAAGAAGACAACCAGGCTGTAATACTGCATACAGTCCACTCGCCCCCACAGTAATACCAGTGATTTCCTGCCAGGTAAGGTTTTAGGACCTGTACAAGGATTAATCCATCCCCACAGGTGATTCAGCTCCACTTGTTGTTGAGCGTGTGTGTCCTAGATGGATTTGATCAGAAGGGTTAAGTGGCACAGAATAAGACAAGAAGAAACAGAAGGAAGGATGGCTGACAGGTTGGGATTTTTTTTGAGGAGTTGATATGAGGTGAGATGTTCTTGAAGAAAAGAAGTAGGCTCTTCCTAAAGAAAATCAAAAGAATAATTTGTTCATGCACCTTCTTAAAAGAGAACTGGAGAACTATCCATCATGGGGAACAGGGCAGAACAGAAAACAGTGGAACAGAACAGAAATGGTCGGCCAGTTCTTCTCCTGCACTAAGGATCTGAAAAAGGGCTACATCAGCAGATTAACTTGCTGTGTTTCTGACGTTTGAAGGTTGAACACTTAAAGAAATGGAAAGGCTCATATGCTGTCTTCTTTGAGCTGTAACTAGGAAGAATAAGAGTCAAGAAATATTGAAAAAAAAAAAGATTTGGCTGCTGACTAGCTTAGAAAAGTGTAAAGCCTGATAGTGGTTTGGGCTGATGAAGTGAAAATAAAAGGTAGAATATATATCCTCAGATTATATTTATCTATCCGTCCGTCCATCTGTCCGTCCGTTCATCCATCCATCCATCCATCCATCCATCCATCCATCCATCCATCCATCCATTCTTATATATATACACACACCTGCATATATATATATATACACACATATAAATACACACACACACACACATATATACCTGCTATGTATCCTCAGTTGAAAGAACAAGCAGTTAAAAGGCTCTGTTTGTTGAGAAGGAGGTGTTCAGACATTAATTTTACCTTAAATTCCTGTGATGTCCCACCTTTGAAGTGAAAATCCCTTCACCTATTACTACAGAAACATGAGAGACAACTAATTTACACAGCTCAGATTTCTACCAAAAAAAAGATGATTCTTTAACATCTGCATCTATGTAGAAGGGAAGCTAAAACACGGAGTGGAAGGTGAGCATGTCCAGGCTTTTGTCCCTGTGAGATGATCTATAATGCCCCCTTAAGCTATATCAAGATTGTTTTATTCTGCAGCTGTCCCAGATCTTTGCACTATCAGGTCACAATGACTTTCACCTACTGGCTTGTAATGAGTCTGTTTGATATATTTAAGTGTCTCCCAGTTTGCAGACACATGCATGTGGGGTTTTTTTTTGTTTTGCTTAAAATAAAATGTTGCTATCCTTAAATTGAAATATCTGCCAAATATATTTGTAGAACAGCCAGTTTTATGGAGGATGAAATAGAGGCAATTTACCGACCTTTGTATGACCATATACTAACAAACTAATAAATGTTTAAATTGACCTTGATTAAAAGATCAGAGTGGCACCAGCATCTGATTATGATTAATACCCAGGGAAGTATTTTAAAGAAATGAAGTAGGGGTGCTGCAGGAATAGAGGATGAACATAACTTTAAAAAGCCCAGCAGGCACAGAAGATCAACCAGGGGCAGACCTAGATACCGTGGTCTGACCTGCTTGTGACTTCTGTGATTGATTGGTGCTGAGGGGACTGACACACTGAAAATGCTAACAAAGCCCCACAGCGAGTACATTCAGATGCTGAAGATAACTTTCGTGTGTACACAATACCTGCGCACCTTGATGGTTAGCAGCCGTACCATCTGTGCGGCAACAAGCTACTCTTGTGTGGGTGGCAATGCAACACCTTCTAGTTTCTGTTATCTTACTATATAGCAGCTCTCAATCCCTTCCTACTGCTTTTTCTCCTTTAGCAGACTACACTTCAATTTCTACCTTTTGAATTACTACTACCCACTCCTCTGCCTCATCAGTTTGTTCTGAAAAAACTGGGGGAGCAGACCTCTGCATTAAGCGCTCTTCTTTCCATGTAGCTCCTGGCTAATCAGAGGACAGGGGGGCTAAACACTGCCACCTGAATGCCGACCCCTTTAGAAAACCACTGTATCTGCACAAAAATCACAGTCGCTGAATCTGATTCTTTGAAGCACCCCATTAAAGGTGATATTTGCTATCATGTTGTCTTGCTGCTGTTTTGTTGTTAGGTTCAAGATGCCCCCTTATTAATATTGACTGTAACTGGTTTGCACCCAGTTCTGATCTGAAATGAACCATTTTGCTGAAAAAATCTGCTGAAGAACGAAGGAAAATACCTGTATTCCACATCAGGTGTTGGTGTAAAGCACTTCATGTATTGATGCAAACCCAGTTCATCTATGCTGATGATCCTAGAAACTCGTCTCATTCCCTGGGATGTATGAGTAAGATGGTAACACCATATACATCCTTCATCTTGAATGAGCCTCTAACATAAAAACCATCAAGGTACAGATAAAAAGTTAATTAAAGGCCTGGCAGCTGTACTGGGATCCATTTGCAGCAAAGCTTTTATGATCATTACGGGTGTAGTAGGATGTGATAGGTCATCTGAGCCATCCATGCTAAGCTGAAGAATCATGCTTGACTGCAATGTGAGCAGTTGACACAGGAGAGACAGACTGGATGATGACTTGTAGTGGAACCAGACACTGGGGTTTATTTAAGAATGAAAAAGATTTGAGATTTTACTCTACTTGCTTATTTTACACACTCACTTGCTTCCCCCACAGTGTTAGGTTCACTACTTCTGCAATCCAGTCCTCCTGCTATTCACCGATGGAGCCCAGATGGCCTGTTCATCTT
Organism: Chroicocephalus ridibundus; assembly: GCF_963924245.1. Lineage (NCBI taxonomy): Eukaryota > Metazoa > Chordata > Aves > Charadriiformes > Laridae > Chroicocephalus > Chroicocephalus ridibundus. The sequence continues at coordinate 175,939,100 of NC_086284.1, read as the reverse complement.
TTTAGCTGTGTTGAATTCATGACTGTGGTTCAGCCTGAGATTAAGACTAAACACCGACATCCAGCGTGAGCTGGATGTGGTGCCACAGGCAAAGGGGATCATCATGGGTGTTTGATACAGTAAAATGGAGTATGAGGAATCATTCAGATGGCCAACTATCAGACACCTATTTTAAGACGAGCTGAGTTGCTCTCTACAAATCCACTCATTGCATTAATTTTTGTAAGTGTCTCACTCAGAGCTGCTGCTAAGTGATTTAAGGCTTTTTTTGTCCATATACCATTGTCATGCTTCCTTACTCATACCCTCCAGACTCTCTTTAGGAGGTAATGATCACATACATTCATCGTCAGTTCTCACTAAGGGAAACTGAATTCCAATTCCTGCTTTAGTCTCAGGATTTCTGTGTACCCCAACACCTTATTCTCTCCACTTCTGCTTTGTTTCTTAAATGTATTCCTTTCCCTTCCTCAGTTCTTTGCAGCACTTTTTCTCATATAGCAATGGTTATCTCTCCTAAACTGAACTCCAACCCAAAACATTTGGCAAATTGGTATAAAACATGGGCTCTTCGCAGTCCAGTCCAAGGAAAGGAGAATGCACAAGACAAATGTGCCATCTGTCTTGGCATACTTGGAAACTCTGTAGCACAGAACCTACAAATAACTCTATGTATGGTGGCTAAATTATGTTGGAATTGGATATAATACATGGTGTGCATAAGAAAGCCCTGAGAAAGTCATCTTGCAGTCCCTGAGGCAAGGTACTTGTACTGTGTTCTTGGAAGATAGCAATTACAAAAGTCCCCCCAAATTAGTGCAGCTAGACAGTATAGAATACGAAAGGCCAGTTGTGGTTTTGCCAGTGGTGTTGCCTCGCGAGGTATCACAGGATCTGGACTCCTATGTGCAAAATGGCAGATGTTTTACTCAATAAACCAATTCCACCTGTGTTGCTGCTGTGCTCTGGGTCTCACCCTGAATTAATAAGAGCAGCTACACTCCTCATATCACAAGTGTTCAATATTCTACTCATCAGCCTGCAAGTATAAAACCCTACCTCCTTTCTATCTCTAAAAGCTGACCATCTAAATCTCTGCTCTAAGACTTCTCCTCTCCACCAAGGTTATCTCCATTTCTTGATTATCTCTGATTTTTCCTTTACATCCCTACTGGAAATTTGACCTTTCCTTCAAAATTTTCTGTCTCTTCTCATCCCTACCCAGGTCTGTTCTCATTTCTTGATCTGCTTTTTCTATGCTTGTGCTGTATTTTCTTGTAGCCCAAACATCATTTATTTGGATCAACTATACAGCATATGCTTTTCAGGAGCCTACCTTATGGACATCGCTGCAGTAGGTAAGGGAGGCCAATGCAAGGTGTATTCTGGTAGTGTCTAATGAATCATTTCCTTCTAGCAAAGTCAACTAAAGAATGCTACTAGTAAGTGTCGGCTTTGTACCTGGCTGTTTGGCAGCATTATAGTTGGGATGTTCAATGACATATCTAGATATAGAACTTCAACATCACAAACATAGTCATCTCCAGAATTAGGTGTCAGTGTATTTATGAAATTTCTCTGTAGTCTAGAAATAATTTTGCTGGGTTTGATTCTAGTGGGAATAGTCATTGGTACAGTGTAGCAGTTTTAATAGGGATAATAGAATCACAGCCTTGACAACTATCATTAAACACTGTATTTTTAAGTGGGTACATCTTTTTGTATTTACATAAAGATTATTTACTTACCAAATCATATTTAAAGAGTATGTTGTCATCCTTCTCACATGCTCCTGTGTTAATCACCATCGGATGGATTCCGAAACCTTGATTAAGGCTGATATCCTTAAACTTCATCTTTTAAAATAACACTTTATCCATACTAAATGACAAAAACACACCTTGTTTGTACATATAACAAATGTCTATGCTGGACTGTTCTTTAGTTGTATTATTGTCAATGCATACTAATGGGCATATGCAGGGTATATTTGAACGTAGAGTTGACCTACAAGTGTCTTTAATTCTGCAACTATATTTAAAACCATCCGTGTTTCTTCATGCATGTATTTAATATTCACCTACTTTATGCATGCATCTCAGCTCTACACTCCATAAGACTCTTTTTTTGTTCGGTAATCTCCCATTTGACACGAAAAGCTGCATTGTAAATTCCATATGAGTGATTTCATATTACAGTGGTTTAAGCAGCATTACTTGCGTCATATTCCAGATATACATTTAATTTGGCTGGTAAACACAAAAGATGTAAAATCAAATGCAACTAATATCCAACAGTTCTGTGTACAATGTACAGTGGAGGTCTGTCCCTTTCGCCATTCTCCAGAGACCTATCTTGGAACTTCAGTGCATATTGCCTAAATGTTTAGTGTTGCTTGTTTCTATTAATAAGCAAATTCACAACCATTAGGGTATGGACGATGTTTCTTATAATACAAAGCCCTTCTGCATCTAGTAGCACAAGGCTTGGGAAAGACAGTTCGTGAGATCTACTAATTAACGCAGAGGACCAGGTATCATTACCTATTTTTACTGTTCCTGCCTCTATTAACAACACACTTTGTAAACTTAGAGAACCTGTCTCTGTCTTCTTTCTGCTTTACCTATCTGTAAAACTGCAAAAGTACGTTCAATATATGACTTTTAGTGTCACCAGAACATTCATATCCTTCTGAATCCCCGCCTCTAATTAGGGTGAGTGCAAAGACCCTAAAACCTTCTAAATAACATTAAAATAAGACAAATTATTGCATTGAGCTGGCAATTGTGATGAATGATTTTTTTTTAGTCATCAGACAATGTACTCACCCTGTGATTAATACTCTTCTTGGTGCTCACCTGAAAAAGAAATAGTAACTTCCACACCTTGGTTCAGCAAAAATATGATTATTTTTTCTTTTTTTTTTTAAGATGCCCTCTGCTCCTATTGATTCATAGGGAATATCTTCAGATACAAATATATATGAAAATAAATATAGGGTTAATGCCGAGTTCACCCTCATTTGGTCAAAGCATGTGAAGAGCCTTTTCCTGCCTGTATTCTCGTCTTGCTTTCTGCACAATATTATAATAATTAGTGAGGAGCTGACAGTTGTAGCAAAATGGAGGAAATATTCCTGCTAATCACATATAAATTATGGATGCATGTGTCATTCATCATGTGTGTTTGGTTTCTGTTGGCAATAGAGCCAGGCTTAGGCACTCCTTGGGTTTGCCACCCAGTGTGTCACGCGTCAGCTGAGAGCGTGCTCCCAGAACTGCTGTGGGATGTTTCAGATTGTCATGAGACATCAGCACAACAGCAAGTATCCTGTGTACACCCAAAAATGTACCCGCTCTCCCCTGTACTCCCAAAAGAGACTGCAATAGATTTCTTAAACGCGCATAAGGATTTGAAAAGCCAACTTAAATACATGGCAGTAGCATTCTATAGCAGAGGCGGGAATGGCGCATATGTGTCCTATTCCTGGGCTATTTTCTTAATTTTTGTACTCTCTTGGGCAATTAGCTGAAGGTAAAATTTTGATGTACCTGTTCTGAATACTCAAACAGCTCATTACAGGTATAGGTACTTGCTTTTGCACTGGATTGGATCCTAGCTGTAGGTGCAAACTACAGCTATACTTCATTTTTTTTCCATTGAAGACTTTGCAGATGCAAGTACTTTCTTCCAAAAGAAATTAGATGATACTCTATTTAAATGTACTTGCAAACTATGCAAATATGTAAGGCTATATTGTCAATCACTTTTTAAATAGACCTATAGGTTTCTTCATAATAATGAAATTACCACATCAATGACCAGTTCTTCATTATACTCTTAATGACCTGGATTCTTAATTATATTATTTTTAAAAGCCTTATTAACCAAATTTGTCTCCCTTTCCACACTGAGATATCTAAACTGGAATTTTTTTTTATACTAAAAATTCTCAGGATGTTAATCTATAATTTAAAACAACCATTTCAGGGCATTTAGAAGGGAGTGTGAGAGGAAGAGAGTGAGTTTTTTACTTAAAGGCTTGATAAAAACCTTCCTGGTTTAACTGACATGTTCTAAAGCCTGGCATCCAGAAAGATGGAAAAGATGGAAAGAGAAGGGAAAAAATGTAGTTTAAGGTCACCTTGTCAGAATTAACCTTCAAATAACTCAATTATATGTACACAAGTGATGTGTACATATAATGGTGTTTCAACATAAAATTAAGGGTTAAAACATCTAGGCATAATGAAGATATTCTTCTATTCAAAGCAATATAAATAACCTTTCAGAAGGATCAAGCAAACAAGCAAAATATTTATACAGTATAATTTTAAGAGAAAAGGAGAATGCCAATGTATTATTCAGGTTGATTAGCAGAGATACAATCAATCTGGCAAATCAGTAGGAGACCTAAGAAAAATTCTGTTCTATTTATAGCAAGGGCTCCAGAGCAAGCTCTGCTCTTTTATAAGAAGCAGCAAAATTACAACTGCAGAACAAGCACTTTCTAGGATCCATGGCACTTGGCAGGAGATGGGAACTGGTTCAAGGTCAAAGAATTAACACCAAAGGTGCTGCTGTTGGGAGAAAATACAAAAAGCAAAAGGTAGCATTATACTACCTTTTGTGTAAAAAGTGCAAAAAGCTTGGGTAGCTTCTGAAACTTAATTTAAACCAAAGCATAGAGAAGGAAGTTGTGATGAACAGTTTAAATGGGCAGGCATGGGACAACTTTCTGGGCAAAGGAATACACAACCCAACAGGCATGCAGCATATTCCCAGCAGTAAGCAAACAAAATTCTCCTGGGCAAAGTATCACAGTATTTTCCATCAATGAATTGCTGATATTCCGCATAGAGATGAGGGATGCCGGTCTATAAGGTTTTGGGTTCCAGGTGCTGTTTTTCCTGAAATAAGATGCTAATGAAATGGATGGCTGTTGGCTGAGCTGAAAGCAAGTATGAAACTGTAGAGGTCACAGCCTGCATGCATATAGAAAAGGTTATTCCTGATTCCACTAGACCTCAGAGGTTAAAAGTGGGGCAGAAATAGCACAAAATAACTAGATGAACAGGGTGAAACCCAGCTTCTGATGTTCTGATACTAAATTTTTTTCAGTGCGGAAGAAGCCACAAAAATCTGTCTTCCATCCTTCCTGAATTGGGTTAACAGATTTATTAGCCAAAATGTAATTGTTTGGGGAAATCTAGAAATACAGCTCAGATATGAGTGCACACGTTGTTGCCACTGCCCTCTGTGGGGTGGGTCCCAAATACAGAGTGCATAAATTAAAATTTCAAGGGGAAAGATGCTCGGTTAGGATATTCAATCCAGCATTGTGGAATACTAAGGGTATCAACGCATCAGGTGATATTAGTCTGAGTGTTTAAGAGAGCAACCGTCAGACAACTGTTACTGTGGTGAGGGTTTCTGTGACAGACCGAAAATGTGGCTGATGAGACCCTCAAGTTAAAAAAAGTTTTCACTTTTGACCACAAAAAGTTTCTTTTACAGCTAGGCGCAGCTTCTTTTTCTGTATTTCTTTCTCATTTCCTAAAAAACCAAGCAGAATTCCTAGGAACATGGTTCCATATTTCAGTTCCCTAAGAAGCAAAAATAGAGTTCCTAAATTCCAATGAACTAAACCCAGAAACAGTTAATTTTTGTCTGTCAGCCCAGAAAAACATACGGACGATCATATGATGCCTACTCTCATCAGCCAGCTGAAACACGCACAGAATTTTGCAAACCTAGATCTCTCAAGCTGTTTCAACCTATCTGGCTTTATTTTATTCTCTCCTTAAGATGGAAAATTTGCATGGCTCTGATGCTAGAAACAATCAGTATTACAGCTCCGCTAGGAAATTCTAATCCTGACAAAGCAGTTTCCATTAGTCATACTTTTGTGAAAGTTCAATCAGTCAAATAAAAAAATAGGGAGACAAATTGACATTGTACTAACATCAAAAAGGTAAATGACTTTCAAGTTTTACCATCGATATTACAATAAAAAGTAGACCCCTGATTTGCTTCCCCCAAGAGTAGCCTTGCCTCCCCAGGTCACAATTTAAAACTCTGGATCCAATGATGAATTTTACTGGTTTTACCTAAGCCTCACAAGGGAGTTAGTATGTATTAGTCCTCAGGCTTCAAGCAGCAATTGAATGTCTCAAGCATCTATATCCCCTTTAAAACTTGGCCTTAGTGGCAGAAAATAGTGCTTTTTTTTCCTTTTTATTTTTTCCCCCCAAATTAATGAGTGTTTTTATTTCTTGTGTACTCACTGTATTTGAACAGAAGGAAAGTAAATTTTCTGACCTAAGAAATTTACTGCTCTCCCAACATTTGTGGACATCACTAGTGTACCAATGACGTGGGTGCACGTTAGGCGATTCTGACTGTCAGTTGAGCACACGCTGTGCGGCTTAGACATACAGTAGTCTGGTACAATCTTGAAACACAATGGAACAAAGTCTGCATGCCAGAAATGAATTTCTGACAGGATTTGTAGCTCTGGTTCAAAAATACCCCTTAGGGTATAAGCTTCATTTAAAGATCACTTTGAAGTATTGACTTAGTAGAACTAAATACATGTCTAAATATGTGAATTTGCTTTAAAGGCTTGCTGAATTTATGCCTTTAATGAATTAAAGACTTGAACATCTGGGAAGAAGTTATAAATTGCAACTGTGCAGAGTGTGCAAGGAATGATAAAAGATACTGTGAGGAAGACATGAAGTGGTTTGCGCACTGGTGCAATAAAAAAGCTTACGTGATGAATGAGAGGTAAAATTTTACAAGTCATCGATAGTAAATTCTGAATTTGATATGACACTGCATGAAGAACCATGTCTCAGATTCAACGTGAATGATGTAGCCAGCTAACCTGATGATCATGCCACTTGTTTTATGCTGACTGTGATTTGTTTCTGTGTCATCTAATGAGATAGAGAACATGAAGAGGGCTGCACCGTCACTGTCAATCCTAGGACGATCTTTCTCAGTCTTCTACACCGAATTGTGTAGGTCATCTTTTGTGTGTTCCTCCATGTATAGGACACGTCTGTCTTAGAGATTCTCTTGATTTGTTGTTAAGATATGCTTAGTTATTTCTAGCTTCCAGAAAAATTTAGAGGAAAAAGGATTTAGTATTTTAATTTCCTAGGATCTTTTTTTTTAAGTTGTAGATTTTCAATGATCAACTGAAACTGCTACTTTGGCAATTCAGACATTATTTTTCTTTGGTTATTATCAGAATTCACATTACCAGTGAAGAAAATGAATGGTCCAGGGCCATGTAACCTTTTGCCTTCTACCACAATACCTGAGGTGAAAACTGATTTGGTTTTTGCAATTAATTATTAGCTCTGTTTGTGCAATTCTGGAAGAAAATATTCTCTTGCTGGCTTGTTTTCCTGTCACTTTTTAAAAGAACACGCTCGTGTCATTTCCTCTTAAAGATTTCTTCTTGAAGATTTCTTTTTAAATCTCACTTCTTCAAAGAGAAGTTTCGTTTAGAAAATCTGAATCAGAAAACAGTTTTTAAATCAGGCTTATATTGAAAATCTGGTGAGTATGCGACTTTTCAGGTCGAAATCCCAGCTTCTTACCTTTAACCAGTTGCTGCCTTTTTGCTGGTTAACGTGGTGCTATGGTAAGCTGGTTGTCACCAACAGAAACAAAATACCACACTAACTATCGGAGTAACTCAAATCACACTTCTTTGATACTTAGTCTGTAACGATATCTTTTCTAGAGCTTTTATTAATCCTGTATTTCATTAAAAAGATTAAATATTTTAGTGATGAGTTCATCAACACAAATTTCCCACTGGCTTAGATTTACCGACAGATTTCCTTGACTTCAGTCTCTTTCTGCATGTGTCATTTCTTTGTGGTGTGAGAAACTGTTCTATGCAATCGTGAATGTTTAATTTCCATTACAACTTAATAGCTTCTTTGATGCTAATCTACAAATAGCTCTTGGAAACATTTCATTATACTCTTTCTTTTTTTTATTATCGCTGTAGTGAAGGTTTTTCTTTGTTTATTTTCCATAGGCACTGGTATTGCTGTGAATCTGCTACTCTAGAAACTGGAGACGATGCAGCATTTCACTATCATTCTTTCAGCATTTTCTTCAGATTCCTTGCCACCATTTATCCATGTATTTCATCTTCTTTCCTTCCTAATCCCTCGTTGCATTTTTTCCATTTTGTTTTTTTTTTTCTTTTCATATAATTCTGTTTCCTCACCGACACAACACAGTTTGATAATCAGCTACTCTTATTGCAGCATCTGTGATGCTACTGTGCCGAAAAGATTGTGTCAGTTTAACATTGATCTTTTATATTGAAGCCAATTGTTAAGTATTCTTCAGTTAGACTCAAAATTGTTACTGTAAGTTCATGTATACTAGGTTTTTGCTATCAATTTTCTTGATTTTTCTGGTGGTTTTTTTTATAATTGATCTTCATTTTAACCACATACAATTTATGCTACTTCAGATTTCAAGTCTTCTGTACCCAAGGGAATGAATGTGTTTGTCCTTCATATCTTGACATAAACTGTCTTTTCTTCTTGACATAAACTGTTTTTTTCTTCTTTTTTCAAGGTATTTTGGCAATTTCCGAATTATTTGAGATACCCTTATGTAGGAATACTGGTCTACTAGCTGTGTCCTGAAAGAAACTAGTGTTTGTTTCACAACTGTGCTGGGAGAGCAAGGGCCACTGAAATCATGCATTCCGAAGTATATGTCAGACAGCAGAATACTGTTGTCTAGAGTTCATAATTACGAGTTTGATCATAGTAGTCTTTTAGTTTGTAAATGTACATTACTGGAACTCTTGTTTGGAATTTTTGACTGTTGACTGTTCATAGTCTACGGTTATGTCTATAGAGCTGAGAGCTTTACAGGGTTGAGACGCTCCTGTTGGCTTTGAACAAGCCAGATGGTGGAAATTGTCTAGCAGAGGGATCAGCACTGGCTCTGTCAACTTGCTGAAAAACAGAGTAGAACTGCCAGTGCACAGGTATGGCATTTCAGTCGCTGAAATAGCATGATATTTCTATATCAGACTACAGTACACTACATGCAACAGCCTTTACCCCAATTTAGAGGTTTTCTTCTCTCTGAGCTCTAGTACTGTTTTTCCACCATTATTCTATTATTTATTCATTTTAATTTTTAATTGTTTTTAAGGAGTCTTCAGACACTGAAGTTCCTTTCCAAGGAATTCCTTTCCTTTCCAAGGGCTTCAGGGTTGCATGCATTCAGCATTTTTCTTTCACAACTTCATACTATCACAGAACTGCATTTGCACAGACACTTATTCTTTCCCCCCACTCCCTTCATTTCTACCTACCAGAAATTCAAGCTCTCGTAGCGTCCCCACGGCTTTCTTTCATAGAGTAGTGAGGGACTGCAGAAGCAGAAAGGCTAAAGAGAACAAGAATTTTTTATTATTATTTAATCTTTCCCTTTTTTCCTCAAAAAGCTCTTTGTAGCTTACAAACAGTGTTTGCAATATAAATGACCAAACAGTTGCCAAGGTAACAGCTGAAGTAGCCAAAGACCTGCACAGAAGAAAAGAACCAAGCGAAAAATCTTTAAATTGGGAAATAACTGAGAGTGGTTTCTGGTAGTGTTACAGCCATTCAAGATGCTCGCATTTTCTTCCTGAAAGGGACTGAATCATACCAGTGCTCCACAAAAATGTGCGATTAAAATCAGGTAATTGACTGAGTGAAGCACAGTAGAGGCAACGTACTTTACCAGTGACATTATGAGTGTAAATCATGAAGGGATATACATAGTTTTTAATCTAAAAATTATGAATCTGTCATCAGTTTGTTTTGCCTAATTTAAATCATCTCTGAATAGTTAGGCAATTAAAAGTAAATAATTTCAGAGGGTATTCCTCACATGGAATGTCATACATTCAGTGTTTTCAAAATGTCATTATCCTGGGAGACTTGAGCCTAATTATTTTGAAAAAGCTGTTAGTTCAATGGGGAAGATTATGATCATTTATTCAAGATACAACGCCTTGCTATTGCTTATATTACTGTTTCATTTAGGAGCTGTTGTCATAGATCAGAACTTTACTGTATTGGAAGGAGCATCACCATGGGAGCGAGAGGATCCCAAGCTCCTACTCTCTTTCTGCCTGTTTGTTTCAGCAGTGTGCATTTATATAGCACCTACTTAAATCATTGGTAATGATATAAAGATCTATTTTGTAGCAGAAACTGAAGTTGAAGGTGGTTTATTGTTAAAGTGTGCTGGAATAATAAGTGCTTCTCTTGTCTGCTCTGTTCTGTACAGCCCATAAGAAGCTGTTTCCATTCAAGTAGAAGTGCCTCAAAGTTAGCCAAGGGAAAATATTTTATATACATACAGCAAAACTGTTTGAGGCTAGTTTATAGTTGTACTTCATCCTTTAAATCTAGTCATTAAAAATACTGGCTTTGGGGCTGAAATGTTATTTTTACTGACACAACTAATGTAACCAAACCTTACAACTGAGAATTTCTCCAAGTCAAGCTTACCATACCTTGAATAAATAATATTTTGACGTAATCTAGTTAAATCTACTTAAAATTACCTAACCCAAGTGAAGCTGGTAAAATACAAATGCAAGCACCTATTTATAGCATTCAAAAAGTATTACATCATCACGGATGTATGGAAAAGGCAGAGGTAAAGACAGACAGACAAATAAATGCATTCGCATCATCATCATTATGCACTGTGTTTAATTGACTTATGGTAGACTTCTTATTAAGAAGATCTTTTTTCCCCTCATTCATCTAACTTTCTGGTTTTTTCCTAACAAGAAGAGCCAGGGTTTCATTTATTTTCAATGCCTGCTTCCTCTCTTAGCTGACAACTGTAGCTGTTATAACTGTTCCTCTTTTTCCAGCTTTCAAGTCCATCTCTCTAATCTTCACCTCTGACACTGATTGGGAACACCGCAAGGAGGAGTGTTGCATTGGCCTGGATCTACCAGGACAATAAATCAGACATGATCTGAGCATACAAATAGATAATTGTCTGCTATGTATCATTGTCTCTTAATAGACCTGGCAACAGTGAAACACTTTGGGATAGCTGACCCCTAACCCTGTCACCTTTAGCAAACTCTAGCACCAATTCAGTCGCTTGAGAATTTATATCAAAACTGCAACAAAATGGTCAAATCTAAATAAATCCCAGTTATTCTTAACTTCTAGCCTGATAATATGTTTATGAAATACAGCATAATAATTGTGCACTACCTTTTTGTGTGATACCTGATTCTCAGAATTGTTCCCCTTTTGTGGCTCCTGGAGTGTTTTAGTACAGCTTATTTTACTTGGGGGAGTAAAGAGGCTCTGGTAGCCAAAGGATACAGCGACCGCAACCAAACATGCATGTGTATGCTAAAAACAATGCCAGTGTGGGCGACAGTAAAAATTGCTGGATGAGAATGGCCTTTGATGTTGTGTTTTCTCCCTTTGCGTAAATGTGCCAACTGTTCCTCCTAATCTGACTACCCTCCACTTAGTGAAGTGACGAAAACTGTTTAACCGTCAATTAAGTCTTACCTTATAGCAGCAAGCATAGTAATTTTTGATCATGAAGGTTCAGTGGGTTTTAACAAATAATTGGTCAGAGAATACCGAACACCTCAGGCTAAAGGATTGCTAGAAACGAGAGCAAATAGTGCTCTCCTGCTCCAGGTCCAGCCTTTCACACTCCTTTCTTTGCTCATCCAGGACACACATTTTCCTCCCAGCTGCTGCTTCCTGCTGTAAATTATTTAAGTTCCTGTTCAATCTTTTGCATTCAGTAGAACTGACTGTGATTTAAGTTTATATGCAGTTAAAATTTTTAATTAGTGTAATAGAGATCAAAAAAAACCCCTGGTCTAAAAGAGACTAGAAAAGTCAGTGAAATGGGAACCTGCAGAGTTCAGTGATATACGGATGACAAGCCAACAGAGCAATTCCTTAAGAAGGACCAAAAAAGGTGCAAGTTGCATCCTTTCCAACTTGTTTAGCCCCTCTGAATCTGAGCATATTTCATACTTCTCACATGGCCCAGGGAGTAATCAGTAACAGCTGGCAATTACAACAATTAATTTAAACTAGTAAAGGAACACTACTGTTGAAATGGTTTATTATTGTCCATAAAAGCTATGTTCTTCCTGAAAAATATTTCCATAAGATAAGCCCTCCCTTTTTATGCTGGATGTCTCTGATATAGGTTGCTACCTGGAGGGGACAGTTTGCAAGCACGGGACTGAAAGTGAGAAGTCACGAACTTGGCAGAGAAGTCCTCGAATATGGTGCTGTGTGTGACAGTTACTACAGGAAGCCTTTAATGTGTAAGTCACATTCCCACTTGTTTAAAATCTAGTAAATGGAAAGCATAAAGGGATGTGTCAAAATCAACGATCTGATTTCAGGGCAGACATTAAAAGCTGAATATGTGAAAACATGCTGTCAATTCAAGTGGTGATGGAACGATTGGCACAAGTTTGTTGCGTGTTAAATCACAGAGCTCCTTTTTGCACTACAGCAAGTGATATCAGGCAACTGTAGAACAGCCATAAAAGCTTTGGGATTCAATCTATCATTCAAGATTTTTGTTTGAAGTGGAATTGTTCTTTTTTTTTTTTTCTTCTTTTTTTTTCTTAGCTGTTAAAAGCATTGGAAAAGGAGCTCTGTGCAGGTTCCCTTTTCTCAGTTCCAGACATGAAATGAATGAAACTCTGCCATTCCTGGTCTTTCATTTGAAAAACTATCTGGGTGGCTAGCTGCTCTATAAGTTTTACCATAAGACTCAGGCAAAAAACCCCATTTTCAATTCTCTCTCACTGAAAGAAAAATGAGCTAGTGTGTGGTCTGTCAAGTATTAATGGCTTAATTAGAATTTACTTAGTTACCTTTCCTTGTAAACATTTCCCAGGCACACTAATAAATTTAAGTACAATTTATTTTTTCAAAAAAGTTTTCTAAGTGCAGTATTGAATAACAATTACCGAGGAAGTATTTGGAGATACACTGAGTAGAAAATGAGCAAAGTTCACCTAAATTTAGATTATCATCGTAGCTGTCAGAAGCTGAGGCTAATAGGATGACACTATGGTTTAGGAAGTGTACAGAATAGTGTACCAGCAACAGAAACCATTCACCAGTAATAAAGGCTTGGCTCAGAGCTGACTTTAACCATTAGCTCCAAGGTCCAGCTTAACCCTCCCCGCTGACAACCTGCCCATCCCACTGAAGTTTCCTCAGGTGCAGAAAGGACTCTCCATCACCTGCCCAGTGATATCAGGCTCACTGTACATGCAGTGCAGAGTCAAAATTTTGCATGAGGGTCCCAGGAGTTCCCAAGAAGCTAAGCTGATCCTGACCTGTATTTCTACTCATACTTTCCCTTGATTTCTCATCTTTGAGGTCACCCTTTCCATAATCAAAAAAGATTATTGGTCCAAGCAAAGAAGATGCGCCAATATCCTCATATTTTATAAACTGAATTTCATTATTCCCTAGAACCATCAGAACTTCCAACAAACTCTCGTGTCAAGGTTCCCATGAAATTGAATTTCAATAAAAATGTAGTCACAATCTCAGCAGTTTATGTATTTAATTAGTTTTAATAATGGACTGCATTCTTTACCTAGAAAAAGGGATTCTGATTTAATATTTTGAGAGGTGTGAGCTTTGCTACTAAAATTGTTCCTTCCCTACTGTGAAATTTTTATAGCAATTTATTCTGTTTTTGAAGAAAAACAAGGCCATAAGCTGCAGTTTCACTGCAACGAATTTGTTAAATGAAACTAATAGAAAAGAAGTACAATTAGCTAAAAGCTTTAAATCAAATTTCAAAACCTGGCAGCCTTCCCATTACCCAAAACCAAGTGCTGAACCGAGAAGAATTCATTACAAAATTTGACAAGGACCTCAGGATGATTGCTAGCACATGGCCAATAAATGATTTGGTATCAATCCCACAGTCACACAAAGGAAAAAATGTATACTTACTACAAATCACTGAAATTAAAACATAAGACATCGCTTTTCTGTAGCTGTGATGCTTTATACCCTAGTGCCGTAATAGCTCACTGCTTGAGCAACCTCATGGGAATGAAGCGGCAACTGCTTCTTGTATTAATCCTTACTTTCTTTTGGAGTCTCTCCATGTACAAAGAGTGGGTACACACAGCTTTTATTTTAGATATATATATGTGTGTGTATACCATACACATGTATACAGTCATATGTGTGTATATATAAGGAGTGGTTTTAATTAAAAATTATTTTTAAAAAGTTGATTAAAGTGTCCCGCTCCAATTGAAAGAAAATTACATTTCCAGAGATGCAAGAACTAAGGATGGAGAGATATCTCCAAGTCTCAGGTGAAATAAGTTCATGTGGCTTGGTTGACAGCAGTATTAGGATGTGAGCTTTGGTTACTCCTGTCGGGTATCGGAGCAGCCAAGTTATAAGAGCAGAGGAGGAGCGTGAGGGCAAACCACCGGCTGATGGCTGAGCGAGCTGCGGGCACATGGAGAAGCTGTCTCTCGGAGCAGACCGCGAGGGCCCATGGTGACGACAGCCTGCGGTTGGGCACCGAATGAAGCTCTGGGAGTTGATGCAGAACTGGGTGTTTGCTACCCCAGCCCATCACGGACGGTGCCTGGTGTCACTCGTGGCAGCTAAGGAAAAACGGAGGAGCCCAGGAAAGGTGCCATGAAAAACACGGAAGGGAAGGGAAGCCAGCCACAAGCGGAGACGAAAAGGAAAATTTAAAAAAAAATTGAAAGTTGATTTGGAGGCAGAGGTGATTTTGTAGTAATAGGGAAATCAAGAATGAAAGCCTTGAATTTATAACGTGAGATAGGGAGTCAAAGAGGGAACTTGGGATAAACTGGGGCGGGGGGGGCGCAGGTCACCCTGGAGGAGGGTCCAACAGACACGTCCCCCATTCAAAAAATAACCAGCATGTGATGTGGTCCCTTGGCTAGCGGTGGTGCCAGTGAGAAAAAATTGTGTTTTGAGGGAGAGAGACAAGAGATTAGAAATGGAACGGAAAGGGAAAAGAACTGAGGAGCAGGCTGATTTTCCATAATAAGACAAATGTACTTGAGCTATTGGTAAATATGTAGCAAACAGGAGATGAATGTCCTTCCTCCCAGCCATATCAATAAACATGATACACAGGTGAGGTAGCTGGAGTGATAAACAGACAAATCAGAGAAAGATGTTGGAAAGGCAGCTGGAGGTGTAATGCTTCATGAATTTAAATTGAACATGTCTGAGAATGCAAGATCACCAGGAAAGACTGTGAAGACAAAAGGAAATGAAAATAAAACTTAAACAGTAATGAGTGTCGGGGTCCTGATTGCACTAATGGGCTCTACAACCTCGCCTTCGCCCCCCGCAAAGGTTTGTCTGCCTGTGTCCATGGTCAGCTTTGCTATAGCGCAATCACAGACCGGGCTGCAGGAAAAAGAAGTTTTGGGAAGCTGTGCCAGGGGCTCTTCCTCCATGTGCTTGAGAATTGCACACAAGAAGACCCTGGTGCTGGGTCCCTGCCTGTCAGGGGCAGCCGGAGGGGGCTGCTCCACAGGGGATGGCAAGCCGGGTGACGAGGGTGACAGCAGGGCAGTGTCCTCATCGGGACTTGTGCCAGCGCTTCCCAGCAGTTTGCTCTACTCCTGCATGGCTGTGCAACCTCCCAGCTGCCCTCCAACACGGGCAGCCACACAACCCCTTGCAGAAATGTTAGCGTCGTCTTCAGGGCCCCAGACCTTGGGGCTAAGATTGAAAAGGATGCAAAACCACAGCATTTTCACGTGCAAAAGGGAAGCATATTTCATATGCAGAGACACTTAAATAAGACGCTTTAAATGAAATTAAATCTTTTCCTCAGGTTCAATTTCAGCTTGGTCGAAGAAATACCAAATTTTCAATTTTGAAAACTTGGCTATTGTCACAGGGGTGATCAAACACATACGGTGCCATTCAGACTGGCACTCACAAAAGGGAACCAGAGCAGCAGCATTTGTTTCTGCTCCCATGCCAGCAAACTAAGGAGTAAATTGACAGAGTGAAATCTACCCCTAAATTAAGAAATTGTTTTACTAGCCTTTTAAAATGCTTGGTGGGCCATTGCAATGCTAAAACCCAAAATATGCAGGAAAAGTAGAATAAATTCCACTGGTTATAGAGGAGGCTCACCTATTAAGAACTTAAATCAAGATAATGAACCAAGCACCTCAGTGAGTTACAGGGGGCCTATTTGAACAGCTCTCAGCCCTAGGGCTCAGCCGTCGGCAATCCAGGGCCTGGTCGGGTACAACAAGCCTCTGGTTTGGCTCTGTCCTACTCAGGAAACTCCTGTGAAGGTGAAAGTAAGTATGTCATCTAAACCATGCAAGATAAAAAAGTGAAAACACAGAGAGTATTGGATAACAAAGGCTCTGAAGATAGCAAGAAGGCAGCGTGGAGGTGCGGACCAAGGACCGAGGAGCAACCGTGGATAACCTTTTCCTTCTGACTGACAATAGCCTGGCCAGGAAAGACTCCACTGCTGCTTCAGAGAGGTAGGGGTGAGCATATTAATGCTTAGCCTAGTACGTTACTAGTCTTAGTTTCCCAACTGTGTGTAATAGCTAATAAATAATTGCTTACTCGTAATTTGAATATATCCTGCTTCTCTGTATGCAAGATAAAAGCCCAATGAAAGTGACCCAGAGTGAGAAGGTTACACGTGAGTTGGTGTTTCAGTCCTAACAATAGGAATACAGTATTGGATCTATAGGAAACTAGGAAAGCAACATTGGCTGGGATATGCTGAGAGAGATACAGAAGCAGGAAATACAACTGTAACAAAAGACTTTAATTACTCTCAGACAGACTAGACAAATGTCACATCCGGATGTGAAGCAGAGAATTTTTAGATACCATCAGTGGCTCCTGCAAGAAATAGAGGAAACAGCTGATTAGGGAGCCCACAGTAGGAAACGCAACCCTGCGCTGGGTTGTCAGTAATGCACAGGTTCTGTTTCAAAGTGCCCCAGGCAAAGAGCAGCTTTCTAGCACTGGCCATTGGGAACTGGGAATTGGAAATATCTACAGTAATAATAAAGGGCAACAGTCCACTAAATTGGAGTGCTGAGCTTCAAAAAAAAAGGAAACTGGCAAAAATGAGGGAAATTGATAAAAAAAAAAAATGCCAAAAGGAGCAGTTCCAACAGTTAAATCCTTACAAACAGTAAGAAGAAAATGCCTTACTGTAAACACAGCAGTTGCACATATCCCTGTTAAGGTCTCTATAAGGTGAGAGGAAGCTGATGGTATATCAAAATGAGCAAAATAAAAAAATCAAAACAAAAAAAAAAAACCAAACGACCTTGTAAATTCTGTCAAAGTAGATATGAAAATACAATACAAAGAACAGGTAAGGAATGAACAGTGAAATATCAAAATTAGTATTAAATCCTTCTTCAAACCCACCAGGAGAATATAAATTTCCAGAGAGTCTGTAGGGCAAATTGGTGAAGAGGATGTATAAAAGGAAGGCACAAGGAGAAGGAAGCCATTAGAGGGAGCTGAAATGGAAAAGTACTGAGCAGTGTTCACTGCTGAGGAAAGCGGGAAGGTTCCTGTGAACCGACCCTTTCCTTTGCGAGGAAGGGCTCAATAAACATTTGTCTGCAATTTAAGCATCTCTTGATGAGGCTGTGAAAACTATTATCACAAGGAACACTAAGAAATCTTCAGATCAGACAATATTCACCCAAAAATTTAAAGAGCGTTCAAGGAGGAAAGTTTAATTACTAATAGCGTATTTGGTAAATCAGAGGTAGTGTGTAACTCCTAATTGAAACATTTCTCCATATATCAGAAACGAAGGATGGCAAATCAGATGCCATTTTTAAAAATCTTTGGGGAAAAGTCACAGCGTAGTCCTTCAGTTCTCCTTCTGCTTTCCTCAGTCTTGACAAATTAGTTTTTCATTTTTCAGCTACATCCTTTCCCAACTGTGTCATAGTAACAGTATACAGTATAGAGAAGCACAAAAGTAGTATTGAACAGTATTCTTGTAGGATATTAATACAAAGAATGGTTTTCAATCAACTGTGTCTATTAAAATCTTTAATGCCACCTCAGTTATCGACAAAAGGATTTCCAAGCTCAAAATCAGAAGGTTCAAGTGCTGTACAGCATTCACTGAATTTAGATATAGAGAGAATAAGCCAAATGTCAGCCATTGAAATTAGGAACTTAATTTTTTTCTTTAAATAGTTCACAATTATGTAGAAATATCAATACTTCGAGTAATTTTAGCAGAAATATTTTTGATGTGAAATATTTTGCATCCCATACATAGTTAGTTTTCTTCCAATGTTCTGGAACAGTAACTAACAATTTTCTAGACTAAAGCACTAAGTGCTCATCATCAGCTTAGTCTGCTTTATGGAATGGCAGCAATAAGAAAGTTATTTTACCTTAATTTTCCTAATTAATAACTCTGCACGGCATTCATGTTCCCCTGTTCCCCCTGAGCTTTAATGTGATACTTAACCAAAACCGCCTTTGTTGCAAGTGGTTGTACACTTTCCCACTGCTCCTAAATATTTGCATCAGTTCCCTTTCCCTCTTTTTGTAAATGAACGCTACCCTCTTCTCCTGTGAATATTAGATATTACTTGTAAAATCATAGAATCATAGAAAGGTTCGGGTTGGAAGGGACCTTAGAGATCATCTAGTTCCAATCCCCTGCCATGGGCAGGGACACCTCCCACTAGACCAGGCTGCTCAAAGCCCCATCCAGCCTGGCCTTGAACACTTCCAGGGATGGGGCATCCCTAACTCCCTGGGCAACCTGTTCCAGTGTCTCACCGCCCTCACAGTAAATAATTTCTTCCTAATATTTAATCTAAATCTACCCTCTTTTAGTTGGAAACCATTACCCCTTGTCCTATCATTACACTCCCTGAAAATAGCTGATCATAATTCAAAAGTTGCGGTCTACAGAAGATATAAAGCTGGTCTTATATGCTTTGTGTTATATGTTAATACAGAAGCATTCTGCCTGCTTAACGTCATGATATAAACCAGCAGCCACCAAAGCCAATGACCACTGGCATCAGTGGGAACTGAACTCACGCAGTAGGGACTGTTTCGCCTGTCACTGGCTTCCCCACTGAAAAATCTTCCACTGGTGGAAGCTGGACTTGTGAACACACAGAGAGGCTTAGCCAGGCTCCGGGTCAGCAAAGGTCTTACCGCTAAGGGAGGGTCAGGTCTGTGATTAGGGTTCCCTGAGCCTCAGGGAGTGTATTGACTTTGGGACGCCTTGATTTTGGAAAATACTGGCTCGAACAGAGTGCAGGAGAAAGTACTTAACCCAATAATGAAGAAATTTGGCAGATAACAGCAAAGGGAAAATCTGCTTATCCTTTACATTCATGAAGGCTTGTTGCCTAAAAAGAAAAGAAAAAAAGAAAACAGTGAGGACAATCACTAAAAAAAAAAATGGTCGAATGTGATTGTTCTCAGGCAGGTTTTCATCATGCCATTCTGTGTTACAAAAGAGAGGTAATGTTTCGTTTCAGCTCTAAGGCAGTATCACTGCTTTTCTCTCTTTCATTCCTTTCCCGAACCTGCTGCCTTTGCTGCTGCTGTGGATCTGCGTGCCGCAGCCACCCCACATCAGTTCCAACTCTGCCTTCCCCAGACTGGTGCTGCTACGGCTCCACGCAGAGATGATTTCCCCTTGCAGAAGGCAGAGGAAAAGAAGAAAGGAGAAAAATATTGAAAGGCAGCTGAAGAGGTGTTAAAAAAAGACCTCAATGTCAGATTGCTGGACTAATCCAAATATCTGTGAAAGCGGTTCTAATATAGTGTGGGCTTAGGCGTTCGTTATTTGTTTTGCTGGATGGGTCTTACTGAATACAGTTTAATTTTATATAACATCTTTCAGACCTCTAAATGGCTTCTAGAAATAAATAACAGGGAAAAAGCCAAAAAATATAAGCATAGAGAAAGGAAGAATTTGGGTGGGTGAGTAGGCAGGCAAAGAGGAGATCCATTTTTCAGATGAAATTTGAAAATTGAGTTGATGAGGCAGAGATACAGAGAAAAGCTTTCTGCAGTATATTTGTATTACACAGAAGAGATATTTATACATAAAAAGACTTTTTGCAATGTGACAGTTATCATGCTTTCCAGGCAGTCAGTTGCTTGACTGTGTTCACATGGGAATCCAGACCCCTTGGAAGCTGGAAAAAAAAAAGCTATGCGAACTTGCAGAAAGTTTTGCAATGTAGTCTATTCTGCATTGTCCCTGTTTGCTTTACTTATACCACTGTGTTTTGGAACGACATATATCACCACACACCATGGATATTTGTTTATACTTAGGTTTTAATTTTCTCCTGATTACATAATTCCTTTTTTCCTTCATTGACCACAAGTTGTTATAGCACAAAGCCAAGCAGAACTGCTGTAGAGACAATCTTGTCTGAAATGGTACTAAGGAGCTCTAGTAATAACCATATATTCAGTGCCATGCATTGGCAAAGATTATGTGCTAATATTATCCATTTCCAATCACTTCATGCACAGCCACTCATTTATTCAGGAACTACTTGACAATTTTAAGCTCCTTCATACTGTGTGTTTTACATCTGGGTAGCTGTGGCTGAATCCTGTATTCAGTTGCTTGAAAATGAGGCCAAGCCTTTGCCTAGATTTATGCTCACTCCTAATTATTTGAAGGCCTATCAAGTACTGATAAAAAAAAAGTCTGTCTTTAAAGTTTCAGTTCTGAGCATACGGTATTGAACAGGTCTCTGGGGGTTTTTGTACTGTGTAAGAAACCTCACATACGTCTGAACTCTGACAAAGTTATAAAATGGGGGCAAGGCACGGTGCCAGGCTGGAGCTGCCACGTGTGCTCTCCTCAAATGTGGGACAGGTAGAAAGCCCAGCCCCTTCGTGGCAGGTCGGTGGTACAACCGCTTTTCTGCTCCGTTACGCCATGGCCACCTGGCCACCGAGTGGGTGGCAGGTAACGGCAACCAGCAATATCTCATGTAAGGGGAGGGAGTGGGAGATGGGTTCTGTGCTTTGAATTTCGAAGGTCTTGATGCAGAACTGGCACATAAACACGGCAAAGGAGCCGGTGTGGGTATCCCACACTCAGGAAGGGAGAGCGGGCAGACTTGCATTTAAATTTGTTCTGAATATTTCAGGATTTATCTGAATTCACGTTTCTGATTTCTGATTTCACGTTTAAGAGTCTTGAAATATTTTACACTGTCATCTCTTCATTAATACCTTTCTATTAAGTCTTGCGTATTTAACTTAATGATGGAGATAATCTTGTACAAGCAGAAGTGGGGCTGCAGCTCACCCGGACACGCAGGAGCAACTTTAAACCTTCTTCTCGGTGTTGATGTGCTGACACCAAACGCTGCGCAGGTTAGCCAACAGGATATTTGCTCAGGTCCTGGGCGGGTTTTGCAATTCATGCTGAGCTCTGCAATGTAGCAGCATTATTTCTGTACCTGGGCTAACTAGTTTTCATCTAGTATAGATACCATTACCTCACTAATTAAATTTTTTTGCTGATTTACCATGGAATATCTCTCATGACCCTTCCCACTTAATTTTTCTTTCCTAGCTTTCAAGGCAGTTTGCAAAGGAAATCTAGTGTTGTCACTTCTAGTTCATCTGGAAGGAAACTGAGGCCAAGAGCAAATGCCTGTAGTCATATGGCAAGTCACTGACTGAACCAGAGATAGCACCCAGAAATCTTGCTTGCAGTCCAGATCCTGATCTTCCGAACCATGCTGCCACCCACGCATAGGTTAAGAACTATGCATTTCCACAAAAATTAAAGGCTAAATAATCAACAGTAGCTCTAAAGTTGCATCTCAAATGTTCATCTACCAATAAAATAAATGAATGATATGCCCAGGCTGTGTGTAATACGTGTAACTTGCAAATTAATTCTCTGCTTCAGTATACCAAAAAGGAAGTCAGCAAATAAAAATAAGCAAATCTTTAACTTTACTGTGGAGAGGCTTAATAAAATCTGAAGCATGAACACTATGTTTTGTATGTAACTGATCATAAAATTCTGCAAGTAGAATATATATTACAGAAGAAAATACGGCATTTTATCACAGAATGAAAAACATATATCCTGAAAAAAAGTATATGCCTCCAGTCCAACTTAACCTCCAGAATGACATGCTTGAGGTACTATCGCTATCAATGTTTGCTTGTAGTTCAAGAAGATAAAAATATACATTTGAAAAAAGAAGCGGATCTGTCTTAAAGGATCTTAGTTCAAGATTCACTGTTTTTCCTACAGAATCTCACCCACCTCAAGGCATTCCAAGGAATTGCTTTTTTCAGTAATACTTTTGGTACTTTTGATTTTTAAAAAATCATAGAACTTTGAATACTGCTTCTATTTCACATAAATTTTTTAAGAGTATTTAATTGTCATCTAAACACTGCACTTGCATTGAAAGGAATCCACATTCTAAAGCAGTATTATTCTCTTGTTTTTTCAAAAGCATTTCTGTTGACTTTTAATGATTTTAAATGAAAAAAAAAATGTACTGAAATGGCTAATTCTTTCTTTTTAATTCAACTTATCAAACCAGCCAGGAAAGGTAGCGTGAAGGTTAAACGGTTATCCAGCTTTGGACTAACAACTTTGGGGAGGAAGCAACTGTCAACACGCTGGATTATTTCCCCATGCAGAGCTTGTTTACACCTGCTCTTGTGGGGGCAAAAGATGAAAAGTATTTCTTTGCCTTGAGGGGATATATGCATCTTGCCAAACAACCTTCCCTGAACAGTATACATGTAAGAGTACAGAGAAGCAGTTCCCATGATGAGCTATTATGATGAATCAAAAGAAACCACAGAGGCAGTACAATGGCAATTGAAGGTTTTTCAGTGGTGTCTCACATATTTGCACTTCAGAACAGAAACTGAAAACATGAAGTGACGCACAGAAGTTCAGTGAAGTGTCTAAAATATGCACTGACGTTTTAAGAATATGCCCACAGAATATTAACTAAAGGCCCCAGTTCATATTGCTGCTGACTAGAACCAACTTCTGTTCTGCTTTAACAAGCAATGAATGTCTTGAAGGTTTTCGGGCACTGAAACACACACACCAGTGAAAAGATGATTCCTGCAGAGAGCTACAGAAACTTTTAAAACGTGCCTGAAGTTCAGTTTTGGGAATTGGTGTGTGACTATTTTTAATAGCAGCCTTTCTTATCACCTAATAAACTGCATGTAGCAGAGTGGACCGAAAAGCTGCTGGTGGATGGGTATCCAAAACTCCAAATCCCACTGTGCTAAAGCTGAGATCTTGATATTTAATCCCACCTTTTTTTCCTGCTTTGATTGCTCTTACCCAGTTTTGTTGTCATTCGTCTCCACAATGGTAGCGGGAGACCTGCATTTGTGTTTGATTGCCCTTGTCTCCTCCATCCCTCCAAACATCCCTTACAGCACCTTCAGAGCACTGCCCTTTCTCGGTGGCCCTCAGTGGCCAAATTTATTCCTGTAGTTGAAGTGCAGCTCCACTTCGCATGCTATTTAGATATTATCCTGGACTCACTGTCTTCATCTATGGCAGTAAATTCAAGTAAACCTGGAAACATTGCTTCCCGCTGGACCTGGACTATTTATAATAGCAACTAGAGAGTTCCTTGGCAGGAATATGGCCAAAACCAGCTAGTCCTCTCCAGAGGCATTCATTGCCACAGCTCAGCAGCTGGAATGGGCCAGGAATCACTCTCAGTAGGCAGTTTGCAAGCCAGTCACTGGCAGGGACCCCATGCTAGCATGTAGCCACTGAGTCTGGTATGTATGTTGGTAACAGAACGGTCCTTTAAATAATTATTTCCAGTTATACCATCTGCTTTTTTTAACCCATTTCACTTCTTTTTTTTCATATTGTACATCTTAATATATACTTCTTTCTATACTTCCGGTGTCATATGCAGTTCACTATGAGTGCAAACAGAGAAATTGGTAACTTCAGAAGTAAATAGCTTTTCATACCTTCTTTTCCATTCCTCCCATCTTTGCTTGCATCCTTTTTCTTCTTCCATTTCTCGTGTTCATCTTTATTTCATTTCATTCTTTCTCTGCCTTCCATAATTTTGTTCACTAGTTCTTTTTTTATATCTCTTGCATCACTCTTTTTTGTCTCTCTTGTCTACATCGCCTCCCCTGGTGTGACCTTTCATCTCACGCTGTGACTCTCTGGCAATGAAACAATATTCTCCTTTTGGGGTAAAAACAACCTGTTCTAAGTAAGAGGAAACCTAGCTAAGAGTATGTCTCATGATAGAGGCCCACTCTTCTCCCACTCTGTGGTAAAGATCTTGTTTGCCTTCCTCCACTCCCCATAACTGCCTTCTATCTACTCAGTTACTGAGTTTCCATTTCCTTTGGACCTTTTCTCTTTGCCCTTTAATTAATTTACTTTAGCTGAAGTACAGCAGTGATATAATCTCCTGCTTCACGTAGGTTACTTCTCATAACTATTCTTTCTTCTCCCTCTTCTCCTGTTATTCCAGAGTTGTCATGAGCAGGGTCTGGAGGCACCTGGATGTGGCCATTACAAGCAGGGCCGTGGAGCAGCTGGCGTGGTGACATCCACTTTGGCTGATGGTTCTTCTGTTGCAGCCTGTGCCAGCCTTGGCTGGTACATTATTGTACCACTGAAAAGCTGGCTGGTAATTGAGCTACCATGAGTGGCACTGAAAAAAGACTGAATGCATATCTATGGTTTCAAATCTGTAAGGATTTTCGTGTAGTTAAAAAAATTAGAGCATCCAGAAAGGACTATTAAATGATTTATGAAAATCTGCTCTTTGCTTAAGTCTTGTAGACCTTCCAGAAATGCCACTAAAGAGTGAAAATAACATATTCTGGCCTCCATAGTACAGACATACACTTCTGTCATTTACCCTATATTGAGCCTCATGCTTATTTTTGGCTACACTATAGAGAGACATCTCATATGGTGTTTGAAGACATAAAGAGATAAGGAGTTATCCCTCCCCTGGTAGTTTGCTTCAGTGGTTAATGATTGCTAATAGTTGCTCCAATGATTTAAGCTTGATTCAACTTTTGTACCCTGGCTCTTGTGATACTTTCACCTGCTAGATGAAAGAAACTGCTGTTTCTTATTAATTTTATTTATTTAGATATTTTTTCACTATATACATGGATACAGATGACAGAAGGTCATTTTGATCTGAAAAAAACACCAAACCAAACAACCGAAAAGTCTCATTAATTGTTTTTGCCATGATATCACAATGAAGGCTCATTTTCAGTTGCCTGTCCAGCATAAATAACTCATGAATTATTTCCAGTCAATGACTTCCAGAATGCATATAATCTGGGATATTCTTTTACCAGACAAGGAAAAAATTAATTGTAATAGTGGATGCACAAAACCTTTTCAGTTTCTAAAGAGAAGTAGAAGGTTTTAGTAATGATAAAAGTGATAAGTAATGAAAAAAATACACTTTTGAAAACAAGTATGCAGTGTATTTGCAATGATCATAAATCACAAAGGGAAAAAGAGTATGATCTAAAGCACAGATTACAGTTATTATTATTCTGCTCCTTTCCAAAAGATCAGCTGATGCTCCAAAATTTTTTTTAAAGTATTGCTTATACTTTGCAATATACAATGTATACAGAAATACATATCTAAAGATGAATACTCAGCCTATGCCATGCACTTGTAGCTAGTATTAATAATTTAGTAACTATTTATAAATTATTTGTAAGTGTCCTCTTACTACGGGGTGGAATCTTTATGGATATCATGGATTTCGCCTATATTTCTGAACTCCAGATTGGGCATTCAGCATAAAGACAAAGTATAGGAATAATAAACCAGCTCTCACCTGGCAGCATGCTCTCTCAGTGCAGGCTGCGCGTTCCTGACCAGAGCACCAGGGAACGCATTTCATTGCAGTCCCACAACACGGTAACCACTGAAGCAGACGAACTGCACACATTACATGCTCCGACGCTGGCAGTACAGGCATGTCCCTGTCCGGACGCCTTCTGACAACAGACACTCCCAAGCGCAACCAGGGGCCAAAGGTGTTTCTGCATGATTCACTGCTACTGCCTGATGCTGCTCATCGCATCTGTGATGGAAGCAGCTGTGATTTCACATAAGGGATTTTCTTTTTTTTATGATATTATTATTTGTTTTTACACTGATAGCTTACAAAACCTAAATGGTACGTATTTTTGTTAGATTTACCAAGATTTTAATTTCAAAAGGGTTGTGATCTGGACCAGCCATGTTTCCTGGCGGCAAAGACCTTCCTCTTGGGCTGTGTTGGCAGGACTGCAGTCGAATGGATCCATCCTTCTTTTTATTCGGCACTTGTGACACCCATCATGAGTGCTGCACACAGGTTGGGGCTCCCAGTACAAAAAGGACACTGACAGACTGGAGCTTGTCCTGTGAAGGGCTACCAGGATGGTGAGGGGCTGGAGCACATGGAATACAATAAGAGGCTGAGACCTGGCTCGCTTCAGCCTTAACAAGAGAAGGGTAAAGGAAGACCTTACTGCTGTCTTCCACTGCTTAATGGTAGGGTGTAGAGAAGACAAATTCTCAAAGGTAACACAGTGATAAGATAAGAGGCAAACCATGCAAGTTGCAACAAGTTGAGAAATACTTTTAAATATAAGGAAAAACCACTTTATTATGGGAGTGGGCAGATACAGGGACAGGTAGCTCAGGGAGGTTCTGGAGAATTGATCCTTGCACATATTCAACCTTGGCTGGACAAAGCACTGAGCAACCTGATTTGATTGGAGCTGCTTTGAGGAAAAGGCTGAACTAGACAACCTACACTGATTGCTTCTAAAATAACGTATTCTATGGTTTCAAAAGAGCACAAGTACATTCATGGGCTGCATCAAAAGAATTGTGGCCAGAAGGTCAAAGATTATTCTCCCCCTTTACATTGCTCTTGTGAGACCCCACCTGGAGTATACTGTGTTCAGCTCTGCGGTCCCCAGTAGAAGACATGAACATTTTAGAGCTAGTCCAGAGGTGGGTCACGAAGATGATCAGAGGACTAGCACACCTCTCCAATGAAGACAGGCTGAGAGAGTTGGGGTTGTTCAGCCTGGAGAAGAGAAGGCTCCAGAGAGACCTTACAGCAGCCTTCCAGAACCTAAAGGGGGCCTACAGGAAAGACTGGGAGGGACTCTTTATCAGGGACTGTAGTAATAGGATGAGGGGTAACGGCTTTTAACTGAAAAAGGGTAGATTTAGATTAGATATTAGGAAGAAATTCTTTACTGTGAGGGTGGTGAGGCACTGGAACAGGTTGCCCGGGGAGTTGTGGATGCCCCATCCCTGGAAGTGTTCAAGGCCAGGCTGGATGGGGCTTTGAGCAGCCTGATCTAGTGGGAGGTGTCCCTGCCCATGGCAGGGGGGTTGGAACTAGATGATCTTTAAGGTCTCTTCCAACTCTAACCATTCTATGATTCAAAATAAATGTTTCAAATACAGAGAAACAATTTCAAAACTACACACAATATCCATGTTTATGCACAAAAGGAATAAAATAGCAATAAAAATTATGGCAACCACATGCCATAGGTAAAATATCTACTTTATTGCTTTGTTCCCACTGAAAAGAAATAACCTCACAGTTTGTCTAGTATTTTATATAATATTAGCTCAATAGAACACAGAAAAGTAGAATCAACACATAAGTTATTAATATTTTGAAAATATGCGGATTTCTGCTTTGAATCTCTGCTACAAAACTGAAAATTAGGACAGTCTGTAAACTCCATGGCTAATTTAAAGTATTAGAATCTAAACCAAGTTCAGCTTAATCGTCTTATAAAGTCGAACAAATAAGCATATTTTGAACACCTGTCATATCATATCTGAACCACATGTATTATAAACTTGCAGCCACTGAGGAATCCTGTAGAGTTTTTCCTCCACTAGTTGCAAAATACAATGCTACATGGACTGAGTATCTCAAATGTGTATATATAGGTGTGTATATATATGTATACGTATATACTGACAGAGACAAGACTTTTCTATAAAAGTTCTGAGCTGGAAAACAAATTGCTTGCAAGCAGTCAGTGTTATATATGAAGCTTGGAGCCCTACCCAGCGAACAAGTTTTTTGCAGGAGACATAAATTGTCCACAATATATCGCAAGTTCTGAAATTCATTATTCGTTAAAGGCACCATTCGTTAGATATCAATCAAGAAAAAATCAGTGAGATATTTGTCAGTCACTCAGGGCTGTGTCAGCGGCTTTTCAATTACACTTTCAATTACATGGGGAGGTGGAGAAGCAGCCATGCACACTGCCCAGTTGCTGCTGCAAGGCCATGGTAGAACCCCACGTTGTCCTGCGTAGCAACACATCACAGACCTCACTGATTTATGCCAGTTTCCAGTTATGCTCTGAGCCCCTGACCGTTTTGTATGTTGGCATGATCCCTTCCTGAATCAAGAGCCCAGGAGTTATTATGGGACAGCACTGAGAGACTACACAGTGATGAACAGGCCTCTCACATACAGCGTTACAGCTCATTTTGTAATGACTTTCTAAATTATGGCATGTCCCTTAACATGGGATTTGCAAAAGGGATGCTGGAAAGGAAAATTGCACTACGTCTCCAACCTAATAGCCTGTCTAGCAGAATTACTGCATTCAGAGGATGGAAGTGGAGAGTGGGAGTAAAAAAAGTTTCTTTGCAGTCTTGGTATTTAATCTTGAAGCTATTTTTCCTGTAATATGCTTTCTGTTAAGTATATAAACTGGACAAAGATATAGCTAAGAGTTGAATGTAGAGATATATGTATCGCTAGCTCAATCTGTCTTAAAAGGAAATAGCAGATTTTTCCTAATTTTCCACAGAATTGGAAGCCTGTCTATAAGTAGTTATGCAAATCTTTATAGAACATATCAGTATTTGAAGCTCAAGAAGTTCTCAGATGCTTAAATGTCTAAAAAAAAAATTACAGAAACCAAGTTCTGTAAATCAGAAACCAAGTGCAGTTGATGAAGAGTGGCATTTTCTGGACTTTGCACTGGAGCTACCATGTCTATGATTAGCCCTGAAATAGAGATGTCTTTTTTCTTCACCTTTGGTTGGGTGAGAGACTAGCATAAACTGTCATAATGATTTCCAAAACCAGCTTCTTCAGCTCTGTAACGGGGTAAATATGCTGCATCCCTAGGGAAACTGTGCTAGGATTAAGCTGGTCCTCTACAAAATTACTCAGCTGCCTGGCTTTATTACAGACATCTGCAAAAGAGTACAGCTGGGCTTGCTGAAGGGACTTCAGACTGCTCCTAGTCTCCTTTAATAGAATACGCTTAGCTTAAATGAAGATGTGCGCACAAATAAGTAAAAAATGAGCCCTGTCTCTTCCCTACTGTAATCTCACGGTATGGTGAGTGCATCACTGATTATTATGACCTGATGCAGAGAAAAGAGAGAGTGATGATCCATAAAACAGTAAAATGAGGTTAGACATCAGTAGCAGGCTCAGAACCAACGTTTGGCACCCCAGGCAGGACCTCCGTCTCATTAATGTGTGGGCAAGGCTTTACCGAAGCCAATATGCTACCTGAGAAATGTGCTGCATTGTCAAGACTTTTTCCTGTTCAAAACTAAAGGCAGTAGGAACCAGCGGATGGATGTCTGTATTGCTGAATATGTAACCTAACACGTGTGGCATTGGAAAATTGCGTTTCTCTTTAGTAAAAGACAGGCTTGCAGTGGCGCAGCAGAGTGTGGAAAAAACCAAAACGGTTGTATGAGGTATAGACTGTCTCAGGAAGCTAATTTAATCTTAATATGAGCCATAGACATCTGTCAAGACAGTAAAATTGGTAACAGACGCAAGCTCTACAAAATCCACTGTAGGATGAACAGCTGGTTTACGTGACATTGCTCCAAACACACAAAACGAAAAGCTAAAGGTAACCAGATAAATGAAATGCATGGATAGGAACAAGGAAAATTCTTACTTCCTGACATAGCTGAGAAAAGCATAGGCTTGAGACAAATGAGATAAAATAGAAAATAAAATTCTGGGAGATGTAAAGGATTTCATTAACGCCAAGAGTATTTCTCCTCCAGCAGAAATATTAAGGCAAGCTTCAGATAAAAGTGCATTTTTTTAAAATGGGTACTATGGTAAGATTCAGAATGGGTCTGTAAAACCTCCATTAAATAAAACACATACAATATCCTGAAGCTTTTTTCGTACAGTCAAGTGAAAAAGCAGACAAAATATTGAACAGAATAGGGTGGCTCAGGAACCAAATCCAAGGAGTGTATTAAAAAATCAATAACTTGGAGCTCCACGTGTCTAATTTACTAAATTTCCATCCCATGCTGATTATGTTTACTTCCATGCATTCATATGAGCTGATATTTTCCTATTTTACAGTCTTTTAGAGAAAATGGAATATTTGGCTCCATGCTTTAAATGGACCGTGAAATTTCTTTCATTTATTTTACATTTTACTTCTAAATAACTCATGGACCAGACATACAAACAAGTCCAGTTACAGGGCCAAACTATTTGTTAAAAAACAATGTTCAATTTCTACTAATTTGCTTCAAAAGGTAAAGCTGGAAACAAAAGCTTATACAACTCAGCTCGGTGCTCAACATTCTAAATTCAGCGGACACGCAAGTGGTGTGTTATATCCTTATTTTTTTCACTCTGACATTACGGTAACCTTTCATTCTTGCACAGGTTATTTGTTTACCTTGACATTGCCTCCTACTTTTTCAGTCACAGCTTTGCGTGTATAAAACCTTGCCTGTTTATTCCAGTTACTTCAGCTAAGCTAATAACAGGTATTGCTTTGTCTCGTTGCTAAATATAACTGACATGTCATAACTTTTGAGTGTTTTATTCTCTACTTATAATAACCTCCTTTTAAGACAGGGTTCCATGGGTAATTGTTATATTCATCAGCAGAAATTCATGTTAGGAGTTTAGGTAGCCATTATAGTACTACTGTAAAGCAATAATTCTCTGGGTTACAGAAGAATGTAATATAAAAGTCCTTGCTACTACCACTGACTGCTCTTTAAAGATTTTATGACAGCATGTTTACTTGGACATCTGCGTTTGGATGTCATCCTATAGCATTGCTCCCCTGAGCTCCTAAAAAACAAAGGAGTATTGGCAGACAAACTGAAGTCAGTAGCTTTCTGCATTGCAGTTTATAAAATGAGAGCTAAAATAAAAGCAAATCTTTTCTCAGTAGACCTAAGGTCTTTATGCCAGAGTCTGCATCTCCTCTAATAATATTTTGTGGGTCTGTAACTCAAAATTTTTTGAAGACAAAACAAAAAATTATACAATATCCCACAGGGGAATACTTTCTGTTAAAACTAAATTGGCATTGAAACTATGTCTTTGTAATTAATAGGTTAAAGAATATGACAGATACGCTGTAATTATGTGAAAGGTAGCATTAGAAACCCCCAAATCTCAAAAGTCAAATTACTCTTAAGTGCACATTTGTTACTAACTCTGACATGGAGTAACATCATGATGGGGAAAATGTTTCTAAACTCCATTGGCTTTTTAAAATTCATTTAATCTACTTCATAACTATCTACAAAAGATGTAAATAATTGATTAAAGATATTATATGTTGTCATTACATGGAAGATTTATGGAACTCGGATGCTTTATCAAGCATTGATGTAATTATTTTATTCCTTGCATAAATTCTGTCTTTAGATTTACATTTTGCCTAGAAATAAATTCATTAATAGCTTGTAATGGAATACAGACAATGAAGGGTGGTACCAAGTGCTAGAATCAGAGGCAATGGGCACAAACACAGGAGGTTCCCTCTGAAGACCAGGAAACACTTTTTTACTGTGAGGGTGATGGAGCACTGGCACAGGTTGCCCAGAGAGGTTGTGGAGTTTCCCTCCTTGGGGATATTCAAAAGGCCTGGGCAACTAGCCCTAGGTTGCCCTGCTCGAGCAGGGGGGTTGGAACAGATGCCCTCCAGAGATCTTTTCCAACACCAACCAGTCAGCAAATCTGTGATTCTGTGAAATCACACACAAAATAGCAATTCCTTGAATGAGTTACAAAAAAATAAATCAGAAAGCATGTAATGTTTTCTTGTAATTCAATGTTCAATTCTAGTCATTGTAACTCAGTAATAGTAATCACTGATATTAATTAAAAATAGCAAAAAAATAAAACAGTAATGGAGAAATTCTGGACACAAAGGTCAAAAAGATTCCACTGTTTAATCTGGAGAGAACAGATATAAGAAGAAAGTGATAAAGGAACTGTTATTTGTATTTTCATATACTACAGGACCAGAGACCTCAGGCAACTATTTACATCCTGTAGAGAACATCGTTCTCTCAAATATAAATTCAGGTTTAGGACATCTAGTGCAACTGTTGTATCCCTAAGGGAACTCAGCAACTTTAGATAAACAACTTGGATCCTAGAAAACCTGAGAACCCTCAGGTAAGAAAGTATGTAGGATGAAGAATATAAAAATGTTATCCTGAATGAGACAAAAAAAATGGTTAAAATACAATGTCTTCAAAGAATGTTAATACGCATCTCAAGAAAAGTATACTCTGACGGATGGTCCACAGATGACCAAGTTATCTGAGAAAACAGAATGGTGAACAAATCATGTAAGAAAATAATACATTCATGGATAGTTTTCAGAATGTGTTGTCAAATTAAAGAAAACAGAAAATTTCTATGGGAAAAACTAATTAATGTTGGATCAGAATACATAACCGCCTGGAGAATTATCAGTGTTGACCACACGTCAACAGGTGAAGCTGTTTCTAGAGTGAGTACAAGACAGCAACGAACCCAGATGATCTGTGCCAATTCACTCTCATATCCTATAGTATACTGCTATTTATGTAAGTATTGTCTTACAAGATTAAAGGGAATTGTACTTTAGTGTTTGATCTAAAGCGGTATTGGTTACAGTGGATTTTTCTGGGTACCTGCCATTGCACTGTTAACAAAATAAAAGAAAATTTCCTGAGCATTTACAGTATTTATAGCTCTCTTGAGGTACAACCATTTGAAACTCTTGGATAAATGTATTTTTTCATTTAAAGTGTACCTGTGTGTTTTGACCTTTAACTGATTGATGCTTAAATCTTGAATTAAAAACATAAAGGGCAAAATTCTCTCAGCTCAATACAGTGTCCACTGACAAGAGGATTTTTTTTTTCATTTCCACTTACCAGAATAAGACTCAGTGCCACTGTGAAAATCCACTTCTGTTCTCAAAAAGAAAAATGGCTTCCTTTAACTAAAAAATCCTATGTAGAATAATAACATAAATATTGCTAACTCTGACTCCTAGTTTCCCTTCAAAGTTTATTTTTAATATAATTTTTCTAATCTACTTTACGCAATCAGCTTTAGGCCAGCGAGATTGGGTTTATCTACACTTCACCGTTGTCACCCTTCCCAAGCGCTCCACAGGGACTCATGTCCAGAAGCTCGTTAATATAAAACGGGCAGGTAGCCCTGGGAGCCAAACCCACGTCGCTCTCCCATTTGGTTGATGGAGTCATGCTCTTTCTCCTCTTCTTCTTCTGGCTTAACAAAGCTTACTTTCCTGTGATGTGCGGCTTTCCACAGGCAGGCTGAAACATCCTTACCCTGCCTCTTCACCTGCTGGCTACAGCACTTCATCAGAAGCAGAAAAATACGGCTTCAAATTCCTGAATCTTAGAGGTTATAAAATCCAAACTTACTACTGGTACATGTTGCCGCAGCCTCCAGAGCACAGTAATTATAGACAAGGAGTAAAAAGAATTAGATGAGCCCATTTGCTAGTCTCTCCCACAAGAGGCTCGTATGCTGCTCCTATTTGCAGTACTGCAGTTTTGCTCTGACTCCCAGGCCTGCCTTACCAGATTAACGGAGCCAGAGAAAAGCTGCGGAAGGGCTCTGGAGATGTAAATGGAGGCCACCATGTGGCAGGGGGAGGGGGGAGATGGAAAGGGCACAGAAGACCCCCACCAGGAGAAGTGCCCCCCTCCCACCCATCAAAAAGGCAGCCTCCCGCTCCGCGCCCAGCGGGAAATGGGGAGGGAAGGAAAGGGAGGAAAGCAAGCTCAGCACCCTCCTCCCTCCCACTCCATTAATATCAGGATATTTTTGTGCCCACAGCTGTGTTACTATCCTTGCTCTTTCTTGTGTAGAGTCTCGGGAGAGGCACAACTCCTGGGACATGGGAAATTTGTCATGTACGATTAGCAGAGGCATCAAAACCTAAAGTGTTCTGATTTGGAAAACCACAAAGATTAAGCTAGTCAGTTTTGGAAAAGAAATGTGAATAAAATGTCACATATCTAATTTTTGGTAAAAGTCCTCAGACTAGACCTCAGTTCTGAACTTTACTCCTTTATACAAATTTATCTTTGCAATTAAAGAGGAAGGACATCTTCCAATGGCTGCCTTTATGCCTTCCTTGTTATTTTCTTCACTACAGATATCACTCACTCTGAAAGTCCATGCTATATTTTAAGTACTACGTCAGTAAAGATTTATATCTTTACTGATTTGCAGCATTCAGTATAAAAAACCATCTGTGAAAAACCATATCGGTATATCCTGTTTTACAGTACCAGGAAGCACATACCGTCATAAATTGCGGGTTCTCTCTCTGTTGTCCTAAATAGGAATTGCCATAATATTGGATACAAATTATGACCCAGTAATTCGAGAATAGTTTCTTAGGGTGAAAAATAAATTAATAATGATTGTATGTCTAATTCAATATTTAAAGCCTCATCCACACGTGCAGGTATAAGCACAGACTATGTGCTTGTTAATGTAAGGAGTGCTCACAGACATCCTCAGCACACATACTGATGCTATTAGTTTGCTAAATTAAGGAACGACATAATTGTTTTCTTTCAACAAGTACTTGTGTGCACCTGCCACGAGCATCCCTTCATAAATCCTTCTTGGACTATTTATAGATTTCCAGCTTTCATATTATGCCATACGTCTAATAGTACTTTTCATATAGTTGTCAAGACTGTAGGTACTCAGAGAAATGAGTAATCTTCAAGAAAAGTCCCCACAAAGCTTAACCACACAAACCACTGATTAGAAGAATTGATACGTGCAGAAAAAAGCAGAAAATAGGGTGGAATGTGAATTGTACCACATAGAAATGAACATGAATACAAGTATCCAGATTATACTCATGCATATACATTCAAAGATGCATATATATATATAAATATGTATGTATATATGTAGGTATATGCATTCATTCTCGCTTTCTGTGAGTTGTACAGTTGATGTACTATTAGTGCAAAAATATATCTGTCATTCTAGAGCCTAAATTAATGGTTTTAGTGATTAATGAACTGTTATTATTGAACATTCTTACATTTAACTGTACAGAAACCTTTTAACAGAAAAAAAAAAAAAAATCTGTGGAAGAGGTTGAGAACCATTACTGCATTGAAACAGCCACAATGTGAAAGGAATCTCTCATTTTCTGTATGATAACATCCTTTGTCTTCCGAGGAACCAACCTTCAGTTCATGCTTGACCCATTTTTTGACAGAATTTCACAACACAGGATATTTAAAATGGCTACAGCCCTGAAAGGCATTTTAACTGCAAAACCTTTATCACGAGACATTTCTACAGCACAATAAAAATAAGGGAGAATGTAGAGAATGAAGACTAATGCTTGTCATTTATCTACAAGACTTTTACCCTATAGAATTCAGCACCTTTATTGTATTTTGACAAACATTTAGGTTCTGTCAGAGCGAGGAATTGGTTTGCTGCAACAGCTAGGACCACTTTTACGTTACACATGTAAACAACCTTGGAAAAACATAGTGAAGATCAATTCATTGCAGTGAAGTGCTGATGAGAGCCTAAAAACATCGGATTATGTTTTTCCCAAGGTCAACCTTTTGTTATCTTACAGAGAATGCTAAATTCAACATAGGTTTCGTGTCAGAGCTGCGTACTTCCGAATGTATTCCAGCGTCTGCTTTACACAAACGCTTTGCCAAGTGCAAGCAACCTGTCAAACAGAGAGCATCACACAGGAATAAGCGGCCCTTCCATTTTCTGCTTCGTTGTACTGCATCTGCATTCTGCTTACCTGTCTTCAGTTCAGCCAGCTTCCCTTTTAAGTTCCTTTCTAAAGCAAATTGCTTCAATTCCAGGTTTTCTGTTGAGAATGTTGTAAGATGAGCTGTTATTACTTTAAGCTGAAAATTCCTTTTCTTTTCTTTTCTTTTTTTTTTTTTTAATTAAAACAAGAGCAGGCACCGGAGCATTTAATCGCCTGTCCTCTATTTACAAATCTTTCAAATTGCATTATCCCTTTCTGACAGAGAAATAGAAAACATGGAGTCTTGATACTAATAAATATTTCACATCACTATTAGCTTGATGTTAACAAAGGTTTTCTTTACTTCATTTCTCTTTTTTAATGGATTACTCCTGGTTGGATAACTAAAGTAAAAATGCCTTTGAAGTGTGAATATAATATTGCCTCACATTAGTTAAATATTTTTAAATATCATAAAGTGACTCAAAAAATTAATCCTGTAATATGTTCACTTCTGTGATCTTTTAATGTGAGAAGCTGATGTGTTTAATCCTTGTGAACCATACTGAGCAATTATCCAAAGCTTTGCTTGTACTTTTTGCAAATCATAAAAATAGAACTCACGTAAACATGGGGGAGCTTCTGATTTTGCTTAGTAATTGGTGAGATATATAAGACATATTGCCCTATGGAGGTGGTTTTGTGCTTCACTGCAACATTTTTTCTATTTTTCAAACTACTGGAAAACTAATTGGAATCAGTTTGGGCTTCATGAAGCATGAACGTCATTTCAAAACAATGCGGTTTGAAATCCTGTTTTAATAATCATATACATATCATTTGTATTAAATCAAATGAAATTTCAAATCATCTTGAGAGATCCATTGGTGGTGGCTTTGATGCTATGTCACAGAAGCTTATTCTTGAAATGTTTGCAATTTGCTGTAAGCCCCACTGTCATTCAACGTGAAAGCTTCATCACAGTAATGAAGAAGGTCCAATGGAGAGTGCATTTAGCTGCTGGTAATTCAGGAATTTAATTGTCTGTGGGCACATGGGGTTAAAGTGGAAGAGTCAGTAATGCAAATAGTCTTCTGGTGTGGCAATGACTTAGCTAATGTTAGATGACAGAAAATTTCCCTTCTTACAGATCAAGACTAAGTTCTAAAAATATAGAAATTGTGGCATTCGTAACTTTAAAATAATATTTCTAACATAAGTCCTGTCTCCACAGTACTTTAACAATATAGCAGAAACCTTGTCAGTGCTGTGGATAGATATGAGTGTGCCTATGCGTGTGTGGATTTCCCTCATATTCATCGTTCAAGACCATCCATTGTTGGTTTTTTTTGTGAGCCTTATACTACAATTCATGGGTCTCCTGAATTGCTATTGGGCTGTTATTTCCCTACACACAAAATAAAACTTTTTCCACAACTCATGACAAGATAACAAAAAAATGAAAACTTCCTCCTGATAAACTTTTCTGACGTTACAATAAAAATGGCAGCAGTAACGGGCATTTATTTTAATGCTGTATGATTAAACAATCCCATAACTGTGACAAAAATGAAAACCATAACTAACAGCTTCCAAGATGGCTGTTATTTTATTTTCAATGCAGTTTGAGTCCTATGCATGATGAAATTGCCTTACCATGCCTGCAGGAACCACTGAAGGGACCATCCCAACTCAGCTGAAAAGAATACTGATGTAAATTATAAAAGCTCTCTCTTTAAAGATCCGAAGTAATTTACATGTAAGTTCAATAGTCATTGAAAATTTCAGGTAAAGATTTAGCTTTAATTAACACTGGTGAAATAGTCAGGACCTTATTAATATGTCAGGGGAAAAATATCTGGAAGGGTAATGCAGCTATCTAGAAGTTATGAGCAGATAAAACCTTATCATAATTAACCAGTTCCAGCCATTCTTTCTTTGTATTAACGCAAGAACACTTCAATAAGTAATGACATATTTGACAGAGTAATATGGAGCTGCATTGCTGGCACAATCTCATTAATACTTTTTTATTTAACTTCCAAAACAACATAGTTATTAATTTTTATTGAGAGAGGTACATACGATTTGTGGACTATACATGGCAGATGCATTTATGTAAGGGTTATACAATTTGATGTGTGATTTTAGTTTAATTATTTATTTAATGTTAAACATGATCAATAAAATAAAGGAAACATTATTCTGAAAAAGTAATCCTGCATGGAAAAGAAATCATTAAATACTTGTGGCGTCAGGAAACGATTTTTTTTGGTTAGTGACAAAATTGACAGAGGCATAGTAGGGTTCTTAACTATTCTTAGCATTACCAGGTAGACCCTGGGTAGCTTCATAGTAGAGGTGCTAGGAAACTAAGGAAGTGTGAATGAGCAGTGGAAAACCTAAGGACCTGGTGGATAAAACTACCTTTTTAGTACCGCAGCCTTGTCCCAAGTAAAAGGCTTAAAGATTGAGGGGAATCCTATTGATATGTTGAAGATAATTGGTCCCCAGAGACACATATTACAATCCTCTTTCAAAATGGTCCAATTTTCTGATCTTACTGTACTTAAATGAAAAATCCCTATTACATTAATTTAACAAAATTACAGACTGCTGTATAAGATCCATCCCCTTGTCTATCTTCAGTCACGTATATTAAGTTCGTTTCAGAAATGCGTTAAGTGCCTATTTTGATTTAGATTATTTTATTTATGGTTTAGAAGATGTTCAGATAAAATGAAATGCGTTTAAGGTAATTCATGTAATGTCTTTTTCCATGCCTTGAATAATCTTTTTGGTCACAGAGAATTGTGTTGCATTTGTTATATTATATATCAACACATAAACCCGTTAATTTCCTATTATAAGGTGTTTCCAAATTACACATTTTTAAATTCATACATTTGTTATTTCTGGTTTTAGACATCGAATAAAGCAAAACAGTAAGTCTATTAAGTAGGTGATCGTAAGAATGAACAATTGTACGGCACCAACAAGGCCTTAATTTATTGACAAAGACACATATGCCATGCACGCTGGAGGATATATTGCATATTTATTTATAAAGTATATACTAATGTATATCCTATTGACATGAAACGAAACTTTGTATTAATAAAAGGTTTAACATAATCTTTTAACTTAACATCTTTGGAGGCTGAATTTACCATCATTAGTACAAGGAATTACAAAAGGACCTCTCTCTACATAGTTCCTTGATGAGCTTGTACCCCGCCTGTGATTGATATCATCACCCCTTCCTAAGTTTGAAGCCACGCCAAGCTTATATGTATACACACCTTATACATGCACAGGGCATGTGTGTGTGCCTATGTATATGATACACATGTAAACGAAGTTGTAGGACGTGGGTTTTTCATATCTACACATTGCAAATATGTGTAGTATCTTTTAAAGGAAAACTCAAATGAATCACTGCAGCATCTAAACATCCACCTTTTTTCTAAACTTAGAGATCCCACTAATAGCCTGAAGTTACAGAGTGGGACTACACAGCACGGACAGTGAAGCCGCTGGGAGGCTGCCCTAAACTGCGCAGTGTGTCAGCCGAGGGACCCGCGGGTGTCTGCCACAGGATGGGAAAGTTGTCTTTGAAAACAGTTAACCCTTCCAATGAAAACCAGAAAATTAATTTCTCTGTCACACTGTTCTTACCATCAGCTGCTCTCCATGCTGAACCCTTACAGCCTCCTAATGGATTTTACGTCCTGTGAAGAGCCTGCGTTCATTGGGTTCTTCCCAGAAAATGTATTTGTTCCTTACATGACTAATTCCTGGAATTCTGATACGAGATGAATGGGAAAATATGTGTAATATTATAATGGAAAGCTGTTTTCAGGTTCTATAAAATATGGGTGGTTAAGTACTCTATGACTACAGTTTTGTTTTCCAAGAATATTTCCACATAGGTGCAAAGCCATTTTCTTTTGAAAATCTCTTCCTAAATTTTCTGCGTCTTAAGCTTCACAACGTCTATGCAGCAAGATATATTATTCAGCTAAAGATAAGCCTTCAAGTATATCTGAATTCAGTGAAATTGTATATGAATTTTGTTGACAGGATAGTAACGCTGGTTGTGCCGTAAAGCTACTAAGGAAGCAGAGCATTTATTGACAATTTATTTTGTGAGCTTCTGATGGAGTGTGAAGGATGAGTATTTCCAGTCTGATGACAAAACCACTATGTCTGGTGCTGAAAAGTAAATAGAATAAAAGAATGTAGGAGTTTCAGTTACAAATATGCATTCAGGTAGCTCAAGATTTACCGGCCAAGGTGTGTGGGGGAGGTAGCATCATCTATTTGCCAACAATTGTGTTTATATCATTCTACATCTCTTCCAATCCTTACCATTCTGCCTCCTCATCATTTTTCAGTGTAATGTACACAGTGCATCTTGCATTGCTTTAACTGTAATGATATACACAAAGAAATAGTCTTATTTGCTTTCATCGCAGCTACAATTTCATTTATATTAAAATAACTACCTTGACAGAGTTTATTGCCTTGTCTGAACCATTATACTAATATCTAAAGGCTCTATTTATGTAACAACATTATTAAATATACAAAAGTAAATACAAATTTACAGTAGTTAAACGATACAACACAACTATGTTAAAACAAAGACAAACCTCAAGAACGGCTTTGGGTTAATCATAGAATCATAGAATCATAGAATTGTTGAGGTTGGAAGGGACCTTTAAGATCATCGAGTCCAACCTTTAGCCTACCCTGACAAGAGCCACTTCTAAACCATGTCCCTCAGTGCCCCATCTACCCTTTTTTTAAACACCTCCAGGGATGGTGAATCCACCACCTCCCTGGACAGCCTATTCCAATGTTTAATAACCCTTTCAGTGAAAAAATGTCTCCTAATATCTAATCTAAACCTTCCCTGACGTAACTTGAACCCGTTTCCCCTCGTCCTATCACTTGTCACCAGGGAGAAGAGGTCAGCCCCCATCTCTCTACAACCTCCTTTCAGGTAGTTGTAGAGGGTGATAAGGTCTCCCCTCAGCCTCCTCTTCTCCAGGCTAAACAACCCCAGCTCCCTCAGTCGTTTGTCATAAGGTTTGTCCTCCAGACCCCTCACCAGCTTTGTAGCCCTTCTCTGGACACGCTCCAACACCTCAATGTCCCTCTTGTAGCGAGGGGCCCAAAACTGAACGCAGTACTCGAATGCGTTAATGCCTGATTTTGAAAGGAGGAGGAGGAAAGGTGGGAAGAGACAGGAATGCCCCTTGGTTCTGCACTAGTGAAAAAAGAGGCTGTAACTCTCTGGCGCTGCGGACAAGTTGTGTGGCACAGCTTGTATCAATATGGCCAGATTTGGGGTTTTGCTCCCAGATTAGCTTCCTCCCTACTGCCCACTCCATGCCATGCCCAGGCATTGCCAGCAGGCTCAGCAGCGCTAAACCATACAGGGGACAACAGGACATCCATGCTTGCGCCACTGCCCTACTTTGCGCAAGAATATGAGTGTCACTTACTACTAGAGAGGGGCCAATATTTACAAAATCTTGCACATAAAATTACTTTTGTATAATTAAAATCACTCTAAAAATCATATAGTTTACCCTTGTGTGAAGTTTTTTAAAATCAATACAATCTAAATCAAAAGGATTTAGGGGGGATTCACATTGCTTTATTTTGGCTATCCAGCTTAGAGGCCAAAATTTTGTGCTTAGAATTATGCATGTAACTTGTTTAAAGTGCCTGAGCGGGGGATTGCATTGATTTAAACTACGTCCATTTAAAAACAAACCAGCGCAATGACCTCGTGCACGGGTCACCTTAGACTCAAATTCCTGTACAAAGGACCAACCTATTTCTTCATCCTGAGCACACACCAGTTTCCTTGCACATCAAAAGAAGTAAGAGTGTTTGGAATCTGACACGTTGCTAATACTACACATGCTTTCAGAAATGTGATACCAGCTGCAGCTGAAGGAAATGTTACCCTGTCCTCTTCTTTGTACACCTAAGGACAAACCAGATTCGACACATGCTCTCAAACTGTTATTTCAATTTTCTTTTCAGTGTGGTTCATCTGAAACCGTGTTTTTGGG
Source organism: Chroicocephalus ridibundus (assembly GCF_963924245.1). Taxonomy (NCBI): domain Eukaryota; kingdom Metazoa; phylum Chordata; class Aves; order Charadriiformes; family Laridae; genus Chroicocephalus; species Chroicocephalus ridibundus. The sequence goes on along the minus strand of NC_086284.1, from coordinate 175,896,793 downwards.
AGTCCCTCAGGCTGCAGGTTATTTTTCATCCTCTTAAGGCTGATGTTTTAGCTCTGTGATGCACTGCGCACAGTTATGTCCTTGCACAAACTGACCGATGTGACCAGGCAGAATTATCAGGGCAATGACTAGTGAGCCTGTGAAGTCTAAATACAAAACCAATGCAGACATCACTCTAATTTCCTGAGGATGTAAACAGAAGTGATTGCAAGAAGGAGTAAGAGTTTCATAAACTAGAATTGGTTTCTTTCTTATATTGCTTGAATCATTGCTTTAATCTTTTAATCTATTGCTTTAATCAAAACTTCTCCTCTTAAATAGCAAGAAAACAACTTTTGTTGAATTACCTACTTAGCAGCGGTGATAATAGGTTAAACAAGCATTGATTATCTTTCCTTAATGACAAATTATTGCATACATGCTAGGTTTTGCAATGCTTTTTCTCAAGACTCATTTAGTCCTAAAGTTATAAAAGTCTACATCTTTCCAAGCTTAAATTAAAATTGTACTAAATACACTGAATGATTTACAGAATGACACAATGATTTACTGAAAAAATGCCTTGTGCTACATGTTTGACATATCCCTCCATCTACACTGATTACTTATACTTCTATGGATATTAGAAAATGTAGACAGCAATGCTGCAATTAAGAGCTGCACTGAAAAAGACATCACAATAGTTTAGGAAAAAAAAAAAGATTGAAAGAGCAATACTGCCTCTGCTTTGGGTGAAATCCCTCTAAAAACGTGTTTACAGCCTCCTGAATCTTTCTCATCCACATACACATAGAAACACTCTCATGCCCCGAGATGAACAAAGGGCTTTTATGCAACAGTCAGCAGATCTTTGAGACGCGTTTTTGAAAGCACCAAAGTCAATAAGGCCTAAAGATGAAGGTTCATATTCTGCAACAGTTTTAAGGTGTTGCTGACCCTTCCCACCTGCCATGGCTGCTTCAGGATGCTGCTCCTTCAGAGATCCCAGCACAACCGTTTGATGGGCTGGGCTCTCAACCAAGTCAGGCTCAACCTTCAGTCATGAAATGAGTGTCGTCGTGTGGTCGTCCATTACTGATGTCAAAAATGAATGCCTGAAGAAGTTAAGCAATTCATCCTTTTATTTGACAACTTCAAATTATTTAGTTTCTCTGCTTAAGAAAATGAAGAACAAATTCATCAGCATCTATATATACATTCTGTATTAATTATCCGCTGGTACTACTTTGGAAGCTACTTCTGTTCACAGTGATACACTAACCAGAATGAATTATGCGTTTTATTTTATGCAGTTTTATACTAAAATAATCTTCATAATCTTCTATGTCTGTGCTTCAAGTGATTCCTAAATTTATGAAGTTTATGAGTTTGGAGCACTTTCAGAATTCCTAATCCACATATTTATCTACATATTAATTTCAAATGTTGTGAGGATCCAGATACAGTTCTTGAAATCTTGACTTCTGGGCTCTGAGATGTTTAAAGGAAAACTTCCACTGACTCCACTGACTAGAGAAATTCTGACTTTGCAGAATTTGCAGAATATACTAGAGCACAGGGAATAAAAAGATTATTTTTATAAACAATTCTTTTTGAATCTTAAAATGTACCTTGTGCTGGTGTTCGAATGAACATACCTTCCTCCAGCTTCACTTTTGGGTTTAGTATATGACCTGCAACACACTAATTATACATGTCAGTATAGAATATATGTACAAGCTCCTTTACATGCCTAGATTAGAACATTCAGTCACATGCAGATACAAAAAATTTCCATGATTGTCCCCAAAAGCTACTATGTCTTGTTTGGGCAAAAAGACAGAAAAGCTTTTCAATGGCATTTTTCTATCTTTCAGTTTTTGTATTAAACTGCTTGTACAACGTTGTTTTATATTTATCCTTCTTCCTATCTCATATAATTTCCAAACAAATTCCTTTGTGGTTATGAATAGCATTGCAGTCATCATTTAAGAGCCAACAATGTAGGTTTCCATGTCACAACATTCTTTCTTAATGGGTTGCAGAAGCAGTAGAATGCAATAAATTAATTATGAGAAGGTACTTTTGGGAGTAGAACCCATAGTTTCCTAAATAACCCCATTAGCTGGAGACAGCAACGTGTCTTTGTAGTATTCAATCAATGCAGACTTCCTGTCATTCTGTTTCCTCTTTTCAGTCAGTATAATTGATAACCACTACACTTTGTAGTTTGATACATTCTCCTTTATCTGTTGTGTATTTTGCAGCACCTTTGCAGCTTTTTTAAAGCCCAGAAGCAATTAAAAGCAGAAATAACTAAAAGTATAGGTAGTTCTTTGAATATTCACATAAGTTTTGTTAGCATTTCAGACAGGGTAGTCTGAAAATCTTTCTTATCTGCAGTGCTTTCTTCTCCCTTTTTCTTTGTGAAGACGATTTGCATCTTTATAGTTTCACCTACCCCTGCTCACCCAAGAGGGCTGAACTGCTGCATGGTGTCTGCCATTGTGTTTCTGTAGCTTTCATCTGTAGAAAGTGCCTTGCTCCACTGAGGTGGGTTTTTCCATGTTTCTTTTTACTTAGCAAGATCTGAAGTTTAATTTATCAGTCACCAAGTATTATCTTACTCTTCTATGCCTACAACTACATACAGCAAGTTGAGGGAGGTGATTTTACCCCTCTACTCCACTCTCATGAGACCCCACCTGGAGTATTGCTTTGGAATCCTCAGTACAGGATGGGCATGGACCTGTTGGAATGGGTCCAGAGGAAGATCCAAAGATGATCAGAGGACCATAGCACCTCTCCTATGAAGACCAGCTGAGAGAGTTGGGGTTGTTCATCCTGGAGAAAGGAATGCTCCGGGGAGACCTTATAGCAGCCTTCCAGTACCTAAAGGCGGCCTACAGGAGAGATGGGGAGGGACTCTTTATCAGGGAGTGTAGCGATAGAATGAGGGGTAACAGCTTTAAACTGAAAGAGGGGAAATTTAGATTAGATATTAGGAAGAAATTCTTTATTGCGAGGGTGGTGAGGCACCGGAACAGGTTGGCCAGAGAAGTTGTGGATGCCCCATCCCTGGAGGTGTTCAAGGCCACTTTGAGCAGCCTGGTCTAGTGGGAACAAGATGATTAAGGTTGCTTCCAACTCAAACTATTCTATGATTCTATGATTTCAGCTACTTTTTTCCTTCCCAAACAAGAGAGAGTTCTACCTTTTTCTCTCTAGCAATCACAATGTCTCTCACATCGGTGGAGTTTAGTGTCGTTGTATATAACAGCTCTACAGGCAAGAGCATTTATTGCATTTAAAAAACAAACAAACAATCAAACAAAAATTTAGGCAAACTATTCTTAAGGTTCACCAGATCCTAAAACACGTTCCTTAAAATTGTCCCATGGTTACTAGGTGACAGTGCATTTCTATCTGTCTTGCTACAGAAAGAACACAGATAGGTAACGGGCTGGAAACCTAACTTTTAGATGGCTGAAATTATGTGCAGTCCTTTCTCCCTTTTGTTCAAAGATATAAATCCAAAGTGTACTGAAGCTGATGCACTTGCAGCTGTGAAAAGTACCTACGCAGCAGGGGATTAGAAGGTAAAAAACCCCGGCAGTCACTCCATAAGGTTTAGCACAGGCTCAGGAATCCATCTAAATAGGAAGTCTTGCAATACTACAGACTAAAATGACGTCGGATTAAGTAATATTTTATATTTATGGATTCAGTGGACTTGATGTGGACTGTTGATCTGTCAAAATAGATGCAACCAGAGAACAAGGGTTTGAATGTCTGTTTCTTGGAGTTCAATGCTGTTTTATTAGTACTGCAACCTGCATTTCACACCGTCCTAGTTTTCAACAGGTTTTCCTCGAATGTAATCTTTTTTTTTTTATTCAGAGGTTGACCCTTAGTAATTAACAGTAATTTTCTGCTAACTAGCATATCAGCTTCATTAACTCAGCTGGAATTAGTGCAATCTCTCAGTTACTTAACCTGGACCTTCTGCTAGCACAAAAGTAAAATTAGTTTCATTAACTGGATTTATTGTATACCAAAACCAGAAGGCAAAGCTTCCTTCATTTTACAAGCAAGCATATTGTTCTTACGCAAGCATAACAGAAGTTATTTTAAGTAGATTAATATTGAATATCTATCACACAAAAGTTCAATTCCATAGGTAATGGAAAACTATGGGAAAGGCGAGCTGATTTTCAGGTTCCAGCAAGGCCTGCAAGGGGAAATACATGAGGACTGAAGAAGACGAACAAAAATACCCATTGCAAGTAATGTATTGATTACATGTAGAAATCAGAATTAGAAATTAGAAATGGTTCAAGTGAGAGTTGCTAGTTTAGTTTTCTTGGAAACCAATACTAAAAGAGTAATAGTGCACACAGTTAAGACAAGCATCAGAGCAAATTATCCGGTGAGCAGGTGAAAGGAAGGGGACACCCATATCTTAGCCACTATTGTGAGTGTTGGAGTCTTCACGGTTCAGACCTATTCGCTGCTTGTCACATTGGCTGTTTGGTAGCTATTGCATTAACCCAGAAGTTACTTTTGTGTTTACATTCTATTTTTGTTCGAGTACTGTATTTCTTCCTGCCTTTCTTGATATTTTTCAAAGGGTTCTAATTATATGCACACATCTCTAGGTATATTTTTTTCTGAAGTTATTTCATCTCATGCCAAAGTAGAGTTTACATTGTACTCTATTCCGGTAGCTATTTCATGCAGGCAGTTCTGATTCTTTCAAATGGTTCTGAAGCTGCATCTTCTGATCCTGCTGTCAGCTGGTGTATGTGACCATATTTTCACTGACTTTGATGGGTTATAGCAATTTTTGGCAGCTGACAGCAGCAGCTTTTCTATACCGAAAAATACTGTTGATTTATAAGAGAATCACAAATCCCCAATGTTTACAAAATTGAGTTATCCCTCTGAAACTAATACACTGCTCACTAAAATAGTGTTATCATTGCAAATCTTTTTATCTATTCATAAACAAGTAAGGACAAATAAAATGGCTAACTGTAAGGTGTAGTTTTCATCTTTTTTTAATGGTACCAAGAGTATTTTCAAAGTAAAGATAAAAAACTTTTTAGAGTGAATTGTTCTGTTTAACTTTTAACAATAGAATGTGATTAGAATTATTGTCTAGCATACTTAATAGCCCAATTTTTGCCTAATCTGCTGCACTGTATAATGATCAGCTGCACTGATAATAGAAGCTTGGTATGTAAGTGTGTAAGATGAGAATCAGGCCTGAATCAGCCTATGAATTTCCTATTCTGATATCTTCTGTAACCCAACATATTAAACATCACAAGTCAATTTGTGCATCAGATGGGATTGGTTTACTTAACTATAGCTGCTCCTCTTATTTTTTAAGGAAAATTTCGGTTATTTACACAAAAAGAGAAACATTTAGAAAAACATGGCTGGAAAATAGTATCTTGTTTAAAAGCAAAACGTAGAATTTCAGTAGTATACTATATCACATTTTTCAGCACATATTGGGTTTGCATGGCAAGGTTTTGGTAGTGGGGGGAAGGTCTACAGAGGTGGCTTCTGTAAGAAGCTGCTGGAAGCTTCCCCCATGTCCAACAGGGCCAATGCCAGACGGCTCCAAGACAGACCTGCCACTGGACATGGCTGAGCACGTCAATGATGGTGATAGCACCTCTGTGATATTTAAGAAGGGGGAAAACTGCTGAGCAACAGCAGCCAGAAGAGAGGAGTGAGAATATGTGAGACACAAGTCTGCAGACACCAAGGTCAGTGAAGAAGGAGGGGGAGGAGGTGCAGGTGCTCCAGGCGCCGGAGCAGAGATTCCCCTGCAGCCCATGGTGAAGACCATGGTGAGGCAGGCTGTCCCCCTGTGGTCCATCGAGGTCCACAGTGGAGAAAATATCCACCTGCAGCCCATGGAGGACCCCACACTGGAGAAGGCTCCTGGCAGGAGCTGTGGACCCACGGAGAGAGGAGCCCACACTGGAGCAGATTTGCTGGCAGGACTTGTGAGCCCCCAACCCTGGAGCAGTTTATTCATGGAGGACTGTCTCCCACGGGAGGGACCCCATGCTAGAGCAGGGGAAGAGTGTGAGGAGGAAGGAGCATCAGAATCAACATGTGTTGAACTGACCAGAACCCCCATTCCGCATCCCGCTGTATGACTTTGTGTAGGAGGTAGAGAGAATTAGGAGTGAAGCTGAGCCCAGGAAGAAGGGAGGGGTGGGGGGAAGGTGTTTTAAGGTTTGGTTTTATTTCTCATTATCCTACTCTGATTGCATTGGTAATAAATTAAATTAATTTCCCCAGCTCGAGTGTGTTTTGCCCATGACAGTATTTGCTGAGTGATCTCCCTGTCCTTATCTCAACTCATGAGCCTATAGTTGTATTTTTCTCCCTCTGTCCAACTGAGAAGGAGAGCGATGGAGTGGCTTGGTGGGCACCTGCATCCAGCCAGGGTCAACCCACCAGTTTTTCTGTGTTGAAATTTTTATTTTTTTATTTCCGAAAGAACTTTTTAAATTAAAATCATTTTTACTGGAAATTCTTAAATCTCAAAATCACAAACAAAGCTTTATGTAAGATTTTTTTTATGGTTGGTGGTTGTTTTTTTCACATAAAATTCCATAATATGTTTAATTCTTTTAGGCTGGACACCCTGGTTCCTATCCATGTCTAGATTCAAATACAGTTTATCTATCTGAACTATGCTTATTTGTATAAATTGTTCTGTGTATCTGCAAATACCCAAAAGACTGGTTCTCTGAGCCACTGCCAGTGAAACAAGATTTAATGAACAACAAAGCTTGATAATTCTGGCAAGATTATGTTGACAATAGCTGGTGTCCCTTCTTCGGTAGGCTAGCACTGAGCACCTTTCATAATATGTTGCTGTTTTGCCCTTTCAGGTCTGTGAGCCAGCCGACAGTAAGTGATTGTGAAGCAAGTAAGTTCCCTGTTTATCAGTCGGCATCTGCTCCCTCTAATAGTACCAGTGACCTCCCAAAGGCTCCCGTAGGTGCTAGAGCCCTGTCTTCTGTAAAATTTCATTAAATACTCTGGGCCAAAGCACTTGGTAGCAAACAAGCCACATTAAGCGGGTAAAAATACTGCAGCTTAGAAATGTTTAAGGAAGCTGTGGGTGCCTGCTTACCATTTTCCTGAGTATTGCCCCCCTTCTGTCTTACCCAGACCCATTTCTACTCACATTGCAACTTGATGGCAAAACTCCGTGGCAGAATAGAGTCCACAGTGTTTTATGAAAAGTAAACATGACCTATATTTAGACAGTCCCATAGGTAACAGTCAACAACACGAAGTAGCACGAGCATGCACATAAGGCACCAGGGAACTGTAAAGCCTGAACCATAGTTTGCAGGCAGAGCTTCAGTGCGAACACGTAAAACATCACAGTGAAATCCCATTAAAAGAAATTGCTATTTATTGTGACTGCCTACCACCCATAAAGATCTTTACTATGCAGAATAACAGAAGTATGTTCATCTTTTGATTGCAGGGAGAGCGCTCTTAACAAGGTAGATAAGCAGAGTTATAATTCCTGAAAGGTAACTATAACAATTTATGCTCCTCTTCATTTGGGAAAGCAACTACTAGGTCAGCTGGTTTCCGCAGTTGTAATCATTAAGTACTGCAGGGAAGCAAGGCCTGGCAGCAACTGAAGGCATAAGGTGGGGGGAGCAGTTCTGCATAGCTCCTTCTTCGCCTGGCTGCCCCTCGCACAGCCAGAGCTTCCAGCACTGGGCTTCATGCCATCCTGTGCCCTGTCAGCCGCTCCTGCAGCAGTGCCTTACCTCCTTCCTGGCTTTCCTGGCCACGTCTTGCCTCGCTCCTCTCACTCGCTTTTTTAGCCACTGCTAGGGATGGGCCCTCAGGCCACTCTGTGTTCCATGAGTTTTTCCAGAGATGGGCCTTCCGGCTGAGGAGCTGTTGCGTGAAAAGGGGCAAAGCGGTTTTAGCAGAAGATAAACCCCCTTGCGTTCTAACACTCCTCACCGAGGTGGGAGGCTAGGTGCGGCTAGGTTTAAATTCTGAGTGATGCCCAATTCAGCACTATCAGTCCAATCGCGTTTAATATGTATTAAACCATTACGATTTGGATACACTAATAGTGGACTGCACCTTCAGTCTAGTCGTGCTCATGAACTAGCACGGCCACTCTCGAGTCTTTGGTCGCGTTCAGTGAGAAACCAAAACGGCTAGCTACTTAAAAAAGTGCAGTTTATTTAAACAACAGATATATAGGTTCTTAGGATTGCCGGTGATAAATACACTGTCTGCAAAGCACGTGCAAATGAAAGTATTGTTACATATACAAAACGCGCGACAAAGTTATAAACGATACAGCCTGGCTTTAAATGTAGAAAAAAGAGTCTCTAGAGAAGTTTCTAAGTTTCCTGAGGAAGCATTCGGTATAATCTAAGTCTTACCCAAAGGCGTCCCTATGGGGGGGGAAGAGAGGCTCAGCCCGTCGCCTGATCCCAGAAGTCAGTGATGTAATTCTTTATGATGGTGTCTTCCCTGGGTATCCCCCCTCTCTCAGGCTATTTTTATACTATTTGTTATCTTCAAGGTGGAGTTTGAGTGACTTTAGTCATACATACTTTTATCATGATTGGTGTAAATTTCTCTCGCTTCACAATTAAAGGTATAGTTTGCGAGAAATTCAGGGCGCAGACTCAAGAAGGAGTGGTCGCACCTTGGAGGCGGGTAGCCTTCGGGATGGAGGTGTGTTTTGGTATTATAATGACATTATAATGAGCAAAGTTCGCACAAAGGACAGCATTTCATCAAAATTTGACAAAATGTTGGCTCTGAGCATCTAGCGGGCAGCTAATTGGCAGCTTATCTGTTTCATGGTATCATCCCATTCCTGTATCCGCTATACATCATAAGGTAAAGCCACGGAATAATTGCATCCCGTCCCGTACCTCATGTAGCTTATCAGGGAACCACAGATGTTGTGTCCTTCATGCCAGCTGCGGCTATTTTCTACCTCAGAAGCCTCTTGATTTTATACTTTTCCTTAATGTGTGAACAATGCTGTACTTTTGTATTTTTTAGCCAATTTAGTATTTATTCCACAGGAGCATGCTCATTCTTTGCTAAGTTTCCATCTCAAGTATGTGATGACAAGCCTTGGTGGTACGAGTGTGACTACCATCAGGTTTGTGGTATCAGAGAATCAAACTCTTACTGAGCATGATCTAAATTTACTCAGTTCCTGGAGGTAGCCCATGTTGGATGGTATCTCCGCAGTTGTGATTTGGGCCAGACTGCCCACTGAAACGAATGACAGTGTAGAAGAGCTGTCTAAGTTCAGTCTCCCAACAAACCCCTCAGTGCCCGAGAGATGGCTTTGATGCCTTCTCAGATGGCTAACTTGCGACTAAAACACCAGGGCCTCAAAGGCAGACAGCAAACAGCTTACTCATAATTCCACTTGCTCTGCTCAGATATGGGTGGATGTTTTTAGGGCTGTATGTATCCCCAGCCTTCTCCACCTTTCAATCCTCTTCTTCCCCTGAGCATGTCCTACCCTTAAGCAGTGGAACACAAGCCAAGTTTTGGCACAAATACAGACTGAAAAAATTCAAACATCAGTTAAGATACTGTGTATGTTAACTTGCAATAGTTAACACCTATAATATATATAGCTCGTACCTCGTCCAGAATCAGAGCTATTTTAAGCAAAATCCATAGGTAAATTATATTGAGTTTTACTATGACAGGTAATATATTATGTAGCTTAAGAAACCTATAGTGAAAGTCCATAGTTAAAGCCTGGGCAATTAGGGTTTAATAATGAGATAAATAGGCTATATTCTGTCTAGCTATGAGAGATTTGCTGAAGAAAAGAGTAATCTAGATCTTTCTCCTTTTATTCTAGTGGAAACATTGTAAAACAAGCTACTTAAGAATAATTGAGCTTGCTGCATATTAAGAGAAAAATCTTTGTGGCTAATGAACTAAAACACAATAAATAAAAGCATTTAATTGCATTTTTAGTATAAAAATTCTCACTACGTGCATTTGGTTTCGACAGCCTATTTTAACTATGTAATTTCATATTCTTAGCAAAGACACAAAGGCTATGTATGGCCAACAGACAAATGTTTTTTCTTTCGGCTATTAAATAAATAGGTCTGTCTTTCGTCTCTTTTAAGATAATTAAAATGGTAGGAGGCATTTATCTGGCTCTAATGTTCATGGTTATATGCATTATTGCTAATTAATAGCATTAAGTGTCGGAGCAGTAGAATTGCTCCTCCAGTGCAAAGTAAACAGAACTCTAAAATCACTAAATCAGGGAATTGAACACATCCAAGCAGAATGAAAATAACACATAGAAGCTGTTGTTCTTCTGTTGTGAAGATTTTTTTCTGTAAAATGGATTTTTGAGTACTGGGGATACAAATTTGTAGGATTATGTTCCAATGTAATGGTCTCGGTGGTTTACTTAGCATACTACATTAGTAGGAAGAAAGCAGTACGAGCTGTCTTCAGAGAGGTGGAACTGGCTAAAATGATCCCAGATGGGTTCGAGATGAGGAGCTATCAAAATCAGGTTCCTAGGGCTAAATCAAGTGTCAAAATGTAAGGTATCAGGTGAGATCTGCGTTCAGCAATCAAAACCAGAAGCAGCCACACCTATTAGCTGTAGGTAATGTTCATAGCAGTAGACTTTTTAAAGCAATAATAAAGGGAAAAAATTGAAGAGAGTATTAAGTGCTGTAGAAAACCAACCCATTAAAGAGAATATAATTCATTATTGAAGATCCAATTTTCATTTTAGTTTTCACTCTAGTTTTAAGGAATTGTAACAAAACATTAATCTTCAACCTCAAACTTACTATTTTGAATATGTGATTTATACAAATATATCTTTGCAATTTCTTCAGCTTACATATCCATAAGTGCACAGTCTGTTTTGTGTCTTCTGCATATAGAAAAATAAAAAAACAAGGCTCTTAAGACAACTAGGTCTCTCCTTCCTTCAAGCTACTTTCACAAGAAATTCGGTGTTAGATGTTGGTACAAGAGCATTCTCAGCAAAAAGCCCTGGGAATTCCTGGTGGTTTTGCTATTAAATTTCAGGAATATTGTCTCAAAGAAATTGATTGCAACTGCTGTGGCAGATTATGGATATCAAAGAACTTGCGATAAAAAAATCATAGTGCAACAAATATTAGAACAAGTTTAATGCACTTGCTTTGTGAAGTTTCATTGACAGCATTGCTTTCAAAATTAATTGGGAGTCCTGACATATGTTGCAGCTCAGATGCACAGACAACAATTGCCTATTTGAAAACCTAGCTAAAATAACCTAAATCCTTTCTTGCTCTTTCATCTCTGTCTCTATAATGTTTTATTATCCCTACCTCAAGATCCCCAGTTAGAATACTTTACCAAATATTATCAGAACCTGTGTACTTCAAGTGGCTCATCAGCTTCTCTCTTCGAAGTCGTCAGTATAACTTTTAAGAGCCAGCCTGTGCATTTTAAGAGGCTTTAAACCAGATGCCAGATGTAATCATTAGAACAGCCAGCTCCTTCCAGCGAATGTACCCTTAGCAGCAATGTAACTGGCGTTCTGTCTCTTAAGAACATGTTGATATTTGATTTCTGGAGCAATATATTCTCAATCAGTACCGCCTTTTATTTCTCGTTAATGATCTATTTGTCCGTGAGACCCAGTTTCCCACAAAGACTATACAGTTTGGGTTGTATCTGTTGCTCAGCGGGAACATTTCTTGTCTCTCATAAAGCACTGCTTAAGCGCACAAACAAATTTCTGTGGCTTTCCCCACGGACCAATGTCTATCACATAGCAACATCTGCTAAGGAGTATGCTGCAAAGCTATCTTCATATTTTTGCTCTTTTCCTGGAGATAAATTTGTCCACTTCTGGGAAATGCATCCAGTGTTGTCACAATCACTGTTACACTCACGATAAACATTCAAAAATGTCATTTTACAAACAGGCAACTGGCAGGTGTTTTGTACAATATCCTGACTAATATAATAGAAATGGAGACAGTACTGAATATAAATTCTCTATTATTTGCAAGTAGAAAATTTAGCAGGAACAACCTTAGAGCAGACTTCTTAAAAGTTCTAGTCCTGCTAAATGCAACATTAGAAACCCAAGGTATTAATAACTTGGCAGAAAGTCTTTAGTACACAGAAAATGTCATTAACTTGTAAAATATGGCAAACCAGATTAAAAGGAAAAAAAAAAAACCAACAAAAACCCAACAGTGGAATCAAACTAAATCGGCTCCTTGTCTTGTTTTTCTGCATGTTGAGCAGCCTCAGCACAGTTACATTAGTAAAAGCCACCCTTTCATCTTCTTTAAATCTAGTTGGTATTGCATTCCTTGAATGTTTAGTATAGGATTACTCCTCAGAACTGAGTCCCTGTCTCCTGTGCACCAGATGTGTAATTCCAGTGTCCTCAGGGGAGTTTTTTGTGGTACACACTTATTTATGGGAGCAAAGAGAATTCTGATTTCAGAGTGCTTGCTATTAGAAGACAAATTGGTTTGTAATTGTTTTCGTACTTCAAACAAACACTTCTCTCCACGTACTGAGAATTCACTGTAGACAGGAAATAACCATTAGGTTGGGTTTGGCATTTACAATAAACAGTTCAGAATTTGGAAACTTTCAATCATCTACAGAATTACCAAAGTGGTTAAATGAGCTTGCATGCGAAATAGAAAAGCTAATCGTTTTACTGCAATACTTACTACCTGAATTAATACACTAATAAGTGTATATATCCATTGTTTTCCAGTGCATCCACTTTCTTTGTGGGCATTAAAGGAAGATGGAAGCCATGAGCTACAATATGCTCATATAAAAACATATTTTGCTTTGTCATTTAACAACACCTCTTAAAGTAGGGCATGATGAAAAACAACTGCTACAACTCAAAGCACTCTATCCAAAACCTCATTTATTTCTTAAATATATGTTATATATTTAAGCTTGTGTCTTTAAGACAACATTGAGCTCAGTCTTATCTGACCAAAGCCCAGCCATCTCTCAATAGATGTTTAAGGAACAACTCATAGTCCAAGAGCCAGCTATCTGAAGAACAAAGTCCAGTCTGTGAATTTGGGACCCAGTTCTGCTCTGCTATGGCACTTGCGATCACAAAGTCCAAATAATGGCTGCTAATAGAATGTTTTTGACTGGGGACTGATTCAACCAAAACAAATCAAAACTGAAAGAGTTCATTGATTACTTACATCACAGGATTCTGGAAAAATATGGCCTGCGAGGTTTACTCAGTTTAACTGGAAAACACAAAATGTTAAAAAGAGGGAAGAAAAATGATATGACAGTCATTGACTTAATACCCTGTCGTCTGATTTCAATTTTATGAAAGATCTTAGAACAAATTATGAAAGCAAGAAAAAATAATACCTGAAGAAAAATAAAACAACATGCAGCAGAAAATAGATAGAATTAAATTATGCCAAATTAATCTGTGAGATAACTGGTGTTTTTTTAAACAAAAGAAATTCAGTAAATCCCTTCTGTCTGAAGTAAACCAAGGAAAAGATTTGCTTTTTTAAATCTGGAATGTACATTGTATTGCAAAAGTCATGCACAAGTAGCTGCAAGTAATGCTGAAAAGAGATTTTTCTTGTAGATTGAATGTTAAGAGGATACAACACCTTAAATTTACAAGTCCCATTGAGTATGATGTCCTGAATTTCTAAGATTTAATTATAGGGAGAAACTTTCAAATGAGAGAAGGTAAATCTAAAGCACTGTGCTTTGCAGAAAAAGCTACAAAATCTTCCTTGAGAAAGCTTTTCAAATGCAGCGAGACATAGTTTTTGCAATATGAACACCTTGTATATGCTACCTGCTAAATCTGAGATACTAGCAATAAAAAGATAGCAAATCAGTCAAACTTGACACGTAATCCTAATATAATAGTAGTATACCTTGAAAAAGAGACAAGCTGAAATACAAATATAGAGCAAATACTGCTAGAGGTATAGCAAACGAATTTGCAATGGGAGAGATAGGCAAAATCTGGTAGCACAGAAAAGCAAAATCAATTATAAAAAAATCCATTACTATTTATAATTATCAATTCTAAACAAAAAAAGAGTAGAAAAAATGCTTTACATTCATTTCTGAAGGAACAAAGCACTCTATTTTCTCTCCAGAATGACTGAAACGAGAAATGGATTATTTTTTACACTGTGCACCATAGTTACAGTCAAACTGAAAGGTAATGAATGCAAGTTTAAAAAAAATAAGTCTAAAACCATGCCATTTTACCTTTTCCACCTCCATTAATAGCAGCAACCCATTTCAGGGTTGCATAAAGCTTAATAATTCAGGACTATCTACAGCATAGGAACGTTCTGCTCACGTGCATCTTCACTCCAGCCATATTCCCTTCCCCATGCTCTGACAGAGGAAGCGAATTTGTGTGTTTCAGTATTCGCTTTGAACTATCAAAATTGAATTGATTTGAAAGTGAGGTCTTTTGGTCAATTATTCGGTTTTATCCCTGGCAGACTCAAGAGGCAGCTTAGCACACAAGAATAGGACCTTGTCTTCTTGCATACAAAAACAATTAACCCATTTTGAAGATTAAACAGCTACACCACCTTCAGGAAGCCCCTGGAAGGAATTTTGCCTCTAGCAGTTATTTCTTCAGAAATTACTCTAAACTGCTCTTGCCTGTATGGCGTGTTTCTCCCAGTGACAGCACATCTGACGATCCCATTTGAGGAAGCTGTTGTGCTAACATATATATGCATAATAAAATATGTAGCAAAAGTGCACAAAGTTGTCCTGAAAAAGCTCTAAAGCAAGGAAAATATAAAAAATGAAACATATAAATGGTTCAATTTAATCAGTCATTTCCCCATTATTTTCCTGGGGTTTCATTGATTTTTTAAATAGCCTGTCGTGCTAAACCTGTAATAATCAAGAATTGGTCACTGAAATTCTAAAACCTCAGCGCGGGAGAGTATTAAGCGCTGAAATACTTTAGCACACTGTTAAATTTATAATTGAGAAGAACCAAGATTAAAAAAACAGTGAAAATGAAATGAAAAACCAAAGCAAAAGTATGCTTTTGGGAGGTAAGCATTTCCAGGGAACCACTGAAAACACAAATGGGAAGAAACGGTGTCAGTATGCAATATGTGTTTCCCGCCAAGGTAAATAGAATAAAAATCAGATTAGATGATCATCCAGAAACTGACAGGGCTATTCACAACGAAAAGACTGCAATGTGATCCTTCCGCTGATTAAGGAATGCTTTGCATACAACTTTATGAAGAAGCTATTACGTTTCATTGCACCATATGGCAGTAAGGCAGAGTACGACATGCGGAAATCCAGTCAGGCAAAGAGAAACATTAAAGAAGGAATAGTAAGTGTATGGCGGCATTGTGAATACCTGTATGTGAGGAATCATTTTGAGTTGCTTGCTGTCTGTGCCAAGCAGTACACAGGCAGGTTAGCAACCCCAGTTTCTTGTGGCCCTCAGCTCAGGCCATTCATTATTGCTGCTCTGAAGATGCTGATGGAAAGTTGTTTGATTGGGATATTTTGTCTTCCTTTTCTCCTCTCCCATCTTTTCTCTCTGCTTTCTCCCTCTTCTTCTCCACCGGTAGCAGCTGTCTTTCCTGCACTAGTCTTTCACCCAGCCCCTACCCCCACACATATGCACTGAAGAGTTGAGGCATTTCAATGAATGTCTTATGCACATGATAATGCCACGTTATACTTTAAAGAATTTTAGCTTTCAAAGTGAACTGGTTAGATATTTTGCAGGTCTTCCTTGCTTGTTTTAAAAAAATTGGGTTTTATTTTAAAATTACACTCGCAAATATTGAAGTCTCCATAACAGAAACTGCTGTTTGAATTCCTGTGAAAATTAATTTTATTGATGAAAATGGCAGCATTTTAATTGATAGTATGAAGAACGTTTACTAAGATATTGGTTATAATACATATTTGGGTCCAGTTCTTGCAGCTATACTCATTGAAATGGAACTTCATACAGCTGCAAAACCCAGTTAGCAGACCCCTGCGTAAGGTAAAAGTTCTACCTCTGTGTGGCAGCATTCTCTTTTCAGGGTAGTGTAATGAATAAATATATTATTCATATTACAATAGTGTTGAAAAGCCAAAAGTCCATCCACAGCCAACAAAGCTTCAGTTTGTGCTGAAGGATTTAACCATGCTCACTCACATGAAGGACAAAATATGGGAAAATGACATAACATATAAGCAAAACGTCAGTAGTGTCAAATGGAATATATTTTCTCAAATCTCATATTCCTCCAATTCCTTTAAATACAGTTTTAACACAAAACCAAAGAATAATAGGATGAATTGGGAAGTAAGGAAAAATTATGTTGAAATAGAACAAGTTTGATAAACTGAACACAGAAAATTTTAGCATAAAGTAAGTAGATGATATATATCCTAATAAATCAAGAAAATGTGCTACTGGACGTATTTTGGCACTGAGAATTACGTCCCTGATTCATTCAGACATATAAACATTTGAGCAGCAGAAATCATCCCACGATGCGTGATAAAATAGAGAAACCCGGGCAATAGAAAGAGGATAGGAAGGAGGGAAGGGATCGAGGGAGGGAGGAAGGGAGGGAGGGAGGGAGGGAGGGGGTGGGGGGAGGAAAGAAGAAAGTATGGGAGGCACTGACAACAGGAGGGAGGGAGGGAAGCAGCCAAGTATGGATCATTGGTCCTGAGAAACACTCCTTTTAGGTTTGACTTCTTCAGAAGCAAAACATGCACATGGGGCAAATCTTGACCAGGCTTTTTAGTCATAAGACTATCCATAGGTGGCAGAACCCATATTTTTCCCATGTAAGATCAACAGAAACAAGACGTCGAAGCCTATTTCAGCGGCCCAACCTATTCGTTTTTACAGGTTGGAGATTAGCCAGTTCCTAAAACTGAGCACTATATGTAGGGATTACCTCACCCGTGTTGACAAGCAGCCAGCACTGTTGGTAAGAAGCCACTTGATGACTGCAAAATATTTTTAAGATGGGGAAGGACTTTAAATCTGAAACAAGCAATTCCTTTTCTACACTGGCAGCACATAAATACCTTAGTTTGAATTTTGGCCATGACATTTGCAGCTTGAAAGGAGAAATTAATTGTTGTTGCCAGGTCCATATTAAAGAAATGAGGGGGGAGGGGAATATCCAGGATTTATCAGTGATTTCTGTACACTTCTGGTTTTCCATAAGCATTCAAAGAGCTCTTTTTCAGGAGCAGAGGAAAATACATGAACACAGCAGCCCTCAACGTGACTGCCACACACATATATATACGGGAAAGTTCATTTTGAATAGAGGAAGCGATAACACTGTTTGTTAGCAAAGATTTTACCATACCTCAACTTGTGAAATAACAACTTGGGATCCGTGATGGCCTTTTACTGCCCTCTCTTCAGACTCCTCATCTTTCATTTATTTTGGTGTACAAATTAGTTAGATCAAAAGTAGTCCAGCCATGTCAACTCAGACTAGAATTAAAATTCCCATGTCTATAAAAGGTTTGAGCTTCTAACTGACAATTATTTAAACAAAAAAATAGTTCATGGAGTATTGGTAATCGGGGAACGGGAAGAAGTGAGACGCCTACAGCCCAAGAGAACGTTTATTTGCCCTCAAAGCTCTGATGGGTTGCACTAGAGTCTGGAGGTAGCCTCCAAAGAGTGAGTGCTCCTGGCTTTCTGAAGCTGGTGTGTCAGCTTCGCCTGGCTGGGTTCTGGCCAACCATCTGTCAAGAGAGCTTGCCCTGTTTAGCCTAGCAAAACAAAAGCTGAGAGGGAATACAGTCACTCTCTCTAAACACTTTGGGAATAAACAAGGGAGAGGAATAAGAACTATTTAATCGAAGGGACAATGTTGTCATAAAAACAAATAGAAACAAACTGGCCATGAATAAATTTTGGTTAGAATTTAGAAGGCCTCTTGCAGAAGTACAGTTCCAGAATATCTTTTCTACAGCTGTAACAGGAGTTAAACAACTTCATGATTTTCAAACTTGGAGTTTACTCTGTTTATCAAGAGAATTCTATGATATTGTCTCCAAAACTAAAGTAGGGTCTTCTTTCTACTCTGTTCCTTCAGTAACACTGGTTACAAATTCAAGCTTATAAAAAAAGCGTAAGTTATTTAAATAACGATGCCTACTCTGTACCAAAATATTCACCACCAATCATTACCTCCATTCATACTGTCAGAAAACACTTGGCTTTGCAAATTCATATGAATGTTAGTTTCATAAGACTGATAGCTGGATGGATTTCTGAACATAAAGCTTTGAACTTTGTATAATCTATTTGTTTCAGCACAAATTCTGGGCAAGCAGCTGAAGTAAATTAAAATGACTTTGGCTGCAAGTATGAATTGCATCAGGTAAGCGGCATTCCAGTTCTCCTTGCACAATTGCTGATGCCGTCACAAGTAACTGAGTACCACCTTTAATACAGATCCTGTGGGACTTCAGAGAAGCTTCTACGTCATATGACCAAGAAATGTATGCAGCACAATACAAAATAATGGTTATGAGGGACTGGAGGGAAGATGTACATTCCATTAATTTTCTAGGTAAATCCTAATTTAGCTTGATCTAACTCAGTAGGTAAATCCATGCTTGGATAAATCTGCAATCAAGGCAGAACTCCAGCACTCTCCACAGAAGTTGGCTTCAGCAAGGCGGCTGCTAGACTCACATTGCAGAATGGAATGGATCTATTAGTTTTGAGCTGTAGCAAGAGTGTTGCAGTGGTAAACGTTGCTGCTGCTTCTAGCATTCAGCAGGGATTTGAGATTATTTCAGCTGTAAACTTTCTTTTCATCATTATTAATATTGAATTATAGTATTTGTATTATCTGCATTATATCCATATCCCTGTTACTTTCTGTACTTCTCCAGACCTTTCTCTTGCTGTTAAGTGCTTAGTGTTGAAGAAAGGAACTTGGTACACAGGTAACTGCACACGAAATCACTGTGGAAAAATCAGAGGATGAGACCAACATATCAGCATAAGAAATGATGTTATTAATTCAGCAGCCATACCCTTTTTCTTCAGAAATGTTCTGTTATAATATTAACCTGAATTATCTAGGATAAGCCTTATGTCCAATTTTACGTTCAATATGGATGATTTGTTACATTTCTCTAACAAAAATTTAAAAATACCAGTTGGCTTATTGTTTCTGGGAGTTTCAACCTACGAACCCGAAAGCTTGATTTCCTAATGCATCCTATCCAGTTCTGTCTTCCTATATTTATTACAGAGTAGAATCACTGCTGTTGAATCATATATAATAATCTATATTAACAGGGCATGGCTATAATAGATTAGCTATAGTGACACTGCCTTAATTTAAAGTTTATGAAGAAACCTTACTAGCCAATTATTTCCAGACCATGACTGATCATCATGTGTATCACATGCATGTACATACATGTATATATAAATCCAAGTACATATGCAAACTACATTTTTATATATGTATAGCTAAGAACATAACACCCTTGACACTAAGAAATGAAATCAAAAGCCAAAATGGTCAAGGAATAAAATGTTACACCAAGTTATTCCACTTGATAAGCTGTCTAACTTAACTCCTACACATCTCACCTCCATTCTGGGAGATCCTGAATGCAGATTGTTTGGGAGAACAGAATGGCTGTTTATAAAATTCATATGATATACCTGTACTTATTCTACAATATGCCACATATGTCAGAAGGAAAAAAAAAGGAAAACCACAATACTGTTTTTAGGGAAATGTAAATAGGAGTATTTAAAGAGTTATTTTAACACACCTGTTTTCATACTCCCCACTAAAAAAATCCAGTTTCCTTAAAATTTAGGAGTTCGTGCTGCATGCATTAACTGAACAATCATATTCCCCAAAGTAACATAAAATGACTTTAACACACACAAAGGATGGTCACATCTTGGGAGAAAACATGGACATTACTGGGTAGATCGGAATCTCTATTTCCAGTTACAGCCTCCTCCAGAAGATACTCTGGGTGTGCTTTCTTCACCTCAGAGAAAATGATAACAGATGCAGACCTGAATCTTGCCTGTTCTTGGCATTAGTCTAGAACAGGAGGGAAGGAAGTTTTACGATTAGTAATGAATGAATTTCTGAAACCGTTCCAAGTGCTATGATACACCCAAAGAACGTATATTTGTGTCTAGAGAGGGGCTGAGGAAGTCAGATGTACATAATTAACTTATTTGTTATAAGTTTCTGTGATCTTTCATACAGAAATCATCTTCATGAATGAGCTGCATATGAGAAATTCTTTCATGTCTTTTTTATTTATTCCATATGGAGGTATGGAAAACAGAAGACTTGCAGGTTTCATGAAACTAAAATAAGTGTTCTTCATTTGGCATACAAGTATCTAAAGGGTGGGTTGAAGGAGGACGGTGCCAGACTCTTTTCATTGGTTCCCAGTGACAGGACGAGGGGCAATGGGCACAAGTTAGAACATAGGAAGTTCCGTTCAAATACATGGAAAAACTTCTTTACGGTGAGGGTGACAGAGCACTGGAACAGGCTGCCCAGGGAGGTTGTGGAGTCCCCTTCTCTGGAGATTTTCAAGACTCGCCTGGATGCAGCCCTGAGGGATGTGCTCTAGGCAATCCTGCTCTAGCAGGGGAGTTGGACTAGATGATCTCTAGAGGTCCCTTCCAACTCCGAAGTTTCTGTGATTCTGTGATTTGTTTAAACACCACTTTCTACCTATCCTTTGCAATCTCTTGTTCTGACCCTGAAAAGGCATTTTCATAGAAAAACCTTGCAGCTGACTAGATTTTTTCTCTTAACTTTATTTACTGTGACAGTTCTCCTGTAAAGTTAGATTTCATGTACATTTAATGCTATTCTTGAAGGAGACAGCAGCCACCAGTTAGATGTTGATCCAGACAGCACTGAATGAACAGAGAAAACGATGGCCAGCATTTCCTGGGGCAACCTTACCTCTTAATAGAAATCTGTAATATCTCTTCAAAATTTAAGTTTAAGCCAATGTTGCTCTTTAGTTATCAAATCAGATATACTCTAGAGAAGTCTTCATCTGCTGTACTACTACTAATTACTTTTTTCAGCTGGTAGGCAAAAGTTATATTGCTGACACCAGTAAGACTCCAGTTACAACTGCTAAAATAAGACGAACTGGAGTTTGACCAAAACACTTTCAGATATGAGTAACTCAATCCAGCATGACTGTTTCTCATCACACTTAGGCTGTTTGCTGTTGACCTTCATCGGTGAGTTATGAAAATGCTCTAATTAAGCACTGTGGACTTTATAGGAGCTGAAAGAGTTGAAAGCTGGTTTCACTGATGAGTTCATACTTGAATGTAAGTGAACTTGAATTTACCTATAGGTTTCCCATTTGGAAATACAAGGGAAATAACTTTTTGTTGTGTTAATTAACATGCAGATATTTGAACTCATTATTAAAATCTAAAAAATATCAGATCGAAAACAGGTGCTTAATGGAGCTAAAGGTGTTGTGTGGAGCCAGTTGAAAACATCTGACATTTCCAAATGACTGATGAAAAGGTCAAAATAATCTTTAGCACTGCCATGTGAATTCTACTTTTACCTATCTGTGGATCTCACAAAAATGCTTTCATTTTTCCGTGGTGGTGAGATGTTGCTGACAGTCCAAGTTTTGGAGAACATGCTCATTGTTAATGAGTACTAATTTTTTCGCTTGCAGAGTCATTATGGAATGAAAAACAAAAAATGCAGCATTGCATAAAATGTATGAAAGAATCTTTACTTTTTGACCAGAAATTCACTATTATAAAATAATCCAGATACAGCAGAAAGAACAAGTGACTCTCACTAAAGATGTTTACCAACATAACTGTCAGGGACTTGGGGGGGACCAGGGCTTCTCCACCCTGTCCGCGACCCAGGACTCCACGTCAGCCCCTCAGGGCTCCCCTTACCCGCCCATGGCCTAGGACCCCATGTCAACCCCCCAGGTCCGTCAGCCCTGCCCCAGCGGTACTGCAGCAGAGCCAGTCTCCAGCTCCCTCCAGCCCTGCCCTGCCTGGCCATGGGCCCTGCCGAGCTGAGCTCTCCCATGGGCCCATGTCCTGATCTGGCCTCAGCCCGTCTCCATGTCCATGTCCTTGCCCAACCATCCCGGGGCCATGTCTACCCCTGGCCTGATGTCCTGGTTGGACCTTGGACCCACCCCATCACTATGATACTGTCTTATGATCTGGGCCCTTGGTTGGGCCTGGCCATGATCTCTGGGTCTGACCTGCTCCATTGCTTGGCGGTGGGGCTGAGCCCTGGCTTCCAGCCCCTGCCCAGATGGCTCAGGGACCCCTGGTGCCTGTGCTCCCCATCCCTGCTCTGGCTGCTCCCTGGAAGCCGTGTCCTCTCCCCACCCCAAGCTGTGTAGGAAAATCCAGAAAACATACTGCTTGGCATCTCTTACTTTTTAAACAGAGGAGATATTTTATACGGTCATTAAATAGTTAAGATAGTTTTCGTTCTACATTCAGTTTAATCCATATGTACAAGCTACATACACACAAGAAATTGGAAGGGACAAATGCCGTTGCTCAGCAACAAGAAACTGGCAAAAGCTCAAATACTCCACATTTTCAGCAGACAATGGCTCTCCGAGCTCAGCAATCAATAACATTTGATGCAAAGGAAATGCCCGGTTTTATCACACTTGCCATCTAATAACACCTCAAGTGTATTTGTGGCTGACATACATAAAAACATATCTGAACTCCAGCTGTTTGAATAATGTATTGAAAATTTCACCCTTTTTTTGCTTGAAAGCCAGTTACAACAAATGAGTTTGTTATTTGTAGGTATTCAGTGAATAATTTATGGAAACAAATGTCAGTCTATAGGTTATTCAAGAGATTCAGTTTAACTATTCACAAGCCAGGCTGTTCAAAGACGGCTCAAGTCCATCTTAAAAATAAAATCTGAATTACATCTCCTTCTTTGTTTCAACAGCTTCTTCCTCCATGGTATAGGAAGAAGAATATATCACCTTGTTTTTAGGCATGCACAAATAAGCCCCACATTTTGTTTCTTCTGCTACAGCTGTTCATTTCCTGTTTCTCCATTTCTCTTCAGGCTTTTTCCCTCAAGTTGTTTCTTGGCCCTTCCATAATTTCTCCTCTCTCCTTAGGGACCACTAGTATCGGCTGAGAAGCCAAATTTGTGTTATCCCACCCCGATATGCGGCAAGTTGCTCCTTCGAGGAAGCGAGTTTCTCGCTTGGCACCCGGCAGAGGCAGGCATGGCCCCACAAGCTGTGGCAGAGGTGGAGCTGGGAGCCCACGGGGAGGACAGCAGGTCGCAGAGCCAGCAGAGGGGAGCTATGGAGCTAGGAAAGGGGCTGCTGCCAGTGCCGGCATACAGCACAGAAACACGCCTTGCAGAATCTGGATTTCCTGATGTTGAAATACTACGATAAGAACTTCATTACAGAATGAGATTCATTGCCTTTCATTTTACTAATAAAAGCTTAGCCACCATCTGCTTAATGTTTGTCATCCAGATACCACCACAGTCAACCATGGGGCAGAGAAAGAGGAATTGCTAGAAAGCACACTATCTGTCCTGCCTTAGACACCTGTCTTACAGCAAGAGGACCCAGTGGCTGGCACTACCTATTTTCTTCATGGGATATAGAGGGATTCTAAACAATTAACTTAGACTAGGTGCCTAAATTTAAGAAAATGAAAGTTGGATGAGATTAATCCCCTCCAACTTTCAGAATTGCAGCAACAGTCCACAGGGTTTAATTATTTTTTCCTTCATATGACATAGTATTTGAATGAAAGCATGCATTTTAGAAAAAAAAAATAATCTTGAATTCAAAATATTAATTATTCATGAATCAGAATTGCAGATATTGAAAAAGATATTATATACAGAGCTAAGAATTCTTTCAGGTAACCTCCTGGAAACTTACAGTGATGGAGAATGAGGTTTTGTAAAATCTTCCAGTGGTTAAACGTAGCTTCCTCATCTCATCTGAGATACGCTGATCGCTGAGATATGTTTATGTTTAATTGTATCAGTATATGTTTAATTTAATTTCACCCCAGAACAGTGGAAAAAGTTATGTCAATTAAAGAAGAAACACAGGAGAGTAGAAGAAGGTTGGCCTTGTGGGGACTGTATTTTAAAGGTATGTGTAGAATGGTCCTAACAAAAATGTTAATGTTTGAAAGCCCCCTTGTTCCTTCAATCTCTAAAAAATGTGAGATTTCCAAGCCATTTAACATTAGCGATATTATTATCCTGTTAAAAGAATTATATGTGGTCATAAATCAAGCACATTTCATAAATTGTCTGAAAAGTGCAAATTATATGCAGGGTATAACCTGAGTTAGCACTTCTCATGTCTTCATTCTTCTAAGGTTAAGCAAAATTCTTGTTTCCTTGTTTTTATAATGAAAAAAGCATTCATATGAAAGACTTAGGGAGCTTTTTGTTTCCTTTCACTAAAACAAAATTAAATCTGTCTTGAAAAACGTTGTGTTTCCTACGTGTGTCTTGAGATTTTGATCCTATATCACTGAAGATGTAACCTCGAAGAGGCTAGGTCACAAAAAACAGCTATAAAAAGAACCGTCTGAGGTTATTTTTATTTGTTTTCTGGAATGTGTGCCTTTATGTCTTTTTAAGCCATATTTTCTAGTTTTTATCTTCTTCTATAAAGACAGGATGCTTAATAAAGAAGACACACAGAAAAACCTTGCAGCTCAAACTCTTACTTAACTACACAACTACACAACAAAAACCCAGGAGATGGTTCTGGAAAAACAATGTGATTAAACCAGGAGATCTGGCAAAGGTATGATTTAAGGAAAGCACTCAAACATGTCCTTCAAGTAATCCTGGATTTAGGTTTCAATGACAGAGTTAAAGTTGAGCATGATTTGAATCAGGATGAACAACTCTGAATAAAGTCAAAGTGAAGTCAAAAAAGAACCTTACAAAGCAAAATTCTGACTTCTCTGAAAGCAATACAAAACTATTATTGATATTAATTGATTTTTCTTTTGCACTTGGTATATTTTTTATTCATTTCTAAATGACCTACCCTTTTTATAAACAATGAACAGAGAGCAGTTTTATTTTTGCACTGTTGTTCCTATGTTTTATCATTCTATCTATCTATCTACTACCTATAATTTTATCATTTGTATTTTCATATGAAATCCTATTCTCATGGACTGCATGAAAATATCTTTCAACGGATCTTTAGTTTATGGAAGTTATTTTTAAGATTCAGAAATTGAAATGATACATTTTATTGCATTATTTTGTCTATTCTTATCTACTTCATTTTTATGGCACTCATTAATTTAGTACCTGAGTACCTGACAAGTTATAGGCTTTTTCTAACAGTACCTTTGTGAATAATAGCAGTGAAATATAACAGTAATATCATCACTTAACAGTGCAAAACTAAAGCAGAAAAAAATAAGGATCAGATTCAATAAAATATTTAGGTTCATTAAACTGGCATTATATTAGGTACTATAATACTAATTTGCTGTTGTCTGAAAATGAATTAAAAAAAAAACAGCTTTGAATTAAACACTTTGCTTATAGAGTTGCTGGGATGAGTCAGACACCTGAGATGGCCAGTGCAAACTTGCCAGCACGGTGGCCAGACAGGTCCCCAGACCGGCTGGGAGGCGGAAGGCACAGACCCTAGCACAGCAAGCAGAAAACAGAGGTGTGCCTTGTGGCTGGAGTCCTCCTCTCAGAAATGCTTCTGCCGTATATTCAAAATCTTTTTAATGAAAAGTGCAATTGTTCATAGGAGTAGAGGGTAAAAATCCTGGATTACCCATTCACATGGGAACACCCAAACAATCCTGGTCCATCGTGGTCCTGCTGCCCATTCACCATTAAGAGGAGAATAAGTTAATTGCTGCAGAATGCACAGCTTACACAGAAAAGCTGGGGGGTATCTTCACCCAGCCTCTAAACAAGGAGTTAAATGACTTGCGCAGAATGTATCTTAGTTTACATTTTAATTACTTTAAGTGGAAGAGGAGAATTAACCCAAGATGTTAGCTATATATCCAGTGCTCTAACCATTCATCTACTATACAGAAAGGGGTATCACAAGCTGGTATGTTGTAAAAGGTGGGGTTCATCATGACTGATTTTTAAGTACTACTAACTGTATTGATTTGTAAGGTAATGAAAGCACGTAATATTAAATTAGTTGAAAGAGATGGTTGAAAGAACTCTTACTACCAACTTAAGAAAGCCAGTGTTTAGGTCTGGACTTCTATTCCTTCTCTTTCCTCCTTTCTTTCAATTTTTAGAGCTGTAGATATCTATTTAAGTAGTAGTTCTTAGAATAATTTCAAAGAATCCATGGATAAATCCCAGATACTTTAAGATTATTAAAATAGCCACTGTAATAAACTAGGTTTTGCTGGTAGTCTTGGTGAGAAGTCTATGAGGGTTGGGAACTGGCTTTCCTTGAAGGAAGCAGAACTGGGATGTCTAATATTTGCTTACAAAGTTTCCTGTGACCAAGAAAAGAGGATAATTACTTGTCAAATCAACAAGAAAAGATAAACCAGAGTTAGGATTTGCGTTGATGCCCAGCAAACAACTGTATATTTCAGGAGCAAAGTACCTCTGATTTGGCTGCTTCCCTG
Organism: Chroicocephalus ridibundus; assembly: GCF_963924245.1. Lineage (NCBI taxonomy): Eukaryota > Metazoa > Chordata > Aves > Charadriiformes > Laridae > Chroicocephalus > Chroicocephalus ridibundus. The sequence goes on along the minus strand of NC_086284.1, from coordinate 175,870,029 downwards.
ATGATACAAGATACTTTCTTAATAAAGAAGTTGATCTAGGTGATTATCAAAGTAAAATGCCCATGTTAATGAACTGTGGGAGTACCCTAAATTACAGATTTCTTTTTCAGAAGCCAGTTACAGGTATAATTAAGACCATAGCTATAAACTGGCTAGACTGATTGACCCAGAGGATTTTGCTGGGCCGATCCCGCAAGACGGCTCTTTTAAACAAAATAGATACTTGATTTTGTTCAGGTGACTCGTGTTGTAGGAGACAGTGCATTGCTTTTTTTTTGGAAGGGTTTTGTACACTGGCCTTGTGGAAACAACAGTTGAAGAATGTTTTAGTCCTAGAATAACTGTCAGTTAACCTTTAGAAAGAAATTAATTCCCAATGGTGGAAATTCCCAGGGATTTGTAGAATTACGTTCCTACTGCTTTCATTAGTAAATTTTAACTAACGTCACTTGGATTACAATTTATAATATTCTTCTGTAGGATACTAATTAACAAGCATTAGTATACTCCAGTTATGCACGTAAATATTCAGTTATTCAACAAAACTCCATACTGTTCCATCCTTTGCTCCAAAGTATTTACAAATAATTATCTGTTAAGCAACATTAACAACTCCAAGAGTTATAGGAAAACTATGGGAGGCATCATCAGCTTCTTTCGTTCAATTTTTCATAACTTTAGTTTCCATGACAACAAAGGAGGCAATTCCACAAATCCAGCAGCTCATTATTTGAGACAGTTTGCTGTTTTCTCTGGAGAAGTGAAACATGTTTTTTTTTAAGTCTCCTGTAAGAAATTCATAATTCAAGGGATGAAATCTGAAGCAAAAATAATTAAAATGAAGCCCCTTTTTGGAAACAGGGTATATTTTGTGAAGAACACTTACTGAGCCTTATATTGGTTCTTTCTCCACTCCCAACTCACTGACTTATGTTACTAATATTTCTTCTATTGGTTTTCTGTGACTAAATCTGACATAATTTGAACTCTCACTAAGAAAGAAATACTGGTAAGGTCAGGAAGAAATGGTTTTGTATTTTCTTACCTAAAACACAGCATCCTAAAGAATTCTGCGGTTCCCCAGTCAGTGACTGAAAGTACTGTTGATCTCAGTCATGTGTGAACTGACATTATGTTAGGAAACACAACCTTATAAAAATGCAACTTTTTATTACTAAGCAAGGTCCCAAGTTCTGCTGAGAATTGTTTTTAAGAGTTGTTTATTCTTACGTGTCACATTTCAGGAATCCACATAAAGGAAAGCAATTGTCTCAAGAAGGCCCAAACCTGGTTTGTTATAAAAATACAGGCTTCTTTGTCAATGACCTGCTTCTGTCACTGGAAAATACTCTCTTAGGAAGGGCATTATTGCAGTGAAGAGTATGGCATAGCTTCCATAGTTTTGACTAGTTCTCTAAATATTCCACATGCAGGCAATGCAAGAGAAAATATAAACCAACGCAAACATTTGGATCATGAAATGTAAGCAGAAAAGCCTTTAAGAAGAAGCATTGCTTGCTATTATCACCATTTAAAATGCAATACCATAATACATGAATATCCAGTTTCAGGATTTGGTTCCAAACAAATCCTTCCACGGGTTTTAAAAGGTCACACTAGCAGTGATCCTGATGGAATAAGATATTGCAGGAAATTGTTATATTCTTCACAGTCTTCACATATCATTACTGAACAATCCTTCCTTTTTATGGCATGAAGATAGCCTTATTATGACAACTTCAGACTGATGAAAGCCTGACACCGTTGTTGAGCAGTAAATGTATTGCTTGCAATGTCGCCTGCATTTCCTAGTTAAGAATAAAACCACGAGTTGCACAGAAGCTCAGGTCTGTTAAATCTGAATTCATCCACAGCTTGTGTTCCCTGATATCTCATGAGGTTCTTGGATCCTGGAAGTCTTAGCTAGGTGCCTCACCAAAAGAGAGGAAGTGTCAAGTATCATATAGTGGCACAGCAAGGTCTTTCAACAAAAAACATCCCCAAAACATTTAGTAAAGAGAAAAGGCTCATGCAAATGGCAGGAAGGTCTTGAGTAAAGCATCAGCAGAGGGATGTATGAGAGAACCAACACTTTCCCTTCTTCAGAAAAAAAAACAATACATGTTTCCCTGCAAGCAATCCCAGATTTCCCAGACTAATTTCCGATGTGATGAAGGACTCCTAGAGTGTATCCAGCTCTTCTTCCTTAGACGCTGTTCCTTATCATCCTCATGTGAATGCCCATAAATAAATCCTCCTACCTGGAAGTGATTCTCCCTGCTCCAGGTGACCTGAATGGCGTCTTCTCAGAAAATCCTGCATACTGAATCAGGGCAAAATGTTATTTATGAAACCACTACATAAGTCAAAAGATGTAGCGAAAGGTCTGAAATACTGTCCTGACTCTTTATTTTCCCTCCTTCCTGAATGTGATTTGTAGGTGCTGGTTTCCAACCCTCAGCTGCTTCTGACTTGACTTTATCATCCAGACCCCAGTTGGGAGTAGGATTGGTCAATAGTAAGGACTGATTTCCAGCTTGTGACCCACACATTCATGATGTTCCATGAACTACTTCTAGGGAACTAACAAAATATGACTTAAAAAACCCCAGTGTCATATATTGTTGTGCAGCAATCTGTGTGTCTGGGGTTTTTTTTCTAAAGTATTCTATGCCATCACTGGAAAAATTCATGTAGTCCACAACTGGACACAAGAACACACTCCTCACACCCCCCATAATGCAACAGTAGGATTGTAATAAGTAAAAAATGATGACATTAGAGGATATAAATAACCTATACATATTATTTTTGACTGAACTTAGGCTTCATTTTACACTAGCATGAAATCCACTGGTGAATTTAAACACATGAAGTAGTAAAATTAGAAACTACATAAGTATTGAGTTTCCTCTGTAGAAGTTCACAGTTTCTTTTTAGAACTGAGCTTTGTAAATGTTTTACTGACCTAGTGGTTGAATGCAGAGACACATGTTTATTCAGACTATACATTTGTTAACAGTGCTTTGAAATGACATTTTGGCTTTCTATCAAGAAAATATTGTTTGGGATGTGCAAAGGAAACCTGGAACCATGTGATTTCTGCTAAGATTGTACTTTATCATTTCTACAAAGGATACAAGAAAGTTTCATTCATCTCCCTCTAAAGTGAACTGAGAGCATCAAAACTAGGAGTTGTTGGAATTTACTTTCTTTCCAAAATGCCCTGAAATGCCCTTTGTATGCTGCATGAAAGCAGCAGGTTCTACAAAATGCTTTCCTGTACCGTTGTCACACCACCAAACAGATTTGCCTTTCAAAGACATGGCCCTGGGTGCACATCCCAGGTGAGGCATTTGTTCCTCAACACCAGAGGGAAGGCGACTTATGCTTGTTACAGGCTGTACTACTTACTCCCTGTGCACTGATACTTGGTATTTCCAAGTAGAGGAAGAAGTCTCTAGCTGTGGTTATTTGAAAAGTGGGGAGTGTAGTGAGAAATCAGTGGCTTGACATGAATTGACTGCATTTTTCTTTGAGGTCATAAAAAGTTGTGTGTTCTCTATCACAGAGACAGCAAGATCTTGAGGCACTGTGTTGGTGTTACCATCCTCAGACACTAGCAAAAAGAAATAAAATATGCTCATCTGGAGATCTAGCAAGCTTGTCTTTACAGCTTGAAAATTACTGACACATGAAATTAAGGACTATGGTCCACAAGATCTATCAAGTCTTGAGATCAGATCTCTGAACTCTATCTTTTAAAAAAATGAAAGACTGCAATGGGGGCAAAAAAGGTTAACAAAAGAAACGGGGGGGGGAGAAAATCTGTCATGCTGGAAACACAAGGTGAAAATCTGATTGCCTTCAATAGATCAAAATTTTACCCCAGTGATCAATTAAATACAATAAAGTTAATACAAGCTGCTTCAATTATGACTAATCATCACACCTAAGTGTATGTCTATTTTTTAAATATTAAAGTATCTGAGTAATTTTACTACCACTTACTACCACTACTATGTCGTTATGACAGAAATTTATTTTTAGCAAAACAAACTGAAAAAAAACCCTGACGTTTTGTTATAGAACAGTTCTAGTGAGTTTAAAAATAATGGAATTATTTTTCGTTACTTTATTTTCTGGAAGATATCGTAACTGTTATACTATGTTAACATATAATGTGATAAACAAGATGCCGACTCCACAGGACATTGCTACGTAGTATGACTTTTACACTGTTGGAAATCTACCCATTACGAGTAATGGTCTGATTTTCCATTGAGACAACAGCCACTGCAGACTCCTCTCCTGGTACATGTGTCTGCAAAGAGGCGTGCAGGCGGATCCGGCAGTGGAGACTGGAGCCAGGGAGGTTACTTCACAGCACTGTTTTTTCAGTTTTGTTTTGGGGTTTTTTTTTTTTGTTTTTTGGTTTGTTTTTTTTCGCGAGGATCAGACTGCGCACCAGTAAATTGCAAAGCTAAAATTGTAATAGGGATCGATTTCAAATGAGTCTGCTTCATCACTTAGAGATTTCTCTTCATTCCATGTTGAAAAAAGGCAGAGACCAAGAAAGCAGGCTGTGCTGATTGGAAGAGGAACATGAAGAAGCAGTTCAGTCTGGAAAAAGATGTATTGTTTTAAGGCTCTCTGGGGAAAATACTGTCGTGAAGCTCTGTGGGAAAGGACTATTTATAGGAAAACTAGAAAAAAAGTTGGTGTTCCTTCTCTTTTGCCTTGGAAGCCAGTAAAACCCCAAATCAAGAAGCATAATCAAGATATTGACTTGGAAAGAACACTCTATTCACTCCAGAAAATTGGCCAGCTACCAGAAACATCACATAAGATTATTGGTTTCTTTTTCTGTTCCCCAGGGGCTAGCCTTTGTCTGACAGTTACTTGTCCTCAGAGACAGCCTAAGAAAAATTTCAAACTAGTTCTTCATATGATGGTGGAAAAGCAGAGTGGAAAAGCAGCATCTTCAGTCTTGAACATCAGTTTTCCTGATTTCCAGCAGAACAATTCCAGGCTATGATAAGCCCAGCTGAAGCAATCTTACCTCCAATTTTCAGGTAGTGAAACAATATATCCAGGATAGTATTAGAGGAAAAGGAAAAGCATCTGAACAACATTAGTATCGAGTACAGCGAAAAAAATAACAGCAGCCTTCAAAACAGATTGGCAAAGAAGGAGATCAAGTACTGTGGTGGTGCGGCCTCAACTCTACAGCAGTTTCTTAATATCTGTTTTAAAACTTCATTTCATCCCTCTGTGTAAAGAACGTGATTACTTCCCTGGAAATGATCATTCTTAAAACAGATTAATGACTGTATGGATCCAGGGTAAAAATCAGACAACGGAAAGCTTTTGGTATTTGCTGGGTATGTAACAACTTCACATTTTAAACAGCCACACACCCAGGCACACACGCACACACGCACACACGTAGTGTCTTTTTAGTCTCGCTCTTTCTCTCTGCAGGTCAAATCTGCAGAGATGTGGAAGACTGTAGAACATGTAATGCTACAGATAATCCTAAAATACTCATATTCATTTTACGAAGGTACGCTAGGAAAAAAGAGTCATTGCTACCTACTACTTAGCAATCATTCTGCTATTTAAAATGTTTTGGTAGAACAATCAGGATATAAATATATAATATCAGATTCAATTGCACCATGAATGGAAGAAAATGTGCATAATGTGCAGGCTGAATTGTGCTTCCATAAAGCATTTTGTAAACAGTGACAAATAACTGATATAACAGAAAACAGGAGAGTTGCTTATGATTTGCCCCATTCTCTTCTGCCGCCCGCTAATGGACTGGTTTTGCTGGATGCTGTCCAAAGAAAAAAGGACTGTCTACACCACGCAGGAGAGAGCAGTGCCAAGACAGCGTTGTTCCCACCTATCATGCTCATCCCTTAATATTGGCAAGTGGGAGAAGCTTACAGAAAGGCGTTGAGGTGGTGACTCGCTTACCCTCTCCCTGTTCAAACCGAGACCACCTTTCATGCTTCACATGACGGACGCTACACGGCCAGGTTGGGTGGGCCCTCTTCACCGTCCCTCACTCCAGCTCCGCATCAATTGCTACTTTACATTCTCAGGTATGGCTCTAGCCTACCTAGGGATTCCAACCACAAGTAAGCATAATTATCCTGAGGGGGTGTCGAAGAAACCGCAGTCCCTAGAACTTTTGTCCCTAGAACAATTCCCTAGAACAATTCAGTGGTCTATCAGGACTGTGTTTTCAAAAACCATCTGGAACGAAACCTGACATTTAAAAAAACACTCACCGTTACATAAAATATTCCCTGTTGTACATACACAGTGTTGTTAGAACACTGTTAGAGCTCCAGCAAACAAAATAATCCCTTCAATTATGCTTTTCCCCAGGAACTTTTCCACGGTGTGTAAGTAATTGTACTGAGGTATTTGTCAATCAAATTATGTAAACAAGCTCTTGGTGATGAGTTCACTTGGAAAACATCCATTTACCCACAAAACACATGAGAAAAATCGAATTTGTAAGTTGCCGCAATTTATGTATAATATATATTTTTTGTCTCAGGGGAAGAACAGCCAGGAAAAAATCTGCATGAATGCACAAGGGCGCTTTATCTGCTAAATATCTGGATTGGCTTCATTCATTGTTAATCTACAAGATAAAAGTAGCGGATATCCTAAACAAGCTATCTAGTTATTTTACAACCTTATGTTATAATAATCTTATAATATTTTGCTAGAATTGAAAGATCCCTGAATAGCAAGTGCATGCCAGGGTAGTACTGCATCTTTGGAAGCATTATAAGGATACTGCTTCCTCAGTAGGTATTTTGCACATAACAAATACAGTCAAGTCATAATCATTGGAACTAAGCTACAAAAATTTGTAACACTGTGATCTAACTCATCATCTGTCAGAATGAAGGACAAGACCTAATATTACTGAGATGAATGAAATTATTTCCAAAATAATTATATAAGATTCTTAGAATAATCTTGCTACAGTAGATAACATTGGTTTTAAAATCTTCAGTGGAAAGGCCTCCTTTTCCCCCCCCAGATACCATACATTTAGGGCTCTCCAGGGCGACATAGTGGATTGTAGAAAACAGTAAAAAATACTCTTGAAAATATTCTTGTACTTCAGGATTCTTAGGTGTTACAAGTCTAACAGCTATTACTATTTTTATGTGGAGCATCACTGCCTCTTTTATGATGCTCATTATTTTCAGTAATACTAAATGAGCTGAATTTATGCACATAAATTAGTACTTCTACATTTTCATTTTTATTACATGTATACATCACAGAGTTGTACAGATTAATAAAAAAAATCCTTTTTATGTTCAAGAGAGCAGAAAAAGAGGTAGTGAGATGAATATCAATAAGAAATTTTAGAAAATCAATAGAGGAAATTAAAGGATAAAAAGGAAGCTCTATAGCTGGCAGTAAGGAAAATAAAACTAATCTAAGGTCTATTTAGGACAAAAGGAATACTACCAATGCTATTTCAGGAACAAAAAAAAATCATAAAGGGCCCAAATTTTCAATAAATTTTCCTACTGACTACCTGGGGAAAAAGCAAAATGAGATACACGTTGCGTATTTCCCAATAAAAAAATGATTACTAAACAGGTTACTACTTGGGTAAAAAGCTGCTGGATGACTGCATTCAGAGGGTCACGTGATGCCACCTGGAGCTGGTGACAAGTGGAGTACCCCAAAGCTCTGTCCTGGGACTTGTCATGTCTAACATCTTTATTAGTGACCTGGACACCAAAATGGGATACCAACTGTCACGCTTGAAAGCAGGGCTGCAATTCAGACCCAGGCAGGCTGGACGAATGGGCAATGAAGAACGTTAGGGGCAAGGACAAATGAGAGTCCTGGACGTGGGCTGGAAGAACCTGATACCACACCATATGGTCCACTCCTGAACTTGAGGGCAGAGCACCTTGACGTGGATGAAAATGCTGCTTCCACAATCCAGAGTGACTTCAAGCAACAAAAAATTCCCAGTCTTTTTGTAATTTACACTGGGCTGTGAAAAGCAGCAGCAGATTAGAACCAGTAATACAATTAATTTAATTCTGCAGAGGAATGAACTCCTGCCCAGGTTTCCCTGGGTCAGTGCACAGGCTCCTTCTCCATAAACCCATCCAAAGGCTGCCCCCACTCTCCCCCGTGGACCGGGCATCTAAGACTCAGCTCTCACGTGGCACAGCAGAATAACCTGGGCTCAGACTGCTGTGAAAGTGCTGTGAGAAGGTCTGTAAAGAGACAAAAAAGATAAAAGTCTCACCCAGGGGTAGGACGGTTGAGACAGCATCATTAGTAGCTCAAAGATACAAGAGAGAAAACACCAGCATGGAAAAGCTTAAAGTCCTAATGGGAGAAAAAGCAGGGAGGTGAGACAGGCTGGTCTGTTCGGTTGGGCACTAGCTGTGAAGCATTGGCTCAAAATGTCAGTGTCATGCAGCTGGTGGCAGACGGCAACTTGAAGCATAGAGGATGTGTGGTGGCGTCCAACCCTTCCCCCTCCTGACTGATGCCAGCCTCTCAGCAAAGATTCCTCATACCAGACGTGGTGGGCGCACTGATGCTTAGACTAACAGCTCATTAACTCCTAGCTATCTCCTGTATGTTAACCAATAAATTTTCGCTTTGTACTTTAAAGGGCCATATATCCTGACTGCAGACTGCCTTTGTGCCTGGCTGAAGACGTCCGAGTCAACCAAGCCAAAGAAGAGCCATAACGGCCCTGCAGCAGCACAGCAGTCACTTGGGTTAACCTTGGGGCACTGACTTGTCTCACAGATGGGTCAATATTTACCAAGACTCCACTTACTAATTGGAATTCCTCTGGAGGCCTTCTCCAAGCATTTTCTAGGAAGAAAGAGCACAGAATAGGCATCTAGAGACAAAATTATGAAGTCTGACCTTGTGGTACTTGTGCCTCCGTTAACTAGAGCTGACTATGAGGATATTTGTCAAGCCTCTAACTAGGTCTCATTTGACTTTGTTTTTTCTTCCCACACAGTTCCACAGAGAAGACCTCATACAAAATTACTTTGAGACATATCAACAGAGGAACAGCCAGTGGCAGACGTCACTATTATTACCGCCGACAGATAGCGGTCCTGGGCTGAAACCGTGTCCAAGGCTCAGGAAAACAGATTAGGCAGAGATTAGCAAATCCCAGCACCTCACAGCGCTTCATTAAAAATCCCTGTGTGCATGCATGAAATGGATGTCGGCAGGCTTGCTTCTGGCCCTCCACCCCCAGTTCCGCCTGCGAGGTCACCAGCCCAGTTGAAAACTCCTCCAGCTGAACCACTGCAGGGGGATGCAGGCACACCCTCTGCGTCCTTTCAGGTTGGTCCCCAGCAGCAGAGGCTCGCCTGGCTAAGAGCATTTGAGCTGCCTGTGACACTGGGGCCACCAGAACTTGCAGCCACAAGCTGGCAGCACCCGCGGGAGACAGCTGAGGCCAGGGAAGCTGTGGAGCTGTGATTAGCTTCTGCTGCTGCGCTCAGTTTCTGTGGCAAGAAGAGCTGTTTGTTGATACTATTAGCTGGGCAGCAAGTTCATACGAGAAATTGAGGGGTTGTGGCCAAGTTTCTTATTGAGCGCGGGATAAGGGTATAACGTAGTGGAAAACAAGGTGTTGTGCAGCCTACAATAGCTTGCAGAACAGTTAGCCTTGCTCAGCTTTGGTGCCCCTATTCAGAGAAAAATATTGATAAACTGGCAATTAGCTCTCAGAAGAGCCAAAAATTTATATACTCAATACTGCAAGACTTCAGGGTTTCCTTCTATGTAGATTAGGAAGAGTAGTTACACATGTAACTGTCACAGTATTTTTCATCTAACTGGCAAAGCTAAAGCCGGATATGGCCAAAACTGTAACTGGACAGCATACAATTAAAAATAAGAGACACGTCTGAGCAGCTCACAAAAGTTTCCCATCCCCTAATGCCAGAAATAATTTCAAATTATGATCAGTGGGTTTTAAGGCAGGTGTGCCCAACTTCAATTAGGAGTCAAGTCTTACAGACTTCATTAAACAAATCTACCAGGTTTTGATCTTAATGTCCCTTCCTTTTTTTTTCACTTATTAATCTATGAATTGCCGTCTCCCGATGAAATTCAGCTCCATGCCTCCCCCCTGTGGGCTTTTCTTAACCAAGAACAAAAAGAGCCCCTGAAAAGTGCTCGCACACATGCAGTACCAGTGGAGGCATGGGTGCTGCAAATTATTTCTTTCCATCTTTTCTGCAGAGTGGCTCAGCTGAAATGTAAACAGGTATTTGATACTACCTTCTGAAGCTACATAACCACAAATGTGAGATGTTTAAAAATGTTTTTAAATTATCTTCATAATATGCTTGCTGTTGCTATAGAAACAGTCATTGGGAAACATCCAAATCCAGTTGCCACCAGGGAAAACTTAAATTTCAGAGTGGGTTGGGTTTTTTTTAAATCTAAAAAACTGAAATTAGCTTCAAGTTTTAAAATAAATAAAAAATAGATTACAACAGTGGCTTTTGGTAATAAATAACCCTTTGCTTTGTAGTACTTGTTTTCAACACTAAACTAAGGAAAAGTATTTTCTAAATTTTTTTTCCCAATTGAGATTATTTAGCTACTTGCAATGGCATCCCTGTTATAAGCTGAAAGTAATATCCTGGATATATACCCTAAAAAGCTTATAAAAAAAATAAGTTATGTAGATGTGAACTTCTCTTAATTTACATGAGTTATTTCATTACATGTATGCACTGGATTTGTAAAACAGTGGTTCATCCGAACTTGTGTTCTGAATATTGTTTACATTAAGAAACACGCATAGAATCATGGAAGGGTTTGGGTTAAAAGGGACCTTAAAAATCATCTAGTTCCAACCCCCCTGCCCTGGGCAGGGACACTTCCCATGAGACCAGGCTGCTCAAAGCCCCAGTTCTCCCACTTGTCTGTGCCTTCCATCCCTTTCTTTTCCATTGGGCCCTCAACTTTACTGTGTCACTTCCCTTAAAAAACGTAGGTTTATGAGGAAGTGCATTCTTAATACATCAATGAAGAAAACACAGTTTAGGGACACACTTTTGTCCCAAGCCACGAAGACCAAGATCTCATCCTCCACACTGCTAAGAGAAGTAGAAAATACATTTCTCTGACCCCCCATCACTTTAACAACGGCATCTTCCTTACAGCTAATACCAAAACCACTCCAGAATAAATCTCTTTCACATACAATAGCCCTGCTACAATCTGCGAAGAACTGTTTACGATTTATTAATGCTACCATAGAACTGAAGCTAAAAGACAATGAAATTAAAGGATAATGAAAAGCTTTTCAGTCTGTAATTAATCTGCAACTGTTAACAGATGCAAAAGGCTGCAGTGTTCGGTACAAATTAGATTTGGGTGGAGTAGGAATAATACCCCAAACATATTAGATAATAATTCAAACTGCAAACATCTCGTACACTAGTGATCTACTCTGACATTTTTTAGAGCACAGGTCAAAGAATCATTTCTGTATCAAGTTCATAATTCTCAGGAGACTACACCTTTTTGAGAGACATCTAATGCAAACTGACTGACAGAGATGCTTCTGGATATTCCTGCTTTTTGGGTTGGTTTTTTGTTGTTTTGTTTTGTGGTGTTGTGGGCTGTCTACAGCTGTCTAAGGTCAGAGATAGCTTATTTTCACACTTGCCAAATGACATTCTCCGGAAATACAGAAATACGAGTCTTACCTGCACACTATAGTTTCAGGTTAAGCTCACTTCTGATTACTTTTTTTTCCTTTTCAGTCATAAATTTTTCTTTAAATAATAGATATTCAAACTTCACCATACCTGTGTTTTTATTTTGCGAATCCAAATCCAAGGAAGGTGATGATTTATTGTGAAAGAGTCTACAATACAGCCCAAGAATCTTCAGAAAGTTAAAAATATTTAAAAACTAAGGCTGCTACTACGAAAGTTGTGCCTGTATATTATTTTTTGCAAAGTACTTCTACCTTTCAGAACCAAGAAATTTGGGAAACAGTCTTCATTTCCATCATATACAGAGGATATAGAGCGTGTAGGCCCACCTTCTATTCAAAAAACCTTAGGATTTCAGCAGTTGTGAAGGGTGAGGGTATGAGCAATATTCAGAATTTACTTGAAATATAAAACTTTCATTAAAAATTCCTCCTGCGTGCTATTTATTGCCCGTGCTAGCTCAGGTTTTCCACAGAAATATGCTTAATTGTGACATCTTCTGACAACGCACTCAAAAATCGTGTGTTTCAGAAAGCTTCCAGCATGGTACTGCTCTTAATGTGCCTGCCAAACACCACGTCACTGCTCTTTTGCTTTTATGGTTGAGTCAGGTGTGAGGTAATGAAAAGCACGCTGCCAGAAATATATACAAATCATGAGACTTAGGTTCCAACTCAAGGAAAAAAGAAAACGAACAACATAAGAGGGCAGAAGATGGACGAGGTAGCCTTTTATTTTCCTTTTTAGTTTCTCTTATTTTGTACGATTAACTTCAAGCTGATTTAAGATGAAGCCCATTCCTAAGTGTGTTTTTTCTGAGCAGAGATGGGAAGTGAGGATGTGGGCTGGAGCCCACTTATGCAGCTGAAAATTTGACAATTTACAGAATCATAGAATGGTTTGGGTTGGAAGGCACCTTAAAGATCATCTAGTTCCAACCTCCCTGCCATGGCCAGGGACACCTCCCACTAGACCAGGTTACTCAGAGCCCCATCTAACCTGGTCTTGAACACCTCCAGGGAAGGGGAATCCACAAGTTCTCTGGAGAACCTGTTCCAGTGCCTTACCACCCTCACAGTAAACAATTTCTTCCTAATATCTAACCTAATCTCTCCTCTTTCAGTTTAAAACCGTTACCCCTCATCCTATCACTCCACTCCCTGATAAAGAGTCCTTCCCCATCTTTCCTGTAGCCCCCCTTCAGGTACTGGAAGGCTGCTGTAAGGTCTCGCTGGAGCCTTCTCTTCTCCAGGCTGAACAACCCCAACTCTCTCAGCCTGCCCTCATAGCATAGGTGCTCCAGCCCTTTGATCATCATCGTGGCCCTCCTCTGGACCTGTTCCAACAGGTTCATGTCCTTCTTGTGTTCAGGACTCCAGACCTGGACGCAGTACTCCAGGTGGGGTCTCAGCAGAGCAGAGTAGAGGGGCAGAATCACCTCCCTCAACCTGCTGGCCACACTTCTCTTGATGCAGCCCAGGATGTGGTTGGCTTTCTGGACTGCAAGGGCACATTGATGGCTCATGTTGAGCTTCTCATCCTCCAACAGCCCCAAGTCCTTCTCCTCAGGGCTGGTCTCAACTTGCTCTACTACCAAGTAGGATACAGGAGTGGAAGATGTTCCTGTGTATGTTGTAACTGTGTTTTGTCCTCTTTGCATACTCCCAATGAAAATATTTGTTAAATACAAAGCACTTGCCATTTTTGGCATGATTTATTGCTCTCAGCGCAAATGCAATTTATCAGTGTACCTCCACACATTATGTCCGTGCATTAAAGAACAGAATGCCTTCAGAGCAGAATACTGTAAAAAAGGATGGAGAAGGAACAGCTAATACACTTGCATGTTCAGAAAGTGAATTTACCACAGAATGATGTATATAATTGGTTTTAAATTAATGCTGATGACAGCAATCACTACCACCTGGACAACAAGACATACCTTAAAAATCGAAAATGACCATTTTAAGGAATTGCCTGCAAATCAGACCAGTGTCTACAGATCCCTATGTGTGGGTATGGATGTGTAATTTATATCCCCTTTCCTTCGCTTTAATCTTGAGCACAGTGTATATAAAATACTTATTTGTTTTTTTCAAATCTGCAGTGCAATTCAACACATTGACACCTATACGACAATCATAAAAATCATACTTTGAATAAATTGATATTTTAATATATATTGGTTTATCAACCACTAAATGTATTTTAATGCATGCCAGATTATTTTAAGAGGAACTCTACCTCATTACACCTAAGGTACCAGTTTTATTTATGCTATCTGTAAGGAAAAAGGATGGAAAAAAAAAACCCAAAATGAAATAAGTAGCAGAAAAAATCATAAATATCAGTACAAATTGTGACACGGCATGAAATCATGCTTCTTACACCTATAATTTCTACAGACGGGCCATTATTTGGAGGAATCAAAACAGCATAAAAAAGAGTTTTCACTGCATTGTCTTTGGAGAATGAAATGTATATGCTGTACTCAAAAGCAGAAATTACATTACAGCATATTTCTCTGAGATGACAAAAACACACATTAATGATTATAGTGGAACATAAAATATCATATATTACAGCTTTATATCTGAGAGGAGACGTCCTACCTCCAGCAGATATATGCTCTGTGATCCCAAGTGCAGAATGTTGTGGGTTTTTTAGCTGTCATCAGAAAATAAGATGCAAACTGGAAAAGGACGCTACTGCACTTACGAAAAATAAGCTTGGTTGTAATTTATTAACAGACAGGGTTATTAAATATTTGGTGTTAGTGGACGTTTTGTATCCAGTAGTGTTGTCTGATGAAGTTTAATAACCCAATGTTTTCACGTAACTTTCAAACACCCAGCAGCCTGGATGCAGACTCCAATACTCTGTTGCCAACCATCACGGATGCTGAGCAAGCTCATTTTCTGCCATGTATGTAAACATGCAGTAAAGCTTCTAGAAGCTTCAAATGCTCAATATCTGCACAGATCAGCTGTAAAGCTTCCTGCCATAAATCTGATGAGCCTGGGCCAGATCAGACATACTGTGTATGCACTGAATGCAGAGTTTGTATGTGCACAGTAAATCCTAAATGCTGAGACCAGATGAATTTCCTGCCAATGAGCCAGCCATCTGTGGAGGGCAGCTACTTCCATTCCTCCCTGGAAAATCCTCAACAAAAATATAGCAGTCCTGTCATCAGGGAGCAAACCCAAAACTGGCGTAGGTAGGAACCATAAATTATATCAGCCTGAAGACTGTTTTAATTATAAAGACTCAATTGGTGGACGCAGCTCTTGGGGAAAGGACATTAAACAGTGCCAGCCTGAGTGGTCTGGTGGATACCACTACGTACAAAACTACAACCGGCCCTTGAACACAAGAACAAATTAAAAAACTCATTCTTAAGTATTCAACTTAGGATTCTATTCTGAAAAAAAAAGGTGTATTTTTTTATTTTACCTTATATTTGATCTAACTTAATTGGACAATAAAAACTGCACCATACTGTTGTTTTTGAGACCTCCCGTGGTGTCAAATCTTCAGTGCACGAGACTACTACATTACAGCCACTCCTGTACTCCTACGTCTCAACACTTGTACTGTTTATGGGTATTACAGAACAATTAGCATCCATACCTGCATTTATTTCCATAATGCTTTTATTTGCTCACCGCTTCCCAAATTATTAGTGACAGCTGCTTCAAAGTGAAATCCTGCTGGCAGCTAGAGAACCACGACTCCTATTCATACCCATGTTGTAGTTTCTGTCATCCTCAGCAATGTCTGAAATCACTTCTGATTAAGCAGATTAATCCCTTTCTGTCCACTTCTGTGGACTTCCCAACTAAAAACACGAGTTGTATGATTTCATCACACAGGGCACATTTACCAATAAAATTTCTAGCTACTGCATAGGTCTCAGGAAGAAACGGGCTTAGTCACTAAAGTCACAATAAATAGAAGCACACAACCTAAATGAAAAGGTCATACTCCAACTACTAATCTCTAGAACTCTCCTTAATCCCCTGTGATATTTGAACGTAACTGATAAAAGCAATCATCATGCTAAAAAGTACATAAAAGAACCGGTTAGCTGTAGCCTGCTGTTACTTTTGACTTCAGGTTTCCAGTAACGCAGAGGAAAACAAACTAAATGAGTTGGTAAAATAACTTTATCTAGATGAACTTATCATTTCTCTTAGCACTGTCCTTGTAGCTAGATATCTACATTCAATGCTGTGTATATATGTAACAAATAGTACTACTCTTTTTGTTGTTGTTGTTTCAAAATAAATTGTTGCTTAGATTAGAAGGACACCTTAAAACACCGTATCAGCTCTCATAACCTGGCAACAATCAAGGGTCAAAACCGGAGGTGTTTGTTTCTCATTCCGTCCCAAAGAACAGCATTTATGCAGCGGGAAGCACACCAATGGGATGTGCTTTAGCCCGCTCTGCACCTCATAAGCAGTTTGGTGCAGCAGAGCTGTAACCATTTAATCTGCAGATCCACCCACTGCAAGCAGAAACCAGGGACTCTCCTTGGGGAAACACACCTTTCTGCTCGTAGCACTTGGCATTTCGTAACACAAATCGTCTCACGGCAGTTAGCAGACAAAATAAAGTTATATATTTTTGCATATAGATAGTTTAAATTTATGTGCCACTTCATATCATCTAGTGAGCGAGTGTGGACTGAATAGGTCAGTAAAACATTAAGCTAGCTTAGTTTATTTTTATAATGTGTATTTTCTTTTTTAAATTGCAAAGTGGGATCCTCAAACATAGTTTGTCAATAGACATAATGTGTTTCCTCAACTGGGTTGATATCAAGATATTACAAAAATAAATACAAATGTGGGTGGGAAAACGTATAAATAAACCTAGACTTGAAAATAACGATCCAAATTGCTATCAATTAAAAACTGCAGAAAAGACAACAAAGTTCGTGACAAACCTATATACAAAAGGTAGAACAACCAGCATGTTGTAGGTCCAGTTACACAGCAGCTTTATGAATGGAGCAACAGTTACTTTACTAAGAGTTCAGAATGAACTACTTTAGAATTTTTTTCACATCCCATAAAGGTTTTCTTTAGAGGAAAATCAGCAAGCGAGCTGCGTGGCACTCAGTTCGTTATCAGCTATCCACTCCGCAGTTTCCAAAAGGCATGCACGAGTTAGTAAAAATTCTACGGAAAACGTATTTCGGAGCTCTGTCCTGCCCTCGCTGATTTTACTAAATGAAGTGCCCTTCCATTTTTCTTACAGTCACAACACTTCTGTCCATTAATCCATTTAGAACCGCTTCTAAACTCTTTGATTAATAATTTAAAACAATACTTTGTGAAAGCAGAAATAAGACACTAAGATTACGATCAGGTTTTTAACTTCATGTTCTTTATCTAATTCTTTGTACAGGCATAGGCATAATTTATCAGACTGTAAAGATAAAAAAATCCAAAGTCTACATTGTCCCACATTTCCAAAGCCTTAGTACCTTAACAGACGAAAGTTTTTGTTTTATTTTTTTGTGCTGATTTGAGGTAGATCATCTGTCGTTCACTTCAGTGGCCAGTCCAGCCCAAACCATGACATTTCTCCTATTAGCGGTAAAAAAAAAAATAAATCTTTTGAGGTGGGTACAGGGTGAGAAAGTCCCTGTACTGTCAAAGCCAGCTTAATGAGATGGTCCATTTAAGTTACTATTATGATTTCACAAGAAGTTATCTGCAAAAGGAGCAAGGGAAGCATCACATTCTGTTCCCCAGAACCAAAAAGAGAAAATGAATGTATTGTACCTGATGCTTTCTTCCCTCCTTTATTTCTGATTCACAGCTTCACCGGTCTATAATGAAAGGAAAAAAGAGATGTCTGAAGTTGCCTGCATTCACTGACTATCCAACTTAAAGAATAAAATTTCAAACTGTGCAGCCCTATCCCTTCCACTTCACCCTACTCAGAAGATGTACCATAAAGACATAACGACTTGAGATCTGCAGGCTTTCAGAGAATAGAAAACAAACTGCTAGAGAAAAGTTGAGTGTGTGACTAGAAAAACAGAATGGCAACACGACTTATGCTCCTCTTTTTCACATTTCAACATCTTCACTATAGATTCAGAGCAAAGTTTAATAAAAAACAGTACAAGTTTAACTTCTCATATGTTTCAAATTAAAAGACACAGTTGAAAGCAGCAGCTTTTACAGGCATAAACTCACATAATTGCTACTGGACTATTTTCCTAGTGATCGCCAGATCAGAAAAAGCAATTAGATCTTTGAGACCTTCCTCAAAACATTCCTTCCTTCCATTCTCCACACTTTTCTCCTCCATAAAAAGATGGGTCAGTGGACACAGTACTACTCCGCAAATGACAGCGAAGGTTCCATTCCCTTCTCTGCCTGTGTGACCCTGAGCCACCCAGCGCCACCACTGCTGCATCGCTGCCTTCCAGAATTAATTTCAGAGGCTTGACAGTGCAGGAGCACGGGCTCAGGAAGCAGCTGAGACACTGGACTGCGGCAGCTTCTCATGACGACTGTCCTGGGCAGTGCTACTTCATGGTAATCAGCAAAGGACAGGGTGAGGAAAAGCCTAATTTTAACTTCTTCCTTTACTAACTGGTACACCACGAATTAACTTCTGGTGGAAAGAAAGGTCTCTCATATGAGTCTGTGAGAAGCTGGATTTAGTCACAGCCCCTTTTTATCTCCGAATCAAGTAAAACCATGGAGGAGAGAAAACGATGGGGAGGAATGACAGAAACTCCCTCTCCTCCCTGAAACCAGCAACGCTGGGGCTAAGGGCAGATACCGCACTGGTTTTTGATTAAGTCCTCTGTCGGATCAGGTTATCTGAAGCACTGGGGGGACAGGGAGGCATTTTCAGCTGCCTCTTCAGGAAAATCAGATAAAACTGGCCTGTTTCACATTAGCTATCACCAAGAACACGAAGATAAAAAGATAACATAAAAAGACTAAAGAGAAGGACAACAATTAAAGTTAGAATGAGGTAAGATTAAATTTGAATGACCAGTACTGTGCAACAGATACTCTGAACCCTGAATTTCTCTCAAAATTCTAATTCTTAAACAAAATCAGAAACTAACACAAGTAAGAAAAATGGAGATTTCTTTTTAGAGCAGAATTCTGTTCTTTTCCACCAATCAACAGCTGAGACTTCTTGTTGCTAAGGAGGAATGAAAAAAAAAAAGCGGGGGGGTAATTAACTTACTAGCTCATATTACCTAGCCTATTCTCCAGGAAGAAATCAAGCATATGGAATATTTTGATAGTTAAGCTTTCACTCAGTTTAACACAAGAGAAAAAAAATCTGGATTTCAAATGCATCATTCAAACTTCAACCAAAAGCGCTACATCTAAACACCGTATGTAAAAGTGGACTGGTATTTGGACTGTATACCAGTATCTATAGCGACACCAGTAATCCAGGATGGCCTGGTCTAAGGCTGGTCTAATCCTGGAATTACTGGTCTAAAACTTAAGGTTTTCCGAAATCTTTCCAGACAGCTGACATTATGGCAAACATCAGCCCAGTAGGTACATAAGTGAACTGATGGCAACTGAGAAGACATCTTTTTAAGATGACAATTCAGAATACCTGTGTTTAACATTTCCTTAGCCAAAGGATGACAGAGTAGCAGGCATGTGCAAACAAAAAAATGGAAGAATTTTAACCATGAATTCACAAGTTACATGAATGTAATATTTTAAGTCTTTTGCACTACTGAAAAAAAGAAAAACCTAATAATTGCAACTATTTGCAATTGGGTTGGGTTTTGCAGTTGGGTTCGCGTTTTTTAAAATACAAGCTGACAGCTTAGAATGACAAGAATCAAAACAGACTGTGTATCTTAAAACTTGCCTTCCCACTTTCTGGGCACTTGGCAGATTTCTGCTTTTTAATGTTTCAGCATGAAGCCACACAAAATTGGTAACTACAGCAATTATCAGCAAAAAATATAGAAGGAAAAGTATAGAACAGAATAAGCATGTCAAATTTACACTCCCTTTCTCTCCCGAAATGGATATGCCCATTTCAAGAAAAGCTCACACATTTTCTGCTGGTGCACTACCTTATCACTTGTGTTCAGTTCTTCCTAAATGACATCACAGCACAAGGATTGAAAGCCTTGCAAAAAGTGTAACAAGCTGAGGTTGAAAAAGCCTCAGGATACTGACACAAGAAACATTTTAGACAACTCCTAAACTTTTCCTCATTTAACAGCACTTGTCATACAATTCAAAACTATTTTTCCCATGTATTTTAAATAAGGATTTTTTTGCAGTTGACATCAACTTCTAAATGATATATAGTAAACAGTTTAATACTGTAATATGGTAAACATAATGCAATTCTTACAGAGCACGTCCTGAGAAATTTATTCTAAGACATTCCTTACTTTGATGGCTAAATAGTATTTACTATATGCCGAAAAAAACCTCTGTATTATTTCTTGGCTGCCAAAGTAGACTGAGATAAAGGCAGAACTATAATAGTATTCTCCTGTATAAACTTAAGGAAAATAGTTAACTTGCTTTATTGCAGACTTATTAGTCTTACTAACAATGCTTTCATTTTATTAGGCCAAAGATCACTAGGCTGAGTGAGGAGAGGCTGAGGGAGCTGGGCATATTTAGCTTGGAGAAGGGAAGGCGGAGGGGAGACCTCACTGCCCTCTACAACTACCTGAAAGGAGGTTGGAGAGAGGTGGGTGTTGGCCTCTTCTCCCAAGTGAATGACAGGACCAGAGGAAATGGTCTGAAGTTGCAGCAGGAGGGGTTTAGGTTAGATATTAGGAAGAATTACTTTACTGAAAGAGTGGTCAGGCACCAGAACAGCCTGCCCAGGGAGGTGGTTGAGTCACCATCCCTAGAGGTGTTTAAGAAACGTCTAGATGTGGCACTTCAGGGCATGATCTAGTGGCAGAGATTGTAGGTTGGTTGTTTGTGGGGTTCGTTTTTTTTTTGGTGTGTGTACGGTTGGACTCGATGATCTCAAAGGTCCTTTCCAACCATGAAGATTCTATGATTCTACGATTCTAATTGCATCTCCAAATCAAGATTTAAGAGAGTTCTTTTTCCTACAGCATTCCAAAGAACCAAGATTAGAAACTTGATATACTCAGCATACCAAAACCTCCACCCATCTACCTGAGCTGTCATAGCTAGAAAATCATACTTAGTTTATGAACAAAATAAACCACCAAAGTATAAATCACCAAGCACAAAGTATATGTTAAGTCTACATGATCTTTACGTTCAAACCATTTTTGGACCTTTGGTAAGTTTTATTCTTTGTGGAGAATGAGAATAGCCATCCAAGTATAGTTTATGTTTTGTGTTTTCATGTGCCAAATCCTATCCAACAGCACACAAAACGCACTCTGAGCCTTGGCAGTTCATGAGATATCAGTTATGTCACACATATCATTTTACTCAGGTAAGCATAATTTTAGTTGTCACAATTGCAGGAGATGTTCGAGGTAGAAAACAAAAGCTTTACACTATGTAGATCCTGTTCAGATGGTACTAGGCTCTGATGATTGGAATTCAGGATATTACATAGCTAACAGAATTTAAGTTTAGAAATATAGACCATTTATTTTCATGGTATCAGATCTCTCTCTCTCAGCACAGAATACGTATTTTCAGGATGAATATCCTCCAGTACTGGACAGATGAGACAAATCAAGACGATGACAAAAGTCATACAGAAGGAAAAAGACATTACGTATTAAAAGTAATTTAATACAATGTCCATAGGTAACTCAAAACCTACAATTAAGATGTATGCAGAAGTTTATGTATTTTGCTGTATTTTCTGAAGAAGAAACTCCATCTGTAAGTTTAGATTTGGCTGTCCTTTTTTTGTCTTCTTACACAATATTTTATAGGCTTCCATTTTCTTTTGTTTGTACAACCGTTGAGCTTCTTCTCTTTGTTGTTTTCTTTTTTCTGCTTCCTGAAATTAAACAGACATGGTTATGAAATAATTACACACCTTTTACAATTATGAATCTATGTATAAGCAATAACATTTATTTTTGTAATATACTGGCAATTAGCTATTGTACTGAGACTAGAAACACCATTACTCTTTCAGTGCATACTGCAATCAAAACATATTATATTGCCTAAAGCTTCAAGAGAAGAGCCAAATTTTCTTCTGTAGAACACCCTACGATAAGGTTTGTCGCTAAAATATCTACTACTTGCTTTCTGTGAAATGAGATCCTTGACTTTTCTCCTTAAATGACAAAATGTCAAAAATTTCCCTCTTTCTTCCCTTGAGTGCAAGAGAGACAGTCTGATCTAGTGGCCCCCATGTTAAGTGTCTTGCCAATCCAGATATGCTAGGATACTGGACACATCTGCATGGAAACGGCAGATAGGATACGGAAGTTGGGTAGGTTTGTGATACTAGGACAGCACCACAAGCAGCATTACCTAGGGCAACTTAATCAAAACCAAGCTATTAGTGACCTGTCCTCTTTGAAGCAACACAGATTGCCATCTTTACTGAGGAAAAAAAAAAAAAAAAACCACTAACCAAATTTTCAACTGTACAAACTTTCCACGTTGAGGGGAGAGCACACATGCAACCAAAACACCAATGGAGGCACTTACACTATATGGATAATCATCATATTACGTTCAGCTTTTATCAAACAGCTTACAGCCCCTTCTCTAGTGTTGTAGTTTTAGTATTTTGGGCAAACATCCACAACAAGCAAGCTAACTAGCTTCAGTCCTACCAAAATATGCAAGACATCACAAATCAGACTGAAGGACTGCTGCAGTCCATTTAGATGATTTCTTCCCATAAACCTTATTCTTTGAAATGCAGTGCCATGCTGACCACAAAGGCAGATGTTTCTGCAGACTGCCCAAACACATGATAATTTATCAATGACGTTTTTGTTTTCCATGGCATAGATAGCTTCTTTGATGTACAAAAATTAGTAAGAATGCTCTGTGAAGTAGAATATAAAATTAACAGGAAATAACCCAAGAAAATATTTCTAAATAGAAATCTAAGACGCTTCAGGGGGAAAAAAAAAAACTGCAAAGATAACACCTCTCCATTCCGAATGCTTCATTTATTTTACTGTAACAATGATTAATATCATTCATTTCTTTTTTCTTTTAAACCAGAGAAGCATCAACTCTAAGTTACCTGTAATTCACTTCCTATCTAATAATTTTACTGCTGTTCAGCATACTGTTGTAAACAACATCCATTTTAGCTACCAATCTAATGCTTACTTAAAGCAAGAACATTCATCTTACTTAGGCAGTTGTTACTTACATTTGTATTTTTTCTGATCTCTACTACATCTTAGCTTTTTTACATAGTGTGCAGGCCAAAACTGTGCCTTTAAGCTTATTTCTTTTCACAAAGTAAAGAATAGCAAATCCAGTGTTTGCTAACATATACGAGTGTGAAGTATGTGATCATCAATACCAGTATTCCACATAAATCATTACTGTTACTGTGGCACTGAGCTACTGTTTGTTTTGCCTAAATATCTTGAATAATACCAAAAATGCTAACACCTCCCCTCAAGCAACTCTAATCTGTTGCTCAAAGAAAATCTGCAGCCTTGCTGGAGTTTTGTCTGTTCCTATTTCCTCTAAATAAGATGGTCATAACATTCATTTCTTTTAGCATGATCTGTATCTAACATTCCAAAAAACAGCTCTCAGCTGAACAACCGTGTAACTCACCCTGAATCATGGATCATAAAAAAAAACCCTGCACAAAACTACTCTAATTTTCAACACAGCTAAACTGAAGAAATAATATGTTTTATCCAGCTATATATTTATGTAATATTTATACAGTAAATTACTGAAATTTAGTTTATCAGCAGCAAGTTACACAACTTCTACATTGTTACAATATGTGCCATTTTACAGTGCAACGAACAATGTACTGGGAGAGAACAAAAATAGTTAAATAAGGATGTCTCAAATTAGTAACTCAACTGAGTTATTCAACAATGACAATATTAAGATACATCCTTAAGAATAAGTCCCATTAAATTAGAACAAGGGAAAAAATTACTAAAGATTTTGACCATGGATACTATTTAATTGTTTCACCGTTGGTCAAAGCACATAAAAACGTAAAATGAAGACTGCGTTATGGTAATACCATAAGAAATAGGATGGATATTTCATTTTTTACCACAAGGTGATGGTATTGTTATTACTTCCCTTCTACAATATTTAGGAGGTCTAGCATAATCCACTGGAATATGCAGATCAAGTTCTACATTTTTCTGACATTAACAGAATCCTGCTAATAGCAACTGCAAGACAAAAATAGTAAGAACAAAGAGAATGATAACTTTGAACACCCGCATGCCTGAATATTACTCTCAAGTTGAAAAAGACTGAAAGAATACCAATACTTGTGTTCCCCTCCTGTGGTCCTATTTGGGTTCAGATGGAAGACTGACAGGTAGAAATGGATTAACTTAGTCTTTGTCTACAATCAAGAAAGATCTCTGTTTAAGATTTACCTCTTTCTTCCTGGCACGCTCAGCCTTTATTTTCTCATACTCTTCTTTTGCCTTCTGATTGGATGTTTTCCTCTTAAATTTCCCTTCAGTAGTAACTGACCTGTAAGAAAAAGTACCTGTACTTCAGATATGGACTATTACCAAGCAGACATAACCATATATCCCACAGCTACTGCAGAATGAGAGCACAGCATTCCACTCTTTCACTCTTTTCTTGCGTATTTACAGCGGGTGATTAGAAATACAGATTTCAGAAGCATTATCCTTCCGCATTGATACCTATTTGCACCACTCTGACATGATAACCAAAACCATTACACGTAAAGGAATGAGCAGCTTGCATGAAATCACAGCAAACTAACGGCCTCCAGTGCCAAGAGTACCAAAGACTAGATGCACACAACTTTCAGTAACACATATACCTTATCTGCTGGATCTTCACATGGATGATGTTTCATGAAATTTAAAGAATGCCTAAAAGATGGGGTTTTTTTACCCCATCATAAGAGCTCTTCAGTGCTAGAAAAACTGAATGCACTAGCTTAGAGCTGTATTATCTCTTTCTAGTTCCGACATATGGATGCAACTGGAGAGATATGAGGACAGCCAGCTGTTAGCAGACTGCCTGCCAGAGAAGTCAGGCTGACATGGCAAGGTGAAAAAGCACAGTAGTAACAATGCCTTTCCAAAAGTTTCTTCTTGAAGGAGCTGGCATATTATTGCCCTTAATGTTCTAAAATTAGGAACTGAAATTATGTTCCTTCCAAATTTCAGTATTAAAATTTGCCCAGGTATCATTCACCAAAGAAAACAGTACAACAAAACCAGTGTCATTTGTCTGGCATTTACTATCAGAAAAAATGAGTGAATTTTTCTGGTTATTTAGTTCTAAATTATAGTTTTTTCTGATTCATGATAAAGCCATTACATAAACAGTGTGGTACTGGAGACATTTCACACTTGAAAAATATAAGCCTTGCTAGATATTTAATGACTGTTCACAGAATAAGTTTTTGATTACTCTATTACTCACACTACACAAAGTTGAAAACTAGCCATCATCATCTACAAGATTTCAGACAGACAATCAAAAAGTAAAGAGAAGGTATTTGCTCATACTTGAAAGTATGAAAATAGAAAGAAAGAAATAATTTAGAAATGTAGATACCACCACTCTCTTCTGGAGAAAAAAAAAATAAAAATCTTTGCTTTATTCTCACCTCCACCTTGTGGCAATACTGTGTAATGACACCTCATCGTCTCAAGTACAAAACTACTTAATTGCAATATATGCTAAAAATAGAACTACCTAAACAAAGTCTTATTTTACATTCCACAGAAAAATGAAATTTACCTAACATGCTCTATGCATCACACCACCTCACAGATTAACAGTCACATTTTTGCAGATTTATTAATTCTGGTTTACAATCACAATGACCATAGTTCAAACAAAATTAAAAACCCCTCTGCTTTAAAGAATGGTGCTAAAGAAACCCTCAGTGGTATTTCAGACATCCCCACGAATGAACTGCCTATTCCAGACAAAACTCTACCCGTTTGCCACTGCTGGGCTTAGATAGGACTGCCTTTTCCCCCTCTCCCAAGCATTCTTCCCAGGAAAGAAGATACACCTTGGAATTCAAAAACTTATGACACTCCTTGTACTGAGGACAAAAGGGCATTGTCTCAATGACTGCACTTGAATGCTGTTTAAAAACACTGCCATGATAGCATTAGACCTGACTGACTATGCTTTTCATTTTACTGACATACCTAACCGAGATTTCAGGGGGAATTACTGTCACACAAGGGAAAAAACGGTTTACGTTGTCTGACCATCTGTTAGCCAGCAAGTGAGAAACTCCACTGACTAGCAGAAAAACAATGCAATATGAAGAAGATAACTTATCAAACTGGGAACAGAAAGATAATGCAAAAACTATTTTCAAAAGTGACATTCATTTAAAAATACTGAGACTCAGTTCAAAGGAAAACTCTGTAGACTCAAAACCACACTACCTGAAAAACAGGCTCTTATCTTTGTAGATACTGTAAGAAATTGGCCAAACACCGCTCTTGGGCTGAACCTTATCCTTGAAGCACAACGGTAACTGCCATATTATTTCTGTGGAATCAAGCCCTAAACATCATCAATCGTGCTTTCTGATTCTGATGCAAACACAGCAAAGCTGTGTGTTTAAATTTTCAAGCAATTAGGAAAAACAGTTAAGACCTAATGGCATTTTTTAAGTAAAACAAATCACCATACTGACATCCATGTAAAGTGTAAGATCTAAAAATATTTCTCTAATGATGCAATTACTTGTTTTTAGAGACATATTTAAAAAACTTACTCTACTGCTTTATTAAGTTTTTCTTCTGATAAAACTGAATCATCTGGAGGCCTGCGACGTTTCTTAAGCATTTTTTCTTCCTCGGCTAGGTAAAGATGTTTCAAGTGCTCTGGATAGGTATCAGTAAACTGATCATCCTGTTGTGAACGGACCTTTCTTCTCTTTTTCAATAATTTCCTGTATTGCCTCTCAACCTTTTGTTTTCTCCGAAATGCAAATCCTCGTCCTGAAAACGTAAGAAAAAGGGAGTTAAAAACATCTGCACTGAAACAGTACCAAACAATTCAATTGTTGCCAGGACCATTTATTTCCAAAATAGAAAAACCCCACTATTTGTGCTAATTTCAATAAGGACCAAGCAAAAATTCAAGGAAAAAACACTGTTATAAATCTGTTCCCTACTGTGGCATTGTAACTTGTACAGATTTACTGAAAATTATCACCTAAACCCTTGAGAGAACATGCCACTTCAAAAGTATTATTTAATGCACACTCAACGTTATACATCTTTGCCAATACTTTTTGAATACAGTGAAAAGATGTATTAACATTTCACTTTTCTCACACTTTTGACAGCTTTATAAGCAACATCAAAATAGATTCCAAAACAGTTTCATAATCTCAAGATGACAATGATAACAGTAATACTCGCTGCCTTAAGTGGTCTGCAGCTGCAATGCCACAGGAAAAAAAAAAGGTCGCTAAATCACTGTATGAATATTCCACTATATCTTTTCACAGAAATAGCATTTTTATTGCTGCTACTTTCTTCCAACACCTGTTCTGGAAGAGCTTTTCTACAACTTCAAAAGTACGCTACATCATAGAATGATTTAGTCTTAAAGGAAACATCAGATAGGGGCTATTTTAGTCTCCATCATTTTATAACCACTTATCAATCTTAAGTTAAACGTGTTTTTTTTTTCTCCTACGTTAATATGTTCTTTTTTATTTCCCGTATTGCCTCTCAATCTTTTGTTTTCTCCAAAATGCAAATCCTCGTCCTGAAAACATAAGGACGATACGAAAACATCAGAGAAACCTGAAAGTGAGTCCTAAAACAGAGAGCCACCACTACCCGGCCGCAGCTCACCACCGAAGAGCCGGCTCTGCAATCCCGGGGTCCGGGAGCTGCGGCTCTCACAGGCCGCCCCCAACCAGCCTTGCTGCCACCGGCCCCGGGGAGCTCCCCTGCCCGACGACGGGGTTTGACCACCCCTGAGGCAGCGGGCGAGGACGGGTCCCCGGCCTCCGCGAAGGCAGGCAGGCAGGCAGGCAGGCCTGGCCCCGGCCGGAGGCACGGAGAGAGGCCAAGAGGCGCGACCAGCGCGGCCGGGCCGGGCCTCCCTCGGCGCCGTCCCTCCCGCCATGACACCACCTCAGGCCGGCCGGGGGCCAGTGGGGGCTGCCCCCTGTCCCGCCCCGGCTCACCCTCCTGGACGCTGCCTACGACGCCGCGCTGCCAGACGGGCCTCCACACCCGCTTTCGGCGGGGACCGCGGGCCGCAGCGCCCCCATTTTCCCCCGCCGGTCCCGTCCCGCCGCGCCGCGCCGCCGCCATCACCCTCCCGGCGCCGCGCAGGGAGACGACGTCACCGGGCTGCGCCGCCGCCACTCGGCGCTCGATTCACCCCGCCTGCCGTAGCCTACGGTGGCGGCGGAGGGCAGCCCCGACGAGACGAGCGCCGTCCACCCGGCCATGTCGCGGCCTCCGGGGGCGCTGCCCCCTCAGCTGTCGCCGGCGGCGGCGGCGGAGGCGCTGGGGCGCGCGGCGCGGTTCCTGGAGCGCGCGCTGGCGCTGTGCCGCGCGCAGGCGGTGGAGCTGTACACGCGCGGGCTGTGGGACCGGCTGGTGGCGCCACCCCCCGCCGCCGTCCTGCGGGCCCTGCGCGCCGCCGGGCCCCTGGCGCCGCGGCGCTCCCTGGCGGAGGCCGCCGGAGCGGCGGCGTGGGGTGAGTCCGGGCGGAGCCGGGGGGGGGGGGGGGCGGGCCCGGCGGGAGGCGCCGCTGAGGGACCTTCACCGGGGAGGGGCTGAGGGAGGTGCGGCGGCCCGCGGGCGGGCCCGGCAGTGGGTCTCCCTTGTCGGCCGCTACTGGTGGCACCCCTTCTTTCTCGCTCGTTGCCCTCCGGTCTGTGATCAGAATTATTGTCCTTGCTTTAATAAAACAGGAGAATTTCCCCCCACTCCGCCCAGCCGCTTTCTTTTTCCGACGGCTTCACCCGCTGCCTTCCTGCCGCCGGTCCCATCCCGTTGGGCCATTTGAAGCCATTCTCGTGGCCCTCTGTGCCCCAGCAGCGCACAGCTCGGGCAGGGCAGCTTGGCACCGTCAGGGTTCAAATGAAGCACAGCCGAGGTGGGAGGAATTGCGCTTTGGGAGGGTGTCGGTAGTGACAGTTGCCATGCTGGTCTCATTTTACAAACTGCATCCTCTTCGTTTAGAAATGAATTGAAACTCCCGACTGTCAGGCTCCTTCGCTCTGACTAATTTCTGAAGAACAGAAGTAAAATGAATCAAAACCCAAAACCCTCCATGTGAGTGGAAAGATATAACAGTTAAAAGTCCTCCAAATGTTGAAACTTTGGAAATGTGGAAGACAGCTGGAAAAGGCTTAAACACTGCTTTCCTATATATCTCTAATAATGAGTGTCTGGCAAAGGAAGACAGAAAGCAGTTTTATTTCTGACAAGACCTATTTAAGAAGCACTTCATATTTTTAGTAATTTTCAAGTAACTCAAGAGGAGGCCAACTATGAAACTGTATTACTGAATTTACTGCAGGAAAGTAGAAGGGAAGCATACCAGTAATATGCTTTCAGGCAAAGCACAGAAATGAAGATAAAGCATCTGAAAGGTATGGTATTTGGGGGGATGGAGCCCCAGTAAAGAGATCAGTTTCAAAACTAAGGTAAAAGCTTTGACAAAGAACGTAGCCGAGAAAAACCTGCATCATGCCAAAGCCTGTTCGGTGTAGATAGCTCTCGCCCAGCATTAGCTCTGAAATGCTATGTGAAATGACACGTGAGACAGGAAAGCACACTGAGCGTAGTGGAAGGGTGCACAAAAGTAGCATGTGGACCTGTGTACTTCTTGGCATAGAAGACAAACTAAGATAATGATTTGGATTTGAAAAGAGATTGAAGAGCTGTGAATTGCTACATCACTTGTAACGTTTCTTTCTTGGATCTAAAGATCTTCAAAATATTAGCTGTAAGACTCATTTTTAAAGGGTTGAGGTATCTGGGAAAAAAACTCACAGAATTTATTTGTGCGTGAAAAAGACACTGGATTATGAATTAACTTCGAGAGCCAGATGGAAACAAGACAGTGTTACAGTCAGCAAGCAAAAGTTTTGGGAAGCAGCTAGGAAAAACTTAATGTTTTTGACAGGTCATGTCAGAGTCAGAGCTGAATCAGAGCAATGGGACATAAAATTAAATGCAAGTAGAGGCTGGAACAAAACTAATTATTAGATGAAGTCATCAAAAAGAAAACTGTAAAGGAAAATTACCCTGATCTTACCTGTTTCTATGGGAAAGCCCATGAAATGATTCAGACACTGAAGTGGTGGCCTGTAGAGTAGAAAGAGAATCAGGAGGGCAGAGTATTGTTTTGTAGATTTTAAAATCGGAAAATCATTTAATGATCTACCTTCAAAATGCGTGTTACAGAATCTGATGCAGAAATTACTGGAAGAAAAGAGACAATTCATGGCTAAAATGAAGCATGTGTTTTAGAAGGGTATGAAGCCTTCATGCTGTGGCTAAAATATAATGTTTCTTCTTTGGTTTCTGCAGGGATTATTTTTGGTCTTTTTTAAAAAAAGAGAATTGTTCTTTTTTTTTTTGTAGCCTCAAAACTGTAGTATGCTATTTAACATTTGGAAGGTTTTGATAGAAAATTTCTCCAGTATCATGACAAAATTGGAGGCGCCATGATCGAATGGGCATGTGCTTGCTGATATGGTGGTTCATGCCTGACTCGTTTGACTGCATGGTATCTGTCCAACCAGTCATATGATGAAAATACATCCTACTAGAATATGAGTTTCTCAGTGAAGATACCTGCAAACATCTACCCATATTTGAAAATGAATGTTAGCCTGTATTAAAATTAGGATTGAGAAACTTAATATCATACTTTGAGTCCTTTAGTACAGTTTAGTAACACCAGAAATCAGAAGCCAACTGTTAGAAATCTTGAAAGCTAACATAAACAGAAGTGACTCTTCCTTATATTCCTCTACGATATTAACTGTATGTGTGGTTGTTCTTCAAAATTATCAGATATTTAAATGTTCATTATTTATATTTACCTTGAAATGGGTAGTAAAAGGCTCTCATAACATGCTATCATTCATAGAACTATGTTTTTTTGGAGTGTGGCTATGAGAGTGGATTTATTTTGCATGCTCAAATGACATTATGGTCCTGTACCTCAAATACCTTACTCAAAATATGTGTAAAATGATGTTTTGATTTCACATGGTAAAACCTTTCCTTTCTAAGAGTTTGAGAAGTTTTATATTTATACATTCACAATCCCCAGACTATTATGAAAAATTTTCTAGAGTCTGTTCTAATAGGCATCCCAAATTAAATTCAGGGAAACTTAAGCTACATTTGACAGAAGTGATCTGAAAATGTGAAGTTGTCAGTTCATGCTCACATAGCTCTGCAGACTAAAAAGTAACTTTGTTGCAGACTGGCACAAAACTGTTATTCTGCACAATATTTTATGTTACTATAGGGATTTTGACAAATACATATGCTGAATTTTTAGAAGCTAGCAAGCAAGAAATTACAATTCTTGTACAATATTATATGCAAGAAGATAATCATGTTACAGAACATTACATTACATGTTCTATAAATCAGTTTCAACGAATATTTTCAGATACTCATCAGATGATTCTTCATTATAATGACTATATAAAGGGTGGAACCCTTGTTTTCAGTTGTACCCTACAGGAAAATTTCAGATCCATTTTTAGATATAGAAAATGGGTTTATATTTTTATACATTAAAAAGCTGACATTTGCCATATTGCATCTTGTTTATCACGTCATTGCTGTAAATTGGACACAGGCACAGAAAAATCTGTGTTTAAGTATTTTCATATTTTTCTGTAAATTACTGTTTGTACTAAAATTCCAATTTTTTTGGCATATGTTACTTTCTGAAGATTTATTTGCAAATGTATGGACTGGCTGGTTAAAAGCCATACTAGGTTTCATCTTGTGAGCAACCAAAAAAAACCATTTTGAGAAAACTAACATTTTTAATATTCATAAATAATACGTAGTCTGACAACTGCCATTGCATAGCTTGAAGTCATGCGTCAGATAGATACCTTAATATAGTTGGTTTTTTTTCTTTTAGTTGGCAAGCTGGGACAATTATTTAAATTTGGTAGGAATGTTATTACAGGCGATATACCAGTGATCTTGTATGAGATCCTACTAGTTCTGTTCATGTTCCGTCAGATTAGTGAATGCAGGGAAGTTACAGAACATGGGTATTACTGCATTTAATTTCATTTAAGTGAGATTTGTAAGGAGAGTTGATAATATTTTATGTCAGGTGCTGAAAAAGTGAAAGCAGGCAAGTGGTGGGTTTATAAGCTTTTCATGAGTTCTGACAAAGAAGCAGAAAACTCCAAATTTCAGTAATCAGCCTTTAACCCAGGAAAGATCCGAAGTTGCAGGATAAGTTGTATTTGTGCGATATAGTGGGATCAGCAGGAAGTAAGGTGAAAGGAAGACTGGGTTGCTAAATATTGTGAACTCCTAATCTGCAGAATATTTGCTTATGCTGTTGATCTTGGTGAGCTATTTGAAAGGTAGATGGAAGAAATAAAGATAAATTTCTTCAACGGTATAGGTTTAATGATTTTCCATATCAGTGTCAGGGTACTGTAGTGTAAGATGGCATAGAGTGAACCCTCAGCAAGTTTCCCGAAGACACCAAGCTGTATGGGGCGGCTAACACGCTGGAGGGAAGGGATGCCATCCAGAGGGACCTTGACAGGCTGGAGAGGTGGGCCCATGCCAACCTCATGAAGTTCAACGAGACCAAGTGCAGGGTCCTCCATCTGGGTCGGGGCAATCCCAAGCACCAATATAGGCTGGGCAGTGACTGGCTTGAGAGCAGCCCTGAAGAAAAGGACTTGGGGGTGCTAGTAGATGACAGGCTCAACATGAGCTGTCAGTGTGTGCTAGCAGCCCAGAAAGCCAATCGTATCCTGGGCTGCATCAGGAGAAGCGTGGCCAGCAGGCCGAGGGAGGTGATTCTCCCCCTCTACTCAACTCTCATGAGACCCCACCTGGAGTACTGCGTCCAGTTCTGGAGCCCTTACTACAAGAAAGATATGGACGTGCTGGAACGTGTCCAGAGAAGGGCCACAAGGACGATCAGAGGGCTGGAGCACCTCTCCTATGAGTATAGACTGAGAGAGTTGGGGTTGTTCAGTCTGGAGAAAAGAAGGCTCCGAGGAGACCTTATAGTGGCCTACCAGTATCTTAAGGGGGCCTGCAAGAAAGCTAGTGAGGGACTTTTTAGGATGTCGGGTAATGGTAGGACTAGAGGGAACTAGGTGTTGGAACTAGATGATCTTTAAGGTCCCTTCCAACCCTAGCAATTCTATGATTCTATGATTCTAAGATGGGTATGTGCATGGTAGGTGATAGTTTCCTTTTTGTACTGTAGCAAGTTTGTACATGTAATTCACATGATGTTTATTTCCACAATGATTGTTCTGTGAAAGTTGCCAATGAGATATATAATATGTATTCCTTACAGAGGAGATGAGAGATAGTGGTTTTGCTGTGTTTTGGATGATGGCTGGCTGTGTGCAAGTGGACTGTCTAGTCAATGGCATTCTTGCATTTAGTCATAATATGAATGAAACAAAAAGTGGAACACCCACTTCTTATCAAGAAAGTTAGATTTCTTCTTCACCTGGCAAAACTGCTGAATGGATCGCTGGTCAAAATATCCCTCTGTGCTTTTTTTACTTAATGTTTCATGTCTATCGCTTTTGCAATAATTGTTGGCATATAATTGCTTATCGAATCTCTTAAACTTTGTTCTCTTTCTTGACAGATTAGTGATTTCTTCCTACTGCATCAAACCTGAATATTTCTATATGTTTTTATTGATTCAGACTGCTGCATTCATTTTGTGAATGTCTATAGATATTCCGGAATGCACTTAATTCCCAGAAAATCTAAAATCAGTTAAATGAGCAAACCTCCCTTAAAAATAAACTGAAATTTTCTTCTTCAAGCAAAATAAATCAAAACATTTTGTATATTGAACAGCTGTATTTCTTAAAAAATCTAGTAGTATATATTGTCAGACAGGGGTGACTAGAAAATGCGTAATGAGCAAGTTTGTAAACAAAGAGAAGTGATAATGTTGACTGAATTATCTTGATGATTATACTAAAGTAGCTCTGCTAAAATCATGGAATCATAGAACCATAGAATGGTTAGAGTTGGAAGGGACCTTAAAGATCATCTAGTTCCAACCCCCCTGCCATGGGCAGGGACACCTTCTGCTAGACCAGGTTGCTCAAAGCCCCATCCAACCTAGTATGGAACACTTATTTTAATGAAGATTGTACACTAATAATAGGTCTTTCCACCTCGGTTCTGAAGGGGGTATACAGCTGAAGAAAAATAATGAAATTTTCCACTTATGCAAGCAAAATAACTGGTTACTTCTGTCTGACACTGTGTGTTTATTGCTTGTCGTTCTGTGTCAGCACTATTACAGAGATGTTAAGCCTTGTTAACAGAAATCTTCTGTTTTTCTTTTCCATACAGATGATGACACATTTTCCAATGTGTTTTGTGAAAATTCTAAGAAGCTTATTGATGTACATTTATTTGCCCTGGCTGCTCAGTATTATTCTGTGTCTAACCTTGGAGTGAGTACCCCATTAGAAGAATTACTTGAAGCACTGAGGGGAGACAATCAAGGAACAACAGGTATATTTACATTTGTATTTAAATTTTTATTTTTCATGATAGGACCTGCAGAGTTTTGGTTTTGGAACGTAGTTTGCATTCCCCCCCCATGCTTTTCAATTTTCATTTATTCATAGGTAGTTTCTTCATTGGCTTTGTTTAGAAAATGGATTCTCTTGCTAAAATTTAAGCAGAGGTTACTGCTTAAATTACCACAGCATTCAGTACTTATAGACCCTTCCTGAGATCCAGTCGTAAAGGGAATGAGATAGGCAAGCAGACACATCATTATTTGAGATGTCTTGTTAATTCACTTTGTTTTTCTTCTCCCTGAGCGGCAGGAATCATGGTTGCTATTCTTGTTTTTTTTTAAAAGTCTCACCCTAAAATCTGGCAAGTGGGGTTTTTTGTAACATCTTTTGTTTAATATTAAATATGTGCTTTGCTGTTTATCTGAATATGGCCCAATAACTGTTTGATGTCACAAAAAAAAAAGATTTTATTCATTCTGTATGTTTTGGAGCAATACCAAATACACGTCCTAAAACCAGAGTAATTTCATTTTCTGTAGTTAAAGAAATGGGATTAAAACACTGTCAAGTTGGCATCAAGTTGGACACTGAAAGTCTTGTCCCTGATTATATTTTTTGTATCAGATGATAAACTGGCATTTATACTTACTTTGACCGCTGTAATTTTCACTGAAGATGTGCTCTTCCTGGAGTCCTCAGTCATTATAGATTTGTCACTGTCTTTCAGATTTCTCATTAGTTTTTCAGAGACAGACTGAGCAGCTGTCTGCCTTTGCTTTCTAGTGTGTTTTATCTCTATAATACGTTAAAACTCTGATGTTTCTTATCCTAAACGATAAAACCATTATA
Source organism: Chroicocephalus ridibundus (assembly GCF_963924245.1). Taxonomy (NCBI): domain Eukaryota; kingdom Metazoa; phylum Chordata; class Aves; order Charadriiformes; family Laridae; genus Chroicocephalus; species Chroicocephalus ridibundus. Next base: position 175,834,483 of record NC_086284.1, on the reverse strand, counting down.
TATGTTGGGCGTCTCCCATTTTCTACAGCTGTTTTCTCTTTCCAATTTTGCCATTTTCCATGGTTGACTCCCCAGTTTTCCATTTGTTCAGTATTACTAAAATGCCATAGCTAAGATAGTCTTCATGGTTTGTTGTGCATTGGTCTTACTGTAAGTTTACTTTCTGGCTTCCTTCCTCCTGCTATTAGTTCATCTGAAGCCCTTTTTTCTTGTTTGACAACTGTATGCTGCTTTTGTTTCGCTTGCTTCTTAGCTCTTTTCATTTTTATTATGCTCTCATTCCCTACTAAATTTTCTGTTATTCTGTAGTTCTACCTTGTTATACTCATATTTGAGTTCACACCCGGATTAGCTTTCTTAGACAAAAATGCAAGGAATCTTTTGTCTTTTTGTCATGCAGAATGGAGCACTAGGAATAAGACAATCGCTGAATATTTTATTCTGTGTTTCGCAGGAGTGCTGCTCTGTTGGGTAACTGGGGCCTGGATTTGTGATGCAGTAATTCTAAATTATACTTCATAGAAAAATAAAACATGTTCCAAATGTATACAATGGTATTATAATTCAAAACCTTTGTGTTGAATTGGCAGTAAGTATCAGTTAAATTAACTTAACTGAAGTTCCTGGTAATCATTTGCCAGAAGCAAAATACCAAATTATGGATTCATAATGCGCAAGTTGCCAAATGAAAGTTGTGATCTTTTAACTTTAAGCTATTTCAGATATTTTGGACTTAATTCTGTATTTCAGAAGATATATTCATTTCCTGACATACTAAAGCTTGCAAGTTAAGAGAAGTGTAAGTCTGAGAAAACTGGTAACTTTATGATGGCCTTGCTCATATTCAGAGAAGTATGCATCAGGATAATTCCATTTATGTTTCAGATGTTTTTAATACATTTTCATGTTCTAAGAAAAACATGCTTATGAGCCTATTCCCACAGTTCACATACTTGTACAGTTCTCTAACTTCTTCATCATCTTAATGTAGACATACTGCTATCCTTAGAATTCTTGGTAAGCACAAACGTTTTGAGCTTGTTGTGCCTACAACTACTCAGAATGAAATTCTGAGTCTGAAGCGCTTTCTCCATTGCTTCCTAACAAAGGTCACTGAGCACATGGGATCCAGAAGAGCCTGGCCCAAGGGGAGGAAGCCAGCATGGACAATTTCTCTTGTTACAGGGTTCATATCTAATGCAGGAAGCAAGGGTTGAGTATTGGATTAAGAATAGTCTCTACCTTTGCAGTGTGTTTATGGCCAAGGTAATAGTCATGCAGTGACTGTTAATAAACACGTTTTTAAATTCCACATACTGGAATACGTGAGGCAGACGGAATCAGTCTGCCTCATTTTTTTTTAGCATACAGTTATCCCAGTCCCTCAGTCTGGTTTATGGAGTTAAATCATAGCAGTGCAACTTCTACATAAGTGGTGTTGTCTGGTGTAGAGTGTGAATTTCATTTTTTATCTGGTGTATCTGAATTTCCATGGGTAGCTGGGATGTGAAACCCCCGCATACTGTCATAGGAGATCTTAGGAAGATCTGCATTAGCCCTGTATAAAAAACAGTCTCTCCTCAATTTGTTCATCTTCACATCTAGAGATGTAGCTGTGAATGGCATTATAGAGTTGAAGCAGGTTTTCAAATGGAAAACAACTACCTGTGCTAGGGGTTCACAATGGAAATAAGCAACATTGCTGTACCAGCTAAAATTAGTAACATTAAACTTTCTGTTACTCTGTTATATCCAGGGTACTTCTGTGAACGCACTTTCTTTTTTCATCACAAAAGGAGCAGGATCTCTAAATTTCTTATGTTTTTTGAAATTATTATTTGTTCTGCTTGCATCAGTTGTACACATAATAAGGAAATCTACATATATAGTAATTTGTTTCATAAAGTAATTTTGTGATAGCAGAATGAATTTACACAGTTTGTTTAAAACTAGTATACATATTTTTTTCAAATTTGTAGTTGTCTTGGCAATATAAACCCCAAATACAGTTTTTCTGTTAGAATGTAATATATATGCTTTTTTTTCAAAATAATGTAAAAAAATCTATCGGAATTTTGCAGAAAATTTATTAAAAATCCATCATTTTCTGTAAATGGAATAGTTTTTCCTGAGCTGAAATATAAGTAGAGTGTTCATTCTGCAAAAGGTAGGAAAAGAAGTCTAAAAAGGGTTTAAGGACCTTTAGGAGCTAAGGTGATAAATACTTTATATATGCAGATACAAGCAAACTATGATTTTTCTACCTGGAACCTCAGCTTTTGTAAGTTGGGTCTTGTTTCTGGATTTCTGGATTTCTTCCATGTTTAACATACTTAATTTGGCTTAAGTACTCTCTGAAATGGTACTTCACACAGCGTTGCCCAGTTCAGTCTTTTGAGTTTGTACTGTAGCAAAGAGTAAAAGGTGCAATATGTGGTGGTAGTTGAAAGTGACACTGCTGCTTTGGAGAACAGTCAAACAACTTTTATTTCTGTCAAGAAGTTAAATGTCTATTTCTTTCTGTTCCCATTCTGCTGCTTCTTCTGATGCCCCTATCCAGACACAAAAATGTTCAAATATAAACAAAAAAAGGTACCCCTTCCCTTCCCTTCCCTTCCCTTCCCTTCCCTTCCCTTCCCTTCCCTTCCCTTCCCTTCCCTTCCCTTCCCTTCCCTTCCCCTTCCCTTCCCTTTCCCTTTCCCTTTCCCTTTCCCTTTCCCTTTCCCTTTCCCTTTCCCTTTCCCTTTCCCTTTCCCTTTCCCTTTCCCTTTCCCTTTCCCTTTCCCTTTCCCTTTCCCTTTCCCTTTCCCTTTCCTTCTTTTTTTTCTGTCTTTTTTTCTTTCATTTAAAATACCGTTTTTTAGGACGCTGTGTAGATCTTCACAATTTTAAAATTAAGGAGATTCTTTAGTGGAACGACAAACACTTGTTTCTGCTATTTGTTTTGTTTAAAAGTATTTATTTTTTTCTTTTGTCAGTTCATAGAGTTTATATTAGATTTTAAGTATTGTCATAACAGTTTATTATAAAAAACCAGATGTTTAAGAAATAGAGAGGTCCTGGGCGTTTGGGGAAAAACAGGGAAAACACTAGGTTTCTCATGAGCTCAGTTCAATTCCCCACTCTCTTTTAAAGAAGTAACACTCTTGGCTCTGTTCCCAGCATGATCTGATCAAGGAATGAACATAGTTTTTGCCTAATGATCAGTTTCTGGACAGATGAACACATACTGTGCAGAAAGCAGAGAATGGGAAAGTGTATTAATCTGCCTAGTCACGTAGAAAAGTCTTGATTTCTAGGAGCATGCTCATCAGTAACAGTCCAGTTTCTTCTACCATCACTCAGATCTACAAAAATTTCCATCAATTTAACTAGAGCCAAGGGTCCTGTAATGTTGGTCACCTAAGATAAATGTGTGGTTTCTCCCAAGGAAGCGACATGGGAGCTTCTCCTTTGGTTGGGGGCTGTAGAGATTAGAAAATGGGTGTTTGGTGTTCTCTGCAAGCAGTAAACCCGTCTCATTAACTCCATCTAGTTAACTCCATTAACTCCACTAGTGACTCCATCTCATTAACAGATGCTCCAGCAACACTGAAATGAGTGATTTTCTACAATACAGATGTAACAGGTCTGTAATCCATCCATAGGGTAAATAAAGAAAATAAAAGTGCATCTTCCTTTGAATTTCCCCAGCATCACTCATAGCTTTTATTTGAGATATTTCCCACTTGATATTGTGAGCAAATCTGCAGAATTAACAAGCTGTACTGTGTGATTATTAATTGTCCCTGCCCTTATATATGCAAAAGTAAATGTGATAAACAGCACAAAAATAAATAGTTTTTAATGAACAGGAAGAAATAGTACATTTTTATAGTAGTAGCTATTGTCTAATATCTAGTCAGGTATTGGATATGCTGCATCTTAAAAAAACTACACTAACTGTACTAAATTTTACAGTGTGTTGAATTTTACTAGTTGATCTGTAATTCAGAAGTTTAGTCTTGTAATGATTTACTGAGTTTTTAGTTAAAAATTACTGTCCTGAAAATATAAAAATACTACAGGATATTTTTAGGCTGATATTTTTTCAGATTGAACACAAATCTGTATTATTATTGGCTGTGTTAACCTGTATTTATTTTCTTAATCTGATACAGGTATCAAAACTGATGAGTTTATGAATAATAAGAAATCACATGAAGTGCAGGTGATGTCAGAGCTGGTAGACAACATAGCAAAGTATTGTGGTATAAAGCAGGTAAGAAGGCATTTCTTACTGTATGTTACCATGTACCTTCCAGGTATTCTCCTTATTGTGTTTGAATACATCATTTTAATATTCTATTATTGCTGTTCTTATTTTTCATGTAAATAATTGTAGCTAGAGAAGAGCCTTTAGGGCCAAGCTGAAGGACAGTTTTGTTTACAAATGTATCGTTCCATGGGGGCTGCCTTTCAGTGAGTCATAATCATTTTATGACTCATGAAAAAAATTGAGACATTATAATCATCCTCTGTATGTTAAGCAGCTAAAAATTTTACTGCTTTTTGCTATGCATGGGTACTGCTGTGTTTTTCAGTATTATATTGCTGGCAATTTACCATAACCATCAGTAGGAGAGCAAAACTTCGTTCTTCTCCTTCTGTCAGGCACACAAGAGTGCCGCATAGAGACCAAAGCAGAAAATCTGAGAAATTTTGAAAGCTCATCTTATTCTGGCACAAGAGATTTAAATTGTTTCCTGTTGTTTAATGCTGGTCACCTTTATTTAACATGGATTGAGGTCTATCAATTAGGAATTTAGTTATGACTTTTTTAGTCTGAAGGGAGACCAGATTAAGCAGAGATTTATGTAGCAGAATGTAGATGAAATACCTTCGGTAGAACACGTATAAGATCTGGACACCCAACACCATTATCACCCAGCACTCACTCTATGAACTGGCCATTTCATGCATCAGATGGCAAGTTCATCCTCGGATAGTGAAGAATTGCAGGATTCCTTTCTCAAATTTGATTGTAACTTACCCTTTTTGGTTTTTTACGTGTAATTATGATTGCACAGTGCACTAGATCGCTCTTGCATTAAAACCTTGTAGATGTTTACTTATGGATCTGTTGACAAAACACAAACATCACAACAATACTTGACTTTTTTGAGTACCGTATTTCACATTCTATTGGACAAAAGTACACCAATACTATTTCATCGGTTTACATACACGTGATTTTTCTGTAAGCTTTTTCAATGTGAAACTTTCTGTTAGATTCCACGTCTTAGACATTTATTGCAGTGGGACTAAATTTTTAAGTATGTGGGAGAACTGAGTTGGTCTAATCATTTTAGTCTCTATAATGCTAGTAACCAACTAATGTAGCTTCATCCTTGCTTTAAACTGTAGGTGACTGGTGGCTCTAGGCACCGCATTTTATTCCTTTATACATCTGAGCTGCACCTCCTTTCTGTACAAGAGGCTGTAAGTGTAAATAGAGATTAATTTCCTCCAGCCTAATATTCATTCCCACAAAGATGTGTGGAGAACACATTATATTTGTTTAAAACCAAAGATTAATAATGTATCTGCCCAGATTTTATGCTGAACATATTCCCTCTGAGCCTTTTTTTTTTTCCCCCCTAAGTAAATATTTCTAAGCATAGTTTAAAATTAATGTATCAGATGTGGGTAAGGGGGAAGAGATTGCTGCCGTTAGGCAGGCCAAGTCTGTATTACTGTGGCCTCTGGTATATCTTGTCCCCTGTATTGTGCCTGGCCATTGTAGTGGGAGAGTGGTAGTTGGGCTGCTTCATACCTGCACCAGAGGGGTTGCTAAAAATTAATGGTGTGGCCAGACGTGTGCTGGGGGTAGAGTACGTGGCCATGCTCCATTCAGTTTACTGGTAGAGATGTATCTAGATTGAAGGGCAGACCTCAAAACTTGGATTCAGCTCTGAGTTGCTGAAGCTGAACTTTGATTAGGAAATTATTTGGCTCAGACTGTGTTTAATTTAGATAATGTAAATGATGCAGTGCTCTTGATAGGTTTGGGGTCAGGCCTGTGGCATCCTTGGAAACAGAGATCAAAACTCTGAATGCTGACCATCTGTTTTGTAAGGAATGACTGACAAAGGCAAAGTTTTAGGCAGTCTTCTCCTTACAACTGGGATTACCCAGTAAACAGAGCGCTGCAATTAAGGCCAAATATTACCGGATGAGAGGCAATCAATTTGTGAGCATCTGTGATCGCTTACAGTGATGGAAGACGATCTCTCCAGCAGCTCTTCCAAGAGCCAGCCACAGTGACAAGTGTGGGGGCCCTCAACAGCCACAAAGTGGGTGCGCTTTGTAAAGAATAGACATATAGTAGCAGCAGATTTGTGAAAGCAGTTTCTTCTATCTTTATCACACTTTTTGCCTTGCTTACGTTTTGCTTCAGGCAAGTATTAGTTATTCAAGTGTTGAAGACTTTCATGTAGTGAAAAAGCTACAGGAGAGTGTTATTGGCTTATAATGCAATACTAAATGTTGTCTGTATTTGCTGGAAGGGGGTGTTTCATATAGCATTTTCATTTAGATTTTAACTAGTTCCTGTGAGATTCAGGAATGAAAGGAAAGGAAAACCCATGTTCAGAGAGTAAAAAAGTAGAGCCACCTTAGTGACCTAACCTAAGTCCTGATGTGGCTGGTTACTAATAAAATCTCAAACCAATCATTATTAAGTATCTGTCAATATGCTGCAATTTCATCCAGTGATTATGCACTTTTATCCGATGGCTTGGAGTATCTTTATACAAAGGATTATTTTCTGTTTATTTTTTGAAAAAAATTGTAATATTTAATGAAAAATATTATTGCAGTATATCACTGCATATGAAATGCCGACTGCTCTATATTAACTTTTTTTCCATTTTAGTCATACACTGTAACGAAATTTATTTGTGCAAAGTTACAAATCCCTAATATATGAAAAGAGCTTTCCAGTTACATTAAAAAAAAAAAGTCTCCTTCCTCCTTCTCAGTTATTAAAAAGCAACTCCTTTTGTTTTGGTTACCTTTCCACTTAAAAAAATACAGGAATTGTAAAGTTTTAGGAGAGTTTTTTCCTTATTGATTTTTTTCTATCCTTCTCGCAAAACAAAATATATGCGGCATTTAATTAAAAAATCTAGAGCTATGAAAGCATAACACATGTTTTACAACAGCACGTGTCCTCGGGGTGTTTCTTTCAGATATTACAGATCACTGACTGCTTGAAAAATGCCCTCCATTTCACCTCCATACCCATGATGTATAATGGGTGGTAGAGGATATTGCTCTCTTGCGGTATTTTATAATGTAATATAATAAACAGTAAAAAGAGAATAAAAGCAAAAATTTTATTACTACTGTAATCACTTCTAGGTTAATAATTTGAATTAAAACATTAAAGCAAACTAACTAAAGGGTTTTTTTTCAGTTGTTTACTGCCCCTTTCAAGCGTTGTTCCTATCATACAAGTGGAACTTTAGTTTATAAAGAAGTTCTTGATTAAACTCTGAAAAGAAGCCAGTGATGATTCTTCTTTGCTTAAACGCACATTTTTTTTCTTTAATGTATTTTTGAAAGTTTTCCTTGGAAATTGCAGCATGTGCAACGAGAGTTGCAATGTGTAATGTAAGTATGATATAATTCTGCATTCAGCATCCATTAAAGTTGTGATTTGGTGCTGGGAAATGTTGGAATGCTTCTGGAAACGGAGTTCTTGATTGCGCTGTGCCAGAAACTGTGTTTAAACATAGTACCCAACTCACTGTGGACAAGACCTTTGGAGTTCATTATATCATGGAAATTTCATTTTAAAAGTTCATGCTTGGCAGATACGCTATGGATTGCTGATTACCTTTCCTTATGTAATCAAGGGAAGGTAAAGCAGGGATTAATTTAATGCAGTCTATTTGTTTAGCACAAGATCATTGCCTTCTTATTTTTAGTCAATTTTTCCTTTCGTTTTAAAACTATTCTCCCAGTGCTAATTTAACAATATATTACTGTTTTCTTTTTACTTGGAAACAACTAAAAAAACCTTACCCAAACAGCAGCTTGTCTTTACAGCCACTAGAGGTCACACGTAGGAGTTAGGAATAATTCACTAGCTGACTCTGTGTCCAAATGCTGCCTTTCACAGAAATAATTAAAAACCTTGTAGAAGTGGATGTGTGCATATTCTGCATAGTAGTAATATTAGTGACATAAAGTAGTGGGTAAAATTATTCCTTGGGCACTTTTCTTTTCTTCACTTTTAAATAATATAGGAGAATGTGGGTGATAAATGTGACAAATAAATGACGTTTTCAAAAAGTGTGCTTAGATTATATAAATTCTATTTCACTAAATTCGCTCCTGTACTGAATTAATTCAAGAAATATGAGGATTATAGCGTACCTAGATGGCAAACATGCAGCAATATCACATGGAGTGCAGATGAGAAAGCCACGTGCAGCCTGCATGAACACTTTTTACTTAATAGTGTGTATTCTCCACTGTTTTACGTAGTCTTTAGTGACATTGGTTGAAATTTTTCTTTCTAATTCCATGGCTGTACAAATCTTTAATTTTCTTAGTTCAGTAAGAGTATTGCTGTACTGAGTATTCTTACCTGGTAAAAACTACGCAGTAGAGTTTAAGATGGATACATGTTGTGTATGCTGCCATTTGTACTTACAAATATCAGTGTAAGCTTTCTTGTGAATGTGTGACAGACCAAGAACAAGGCATAGATGTTTTTGAATCAAACACTTTCAGGAACATCTACAAAGAAGCCATTATATCTAATCAATATATTTTTTGGCAGATACCTGAACAGAAGCGAACAGTATTGTTTTCTTTACTTCGAGAAATGTCACTCTGACTATTCTTGTAAAATATTTTGTTATATATTTATTACAAATTAAAACACACGTAATAAAAAGCTGTGATTATGTACCTGAGCTGCTCAGGTTACCCTTGCGTCTACTGCTATTCTGTATAGTGTTTTCCTTCCTGTCTTATATCAGTCACCGAAGTAGCACGTGTTATCAACTGTGAGACAAACTAAGCTGTCAGCCAGTTACCCTTCTATTCATTCCTTCCTCCAGAACAGGCAGTGGAAAGCACATGAGACATGTGAGCCCTTTTGTTTTGTTACAGAGGCATCTTTATATTAATCACAGCTGTATGGGTCATTTGCACAGAATGTGAAAGTGGTATAAATAAGCATTCTGACATAAAAGAGCGTAATAGTATCACCTGTCTTTAGGTCACATCTGAAGTGATTAAGTTAGGCACCGAATGCGAAGATGCTTATTTCCGTATGGGAGTTAGGTGTCTGAAGCTAAATACTGTGAACGCTTGCTTTGATAACTCTATATCCTGACCCAGTTTAGCAAGGGCAGGTTGCGTTGTTAGTGTTTTATGATATTTTATTTAAAAGAAGGAAGCTCTGTGTCAAAAAATATACCAAAGTCTTTCCCAGAAGAATCAGGACATGTGCATTGCTTAAGTATTGCAGTGTCTGTTTTCTGAAGCAAATCAGTTATGACTTGATTCTGTGTTTAGAAGGCACAAGGTGGATCAACAAAGCAAACGAACTAAGTGTATTAGGAGGGATAACTGATAAGGTAATTATTAAATCTATGCTTAAATTTTTAGGGAGTTATTTTGCATGTGGCTGAAATGTATCTTGTTGCTCATTAACATAGCATTATTTTTTTTCCCCATTGTTTAGGTGATTGATATAGGTTCTGGAAAAGGCTACCTGAGTTCATTTTTGTCCATGCAATATAACTTAAAAGTTTATGGAATTGACTCCTCAGACACCACCACTAATGGTGCTCATGAAAGGAACAGAAAATTGAAGAAACACTGGAGAGCATATCAGAGTCGCGCAAGAGCGAACGTTGAAAGCCAGAGGTTGGAAAAGGCAAATGACAGGCCAGTGCAAAGTGAAATTAATTGTAAAGCAATCACTGAAAAGCTCTTAAATAAAACCAGCAGTCTTCAACATCAGGACCAAGTGACTACCCAAGATTTAGCTCCTTCTTGTGGTTTCACAGGAATAGGTACATCTGAAAGCAGCAAACAAACTGAAGTTGATTTGGCGTCTCGGACACAGTCTGATGAGAGCAAACTTTCTGAAGAGGTTCTTGCGATTCTAAATGTTCTGCCTGCTGATGCTGTAGAAGTTTTTTCTTCATGTCGGTCTGACTGTGGGGAACTCTGTGAAGAGGAGAAGGAGCAAAGAAAAATGGCATCTCTCAAGGCTAAAGCTAGTAAATCGCGTGAATCAAACTTGTATTTTCCATTGACCTCTTGCATCACTGCAGAAACAGAACTCAGTGACATCATAAGAGACCTGGAGGTTATTTTACTAATATTTGAAGTAGATTGACTGTTGTCTTTATATTGCCATTTTCATATGTACGTAATGTTTGCTGAGTCTACACAGAGTACTACCAGTGTTGAAAATTAATATTCTGGCCCAATAATGTTTTTTCAGCCAGTAAGCATAAGTGTGTCTAGCAGATACAGATTGGTTTTCTATTTTAATATATGTGTTGGGATTATTTTGAATATGTAAAGCAGCCTTTAGAATTTATGGGGTAGATAATACTCACTTGTCAAAGTTAACAGCATACATATTAGCACATTCAGGTATTTTACACTTGTGGTTGTAGATAACATCTAATTATTATGAAAAGAGTTATATTTACCAGGTGGATGGATATATTAAGCACTGGAAATTCAATTTTCTTGAAATTTCTTATGTTTTTAAGTTTTATATATTTGTAATTTCAATTCAACTTTGAAGGCATAGGAGAATTCATTGTGTATAGTACTCAACATATAGAGTTTGTGAAGAGCCCTATTTGCAAATAATATTTTTATATTTCGACTTTTCATGGTTAGTTTAAGTTCATTTAGTAATTCACTAGCTGATGGGGATTGTGTTTACAGAAACAAGGCCAAGGTCAGTTGCCGAAAGACAGTGACGCGAGTCTAGAAGCTGCATGGCTGTTTAGTTCCTATGCCTGAGCTAACATACATTGATTGGGCAGATATATTCAGCCTTGGATGAAAACTTGTCTGTGTTCAGTAGTAACTGAACTATTATATTCAGCTGTGTAATTAATCTCTGATTTGAGACAACAGGTCTGTGCTGATGGCCTTATAACTTGAGCTAAGAAGTCCTGCTGAGTATCTGAGAATGCGTGGAGCAAGCTCATGTCTGTCTGCAAAAGACACCCTGAGCAGCAGGGCTGATGAAGCATATGCCTTTTCATTTGCACAGTTGGATTTTGTATCTTCTTAGCATGTAATTTGTATGATGTAGAAGATAGAAGAAATCCTATATCACTGCCTTTCTTTATCAAAAAAACCCCAAAATATTACTGTCAGAAAAGGTAAATGCTTCATTGTGTTAAAAAACAGTAATAACTGAACTGCACACTATGTGTGATGAGTGTGCGTAATTAAAATACTCTGAAGTATTCACATTTTTTTTAAAGTATTTTGATAATTTTTAGAAATAACATATTTTTTAGAAATCGTTTTTAAAATGTTTACAGTTTTTTATTGTAACCATAAATTGATTTTATTTTCTCAAATTTTCCTAAGCCGGGGGCAGGAATCTCTCTGACTTCTCCTGTCCTGGGATTTAAATGCTGCCCTTGCAAGTGCACGTCTTCCCTTAGCTTCCAAACTTTAGTCTTGTTCCACTATTTCTGTAATTGCACGGGGTAAAAAGCTTTGTGGAATGGTGAGCTGAAGCTGACGGATAGGAAAAAAGGTCTTTAAAAACTGAGCTGGACTCAAACAGAACTTTTGCCACCTAAAAATTTTGTATCCTTAGACAAGGAGAGGGCAAGCACAGAGAAGCAGCACAAAGTGGAAGGTGACGAGGGGGATGGGAAGAATTAAAAAACAGAGGAAGAAAGGGGAGGTTTTGCTGTTTCACACATACATACAGCATATAATACAGATGTGTGAGAAAATCAAATATAGAGCAGCAAAAAGAGATGTACATGTAAAGTCAAAATGATTATAGAAAGGTATCACAATTCAATGCCCCTGCTAATTTCTTGTTGATAACCTTGTTAATGAGTGAGGCTGAAATTCAAAGCAATGCCATGTTTACCATGTAGATTCCAACTAATAATGCTCCAAGGGAAAAAATCTTGTTATGAGTGGTGAGAAGAGGGATAATTAGGATGGAGAAATAGAGAGAAAAGGGAAATTGAGGAAAAAGAAAGCAGGAAATAGAATGGACAGAAGAACAAGACCATCTGAAGCTGAAGTTCTTACTTTGTGTTGTGGAAGAAAATGCCCATTTGATTTTGAATAGCAGTAGGCGCACTGCAACACTGCGGCAGCACTACAGTTGTGGAAATACAAAACCTGCTCTTCAAATTATATTTATATATTGATTTCAGCAATTTAAAGTAGCAGAAATGCAATAGATTGGTCCAGCCAGATTTACAGCAGTAAATCTGAGGTAAGACAAGAAAGTCACAGTGGTAGTAATAACAGGAAAGCTAGGAAAAACAAGAGGAAATGGCCCGTGTCCAGTCAACACGGAGATGTTCCCTTCCATGCAGATAAACCAGCTGCTATCCATAGTCTTGAACTTCTGCTTCCTCATGGCTGCTGAAGGTAGGGTGCAGAAATGCATAGTTCCCTTACCTGGACAAAGCGATGAGCAGTCTGTCTCTACACAGGGGCAATGCACCATGTTTTCTTAACACTGAAGAGCTTTTTATTTTATGCATAGAAAAATTCTAGAACAGAACAGCAGGAGTCCTCATGGAGTTGTGTATTTAAACCTTACAGCTCGATAACTGTTTGCAGCATGTTTGGGTTTTGGAGTTTGTTGTTGTTATTCATGCTCCTTCAGTTGAAGAGGGAGATGCTTTATTGTTGTTAATATTTTTTTTTTCTTTTATTCTTCTTAGGACTGTATGATGGTGGGTCTACATACATGTGGTGATCTTGCTGCAAATACACTACGAATTTTTACTGCCAAGCCTGAAATCAAAGCAGTTTGCAGTGTCGGCTGCTGTTACCATCTGTTGTCAGAACAGTTTGAAAACCAAGAAGGTAATTCTTCTGAGCTTAACTGGTGGCTGCCAGTTTGCATGTTGAGAATATTATACCTTATAATTAATAACCTCCTTGTGTTTGTTCCTTTCCAGTGGCTTAGTTAGTACTGGTTTTAATTACATTATGTGGGTCATTCACTCCCGGATGTCCCCTGTAGCTTTTCTGTTGTGCCAATATTCCTAATATTCTTACTGAAATTAGGGATATTAATGCAGAATGTTTTTATGTGGTTATGAATACAGCTGGTTTTATTCCATTACTTTACTTGTAAAATGTGGAGGCTTTTTTGGTCCAATATGTTTTCATCCTTTTGAAGTATTTTGTACCAGATTTTTCCCTTGGTTGTCTGCATGCAATATCCATTTATGTTGAGTTGTACATGTACAACTATGAGAAGAATTAGTCCTTGTAATGTAAGTTATTACTTTAAAAAAACACTCATTTGAGTGCTGCACGCTGGGGCATTGCCAATTTAGAACATTACGTAACAGTACATATATATAACAGGTTTTTTTGTGGAGACAACCTGAAAGTTATTTGGGGATTTACACTACAGGCGAATTTTCCTCCAAATGTGAGGTTTTTCCAGTTTTTGATAGGAAGTTGATAACTTTACTTGAAAGGTAAATTGTTTACCTTTCTGTACAGCCTTGAAAAAACAGCAAGTTATAGATTGTCTGTGCACAAATGGAGTGAATGCATAGTCCTGGGTTGTTTGGTTTACCGTGGAAAGCTCACGCTGTTTCTGATGTCTAGTGTTTAGAGAAGTACTATTGTCTGTTTCGTTTAATACTGCCCGTATATCAACTTCAAAGTGATCTAGTGTAAAATAGAATAATACAATAGTAAAAGATTTAGACTACAGCTAAAAACTGTCACTTTCTGTTTCAACATCCAAATGCTGTGTTTTCCCTAGCATTTTCTACAGCATATTCTGCTACTTTTTCATGTAGTGTGCACTTTCACGTGCATTAACATACTCATTTCTATTTAGCTCATTTGTTTTTAATGCATAATGAAAATCACTAAATAGCTGGCTTTCCTGGGACAAGTGTTACATAGCTGAGCTATCTCAATGACCATCTGCTGAAGTCCTAGAACCTGATCACCATGTCAACCAAATTTGAGGGAAAGGTGGGTTGGTAAAGTTTATTTCAGCTCTTTCAGGGAACTTCACGGACAGAAAGGCAGGTGGAACCCAGCTGGTACTCTTTAACAGTTGTCTGCTCAGGCAGCTAAGGCACAACTCCAGACTGACCATGACACATGCTAGCTTGCTTGTTCTAATGATCTTTTCATGTTGTTTTTATCTTGCTCTGCAACAGTTTTAAGAGGTTTTGCAGTATATTGGTTTCACTTATTTCACAATACTTCAAATGATCCCCAAAAACAAAGAAGAAGATATGATCGAGATTCCTAAGTTATAGGAATATTCACTAAATGTGATTAGTAAAACCCCTACAATGCTTGTTTACGTCAGGGTTTTAAAAAAATGGTGAACTTTCCAGACACTTATTCAGTTGTGTGTCTGAAACATTTGGTTGTTTCTTGTTATTGCAAGGGGGCTACAACTTCCTGTTCTAGCTGTAGGATTATTTTTTCCAGACCAGTGCATAAAGCTTTACTATATTATTGTTACTCAGACACCACCAAAGGATCAGATGTGATAACCTATTCTAAGTTCAAACAAACAGATGGACGTGCACGATAGTAAGAGATACTGCAGTTTCATAGCAGTGTGGAAATGAAGCCAAATTGCACATTGGAATTTCTGGCTATTTGATTTTTCTCAGGTTGCAGGATAAAAATTACTCTCAAAGAAGAATCTTTAGGCAGAATAAAAGGAAATTACAGTATTCTGTTTTTGGAAAAGAACACATAAGTAGTTCCAGTGATGCTCAAAAAAACTGCTATTTTTTTACTATTACTATGAGGGTACGTATTCTAAAATCTATAATGCTGTTGTTGTATTCCCCTGGTAAAGTCATTTGTTATATGGCTTGTTCGTAAATATGCAGTGGAAGGGTAAGGGCACAAAGACCAACAATATCTAAGACCCAAAATTTCTTCAAAGGGAAACTGGGAAAGAATTAGGACAATAGCTTGTGCCTATACTGCCTATGCATGGATTTCAAACTGGCAAAGCATTCTAGAGGATTCTAGGGACTCAGTGGCTAATGAGATGGTAGGGATTCAACAATTCACTCTGTTTAAGAAGTAAACTACTGCAGGAAGAAGACAGCAAGAAGCTGTCTGAGGCAAGTGAATTTTGGTACTGCTTCCAAAATGGACCAAATCATAGAATTGTGATGACATAATTTATCTTGGAAGTGGCCTCTGGAGGTCATCTGGTCCAAATCACTGCGCAAGGCCGGGCCAACTTAGATCAGGTTGTTCAGGGCCTTGTCCAGTCATGTTTTGAATATCTCCAATGGCAGTGATTCAACAGCCCATTCCAGTGTTTTCCCATACCACAAAGGTTTTCCCTCGTATCTATATCTTTCTCTAGTGACAGAGATTGTAGTTTTTGGTTTGGTTTTTTCTTCGTGTGTGTGTATGGTTGGACTCGATGATCTCAAAGGTCCTTTCCAACCATGAAGACTCTATGATTGTATGATTCTATTCAGAATTTGGAGCTTTCTCTATTGTTTTTTCGCACCTCCAAGGAGAGTCCGGCTTAATCTTTTCTGCTCCCTTTCCTTTAAGTAGTTGAAGACAGCAGTTAGATCCCTCTTTGGCCTTCTCTGCAGCCCTGTAGTCCTCTTGCCACTACTGAACTCATTCCAGTAAGTCAGTGTGGTGTGCTGGAGGGTCCAAAAGAAGCACTCTAAATACTCTTTACTCTCACAAGCGCTATAAAGGGGGAATAATCACTTTCCTTGACCTGCAGGCTTCACTGTTAAGCTTCAGAGTCCTATCAGTTTTCTACCCACCTTAAAGTCCACCTGTCTGAGTCATGCTTTTCCAATTTGTCTATAAAGGTACTAAGGCAACCTTGCTGAAAGCCTCCCTAAAGTCAAGGTAAACTGTGAGTATGCTTTCCCCTAGTTTGTGGAGCTAGTCACTGCATCACAAAAAGCAATAACGTTTGTCAGTCGCTGGTAAAGTCCTGCCACCTGTTGTCAATCTCCTTGTTCTTCCTGGGCCTGGACATGGTTTTTAGGAAAATTTGCTCCATAAGCTTATTGGTTATGAACTGAAGTTAGGCTGAAGATGGGTGTGATATTTGCCTTTTTACTGTCATCAAGAAGTTCCCTTGAGGGATGTGACCTTTCAAAGATGATAAGAGTGTGGCCTTCGTGTGACACCAGCCAGTTCCCTCAGCTTCCTGAAATGCATCCCATCGGGTCACATGCATTTGTGCATCTCCAGTTTGCTTGTGAGGTCCCTGGGCTGATACAGTCTCTACTGTAGGTAGCCCTTCACTCACCATGGCTCTGACACAAAACTCAGGGAAGCTACTGGCTAATCTAGGCATTAACCAGAGATTGCAGAGACCTGTAGAAGCCTTACGTGGAGAGACTAGTTAAGAATATTAGGATGCAGACTTAGGGCTAGGTCTCTGCAGTGATGGATAGAAGATCTTCTTAAGAAGTAGAGAGCATTGTGCAGAAGTTGCTGCAACACAGGAGATCACTTATTTGTTTGAAATCAGTCCAGTAAGCAAGGGCTTGCCTGCGAGGGCACAGTGGCAATTTCTGTTATAAAGCATTTTATACTTATTTTGTTTTGACTTAGTAGCTTCAAGGCTTCAAAGTTTTTAAAAATGTGTTTTTAAAATGCTATTGCTCTGTTTTATATTTATATTATCTTTTTGCCCAGTTTAAAAGCTTTTTTATTTTCCTGAGGTGCTCACCCTTTAGGACAAGGTTGCGCCGAGTTCACCTCAAAGCTCTTTCACCAAAGTCGCACGTTTTCCATCTTCGCTGCTTCTTTAATGGAAGTGCAGCTGGTTGTTCTCATAAGCCTAGTTGAAGTAGATGTGCCAGCTCACAAAAAAGCTGCTGCGTTGCCATAACTTGAGATGGCTGGGCTGTATGTTGTTTGGCAGTTAAGTTTTATTTAATACCAAGATCAGGCTTGTTTGAGGCCAGTGAAAAATTGCTTTTTCACTTTGTATTAACTGGAATTAATGGATATTCATGGGAAGAATTTTTACCTGTTTTGATGCCTAACGTAGTGTTTGTAACTCTGAGGTGGTGAGTTGACAGAATATCAACAAAATGTTACTATGCTATTTTTGGCAGGCTATTGAATTACCTTGGCTATCACAAGTTTGGGGTTTTTTTGTCTCTGAGGAGCTGACTACAAGGATTAATGCCTTACATTTCTCATATATTCTAAAAATAGTAAAGGTATTGCAAGATTGCCTGATTCAGTTTGCCATTAGACCCACTGTGAATACTTTGGGAGCATTTCTGATGAAAGTAGGTGCCAGTAGTCACAGTCCTGAATATTGCAATCAGTATACAGTGTACTTCAGTGTATCTATAAATAAGCTAAATTCAGCTGTAAATTTTTGTAATGGGACCACATTTCCAATTATGCTGGGAATAATTTTGAACTCTTAAGATCATGAAAGTATTTGTTTTGGTTTATTAGTAACTACAATAACCAAGAGGTGCTGCTTAACATCAATTTTCAATTCAGTTAAAAAAAGTTGAAGCCAGTGACTTTTAACACCTGTCTTCAAATTTCACTGCTGTTATAAGCAGTACCAAATACTAAATTTCAGTTAATAAGGAATATTATGACAGCTCTTGGAAAATTTTAAGACATTTTACTTTGGCTTTCTCTAAGGAGAATTGGCTGTTTATACAGAGATTCTTCTATGGATAAAATGCACTTAGCCATTAGTATAATTGATTCCTTTGGGGTTTTTCTTCACTGTTACTGCGTCAGATAGTCAATTACATCAGAGTAGTAAGTATTTTACTGTTTATTAGAAATTTTTTACATAAACCTATTTAGATAGTGAGCCATTATGTCAGTTTTTCTGGAAAAAAATCAGTTTGCTAATGAATTTTAGGTTAAAAAACCCTCTGTGCCTCTGTTCAAGAGCTATTCTTAGGATTTTTGGGAGCTGTTTTGTCTTACATTCAGTTAATACATTTCTGGGGCAATGTAACAGCTGGACTATGATTATCCCTTAACAGACAGTAACTGCAAATTTAAGATATTTTCAAAAAGACTTGACTTTCCTTAAAAAGGAATTGATGTGTTTCTGCATTGTGATTCTCTTCCTTCCATCCTCTGTTCCACCAAGCACACCGGCACCAGTCTAAAAAACAGTGAAATTCTTCAATATGATATCCTCTGCTTTGAGGAAAAAACACATGAGCATTACTATTGCTAAGGAGCTACATTTATAGGTATTTCATAATTTGAAATAAGACATAGGTGTAGTTGTATAGGTAGTTTCAATGATAGCTGTCTGATAGAAACGCTTTCTGAGGTTAGCATGAGTACTGCAAATCGTTAACTCCAGCTCTTTTAAGGATTTCCAATATCAGGTCACTGCTCTAGGAAGAAGAAGATATATGCTGGGCAGAAGAGTTCTAAGGCTGTCCTGGAAGCTGTGTAGCTTGTCAATAAGGCACCCCAGAAGAAGTCAGTAAACCTTTTGCAGCAGAGTAAAAGTCGCAGATTCTCAAGTTAGGTAAATATAAACTGCGGCTACATTTGTTAGGCTCCAACTTTTAAAAGCTAGTGAATATAATTAAGGGAACTGAGAGGGATGCAAAGGGTAGTCACGATTCATGTAGAGAATTTTATCAGATTTGTGAAAACTGAGGAGGGTTTGAATAGGGGGATTCAGGGGACAGAAACTTCAAAACTGAATTTCCTAAAGGATTCCTTACACAAACATAATGGCTTCATATCACTCTGTTCCACTGAAATATGAAAAGATTAGTCAGTGTTTTAGAAGTATTAGAGTATGGATGATTTCTGTGTTGCCTAGGTATATTTTCAAAGATACTCCACAGCCAATGTCTTAAAATAGCTATCACTGATACCATGGCAACACAGGAAAACACTTCCAAGCAAAAGATCAAAAAGTTTGATTTCCTTTCCAAGGCATCTTTAGATATTGCTGAACAGGGCACATTTCCATGAATTTGTGACAGAGGTAACTAGTCACTAAACCCCAGATGTTTCTATCAAAATTGATCCTGAAAAAAATATGAAACTTAAAAAAAAATATTAACTAGGTAAGTTTTACAGACATTAAATGACCTATTTAAGTTATTAAAGTATTTTTCATTAGTAAATGTAGCAAAAATATGTTAAAACATGAAACTATCTTACATTTATAATTTTGTGTGTGTAGACAATAAAAGATTATAATTGAGAAAGCCAAGGTTTCTGCAATGCACAGTACCCAAAGCATACTCTAGGTTTGGATTTTGAAAATTACTTTGATGACAAGTGATTTGTTTTCTAAAATGGAAGAACATTTTTCTACCCCCCTGCCCTTTACTCCTCCTGGCAAAATCCCATTTAGTGATGGGATTTTTAGGAAAAATGCAAACGCAAGGAACTGTGAAGTCTTTAGCCAATGAAGATTTAGTCTTTCCCATGGAAAAAAAAAAAGGCAGTTTAAGTAGTTCCTCTCCTTTCTTTGGATTCCTGGAACCCTAGAACTAAACTGAGATACTACTATGTCTTGGACGATAGATGCCATGGAAGACCTAAACCAAGTTGGGTTATTTGTGTTTCATTATACTGTCTTGACTGAGTTTGGCGGAGTATACAAAGAGGCAAAGTAGGCTGTGCGTGAAGGATTTTGATGAGGGTAATAAGAATTACTTTCCACTGAAAAATCTCAGGGGAAGGAAAAATTACATTTAATTCCATTTAATTACAATCTCAGAAGATGCTATTGAGAATTTTATATCATTGTTTGGAATTACTTATTAATCTTAAATGATCTTTACTCAATATTATTACGCTGTCTTTGTGCTAGTATTGGAAAACGCATACAACATTTTGGTATCACTTTGTAATATGAATCCTCTAGGATTTCAGAATCGCTAAAGATAAATAATTGTCCTTTGGCTATGATCCAAGCTTAACACTTTTGAATACAGATTTGTTGTAATTTCATTAATATTAATGGAGTTTATTAAAGAATGAAGAAGTTGAGTGACCTAATTTCCATGTTATTTTTTTGATTGAAACACACTATGAAACAGATCTTTGATTAGTTTGAGTTGGCATAAATCCACTGAGATAGTCCCAACTCTAAAATAAGCACCAAACTTTGATCGTATTCATGATGTTATATTAGAAACATGTTTAGTTGGGTTTTTCAAGATTCGTAAATCCTTGAAAGAGCTGAGAATTTTGCTAACTGCTTTCTGTCTCCACTCCTACAGGTAATGAATATCTGTAATTCTTAGCTTTGCTATTAAAGATCAGTTTCATATGTTAATGAATTAGCTTGCTCTCACACTCTCTCTGCTACATGTGTAGACCTGAGAGTATAGTTTGAATGTCTACTTTGCTTATATAATGTTCTCAGGCCTTTTTTGACAGATTGGCATCAGGATATGAAAGAAGACTAATTCATTTTTATATAAAATAATATTTTGATAACAAAATGGAATGAAGATACAAAATAAACATACAGCCTGGCTTCAGCCTCCATAACAGAGACATGGAAATCATGCAATTTGTTAACATCATAGTTTTCTCTATTCCAGTATCTTGTCTTCCATAGAGGCTAATAGCAGGCATATAGAGAAGAGTATGAAATCATAGGGAGCACGTAGCAATGCTTCCTCTAAATACTCTTTCATGCTTCCAGCATGTTTTGGGTCATGAGCTTCTTTGAACAAAGTTATATATTTGCAGTAAAGAACCCTTGATGGATTTTTATTCCTTGAATCCTTCAGATTACTTTTGAATGTTTGTAAACTTTTAGGATCTATAGCATGTCCCAGTAAGAAATCAACTGCTTGTTGTATGAAGAAGCATTTCCTTTTAATTGTTTTAGGGCCACTAACTACATGTTTCTTTTTTATACCCCTTCAATTTGGGTGTGAAAGCCAGTACACATCTGTCCCTATTTGTTTTCTCCATCCCATTCATGATTTTACAGATTTTTCATTCCCCCATTATCTGTTTCACAGCTTTAATTTTTCTTATTACTTGTTCCTTACTTGTGACAATCCTGTTACGCCTCTCTGCACCTTTTTGGATGGTATTACTTGTTATCACAGGTAAGAAAAACAAAATCAAACACAATATTTAAGATTCAGGTGCAGCATGGATTTCTATAGTAGCATAATAGTGTTTTCTGTTTTCCTTAATAATTCTTAATTATTTTTTCTTATCATTATTACTGAGCTGATCATTTCAGTGATCTGTCAGCTCTCAGTTCAAAGCTGTTCGTTGTATATTTAAAGTTAATATTTTTCCCAATTTGAATTACTTTCATCTACATTGAATTTTGTATGCCATTTCATCTCTAATTTTTATTAGAAATTGCTCTATTTTTTATTACCCTTAGGATCATCAGCAAACTTTGTCCTACTCTCCATTAACTTTTCCAGATCATTTATGAGTTTGATCAACAACCTGTTCCAGCACAAGTCTCCTTAGGCCTCTGCTGCTGATCTCTGTCCTCTGTGAAAAATGGTCTTTTATTCCCATCTTTTGTTTCTGTCAATTACTTACCCATAGGAATACTTTTTATCTGGTTCTGTGTTTTGATAGTTTTTCTAATGCTCTTGTTGAATGCCATTTGGAAACCCACTATATCTTTCTTGTCTAAGTGTTACTTGAAGCCTTCAAAAAAAATTCCACTTTGTTTGTGAGATATGACTTCCCTTTAAGAAAGTCAGGCTGACTCTTCCCAAATATGTTGTATTTGCTCATATATCCAATGACTATTCTTTAAAATCCTTTCTCTCCCTATAAATGTGAGGCTTCCTGTTTGGAAGCTCCCTGGACTTTTCCTTGAGCTCTTTATAAGCATTAATATTACATTACCTACATTTCAGATCTCTAGAACCAAAGAGCTTTAATCAAGAAGTTGCACACTGCAGTTTGGCAATTGTAACCTGTTTTTAGTTTTTGGATGAATGCCACATGGCCTTGGCAATATTTTGCTGCTTACAACTTCTGGTTTTCTATAAATTCTTCTAGGGATCCATCAATTTTAGGTATCTCATCTGATGAGCTCTTTCTGTGAAGCAGCACTGTGGCTGAAGAACTGCGTTTAGCTTTTCTTCCGTGCTTTGTTTCCTTGAGCAATCCTTTATAGCTTTATCACAATGATAGTCCTACAACTACTATCTACTCATAAGAAATTCTGTAGATACTTAGATGTCTGCAAAAGGTCAAAGAGATTTTAGATTAAAGAAAAATTGGGATATGTATTATACAAATTATTATCAAAAGAACATACAGAATTATTTTTTACTTTTACAACCACTGAAAGAAAGTAAAGAAAGAGAAAAATGTTTTGTTTGCCTGTGCCAATTGTGCTACTGACCTAAGAAAGTTATCTGTTAATAACCTGGTTTTTTTCTGTCATGGTGTAGAACACAGTTAAATAGCTTGTGCTCCCTCAAGGAGATTCAGAATAATACCCTAGCACTTTCATGTTCTGAAATGGAGTCAGACTATTTAGAACATAATAAAAATTACACAGCTGAGAAGAGAAAAACTTCACTTTTTTAAATAATGACTGTTATGAGATCAAGTGCAAAAAGAGTAATTATACTGAGAGCAGAAGAATTACTAGAGCTATAAATCCTTGATAAGCAAGATTACTCTCCTGTTTGGATGGTAGTATTTATAACGTTGAGGCACAACGTTGCTGTTTATTTTCTGCTGGTCTGAATAGGGTAATTCCTTCCCGGACGTCTGTAAGAATAGAGTCTGTGCATAGTGTCAGCCTTTGTTTGTCAAGAGCAAAGAGCTTATGGGTTGTGAACTAATGCCTGCTTCTCCAGCAGTAATTAAGGACTCGAACATGAATTCTCTGGAAACAAAATACCATGAAAATGATGAACTGCACATGTTCAATATACCGCTTATTTCAGTAACATCTGCAGGAATGTAATAATAGCCTTTTGAAAAAATAAAGTATCAAATAATTTTCTATTTACCTTTTTTGAAACAGAAAAAAAAGGATTGTTTCAACATAAAATCTCTTGCATTACACATTTTATACCAAACTAGGGAAATAAGTGCATTGTCATATTTGTCAAAGGAGAACAAATAGAAAAAATCTTTCAACCTGAAATCTTAAAGGTCCCTTTCAACCTAGACAATTCTATGATTCTGTGATTCTATAAGAAACTGAGAAAGCTTTCTTTTGAAAGCAAAGGCCATTTTCAAATACAGAACTTCAGAAAACTTTTTCCCATCTTGAAAAATAGTTTCTGGGAAGTCATTTAATACATCTTCCACAGTTTTAGTGACACTGATTGATTTTTATAAGTCTTAGGATATTGCCTTTATACGCTTCTTTGTAGCATAATGTCAACATAAATAAACAATTGTACATGTTCTGATCCTTCAGTCTACAACATATAAGTAGCTTAAACAATTTGTAGTATTTGAATTACTTCAGCGGGGTTTCTTTTAAGCATAGTATTCTGCACTGAGTATTGCAATTTCAAGGCCTTGGTAAGAAAAATCTAACATACAGTGTGACCTTTGAGTGTTCATTCCAACTTGGATGTTACAAGGTGCGTCATGCAGAAGACTTCTAATCTATTATAATAATGGTATATCCACTCCTACAGTTCTTACATAGGCATATCTCATGTTTGTTACAGGAGACCTATTTCCACTAAGACAAGACGTAAATTTCCTAGCTAATGACGACTGGGATGAGGAGAATTAGAAGTAGGAGGTATAAAATACAGTTCTGTTAACGTTACTGGTTACATTAAAAGATATAGAAGCATAGCTACATATTGTGTCTGTGCATATATTATATCTCTTTCTCCTGCTTTGCAAATGGGATTTGTCTGATTTAGGATATACATTCTTTTACGTTTTTAAATTTGTGTCACGCCTTGCTAACTGACTGCTTAGAGAGATGTCTGGTAGTGAGAAAAGGCAGTAATTGGCTTCAGTGGGAGTTTTCTCTAAGTGAAAGAGGTAGACAAGTCTGGTGCATAAAACAGACTTTGCCAGTGTTGAAATTCATCTCTCTTTTGCGTGGAGTTTATTAAAAATAACTGCAGGATAGTCCATTGTCCAATCTAAGAAAATAACTTTATACATAAGAAAATTGAGAAAAATATGTGATCACGGTATAGAGTGTATCTAAAAATACTCTTCCTTTAGCTTATACATTTTTAGGGCAGTTTATGGATTTTGTATCATATAATTCCATTATATTTTTGCACTAAAGAGGGTCTATACATTTACATGTTTAGCAGTAAAGATGAGATTTTTTTCCGGCTCATTTAAGTTTAAAATTAGGGGTCATTTTCCTTTTCAGTTAATACAGTTTTAATTAGCACTTTGCAAAAATGTAAAATTTTTATATTATATTTACAATTTTGAGTACCAGAATATCATGTTCTTTTTACTAGTAAATATTTTGGTTTGTGCGTTTGGAGAATGACTACTCTTTTTTGAATCGTCGTATAATTGGAAACGGCATAGTATTTAATACATTATATATATGCCATGTTTATTTCTTATTCGCTGGGTGTTTGAGTTGGAGTTTCATGTTTCTTTTGTTGATTTTTAATGGGGCTAGTGCTAACTTCCGATAATTAGGTAAGAAGTCTAAAAAGCAATATTTTAATACAGCATAAGCAAAGAATTTATTTTAATTTCCTGTCAAAGCAACTAACCTCAACTGTTGTGGTAGTCCATGGGTTTGCTGGTAGTACTAGAATGAACACTGTTTTCTCCTGGGAGACCAGGCTCCTTCTTCACTGAGCTGCTTCTGAACCTGAGCTTGTCATCTCCATCCTCACTCTGCTCTGATTTGTCTAGATTGTAAGTCATTCAAGGCCTTCCAAGTAGTAGTCTAGAAGAATGGGGGTCTCTTTCTACCTTTCTGTGGCCCCTACTGACATAAAACTGTCAGTAACCATTTATTCATCTTTCACTTGGTGTTGCCCTTCTAGGTTTCCTTTTAGTTTGCAGCGATGTGTTTCTATTATTAATCGTGTGTTATTGTGTCCAGAGTAATAGATACAAAAATCCCGTTCTCTACAAAGAACATTTTAATAAGAATATTTTTAAAGAATCTGATTAATTAAAAAAAAGGAGAACAAAAAATTAAAGGGAAGAAGGGAAATGGATTTTGATTTTTAATGCCACTTACAGTTCTCAAATGTGCCCTGCATTTTCTTTAGTTTTACACTTCTAGGAATGCTGGCTATATTCTTTGGAAGAAGGAAGGCTCTAGTTAGGCAGAAGGAGATCCTCCCAAGGCTTTTTAGATCACAGCTTTTTATATGAGTAAAGATGCAGTTGGACCATTTACCATACACTCTAAGGATGCATTGATTTTCTAACAACTTCAAATACGGAAATAGGAATGATGGGACAGAGGATAATTAAGAACGAGGGGAAAGGGAATAATTTAGTCCTGTCTATTATAGCTTTTTCTTTGTATCTTGACCATGAATATGTCAGGGACTACCCAAGAAAGGACAAGTCCCATGGTTGTTACCTCTCAAGTGTTGCTCTTTGAATTAAATAACTGAAGAGCAGATCTTCGTGCCAGCCTTGTGGATTCAGCCATGAAGACAGGTTTTAGGTGCCATGTCATGTTACCCTTATCTACATGTCTTTGGCGAGAATCCCAAAGCATTGTTGGCCAAGTGTAGAATTATACAGAGAATTTTCAATGTGCTTGGCAGTCCTGGTACAATTACCTCACACTGACAGCTGTGTCTGATCTTCACTCAGTTGTGCTTTTTCTGTACAATTGACACTCCGTTTCTTTTTGTCTTGAGTATTCTCTAGCTGCCCAGGAGTGGTTGAAAATAGAGCCTTCGCATAGTCTTGCATTTCTTTTATTTTCATCTATGTTTTTCTTTTTCTTTCATGATCGCAGAAAGAGATCATAGACACTCAAGTGCACTGGATGTGAAGTACAAAAATGCAACTGAAGTTCATTAATAAGTATCTGAACTCCGAGTTTCTCATGCTTTGAAATACAGAAAATGAAAAAAAAAATCAATAAAACCTTTGAAAAACAGCTCCATGAATCAGTGGAAATTAAGCATCTTAAAAACTTAAGTCATATACTGAAGTAGAGAGGGAAATTGGAGAATTATACTTCATAACTGTAGTGAAATTTGGAAATTAAAGGTACAGACTGTGAGGCTAGACGAAGATGAGACACTAAGACATCCGTAAGGAATCAGCTGAAATAGATGTTAATATCAAAATAGTATCAAATGAGTAGGAGATGTGACTGTTGTAATAAAAAAAGACAAGAAAATATAAAAAGGAAATAAAAATTCTCTTAGGAGTACTTCTACATTAAGTGATAACATCACTACGTGCAATATTTTACGTGGGCTGATGCTGATCACACTTCATAAATAAATGTAGATGTAGGTGTGTTTATCCAATGCAGCTTTTAAGTGGTATGAGACAAAATTTAAGCATTTAGAACTGACAGGATTATACTGCCATGATAACTCACTGAAGGGTATTAGAAACTACTGATAATGCTTATACCATTTTGAAATACTTTTCAAATTCTTAATATTTTAATATTATCATTTCAAATCATTAATACATTTCTGTATTAAAATAAATGTCAAGAAATGGTAGGTGAAGTTCAATACGGAAACTGATTTCAGTCTTAGTGGTAATTTTTAAATTAAGTGTAAGGTATCTGTCACTAAAAACTATCATGTGAGTGCTTTTCATGCAGCTCTAGCTGTGGGCGTACAATCAGCATAACTGTACTAAATTAGAATAAGCTCTCTTTCTCTTGAAGTTATGTTCTCATGCCAAAACACTTCAAGAGACTGGTGTTTCACAACATTTCAATACTAAATTGCCTAAGTAAAGATAAAGTTTAGGAATGAAATAAGGAGTGGTTGTTTTTCTAAGGAGAATAAGAGTTCTTAAATAAAATACAATGCGTAGAGTGGGAACTTCAGCCTGTGCACTGACAGCACGTTTCTGCCTTCTCTTTGCCACATGCTATTTACAATCTGATGAACTTCATTACTAGAAAATAAATTTCTTCTGTTATTGTTATGTATATACTAGAAAATCTTAAAATCTTAAAAGTAGAATAGAAAGATAAAGGACATTTCAAGAAAATCAGAATCCTCTACTTTATAGTACTTTGCCATTTTTCATAACTTATTTGTGTTAGTTTGTTTTTAAAGAGCAGATGAAGAATTTCAAAATAGACATTATAATAATCTAAACTGTGTCAGAAAAGTGAAGCAAAGCCCTGATTATTATTTTTTTCATAAATTCTCCATTAACCATTGGGATAGGCATTGTTTCGTGGCAAAATTTGGATTGTTTCTGTCAGGATGAGTTTAACAAATACTGTTCAATACTTTATCTCAATAAAACTAGCTCTTCCAGAAGAAAGAGCAGAAAACATAACAAATTAGTTGTTATAATGGGAACTGCAGTTCTGAACAGTTGGGAATTGCAAGAAAGTAAAAAGATGAGAAGCATAAATGCAAATACATTTTCATTAAATGTTAGCACAGGAAGATAAACGAGAAACTTCAAGATCCCATGGAAGCCTAGTTGAGCTCATTTGTCTAGTAACAGTAAAACCTATTGGTCCTGTTGTTTCATAGAAACTATATAGTGCTGTAAAGCTGTGTGAAGTAAGTTTTAAATGTTAACACACTAGAAATTGTAGTATCTTACTTGGAGTTGAAGAACTATGTAAGACCTAATATTAAAGAGAGTGGAGAAACTTGTCCCATTCTCTTGAACTTCCTTGGAAACCTCTATGCACATACAGAAGGATTAGCCAGTGAAATCCTTTCATCTTACTTCTACTGCCAGATATTTTTTTCTATAACTACCAAAAAAGGAAGTATAAATAGAAAACATTCATTCTTCTATATTTTGGAAATTCTGTTTCCTAGCTACACTTAATTGTTTTGTTAGTTAATCAACTCTTAAAAAATTTCTTTGAAACAGGGCTGAGCCAGTAAGTCTTAATGGATCTGTGAATAGGATGGTAACAACAATAGGGCTTGCCTGAAGCCTTGTTGTGATTTTTCTTTTTTACTACTCAGTACAATGTTTTCTGTGTACCAGATGTCCGTATGTATTGCCATTTTTTTCATTTGGAAGTTAAACAGAAAGGGAGAAAATCCTTTACAAAGTTCAAAATAGTACAGGTGCTCCAAATGGTATAGGCCACTGCTATTGTAGTATTACAAACAATACACAAAATGGGAGAGTGCTGAAGTCCAGTTCCTCTACAAAACTTAAGAGCAGTTTAATGAAGGTCTTTCAAAAAGGTCTAAATAATTAGAGGGCAGGAAATGATGTCTGACTTCCAAGACTAAGTTAAGAAATAAGAAATTAATTCTAACAAAATATTAAAAACCACTAGTAGTATTGGGTTCCCAGAAGAAGCAGAAAGGTAATCTGACATACTTTATAAAAAATTTATTCTTGTTCGGTTGATGATAAAGTACGACACTTTACATTTACTCAAATTTAAAATGTTTTACCAGAACAGACCTGAGGCTTTGTATTCTCCTTTGCTAGACAGCACTGAGTGAAAAATTCTATGAATATTTTTCAGTTGTGGCTGGCATCTGGATGTATTTGCACTTGTTTCCCAAAGTGTTAATCTCCTCCAGAGAATTTCAAGTATATAATAAACTGAAGTCAAGACAGCTTCTGCATACAGCATTTCTGCCTGTTAGAGGAGTGGGAAATTAGCCGCTGAAGTTAGTCAGTTAGTCATGAGATGTCCCTGTGGTCACAAGAAGAGTTAGTAAATCTGTTGAGGAGTTACTTAAAGTATGCACATACGTAAAAGGATTCTCCCACCTGTGTTTTCAGACCCACAAAGTTCCTTCTTTGAAAAAGGAAACTTCCTTCCAATGAAAAAAATTGTAATGGAAAAGCAGGGGTGAAAATTTGGAAAGTTCCTACTAAAATCCTTTTCTATGAGAGGAGATATTTTGGCTATCAGAAAAATGTTCATTAATGTCAAAAAAGAACAGTAAGGACAGGATTAGTTTGTTTGAACTCTTGTTTAACTCTTCCATGAAACTATGACTGTTACTAAACTCAGTCAGAGGGAAATAATAGGAATTAGTTCTGTGGCTAATGGCTGGAGTTGTGCTTTTCTGTTTTATTCAGCATTGTATGTTTCTGTGTAATATGTACTTTGTCTTACCCTGCTATGTGTAACTGGGTGATTTTGATGAGAATGTTTCCTCATTCAATCAGATGTATCCAATTTATGGGGACACTGAAAAATAACAGCAAGTATCTTCAAACTACTTTAACCAATATTTTGACTGTGTAGGTTTCCAAAGAAACATCCTGTTCCACAAAGCTGAACTAGGATACAATTTTTCATGATGCTGCATTAACTCTATTATGTTTCCTATATTTTATCTATTATCTTTCTTTGTTCTCTTCCTCGACATTAAAATTATATTGCAGTTTATAGATTTTGTTCTAGAACATAACAGAATTACTATTTTTTGCAAGGATTTATTTTGGTGCAATATTTGCAGCAATTTGTTTTATTAAATGTGTGATCTCATCTTTTTAAGAGGTTAGCTTAGAGGTAAAGTAATCACTATTTAACTGATAGGTTCTAGGATTATACCCCTGCATGGCTTCAGTTCAGCTCATCAAATGATTACCTAGAATTTCCCATTTTGTTAACTTCTCATAGGAAGGAGAATTCTGTCTGATTGGCTCCTCTATATTCAATTATAACGTAATTGCTTCATGCACTGTTGAAGGCTTGTGCTGCTTGCTGTGAAATCTTCCATAGAATACTCATACTAAAAATGTTGCTTGAATGTTTTTGGAGATTTATATAATTTAGAATAGCTGCTGTGTTGTCCGATAGGAGCACAATATGTTAATTAGTGAGCTATATCTAAAAATAGTTGCAGGCATTAACAGAATTTCCAGGGTTTTAAAGTGTAGTTGATAAATATATGAACCGTATGGCAATATATTAATCCTACAATTTATTTATTTTTTTAAGTCAACAGTGTGCTTGAGAGTGGACTGGATATGGAAAAATAAATAGAACTCAAGGCAATATTGTAGATATGCGGTCAACTTTGGATATACACAAAAAATTCTAAGCTAGAGCATAAGTTTTCCTCCCTTTTTGTCCTCCTTTACAGTTTTGATAATTTAAATGAAGATGGTGCTGTGCCTGATTATCTTTTTCAAAGGTGTCATAAATTCTTCAGAATTATGCATGAGTATAGTGCACTAATATTGAGATTGTAGCTCAGTGGGTAGCAGCTTTAACTTGCATGGATGATTAGTTTGCCTAGAGGACAAGGTGTAAATTAGAAGGGATAACCTGAAAAAATCAATGATTTAATCTTTCTAACTCAGTTTGCAAATTTTTATTTTGAAATATTTTAACATATGTATTAGAAAGACTTATTAATATGAATCATACAATAGGAATCATGGCAGTCATTGTTTCCTTTGCAGATAATATATTTAGTAAGTTCTTACTACCATCCCTGTAGTAGAAATACTCAGTTTTATTCCATGTACTCAATAATTACACTTGAAGCTAATTAATGTTTTATATCTTGTCATGAGGCACTTACAAATTCTTAGTACAATCGTAGTGCTGAAACCAGTTGCAATCTGGTTTGTCAGATTTCATCTTTATATCTAAAGGAATTTTCTTTCTCCTTCTGCTAATTACCCAGAATTAAAATCCTATTCTTCAATCATGGTCCCCAAACCAGTATTCATCCCCTAAGAGCCTCTGACATTTCTCAGGGCTAAAAGGAGAGCAAAATGTGAGGTTGCCTGCAGAAGATTACCTGCTTGCTGTTACTCTCTAGAGATCAGCAAAGACTGTGGGCTACTGCTAGAAAACTGAGGGCTTTCACTGTGGGGAGGAGGGTTGGATCATTTATAGTTTCTTATTTCCTTTTTCTTTGCTTAACTTTCACAAAATGAATTCTACTTACATGTATGTATCTCAGACTTCTGGTAAATTTGAAGAGTCGTGTTTCTGCTGTCCTTTTTTTAACCCCGTTACATTGATTTATCTTTAAATATGCCCAAGTCATCTTTCTATGCTAAAAAGCAAGGATCCTAGCCAATTTGCTTTTTTTTTTTTAAAGAAAGTAGTAATTCTTATTCAGCGTTCCAAAAAATCAGCTGACAAATGCACTAATGAAAATCCAAAACGTAGAGTTCGTCTACATTTAAAACTGTGTATTATGAACATCTATAAAGTAATCCCTGTACTTTAGTTTTCCCGCATTTGCATGAGTGTTAAACATGAAGAATTGTGTTGTTATTCAAAATATTAATGATAGTGAAACAAACTGAGCACAGATTGTGATGCAAATACTTCTTGGTGTTATGAAGAAACAGCAAGAGCCTTTGCAGCTGCTCTCTTCTGGAAAACAAACATTCTGCCTCGCAGCAAAGCACGGGCCTTCAGAACTGAAATAAACAAATACACATTGTTCTGTGTGATGTTAAATAGATGTTTATGATAGAAGAAGAACCCAATGGGATGCGGTACTGAAGTCCTGCTACAGTGAACGACTGTCTGGCTTACATCTTGTGACTAATGGCATGGCATGGGGTGCCATGAGTATCTGCAGAATCTTCTCTTGTCCCTTGGATTGTTTTTTCAGTGGATTTTCGTAAAAGACACTCACTTAAAATTGTTTTGGAAAATGTGAAATTATCAGAAATTCGACATAAACCAAAAACATCTGTTATGAGGAAAATACGTTTTTTTTATAACACTACCACGGCTTTTGGTACTGGACTAGAACACTTAAGCATTTCTGCTACCATTAACTACTGTTCATCTTGCTCAATACATTGTGTATTCTGTAAGTAAGAGAAAAATAGCCCATGAAAGCTGTGCCTATTTTTTTTTTTTTTTATCCATTTTGCAGATTCCCCAGAGGAAGTGTGGGGTTTTCCCATGTGTCAGTACTTGAAGGACAAGGGCTGGTGCTGTGGTCGCAATGCTAGAATGTCAGCATGCTTGGTATGAATCCCCTTCTTTTCTTTTTCCTACTGAGAGCTTTATCCAGATGTTACAGGATTCATTGTTTTTGGCTTCTAATCCTAGAGCCATGACTTTAATCCAAGACTCTACAGAATAACATCATTAATGTTGTAAGCATGATGAATTATATCTAAAAAAAATAGTATTGACCTTCCAGCTTTATATATTTTATACTTGCTGAAGGCATGAAAAAATGAGTATTGACAGAAATGTATTTTAAGAGTGGACAGAAAGGCCAAACCTTTGTTGAAACCTAAACAAGGTAACCCCTCCGGGTAATAGTTCTTGGCCAAGGACTTAGCGGGGAACAAGGTAATTGTAGAAGGATTGCAATCAGTAACTCCCCCAACACCCACATGATTCATAATATTGAATGTTCTGACTGTTTAAAACCTAAACAAACCTGCCATTCCAAAAACTAGAAGAGCTCTAAAATCCATGTGGCTTAAGAGACTGGAAACATCTTTTTAACATTGCACCGAGAGATTAAGTGCTTTTAAAGACCTAACCTCATCAAGACGGGATGATGAACTGTTGTCTAATTTGAAAAAACAGATAGGTACTGAAAATTTCAACCACTGTTTCAGCTAGAAGACCACTATTCCTTTCCTCTATTAATTTTTAATTTCTGGTATCAGGATGAATCACATCAGGTTCTGGCTAGCCTCTGCTGCTAGCTCTGTACCTCCATTACAGAGAACAGCATAGGCTAAAGACTCAGTATAGGCTAATGTATCAGGGTTATGTAAACTTGAACTAACGTGATAACTAAATGGTATCAGGAGAAAGTATAGGAGGACAGTCATTTAGTATTCATAAGGCTTAAATGTGTTACCCTTGGCAAGGTATGAGAAAAAAATTGTGCATTTTGGAGATGTTGCTGTAAAACTTACCACAAAAAGTGCTTTCCAAAAGGGATTTGCCTTTTTGCTTTTTCTTGTCAGTGTCATACAATACCAGTTCTTCCTCAGCTGACACATTAGCTGTTTCCTTTCCCATTCCATTTCTTTTGGAAAGAAAAAGGTTGGGCTGTTTTTCAACAATGGTAGGAAGATAAATTTTGTAAGTAAATGACCCCCAAGAGACAGTACTGATCGTGCCATATATATCTATTTTAGATTTCACAGAAATCAGAGAAATTTGGCATTTAAAAACTTCTTTTGTTTAAGCATTCACGAAAGGCAAAGAGTTCTCCCGTGTCTCTAGATATTTCTACTGTTATTATGGTAATGGCTGGCTAGGAGAAACTGAGTGTACTGAGCAATGACACTCAGCATTATTGCTGCTGTTCATTATTACATGTTTCAAATTGGTTAAAGTGACAAGGGCTAAAGGTTCTGGATGGTAGTTTCAGTTTGAGACCCTTACAATACATGTTAGAACCCACATCCATCTTCTAAGCAGCAGCAGATACATGCCGGTATGACAGCTATAGCTTGTACAGCAGAAGTCAAACCTGATAGCTGGTCAAAGCCATGAATGGAGGAACTGCAACTACTTGGACTGTGTTTGAGGAACAGTCTGAAATACAAGATCAGTTCTAAAACTAGGAGAAGGAGATGTGGATGATTCAGAGACAAGTGGTCTTATTTGCTGTAGTGGAGTTTGGGGACTAAAGGTGACAATGACCCATAAATGGTGAGGCATTTTTGGCTGTTATCTAATTTTTTTTAGTGTCAGATAATTTACTGAATTTTTGTCTTCATTTCTACTATGATCTTTAATACCCGGTAGAAATTTTTATAGGCACAGTATCTTTTCAACTGTGGAAAAATATTCCATGGTTCTAATTATTTGTCATTCCTTGTCACTATGGATCATAAAAATCAAGTACTCTCACACCTACCTCAGGATTTATGGTATGAAGAATCTAGTGAAAGATAGTGCACAGTGTGCACTCTCTGTGAAGTTTTTATTTTATTTAACTTCACATGCGGAAGTTCAATTTATCTGAATACTAGGGACTAAAAGTATTTAAAGACATTGTGTATTGACCTAATATTTACTTTAAGAGAGTTGAATATGCAAAGTGAATAATTTGTATTTCAGTAGGAACAGACTCAAGAAAAATGCATTTCTTTTTAGCACTTTCATAGAAAGTAATCCTCTTTTACAATACTAAGAAAAACAAGCAAATTTTGCATGCATCTGTTTCCATACAGCCAGTTGTCATTCCTTCTCCTATAAATAAAACAAAATATCAGGCGCGAGCTGATTATGAGTCCCTAAAGGTATTAACACTTTAAAGCATGCAAGCTCGTGTTATGTCACACCATTAATCGTTTAAAATGTCATCTCCTCTGACTTTTATACAATGTGTTTATAAAATGTTCTGATAAAGAATAAACATATCAGCAATTTAATTCCTTCACTCTTACAGGCTTTGGAGCGAGTTGCAGTTGGCCAAATGGTAAGTAATATTGTTTATTTTAGCCATTCTAAGATAAAACTTGGTTTTCCCCCTTGAATGCTCTTATATCTGTGACCTTTTATTGAACTTCTGCATTTCTGGAATCTAAAATACCAGCATACACTACATCAAATCCTGATAGATAGCATGTGTCATCATGCAATCACATTTTTATTGCTGTGATTGTACTTAGTGAATCTGTTTTCTTTTGACAATTTAGAGTCTGGAAAAAAAGCACAGCTTAAGATTTAAGGCATTTAACTACCCTTCCTAATGTTTTTTGCTATCTTTAAGCTAATATATAAATACAGTACAAATGTCCTGCTGATATCCCTGGTTTGGATCACTCTATCCCAGTGTTTTGTCAACTAATGTTAAAAAAGAAATTGTTATGACAAAAGCTTGAACCTGTTAGAAACATCATTGTTATCTGCGTACTTTGGATTATTGTTGTGCAAGTTATCCTTTTAGGGATGGTGGACACCAACTGTGCAAATATTTAAAAGGCAAGGCTGAGAGACCTCTTCTTTCCATATATAAGCCTATTGACCCCAGTAGCCTTTTACTGTAAATGCAGTTTGCTGTGAATTTTTAATTGGCAAGTATTAACGATTTTTATGCAAACAGATCTTTCATACACGAAGACACGAAGTTTTCAGTGTATGCTGGTTTTGTGAGCATAGTACTTTCAGCATGACATACAGTGTATGGGGATTCAACTAGGGAAATACTCCTTTTGTCTTTAAAGCAGTTTATTTAAATTGTTATATTTACTTTGTATAGTAGAATTTGGATCATGATCAGTACATTTTTGCTCTGTTCTTTTTCCCTCTGCCAACCTTTGAACTTTTACTTCAGAGTTTGGGTTTCTTTTTTTTTTTTTCTTGCATTCATGGTTATGTTAGAATCTAACCCAAAAAAGTAATTTTAACTAGATGCAAGAACATTAGTAAATTGTCCTCTTAAACCTGTTATGACTGATTGTAAAGAATACAAGACAATAAGTAGTTAAGGAAGCCAATACTGGTTTTGTTACTCTGAATTTAATTTCAATGCCAATTTTAAATCCTTGCTGT
Source organism: Chroicocephalus ridibundus (assembly GCF_963924245.1). Classification (NCBI taxonomy): domain Eukaryota; kingdom Metazoa; phylum Chordata; class Aves; order Charadriiformes; family Laridae; genus Chroicocephalus; species Chroicocephalus ridibundus. The sequence continues at coordinate 175,798,674 of NC_086284.1, read as the reverse complement.
TGTAAAATTTTTTGCAGCTGCCTACAGAATCATTGTTTTATCGAGCTGTTCTTCAGGTTATTATAGAAGAAATTTATGGTGTCACCAAAAGGTAGGAAGCTCAGAATTCACAGAATATGAACCAAAGCTCTGATTTTCTGCCACGTCTATTCTATAAAGTATTTCTTAGAAAGCAGAAGGGCTTAAGAATCAGTCTCATCAGACTGTATATACATATTGGTATTAAAATGAACAATAGAATTGTTCATCCTAAATCCACATCACAAATGCATTGCGCTTCCTTTACTGAAGGGGTGGGTCCTCTGAAATGGGTCCTCTTTGGTACTGGATACCTGGGTAAAACACATCTTCACAAGAGAACCGATTGCAAAAGGAAGGAAGATTTAGACTAGATATAAGGAAATTTTATATGATGAGGGTGGTGAAACACTGGAACAGGTTGCCTAGAGAGATGGTAGATGCGCCATCCCTGGAAACTTTCAAGGTGAGGTCGGATGGGGCTCTGGGCAACCTGATCTAGTTGAAGGTGTCCCTCCTTGTTGCAGGGGAGGTTCAACTAGATGACCTTTAAAGGTCTTTTCCAACCCAAACTATTCTATGATTCTATGAAAAAGTCAACCCAGTCCTGGGTTGCAGAGGTCCTGGCAGCTTTAATACTGCAGAAGACAAAAAGACATTTCCATTTGTCCTGAGAAAAACTGCTGAAAGCTCAATGGCCATCATGGCTGTAAAGCGCTACTTACTGCCTGTGCCTACGCCCTTGTAGGATGTGATTTGGAGAGCTGGTGCTGAGGACCTGACATCTGCACTATACTCCTTTTCTGGAGTTGTAGGTGGATTAGATTTTATCTAATTCTGTGGGATGTATGCCTGTTAGCATTTGGAGCACATCCAGAAGCACATCTTCCAGTTTAATTTAATTTGAAAATAACCAATTTTTTTGAGCTCTGATCCTATTCCACAGTGTGAACTAAGGCATGGGAGGTGGGCAAAATCAGAAAATTGACTTCAGTAGTACACTCCTGTTCTAAAATAAGTGCTAATGCAGATATCCCCAAATCTCTTTCTAAATGTAGAGCCAGACAGCTTACCTTTCAGAAGGTCAAACTCCTGAAAGAAGAAATTCTTGTTTACGTTAAAATTACATAAAATATAACACATAAAAGCATGGCTACTACATTGCAAAAAAAAAAAAAAGACAAAGTGTGAGAGTGTGAGATACCTTGTTAAAGGTATCATAATTTGAAGGAATAATTAAGTAATTGTACTTCTGAAATAACCACAATGGCTACATTGGAAAGACTACCCCCACACAGACACACTTTCATTGCTGTGGTGTGGAATATCCCTATGGCCCATTTGGGTCAGCTGTCCCGACCATGTCCCCCGGCACTTCTTGTGTACCCCCAGCCTACTCCCTGGGGGGCCGAGGCTGTGCAACCACTCTTTGTCAATAGCTGAAACATCGGTGTGTTCCCAGCACTGTTTTCGTCACAAATCCAAAGCACTCCCTGGGTTGCTGTGAAGTTGGCTCCATCCCAGCCAGACCCAGGCAATATCTTTCCCCCTGTAGCTTGTGATTAGGAGGGCAGGTGCCCGTCTTACAAAGAGGGACGTAACAGCATCATCGTGAACTGATTTTCAGATTGCATCAGCCTAAATGTTTAAATGCATCTGAACATTAAATATGACTACAGAAACTAATTCTTTCTCTAAAAATACATGTGGCGGTTGATTTTCCATGCGTGGGGATCCCTGCCAGCTAAACGGCGTTAGAACTGCCACTGAGCGAAGTCCCTCTGTTGACTTCAGTAGATGTCAATGCTCATCCTTACACAAGGAGAAAGGGGTTCACTAAGGATTAGAGAGGGGGGAAATTTTTAACAAATATATTTCTAGTTAGTATTTCACGGGGGGGAAAGTGTATTTCCTTTTAAGTAATTGAATACTCACAAACAGCTACTGGGGCTGGAAATGTAACTCCTGCACTGCACAGCTGGGAGAGGAATTACATTAAGACACAGTCAAGAAAGCGAATTCAGACTAACAAAAACTTTGCGTGTTGTCTCTCCAAGATATTTTAAACACAGAGAACAAATGTAAGTGGCCTGCTAGGATTCAGTCTTCCTATGTGTCTTTTAAATTTTCGTGCATTATTTTAACATGTTTTCTGAAAGAACCCACGTTTTTGGCTGGCTTCAAAAGTAGGCCATTGAGTTGTAAACAGGAGAAAATTCTGGCATCACTTAGGGAAATAAAAGTTGCGAGGATAAGAACACAAGGTAGCAAGCGAAAGTGAACTTTTACTCCAGCTTGGCATTTGCTCAGTTCAGTGGTTAATGGTAAATAAATTACAGCAGCATTATAGTAAATTGTAGAAGCATTATAGAAGTATAGAGGGAAATACCTGTCAGTGGAAATAAGAATTTTGTCATTCATAGGGAAATAAAAATATTAGGAAGAAATTAAAAAGAAGCCTTCAACTCTCCGATTTTTAGGTAAAATAATAACTGTTCTATAACCATAGTACAATTGTACGGCTGCTGTATCTAGAAATTTCTTGAAGTATTAGCTAGCTTGTTTTGTTTTAAGTAGAAGGGCAAAAAAGGAAAATTGTTACAAAATTGGCAGTAGTAGCTTATTTGTTTGTCCTGAATTAAAAATTTAATTAAAGTTAATTTAGCAGTGTGTAAATTTATGTTGTTGGATGTGTAAAAGCCCGCATCTCAATGCTTTATTTGCAGTGATCGACACGTTGGAAAAACTTTCTCCAAATCATCCTCCTTCATAGATTATGTCAGAAAGTCTCTGAAAAAGCTGGAACTGGATGATTCAAAGGTGAGTCACTAAATAGAGACTGCATGAAATCTTTATATCCATGTAAGTTCTTGAAGTCAGCATCACAATGCAATGTATAAGCTGCTGAGTTGTTTTAGTTTGTATATTGCTGTAAAAATATAATGCATTCTCATTTTTATTAATAGTAATAGAGCAAACCCATACTTATTTTATGTATTAAAAAAAACCCCAACCATATCCAAGTTGTGGTTTTTCACATTTTTTTCAAAATAGACCTCCATATATAAATTCTTTAAAAGATTTTGTTTTAAAATTACTTTACTCTAATCACTTTATATAAAACAAATCCTTTTTTGTGGTGCTCATGGTCAGAATTTTTTTAAGCCTTTCCAGTATTTCTGAAGTTAATCCTACAAATCTCCTTTGAGGCAAAAAAAATGTAATACATACTTTATTTTATACATGCTGTCATTTAGAGGTAAATAGACGTTTGAGATGCTGAGTGAAGCAGGCATGAAGAACTTCTTGCCTGTACTGATACTGTACAGCCTGATAAAAGTAACTCTTGCACCCTTTTAAATCTGGCTGAAATACTATCCTGTACAAACATGTTACTTTTTTGTCTGAACTTAAGTTTAAACTGAAAGTGATCCAAGAAAACACAAATAATGAATCACATAGTAAACGCTTTGACCCCTTTTTATTTTCATTTTTTCTGCAGCAATATTGTCTTGATCCCTTTGGACACCTTTTGAAACTGAAAAATGTAACATTATAGCAAGATAGGCAATTCCATCCGTGCAGTGTGTTTCCCTTACAATATAGTTCCCAAAGTATTTCCAATTTATTTTAGTCTTTAGACAGTTTCCTTAAGTAGCCTTTGAAGATCTTTGAAGGCTTAATACTATTTTTTTTCTTTAAATTAATAAATGTTAAGGATAAATATCAAGATTTTTAAATAACTTTCCTAGATAGACAAAAAAAAAGTAAATAAAAAATTGAGATTTAAACTTATAAAAACTTCCAGAGATTTTTTTACATTCTTGAGTCTCTTGTCCTAGTACTACAACTGCTAAATTGGTCAACAGATGGCAACATAGCATTAGGCATGGAATATGACTGTGTGAAGGTCACAGCCACTCTCTGAGAACAGTTTGTGCGATGTTAGAGATTATTAGACTGATAATTAAAAAAAATTAGTACAAATCAAAAAAGTAGGAGCGGCAAGTACGTGAAATATTTAAGGTAAATGTTGTAGTAGTCTATGGTAAAGCAGTGCTTAAAATCTGTAGTCAAAATGTCAAATCACTTAAAATTTGCCAGGCACATCAAACCATGAACTAGGAGAAAAATGCAAACCCAAAAAACAAGTAAACACAAATGACACTGGAATCATGCTTTAAGAAAATAAGCATTAAGAAAAAGACTTATGCCTGAAGTTCACTGTCTTTTAAAAGGATTATATTTAATTCTCTTCGCAAATTGAGTTAGCTGTTTGCTTCTGTGTACAAGAAGGCACTAACATCATGCATTAACCCCAGCTGAAAGTAACTGCTAAAATGGTGTCTTCCTCAGTATGTCTGCAGTCATCCCAAAGCAATAGCGGGTTGTTTGTGCAATAATCAGTTTACTAAATCATTGATTAAACTTTGCTGGTAGCGAGTTATACTTTCTTTTCTGTAAAACCAGTAAGCATAGAAATTTTGTGTCAATATGTCTGATTTTAGACAGGCCGCCTTTTGCTAGAAAAGGTCTGAAGAAATGCAAGTTGCCCTGAGAGAAAGATGTCTGTCAACACTACTTCAAGCTGCACATGTTTGTGTGGTTGCTAAAGACCCGATTCAAGTAAATGCTCATTTTTGCTTATATTTCTCCTCATTTTTATGCACAGCTGGCCGCATACTGAAGACTGATTTTTATGCTGATCTAAACGGTATTATTTTTTATTTCCCAGCTATGTTGAAATTTGCAGCGGCACAAAACTGTGCTATTTTGATACTACTGAGAGGAAAGTTGTTACTGCTCCCTCAACAGTGGTTCTGACACTGCAGTTTTCATGGTGGAGTCAGCACTACATCCACACAATATTGCAGAATGTGTTAAATTCCTCTCTTCAGAAAAAAAATACTTACATAGCTAAAAATGTGATGAAGCCTAAACATTTGCTCTCAAAGACAACAAAAACCAAAGGGAAATTTATGCAGAATTTGATTTTTAGCTCTGTTTTTAAAAATGAACAAAAGAGCAGCTGTACTGCAGAGACCAAATGTCTACTCTGTCTCCGGCAGTGGCCAAAAACTGATGCCTTGGGAGGCATACAAGGCGAGAGGAAGCATATATGAAGGATTCTTCCAGAATAATCCGAAGTGTGTCTGTCATTCACAAAAAAAGGAGGCAATCAATGTCTTCATGCATAAATTTATTTAGGTGACGTTAAAAAAACAGCTAAAACTTAGTAACACTGTGTGAGAAAAAATTGTTTGCATACAAGTTTCTGGTTTACATGTGGAAAAATATTTTTTAAAAAATGTAAGTCAGAAAACTGCGAGTCTCAGGTCTTTTACTGTGCTTATGAGAACACTGAAGAGAGTTTAATCTCTGCATGATAATAAATGTACTGGGAAGTAGAGGGGTAGTGGCGCTAAGTTTTTAGGAGTCACTGCCGCGGTTTGGGAGCTTGGCGTGTATGATAAAGTCATGGATGGTTTTGATCACTGTGGCTGAATCTGGACTGTAGGACACAAATGTCCTTCCAAACTTGTGGTTCATGATGAGCATCACAGCTGCTTCCTTTATAGACACCAACGCCTCTGTTCCTGTTCAGGGGGTAGCACTGGTGCAATCCAGTCATTTTCCAGTCTGGAAATACGTGGAGGTAGGATAAAGAGTGCAAGTGCATAAGACACCTAACCTGCCTTGGTACTAATGTATGTAAGTGCGTGCCTTTTGCTAATTATAGAACTGATGAAGACTCTTATCAGGTATAAATATCCAATCAGTAAGTTAATTTTTGTTCTTGTTTTTCAGTAATCTGTACTGTTCTTTAATCCTACCAATTATTCATGTGAACAAGCCCCTCTGTCTCTTTCATTTTTGAAATAGATGTGAAGATCTTTGCTTATTTGAAATAAGAACCAGACTCTTTATGAAAAGATTGTCAATCAATCAGAAGTGAGACAAAATAGTAAAATAGTTTTTCTACAAAGAAAAAGCATTTATCAGTCCCCTTCATTGTTACAAGTTACTGTTCAGGGACTGAAGTTTCCTATTACCTTAGCCAAAATAATTTCCTCCATTGTGTTTCTTTTCAATGTGGAAGGACCTGTCAAGTCCAGGTTAAACACGGAGATGCAAATGAACTATTTTTCTTCTGACTTTGTTACTGGACTGTTCCTTTCACACATCTCTCCTCCTCAATAGTAAAGCTGAGACATACACCATGACTACTGAATGTCTGACAGAATATTCTCATTTCGTGAGGGCAGAGAGAGGTCTTTTAGTGTGAGCTTGATGCTTCACAGGTAAGGTTATATTGCTTCTAGCTCCAGAACTAATGGAATTGCTTTGTGGGCCATGGCTCCCTGCACGGGGCTTCAGTCATTGGTGTGGATGCACACCAAGGCAACATTTTATTCCTGGTTGTTTCCTTTGCTCACTCTGTTCCTATACACTCCACGTTGTATGGGCAGAGCATTCAGTGTCACGCAGATGGGAGAGAAATTCTTTCTATCAGAAGATTTCTTTCCCGTTTTATTCACTGTTTACCTAATTTAACACGACTGTGGGACTCTCCCTTGAGAGAATGAAGCATTCATCCCTGTTCTTTCTCCTAGGGGAGCTGGCCACGCTTACATTTGTTAACCTTGCCTCTTTCAACCAGCGAGAGCAATCGCTCCTTCCTCTTCAGCAGAACGTGTTTCAGCTCTGTTTGTAGCCACCTTGCAGATGGATTTAAAATGAAGCTTCTTTATTAATACACGTGGCTGTTGCTTAAGACCATAAGTGCTACAAACGGCACTGCCACAGCAAAATGTCCTTGCAAAAGCATTTATGTATTTCTAGAGTTTTTGAAGAAAAAACCACAAAACTTTCTTAAATTGCTTGGTGTGCTGGAGTTAGTGGGGTAGGTTAGCAAAAGGTCTTTCATAGTGTATGACTCTAAGGTAATTAAAAGGGGAAAGTGATTACAAGGTTAAAGCCTGGATGGATGTGTGTCTGGCAGAGCTGGGGATCCGTGACCCAGCTAGGAAACCATTTCTGCTAGTAAATGAGAGCCTCAGCGGGTGGAGCTGTTTAACAAAGAGAAGTTGGCCAGGATTCATGTAAAGTGAAGTCTGGGAATAAGGGGAGAATGCTATTTAATGCCACGTCCGATTGCAGGAAGATATACGGGGCTGGAAACACTCCTGACACATCCGCAAAGAAAAGCTATTATTCACTTTGATTTCATCTCCTGCTATATTCACACTATAGTTACTGCTATGGGCTAATAGCATATAAGGTAGTTACTTTGTCTTAGTCAAAATACTTCGTAAATCACTTAACCCTTTCAGATGTAGACATATGCTGGGGAGCTACAATAGCAATTTCAAAGGTAGGGTCACCTCAAGCTTTCATGCACAAAGAGAAGTTTATGTGCCTGTCAGCGAGTGCATTGTTGCAGATTTACTTGGTTGTGTTTAACCAAGCTTCCAAGTCTCCTGTGACTGGTGTTTTTCAGTTTTGAACAGTCAAGTGTCTGCCCTTAACATGAAGCTGGTGGGGCTCTTCCCAAGAACAGTCATTTATTTCACTGGTGCCCCATCTAACAACCTGAGATGAGATCTGCAACAGCAAGCAGATGGTGAATGCTCAGTTTCCACCATCGCCATTTGCTCTGACCCAGACTTCTTAAAAACAGCTGCTGCCCATTTGTCTTTTTCTGATCCTATGTTTCAGGTAGAGCATCCCAAAAAGATTTACAGCTGTCAGGTCTCAATGGGCCAGTCAGTAAAGGGCACTAGACCCGTCTGTGACTGGAATTGTACCCATCACAGTGGCATTTACATTAATAACACAGTAAGAGAAATCCATGTCCAGTAAAAGGCTCATTTATCATCTAAAGTAATTTAAACAACTTTGATATTTGATATATTATCTCTATCAATGTTAGACTCAAAATATTTCAAAGCCTTGATGTAGCTATGGATCTAAATTTAGATATAAGCAATAACTTCATGTATATTCTGCAGAGGTTATGTATTCAGAAGTATATTTAATTAAATAAATGTGTTAGTGCTTTCTTTCTCTACGACAACCAAGACTTTTTTGTTTATTTATAATTAATATTGAATTAATAATTAATTTTATGTAATTTTGTCTTATTTTTATAAGAATTTCTGAAATAATTACACATCATTCATTTATAAAATAATCCTTTTCCTACAAGAATTATGCTTGCATTTTTTATATAATTAAATAAATCCAAAGCGATCTGAAATACATTGGGCTTGCTACTTCAGTTTTAGTGGAATTTCTATATGGTTTTCATGTGCTACATTGGCTTTGTTTTGCAAACTCCAGAATATTTAATTTGGATGGTAAACCTGGTAGATAATACCGAAATGAAAATTTGTGTGAAAATATAATTTTTATTTTTTTCACTAATTAGTTATTTTTTGTCAGACTAAATTTGTTTTCTTTTGTCTTTGGATACTTTTTATATAGTTAGTGTGAATAGTTGATACATGTTTTGTGTAACAGTAGTTATTTTTTTAAAACAGTGACACTTTTTAAGAAAACACAAGAACATGCATATGTGACTTTTTCCTTTCATTTTGATGAAGTAAACAACTAACAATAACATTAGCATACATGTAAAGCCCAAAAACTAAGTAGCTGAGCTAAGTGATCTCTCGGTGCTATAACTATCAAGCAATAAATAAAGTCAAAAGCCTGAGTTTTGTAAGACAGTAATAAAATAACTGGTGCTGTTGGCTTTTTTAAAAATAAAATAAGGACATGTTAATTTTAAAAGTAACTGGTTTTACACTTGGAGCATATATATGTGATTGTATTACAAGCTACAGTGATTTATCACTGGTTTAGAACCGCATTTTTAATATATATTTCCTTTTTATAATTGCTCAGATGGCAGAATGAGCATGGTTTAAGGAGATGTCTTCTCTTATTTTAAGTTGAGGCAGTTATTCATGTTAGCTAAATCTATATTTAATATATTGGGCTCAGTCCTGAATAAATTTTCAGCAGACATAAATTATACTGTACTTGCTTGCATTTATTTACATAATAGTGGTCTTTTTAAAATTAATACAAAAATAGTTCCAATTTGCTGTGTTCAGATTCCTATAGTATTAGACAGAAATGCTTTAGTTAAAGCACTGCAAAGCCAAGAACTGAAAGACGCGACTTTCAAAGACTTCTCCTAAGATAATTAGATGTCCTGATCACATAAATGCTTTGCGAGAATGCGGTGGTAAATGCACCTTGCAAATAGTTTCACAGTGAGCGGCTGGGAAAATGTTTGGAAACACCACTTGATTTTCCTGGGATCCATCCCTAAGGTTGTATTTTCCCCCTTTCCAGACCAAACCAGGAACCTTCTTACAAGCCTTTAGAAGCTTTGTGGTCCTTTTGAGGAACGTGCAGGGGGAAGCCCTGTCCTCCCATGTTGACTCTCAGTCCTACCTGTGTCATGAGCTGTCCTGGTTTTAGTCCCTAATCGTGTTCTACTCATGTAATGGTGAGTAGGCTTTGAGGATATTCCTTCCCATGTCCACACCTGTGCTTCTTGTACAATACCATTTGCAAATTATCACGTATATTTCCTAGTTTGGTCCTACACCAGCTGTGCTTTGGATGTTCTGATGTTCTTCTGAATCATTGAACTTGAACACAACTATGTCAAAATACGTTGAGCAGAATGTTTTGCATGTTTTTTCATAATTTTAAACCATATAATTAAGAGACACACTGCTCTATACACATCATTGACAAGCAATGTTGTAATTAAATGAACAAGTGAGCCTGGGACAAGATAAAAAGCCTCTTTCCTCATGGAGCTTGTCAGGATAAGTTGCATTACAGTATTTAGGGAGCTGCATTTTTTTAAAAGGAGGTGTTTGGGCAGTTCCATCCTTCCTAGAAAATGCTTAATGAGGTTTCCATGGCCATGTGAGAACATTCTGAAGTAATAGACTGATCTTTACTTTTTTGACTTTTAATATAGACTATATGTTTAAATTTTCGCAGGCAAAACTAGTTTTTCCTATGAATTTCTGATTTACTGACCTTACAAGATTTTGACCAAAGGAGCATGGGATTCTCTAAATCTATCCAAAAGGACTGGTTGAGTGAAGAATTTCTAAGTTTAAATTCAGCACCAATATGAACTTTTTAGCCAAATGGATTTCTTATTCTTCCTAAGCTCAAATGGCTGAATATATTATTCGTTTCTCATCTGTAATGTTTCTCATTTTCTGAAAATTGAGTCTTAACTACAGAATTACTAGTGGCAAATTCATAATTTAAGTTTTAGTGTGGTATGCTATTTGAGATACCAATGAACTAAACGAATTTCGTTTTCAAATAGCTTTATTGGAAGAATGCTAAGTGCCACCAGAATGTTTCCTGAGAACTTTGTGATGGTCCTCTTTTTTTCTTTTATTTCATTTCTGTCAGGTAAATTGCATTGCAAGAAGCTACTTTCTTGGAAGTGAAATATTATTAAGGTAGACGACACTGTTGCTACTATGAAAAAAGTATGACTGTCTCTTTTGCTATAACGAAACATTTAAGACACCTTCCCCTCTTCTTTGGCATTTATCAGTGTCTTTTAAAAACACCATTGCACTGTGTTCTGTTATGAAGCTAATAATATGCCCACCTTGACTAAATATGTTACAACCTTCACCTCTTTAATCCTCCCAAACCACAGTGCTTCTAGGAAGCCATCCAGGGGGGATACTGAAAGAGATAAAGATACATCTTTTAACTGGTGATGCAGTAAGATTGTGCCACCTATCCTGTGGGATCTGCACTGGATCTATCTGAGCTTCTGTAGATCACATAATGCATCCTGTTTTCACACTGGCCTGAAAATATTGATATAATGTGAACCAATGATGAATTGCTGTATGAGAAAAAATGCAGCCATCATTTTGGTCAGCGTTTCATACAGGGCTGTTTGAGGTTTACAATGACTTCTTTCAGTAAGACAGAAAAGATGACATTGGGTAAATGGAGATGATGGGCTTCTCTTAGCTTGCCGTAGAGTGTCCCTTGACTTGTAATATCTCCTCAGCAATGACTAGAGGAATATCATAAAATGCAGTTGGCAAATGAAGGGAAGTAAAAGGTAGAATATAATTGTGTGGCTGAATTTTACTGTTGTTTTAAAAAGTGTTGAAAAACACATACTTAAGGCTGGGGAACTGTCAGTAGTGGAATTGTGTAATACATTAAGACATGAACTAACCTGAATATATACAACTATATTGGGAACTAAAAATGAGAATTTTTGCAAAAATTGGTAAAGAGGGGGATTTTTAACCTGAGATTTGTTATAATCTTGATGTGTACCCTGCACAAATTCAGTGTTTGTATCTTTAAATGAGACTGAATACCTCAAACTTTTCTGGTCTTTGCTTGGATTATTTCTAATTTTGATGCTTTTTATTGTGTATAGCCATTGGGCAAACATGGAGCCAGAGCCAAAACAATACTTGCTGCTTTCCAGGAATTCTAACATGGCAATTAACTGAGTCTAAACAGTCAAAAAATGAAGGCAGTAAATGAATTTACACACCTAATGCATTTTACAATTGTTGGAGAGTTGACTTTCTCAACTGTTTTCTTGGACAGAAGGAATTTCAGGTCACAGATTTCCCGGTTCATTTGTTAGTTAGGGAAATACTAAATGAAGGCTCAGGTAGCACTTGTATTACAGCCCATAAAGTGTATGTGCGTAATGCTGTTTTCAAGTATAATTGTTTTTCAAACAGACAAAACACTATCACAATTGCGGTAGCATAACATCTTAGTCTGACAAGGAATCTTAAGAGATGTGACTTTTATTTCAATTAGATATAAATAATATAGATTGCATTCATTTGAAATGCACTTTAAACAAAGTTGTAGGTAAACTTAAGTTCCTCAGTAATTTCATTGTCTGTTTTACAGTATTTTACACTGTATTGCATTACATTACATTATTTTTAACTACCTCAGTCATGGGAAAATCATAAAAAGTTGCGGTATGGTACGGTCTCCCAAGTGTTTTGAACTGATCTAAGACACTGCTCTGCTAAAAGGGTTGTCCTTACTTGCTTTCTTGTACTCATGCTGGCGTTCATGACAACGCTAGTACAAGAAGAGAGGGGAAACATGGAAATGTGCAGTCAGCGCAGGGGAAGGCAGTCCCTTGGAGGCAGCAAAGAGGAATTACATCTGTTTAAACAGGCTGTGGAACAGCATCCTTAGGCTCTGTCTCTCCTCCGTAGGGCCCGTGCAGCGTTGGACAGTAAAAGACACTTTTGTTCAGTCACAATACTCTTAGTCTGGGGAAAGGCAGAACTCTGACAAAATACTCTCTGGAGAAATGTTGAGTGCGGTATCACTTGATTGTCACACACCTTGTCCCCGAATGTTCGCTTTTCAGCCGGCATTTGTGGGATTGCAGCCTAACTTGGGTGTGCTCAGGCGTGTGGTACCTCACCCGCTCTCCGGGCTCTGTTGGCAGCCTCCTGGTGTTCACAACAGATGAGCCTGGCCTGTGGTATAGTTTTAGTGCCACCTCCAGCATGTGGGATAGCTATAGCTAGCTCAATGGAGACCTTCCTACCCTCTAGTTCCTCTTGGTTGTTTCAGTTATTTGAGCGGCCAGACCAATCCACAAAGAAATTAGTTAGAAAGAAAGCATGCGCCACCATCACAGCGCAAAGGGAGGAGGTGCTTTTGTTCACAACCTGATAAAGACCAGGAAACATGGTAGCTAAATCAGCAAAGAAATACTGGCCAAAACCTCTCTGTATGTATTGAAGGTTACTTGAATATCAGTAGCATAAGCTAGATCTTTGAGTGCAGAATCATTATCAAGACACGCATATGATATATGTATGTGGGTGTTTTCGTGCGTTTTCACTCAGGCCATAAGTTCATAGTATCACCATCTTAATGTAAGAAAAAAACTTCACTGCATGTATTTAAAGAATTTTTTTTGGATACACAAATGTGTGTCAACCCTCCACAGACACAGAGAACAGTTGCCTGGACAACTCCAGTGGCTAAATGGGGCTTGCTTTGCATGTGTTAGTGCAGTTCTGTACCTGAGAATGCAAACAATAATTTACTCCTACTTCACCTTGGAAGGACAGCTGAAGATTGTGTTGGTACCTTTTAAGAACTGAAGCCAGGTGGCAAGCTGGTCCAGTTTCAGGCAAAGCCAATGTTATCTGGTTTTTAGTCTTCCTCCAGTAAGTTGACCACCTGGCTAGGTACCACTTACCCTTTTCATGCCCTTTTCTATCAACACTTTCTCTCTTTTCCAGCTGGGCTGTTGCTTTCAATTGGTTCACTCACCAAACTTTTAACTGAGGCACAGTTTGGAATAGTACCTAATCTATCCGTGACAGCAGGATGCATTCAGTCGGAATGTGTAATGAGCAAGGAGGGAGTAGAAAAGCATTTGGGCTCAGTACTTGAGTATGTTAACATCCAAGAGATGTTTTTGACCTGGCTTTTTACTTGCCAAACATTTCACAACTTGTTTTCTTTTAATTTGAATGCTTCGTGTTGAAAAATGGAGAACATGAAGGAAGCAAAAGCAGAATCGCATTTCTACAAACACAGATATTTGTATTTTAATTCCAAATAGCCTGTAATTTCAAAAATCCGTTATACTAAAACCCTTTTAATTCACAGTTGAAATGAAAAGCTTATAGGGCAGAGGTTTGTTTTGTTTATCTCATAACTGATATGTTTTAGTTGGTTTGACTCTTTGGAGGGGAAGAAAATAAAAAAACAAACCCACCCTCAGATATTTGCACAGCTTTATTGGAAATAAAATAGCAACAAGACTAAAAAAGTCCTATTAGTCCACGTTAGTACTGCCAGATCAGCTACTCAGCCTTGCGTCTGTAATTGTGAAAAAGTACTTTCTAAATTAAAAAAATATGACTGAAAGACTACAAAAGTTTTTCTGACCCATCCCCTTGTTTTAAGGCAGCGTTAGAATTTTGTGTCATTCCTGAAAAATATTTGTCAAATCTTCTTGAAGTTTCCTGTGGTGGAGACTGAAAACCTCCCCAGTCCTTAATTAACCTCAAAGAGAGAAAGTTTCTTCAAGGTTTTGGATGAATTTTCTTTTGTTGCAATGCAAGCCCATTAGTTCTTATCCTATCCACTGTAGACACAGTGAACAAACTGTTCCCTGCTTCTTGGTGATAGCCTTGTAAAAACTGTCATTGTGCCCACTCTCAATTTTCTCTAATTTAGCCTGATCAGTTCCAATTCTCGGAGTCTTTCTTCATAGGTCATGTTTTCTAGATCTCTGATCTCTTTTCTCTCTCAGGGCTTTTTCAGACAGTTCATTTCTTTCTTTGAAATCTGATGCCCAAAAATGGATGCAGGATTCCAGCTAGAGCTTTCCCACTGCCAAGGGGAGTTGAAGGATTGCTTCCTGCACTTTGCAGGCTGCTCTCCCATATGTGTCGCAGAACAGTGATTGCTTTTTTTTGCAGTAGCACAACTGTGACTCTTGCTCAGCTTGTGATCTGCTTTATCTCCCAGACTGCCATTTGGCGTTCCCCATCCTGAACAGCTGATCATTTCTGCCCGAGCGTAGTCCCTTCTGCTTTTTCTGTACAGCGTTTCAAACTTCTTTTATAAGCAATGCTCCAATTTCTGAAAATTATTTTAAGTTCTAGCAATGCTTTCCTGCTGCACATTTGCAGACTTAATTGATGTGGTTTCTATTCTATTGTTTGAGTTCTTAATGAAAGTGTTGCATTTGGTAATGGACCTCCAGTCAGCAGGTCTTTTCAGTTGTTCAAAGGCACATTAGTAGCTACTCTCTGGTTACGGTCATTCAAACAGTTTTCACTCGCTTTATAATATTTCAATCTAAACCTTGTTTCTTAAATTTGCTTACAAAATTCTTATGTGAAATGGTGTCAAAAATTTTGCTTAAATCAAAATACATGGCAACCAGTTGTTTTTCTTTGTTGTGAATCCCTTCACCCTCCTTACAAGCGAAGCAGACTGACTTGAAATTTGTTCTTGACAAATCCATGTTGACTATTACTCATCTGCTTATCTTTCAGTGTTTTTAAATTCTTTATTTGTTCCATTTTTTTCAGTGCATTGAATTTGAACTGACTGTAATAAAAGACATGTCGACTAGCCATCTGACATACCATCTTTGAGAACTTCTCAGTAACAATGAGTAATGGTTTGAGGTCACTTCATTCCCTTCTTGGCCATCCTAGGATGAAGTTGATAACACATACCTGATTTGAAAACCTTATATTTGTGAAAATGTTCTCTAGTTAGTTTCCCTATTTTAGGCTGATATTTTACTTCTTTGCAACTGGATTAGCCACATGCTCTCAGATGACTTTTCTAATAAAAGTGAGCAAAAACGTATTAAACACTAAAGCTTCACTGGTCTTTTGTCATAGAATCATAGAATCATTTAGGTTGGAAAAGACTTTTACGATCAAGTCCAACTGTAAACCTAACACTGCCAAGTCCACCACTAAGCCACGTCCCTAAGTGCCACATCTACACATCTGTCGGTACCGTTACTTTTCTGCTAAGTTGTGGACTAGCTCTTCCCACAGCCACAGCAGAGTAGCCATACTGCAGACTCCCAATACTGAAGTACATCAGGCTCTTTCAGGTCTGCTCTTTCGAGCAGCCTCCATCACCAATAACATTGCAAACCTACTTCCCACTCCTCTGACAGGTTCCTTGAGTGGCCAGCTCAGCTGTCTTGTTTAGCGTCCGGGGCCGTGGACAGCAGAAGGGTAGAGACATCATGACCTTTAAAAATTGGAAAATGTTGTGGTCTGGCTGCCGTATAGAGAACCTATAGCTACCTGCTGTGGTGCACTGGCCACTGAGAGCTGAAAAGGGAAGGGCTTTTTGGCTCAGTCAAGTTCTTGAGCTGCTTTTGTATCAAATTCAGCCCCAAACCACAGCATTTACAGTCATAGTGGCAGTGCTGGCAGTGTTGCGTCAGGTGATTGGGAAAAGGAGAGGGGAACATATAGTACTTCAAAGTAAATAGAGAAAGTTTTATTTTAAAGACTGGTAACTTGAGGCACAGAGAAGCAAAGTATTATTTCCATAACCTGACAATAGGTTTTGCACTGTGAAATACCATAGATCCAGGAGCCTGGACTGAAGCATGTTACTCTCACCCCAGAATCCACTCCTCAGCTATTTAAATAAATCTCCTGGGGACGGGGGTGTGCAGGGGATAAGATATATGGGAATGGAAATGAGAATGTTATCTCCACTTTACTGTGTAATACTCATTTAAGAATGGCTAGAGGTTTCTGAATAATGAATGTGTCTCAGTATTTCATGTCAGTGCAAAATGCTGTCTGAAGAACAGTTATTGTAAATGAGAACTGAGAAACAGCTATTGGAAAATTATTATAAACCTTAGGAAAGTGCTAATTTCGAAAACAAAACACGGATTTCATTTTGTAGTGTGACTTTCAATTAGGAAAAAAATATTTCATTTTAAAGTTCTCTTGAAAAAGTAACTAGAATAACTGTGATATCTTTTTTGTTTGTTTTTAATCTCTTGCAGCTCCCAGACAGCTGTATAATGGATTACTATGAAAAATACAAGCACAGAATGAATGAGCTTGAAGCATTTAATATGGTAAAAGTTGTAGGATTAATACTATTACCTTGTATATATGCGCTAGTGTGGAACAGAGCCCTGTTAAGCTTTATGTGGCGGTGGACTGTCTTACGCTGTGGTATGCAATCTCAAAAACAAAGCAGCTCCCCCTTCCAAACTTTGGAGCGTATCCTATTCCAAAACTATATTAGGTGTTCAGTAAAATAATAAAGCAAACACACGGAAGATTCTTTTTCAAGAGGGACTATTACCCTGGAAAATGAAATGTCCGTCTCCTTTTAAACCTAGACTGGTCTCCATGCAGTTATTTCATAAAAATTCTTTTTGTTAAAATTCATTATTTCCCTCTTTAAAATTGTTCTGCTTCAAATAATATCATTTTCTTGTTGGACAGTGTCTCAAAACCAACTAAATAACATAGTTTCCTGGCTTTATGGCATTCCATGTATTTTTGATCTTTAATATAATCTGTTTTGAAGATGTCCATCCCACAGGGAAAATTGGCAAGGTGACATTTGTACAACAGAACGGCTAGAAAATGATTGACCTTCCTGGAATTATTCTGTGGAAGCGTAGCCATTTGGAGGTGTATTGTCTCTCTTTCCCAAAATCATTATAGCATATAATCTTTCTTTCAGCTGAAGGTTGTTCTGGCTCCCTGCATAGAAGTTTTGATACTTCTGGATCGTCTTTGCTACCTCAAGGAGCAGGTATTTTTGCATTATATTTTATGATACCTAAAGGCTACATCAGTGAAATGAGACTATTTCAGCCAATTTATTACTGTGCAGACCAAAAGTCTCTGTTGCAGAATTATTATTCTCATCATATTTGCCAAAGTATAAGCGTTCATGCCATTTAGTATAAACATATGCCCAGCAGATGTTTTTATTTTCAGCAAAGCGGCAACAGTAAAGTTTATGTTCTTTTAATTGTATGGTAATTACTAGTCAATAGACAGTAAAAAATAAATTAATTAAATATGCAACAAATCTCATTTTATACAACGTATTGAGATACTTAATAATTCAAAAGAATATTGGAAATGCTAAACAAACATTGTGCTGTACATGCTAGACCTTCCAATGAATATGTTTTAGAACATATAATTCAAGAAATCTTGAATTACATCCAGAATGTTTATGATTTCCTTTTATTGTTTTTTAATTAAGATCAATGATGAGAGAGGGTGCACTTTTTCCAACTGTATGGGTCAACTGAGGTACATTTGACTAACATACAGCCTGGATATATTTTACAAGTGTAGACCTGGGATATAATAAGCAAATGCTACTACATTTACTCCATGATGATTTATATTACAGTGTTTCTGCTAACACTAATTTTGAGCTTGGCCTGATTAACTCAGAAGCAGCAGTCATACTTTCTCTGCACCAGTAAACATTTTCCAGACAAATAATAATTCGCTAGGAGGAAATAGTAGCATCTTCCAGCTTCTGCTCTGGGCCACAGTCAAAATAGAATTTTGAAATAAATTTTAAGGCCATTCATGTGAACAGCTCTGGTTTTCCACCATAAACCTTTCATTTTAACAGCTCCATTTTATCATAAGTAAAAATTCAATTTATTCTCTGCCACAGTACACTTGGAACAACTGAGTTGTAGTAAATGTATGCTTTTGTTCTGATATTTTTACAGAGAGGCAATTCGAAATATTTAAATAATGATGTATTTTCCCAAATGCCAACCAGTTATAAATCACATAGAGATCTGTATGATTTCCAAGACAGGAGATCAGACTTGCTGCATTTAGCACTAATTTACCTTTTCTAAATGTGATATACTCATTGATTTAATCTTGTACTGGTTGATTCACAAAATGTGTTTACGAAGAGAAAACAGAAATGATAAAAGCCATATGCAACATGAAGACCAGATCCAGCTGGCCTGATTAATTTGAAAAGTCAGTTAATTAGCTTCAGTACTAGAATGTGCTGCATAAAATGAGTAGGACTTGATCCTTAATATCTCTGCTCTAGTTCAACTGAAAAAAAGCTTTATTGATGAAGGGGGTGGTAAGCTATCATTTGATAGTGCCAGAAATCATTTAATGACTTTAAAATACATCCTATTTTATGTGTCCTTTTTTTCACAATGAACTTTCCATGATTTTCTTGTTAGATAAGTGTTTTTCCTGCTTTGCATTAAGGATAATTTTTTTTTTCAATTTTGTATTTCAAAATGTGGACCTATTACCATATCTTAGCTCTTAAGTCAAACACATTTTTATGTACTTCATTCATATATCATTTTACAGGACAACATTGCCTGGTCTGGACTTGTGAAGTTATTTGATCCCGTGAAATCCCCCAGATGCTATGCAGTTATTGCTCTGAAGAAACAGTCATGTTCTTAAGTGGAAGCAAATTGCAGATAGGTTGAAACCTCTGAACTGATGCTGCTGTTTCCTCACTTCTATTCTGTTATTTTTAATCGATTCCTCAAGTACACTGTTTGCTTTTCAGCTGCAAAAGTAGAAAGTGCGATGCCTCTTTGAATCATGAGAAATAAATATCTCCTTTATAAATACCATTGCTTCCTTATGTCAGTTATTAAACAATGTTGAACATCTGGTTTTATTATAAAAGTTACGACCCATATTATGTGATTATTATTTTAAAATAATTTTTATGCTTCTTCTTTTTAAGGCATTATACTATGTATCAATGCTCCTTCACTTGATATTTCTAATCACAAGATCATACCTTCTCAATTTTTACCAGCGGCTGGCATCAGCAGTCTCAGACTAGCCTCGCCTTTTCCTTTTCCAGATTGAGATGGTGCGTAGTAGAAACAGGAAAATAACCTGCACCGTAAACAAGAGGTTGGTAGACTAAGTAGGATCTCTGTACTTCCCTGTTCTGCAGGTCATCGGGACCAGCTTATTTATAGAGCAACCTAGAAGAGCCTAGATAATAACCACCTGCAAAGAGCAGTTGTGTATTAACCCCTTCTTCCTTCAGGAACGTTCCTGGCATGCACTCGTCTGCCTGTCATGCTGAAAGAAAAAAATGCGTGTGCTCTAATCCAGTGGGAGATTTCCCAGTGCTTAAGAGTCAGCTGCCCTGCCAGGGTTCACTCTGTAATCCTTGAGTTGTATCAGAAAGCTATTATCTGGCTAAATGTGTGGGGTATAAATACTTTGGTACCCAAATGAATTGAAACTTGCTCGGCAGTTTCTCGTTGGCTGTACTGCATTCATGAGTGGGAAATTTATTTGTTGATGCATTTATCTCAATGGGTTGCCTAATTAAACTTGCAGATTTTCCATCAATTAAAAAAGAGAAAAGTTTCTATTCTTAGTCCTAGTGCTTTTATTAGAATTTTCCAGCATATATAAAACATAATTAACTACCAGCGCACAGAAAAAACGTACAACAAATAAATAATAAAATGCAACATTAAAGACGAAAAGGGGAGAATGGCAACTTTGGTGGGCAGAAGATGAGAATAACAGAAAATATTTTTGTATTAATTATACAGTGACAGTAATAGTCATGGGAATCAGGCTGAGATTCAGATGTGAGTAGGAGCAAATTCTATTCTGTTTCAGTCTGCAACATATAATGAGAGCTTGTGAACACGGCCATTCAGGAAAAGAGAAGTAAGGTCTTTTTCTAACAAGTCACATCTTTCTTGTTATGTTCACTTAGAAGAAATACCTTTTTTTTTTTGGTGGTGTAAGTTCACTGCTGTCTATTTTAGGACTCACAGTCCTTATTAGCTCCATGGATCCAGTATAAGCTTCTCACATTTGTTTGGTCCCAGTACGTTCAATCCTTAGAGCTGCTGAACACCTGCAGTACCCGAGGAAATTAGCAGAAGTTGCAGGTGCTCACAGCATCTTTGGAATAGAGCTAAGAAGAAAATGAGGCCTTCCGTATATGCCGCTTTTTGTTATATAGAGAGTACTGAGGAAACTAACAAGCTGGTAGATTCTTTTCCCAGGAGAGGAATCAAAAGAAATAAAATCCTTTCCTAATCTCCAAGGAAATTTGGAAGAAAAAAAACCCAGTAATATCTGATATAAAGAGTCAATCTAAAGTACATGATGTTAAAAAAGATGATCAAAAGTCTTAGAAAAATAGGTTTTGTTATATTATGTTCTGCTGAGACATGATGACTAATTAATAGTGAAGTGTTGGAGCGTTGTCATCCCAATCTTAAATGCTGTTGGAAAAATATACTTGGGGATGAAATTGCCTTTTTTGTGTCATGAATTGATTCTTCGGCTTTTTCAGACCAAACGCTAAAAACCAGGCATATAAGATGTCCAAACAAAGAAAGCACAGTTTCTTACTGAAAGCAAGTACTTAAAAGTACCCTGTTATGGCCCAAAAATCCTTGTTTCAGCAAGCCCCACCCGGTTTAATTTGAACACAGTTGAAATTGCATAGGGTACACAGACTATTGCTAATTTTGCGTGATATTTCAATGTGTGTAATGCTATCTAAATTCAAAGTTCAATCCTTATGACTACCTTAAGAGGACATTTGCAACAGTTTAGAATAACAAGCACATCTCTAGGATTAGCCCAAGTGCTTTTCCACTGAGTCAAAAAGGGCTGAATAAATTTGCATGCACCGCCCCCCCACCGCCCCCCCACCGGCAGCTTCTCAGGGTCTCTCAGTACTTTTCACGTACTTTGTAGTCTGTGCAGGCAAAGACAGAGGGGATGTGCTTCTTAGAATAATAACTATCAAGAGGTTTATATGACGAGTTTACATTCAGCAGAGTCAGTTGCTGTCTGCTCTCAAAGCTGTTTTGAAGCTTTGGATGCCTGAATACCTATGAGCTATTGTTTACATAATGGAAAAATCCCTGACAGTAATCAGGGTGAATAAAACTATTTTTCTTCATGGTTATTGCCAGAAGTTCTTCCATAATGTAAACCATATCCTAAATATGATCAAGTCTTTTGATAGAAAAGAATCTCCATTTTCTTTCAGTGTGACGGAGGGCTATCTGTCTTGATATGCTCCGTAAGGAACAGGGGAAATACTTGCCTTCCCTCAGGTGTTTGCCTGATCCTCTTTGTGGCACACATATGCATTCAGTAGCAGATTTGGAGTGGTTTATTTATTTTTATTTTTCTTAGGGCTGAAACCTGTTCTTGGATGGAGGAACAACACTATATGCAGGGTATGTATGCAACCTCAATATCCAAGAGTATGTTGTAGCCCTAAGCTCTCCAAGCCTGCTTTTGTGACAATAAATTTTAATTCCGTAGTGCTGATTCATGCCTTGGAACAGCCCCCCCCCCAAAAAAAAAAAAAAGTTTGCGCTGTTTTAGTTTCTGGAATTTTAGTTTCAAGGTTTTTTCTGATTAAATATTAAATATTTTTTATTACAAATTATCTTCTTCATTGACATTATTCGTTAATTTACCGTTAAAACAACAACTATCCGCTTAGAGTTAAAATGCTTTTGCTATGTCATGATGGAGTTAAAATCTTGTGACTCAAAAATCTGTATGTCCTACGATGGTGTAAAATCTGCACAGGGGAAGCATGTTAATTGGAGCATTCTTTCCTATCAGTAGCTGCAGGTTCAGTTTTACTTTTTTCCTAAACACCGTCCTGCGTCATTATATTGCCGGGAACCACTGATACTAAGGGCAGGCGGTAAAACAGGACCAGCACCAAGAAAAGTCTTCCCTGCTCACATGTGAAATAGCCAGCTTAGTGCAATAAGTGCTTCAGACTTCCTATAAGCTTTCTATAAGCTATAAGTGCTTCAGACTTCCTTTTCTCTGGGAAGCAGATGAATGCTCAGTCTTTGTTAGCATCTTTGCATCTTTTTATCCCATGCATTTTTTCTTACTGATGTATGTCCTGCTTCTTGCTGATACATATGCTCTGAAAGAGAGGAATCCATGTCAAGCTACGAGGCGTGAAGAATATTCGGTGTCCGTAATCAAATCAGAACTGAAGTATAGTTGCCCAGACATTTAAATTGACCACCTAACCCTTAGGACTGTGACTTTATTTTCCTTATTTTCTGAGATCCATTGAAATTTTGCAGTTTCCAAAATTCCCATGCTTCCTGCCATATGGGAACATGGCCTAGTTCTCTGGGATCCAGCTGCAGTTCCCTCACCATCTGAAATAACCAACTCAGTTTGGTGGCTCTATATTCTGTATCTCCAGGCAACTGCTGAATAAGTTGGTTTCTCTGAATTTGCTTATCCCTGGTTGTTATCTTTTTCAATGTCATATTTCAGGGTACTTTAAGAAAAAGAGTAAAATCCTTCTGAAATTTAGGATGCCTCAGAGAAGTTGCACTGCAGTTATGCTTCTTGTTGCTTTCTCCCTTAAAGCCTTAAAATTAGTTCCTGATGGTCAGACAGATTAATAAGCACCAGACAGCCTGAGAGGCATAAGTTATTAAAAAATAATATGCACAATACCTTCTCTTCAGGAGTCTCTTTTGATTTAAGACCTCTGAGGCATTTTCTTCACAGAAATTCCAGTGGACGTTATCATTAAACTCAAACATCCAAGGAAACCCACCAATGTAATGAAGATTTGCCCCAAACTGTTAGAACATGCTGTTGCCCCAAACTGTTAGAAGATGCCAGCGTACACCTGCATCCTCCTCGAGGCTGTCTGCAATGTCTCTATCAGACTGGAGAGGAAGAGACACTTCTCTCGTGATCCCAGTGATGCTGTTTGTGAAATCTGCAATAGAATGACACTCTGCTCTCTGCATGTGTTGAAAGGCAACAGAACTCTTAGAATGGGTACATCTAACATTCAAAGATTTCTCCAGAAATCATTACTGAAATCCATTTAACAGCCTTCTTCAGTCGGTTCAGTCTGTTAGTTACTTCAGTTAATACTGACTGTCATTAGTTCTACATAGGTCTACAAAATTTTGTCCTGTGGTTTGTGTTCCACAGGTGGATCTTTCTCATAACACAGTTTTGTTACTCATCAAAACAGTCAATGACTTCAACTAATTGCTATGAGTGGGAGCTACTTCTAGATTTATTTATTTTTTGATTTTAAGGTAATTTTAAGTTATTTTATCCAAGTGGAATCCTACTATGTACCATCTTTTCCTAAGAACTGTGGATTTGAAGGAAATCAGAAAACGGTTTCTAGATTACCAATGAAATTTAGAACAAATTGAGATTGTACTGTATAAGTGTGTTCTTGGGTAGGAGAGCACAGTGTATCTACAGGTTACATCATGAGGCACACTGTTGGCCAGAATTTGCTAAACTCACAAATATAAAACACATAGGCAAGGTTATATGGCCAAAATATCTCAAAGATTTGCAGTTAACCATAAAGTATATTACTATTCTTTATAAACTGTAGGAAGAAATGTAATTATCTTATTTAATGGAAATGCAGGAAAGCATGAACTTTCATCAAGTAAACAGGAGATTCAGGTTGTAAACTTGCCTAACAGTCTCGGAACTAGCTGCAAAAGTGAAAAACATTTTTAGGACAACAATCTGATATACTGTTCACCCCAGGAAATCAAGCTATTTTCTACACAACGTTTGTTTTGTGCCTATTGTATAGTCCATAGTTTTGGTCTATGCTTGCTTTTTTTTTTTTTAATAGTCTATCAATAAATTTTCTCTTTTCAGTCTTTTGCAATTACAGTCACGGTGTCAATGTATAGTAAGGAAGGACTTTCCATTTCCTCTCGTACGTAACACATGCTAACAAGATACAATTATTTAATATCTTTGTTTAAAACTAACAAAGACTGTCCAAAAGCAAAGTATCACTTCCAAATTTAACTATAGTTTATCTGGGGATCAACAAACTCTGCATGTGAAACCTGTGCAAACTTTTAAGTGTTCATTACAAAATTCTCAGTTTTAGGTAAGTCTCGTTCTCTTTGCATCTGGACCGATATGAACCTATTCACGGAGATAAAGATGTTGTCACGGCAGCTGGTATTGGGCTTCACATGGAATTTATCAAGAAAATCAAGATGCAGTAAATCTACTGAGCCAACAAATCAGATTGTTAGACTGGAGCTCAGATTGCCTTAACACACCAACTGTCAACTCTTTCATGAATCACTGATGAAAAGAGCAAAGCTGCCTGCTTACTGAATAACTCAGTAGTGTCTGGCACCAAAAGAGAAATTTCCAAATAAGAAGGCGCAGCAATCACCTCTCCTGATTACGTAAACCTTCAGAAACAATAATTAAAGTGTACAGTTGTAAATCTATGTTGTTTATTACACCTCCTATTATTAGAGTAATGAATAAAGACTGACGGCAGAAGCAGCCATGCTGTTTCTCAACTATAAATCCTAAATTCACTTGTTAGTCTTAGAAAGGCTGAAGTCATCAAGAGGACACACAGATGTTAAAACATGTAGAATGAGCTGTACACGACTTGGGTAAATGTGCCATTTGCTAACCTTTTTATGGTCTAAGGCATGGGTATCCATTCACAGAACACAACTCACAAAATACTCAATGGACAGCACATAAACCAAGTTTTATCAATTTTAGGCTCTTCAGTGTTTATTTACGGGCAGACTGTTAGTAGCTAGAAAGGGTTATAAGAGTGATTTCAGCAAAATTGTTGCTATGTTGTTTATGATTTCAAATTGTCAATAAAAGCAAATTAAAAAATATAAACACTTACTCTCCCTGTAATTTTAGCTTTAATTTCAGAATATGAGTAACAGAACAGAGTCATGTGGTGAAAAGGCATATCATTAAGACTACCCCTAGACAGGTTCTTGATTTAAGTAAAAATTGTCTGGCCATCAAGAGCTTTAGAGAATTGCTCATTTGCTTTTTTAAAAAGTCACACATCTTTTTAAATTTACACTTCTGTAGTGATGTTGAACATTTTTTTTAGTAAACTGAATTTGATTGAGTTTATTTAGAAAAAGAAGGTATTCAAATAAAAAACTTTGAGAAGCACCACTTTGTTCCTATGCTTATCCTCAAACAGTATTGCAGAAGTGAGAGAAAATGTAGCAAATGTATTCAAAAGGTGATTCTTTGGATAACCGCTCCAATTCCACTAGTTAATCACATGAATCAAGTTTAATGTCATCTATCTAAACATCAGTTATTGAAATCATGAGTTATGGAGAAAAGATCATTTCAAATCAGACATTTAAATAGCACTGAAATAGAAATCATCACTTTTCTAAAGATGTCCACGTCCTTTGAATAATTGTAATTTTGTCTATATAGAAAAGAAGAACAATTCCAAGCATTCAGCATGATACAAAAAGTCCATAGATAAAACATTAGCAGATATTAATATGAAACAGTCCGTTCCATACACTTACGTAGTGAAGACCTGGGGTGTCTTCATTTGAGTCACTGGCAAATTTCTGTTGATTTCCATGGGAGCAGGCTTGGATACAAAAGCATCTGCTGAAGACAGTGTGGATGATCAAATATCTTTTGTACAAAGCCAGTTCCAAATTTACATTTGTGAAGGCAAAGAGATTGTTTACACTTCCTTTATTTATATGTATCAAAGTGGAACTGTATAGAAATTATTGTGAACAGTGGTTCATCGTTGAAATCTTCCTGACATATAGTAAGAGAAGGTTCAACTGGCTTTTTGTTTATTTTTTATTTCAGGTAGTATGTTTTTAATGCATTAAAACTCTCAGGATTTTCTTTGCTCCACTCACTGATTCCTTAACAATGAGAGCACTGATTACAGTAATACGGAGTTAAATGGCACTTATTGTTCCTAAAAATAACTCAAGTGTCACAGCCTGTACTTTCACTGAAGCCAATGGTAAAATTCCCATGAACTCTATTATAACTGGTTTTATGAATAAGGAAAGTAAGATTTAGCCTTAATTCTTCAAAAAGCAACTTTTGTTACAGTACTTCAACAGAATATCTTCAGAGCAAGATTTCACTGTAAATCTGTGTTTCCCTTCCTTCCCTTCCTCTGTGCAGAAATTTTATAGAACATTGTAAAACAAAGAATTGAATTTATATAAATGGTATGTTTCCCCAATTAACCATCTCTATCAGCACTTTGCAGGCAGTGCATCCCTTATTCATGAACTATGTGTTAAAGCAATGTTAATTAGTAACTCTTTCTGCACAGACCGTGAATTCAATACAGAACCTATAAATGTAGACTGAGAGACATAAATTTTGAATTGATTTTTACAATTCCATTTAAGATATATTTTCAGAATGGATTTCTACGGAAAACATTTTTTAAATGTGATTTTATTGAAAATATTTTCCAGTAGGAAAATATTGTAACAATTTTGTAACTGGAGGTAGGATCTCAGTGAAGAATGAAAATAATATTTCAGGTTGTCAGTGGGAATAATTTTAAAAAATTTTCCTGTTTGTTATGATTTAGCATTTAGCTTTAAGAGAACATAAATTAATTAAGTGTAAAATGTATCGCAATTACTCATTCACTTCTAGTGTATTATTGAAATATTGCAGTTTCATATGTTGCTAATTTATTTTTCCTTGGCAAACTGTACCTAAGTTTCCAGAAGAGTAAATCTAGGAACATTCATGTTTTTACACATTAGTATTTTACAATTTTATTGAATGAAATAGGAGTGTTGTGGTATGGTAATTAGTGTAGCGTTTCTCCATAAAAACAGCTGCCAAAACAAATCTGAATACATGCAAGAGAAGATTACGGTTCACAGTAAGCACTTAGTTTCTTTACCAGTTTGTCATCAGAAGTTAACGTCAACTTAATTCACTGCTTTTTAGTCAGTTAAGGTTTGGGACCAGCTTTACATTCTGGTTCTTCAGCTCAGGAAAGGAAAGACAGATCCACTTTATACCATGTAAAACTGTAATATTACTACCTTGCGTCCCAGAGGCCACATAAGCCTGTTAATATGGTATTACCCCAAATGAATTCTATGCTTTGCAGCATCGCCAGTTGACGCTGGTGAAGTGCTGCCCTGGTACGGCTGTGCTCCAGCATAGTCCAGTGGAGGAGCACGTGTATCCGCTGAGCACCAAGTCTGAGCATGGTCTAGAGGAATAAGAAGGAAGAGCTTTGTTACTTCTCTTCTCTCACCCACTGCTTGTGTTATGCCTTCAAGCACTTTGGGCAAAGAGTTTTCTCTCACTGTCTAAAGGTAGCGATGAGTAGCTTGCAGCATGCTTATGGCTGATGAGCAGGTCAAGCATGGCCCCTGCAGAGCTGTTTCATATCATTAGTGTCTGGGAGACGCTGCCACCAAATGTTGGGTGATTCCAGTTGTGGAAGTCAGCCTGATTTGTACCTGACGTGTCCAGTCATTGCAGGGTGTAGCCTTATTAATCCAGTGGAGTGGTCAGTCATTTGGGGAACTGTTCTCTTCTACAGCGAACTTCTCCAAGCTATGCTTGTCCTCAGCTCGTGTTGAGGATGATTTGTTTCTTGTGTATTTCAACTCCAGGAAAGTTTTAGCATGCAATTGTTAAGGTCCTGAAGATTGAGGACCTCACATACTCACCTGCTAATGTGGGTTTTTTTCTGTATTTTCTCTCTATGCAAGTGATTGGGTCCAGCTGGTGAGAGAATAGTTAAACACTGTAGACAGAAACAACAATACACCATAATCAAAAAATCTGTTGATCTAAAGGCTCCTTGTCTTACTCAAATACCTTCAATTAGAACCCTTTCCAGGTATGAGTATCAGATCTCTTTTCCATCACTAAAACTAAAACAAAGTGTTATATCAGAAAACAATTCTGTTCTTGGAAGAAGTGGGTGGGATTCAGACTGAATACACATGATTTGGTGTATCCATTTGGAAATACGGATCTAAGAACCCTTATTCCAGTTTTCATTTTGGAGACTGTTTCTCATTAATTCTCCTTTTCTTGCTTCCTTCATATTTCTTCTACTTACTTTCTTCTTCTGCCTTCGTGGAAGGCTGGGGGAGGATATAAGCACTACTGCATATCAGCAGTGACAGCCAGAGCTCAACGTGCAAAGTGCAATGACGTTTTCTGGAAAGGCACACATACCATGTGTTATCAAAAGTAAACTATGTGCGTGGACCTCTTCTAGGAGCTAAATTAAAAATACTGACTAAAATCTGCTAAGTTTTCACTGCAAAGAATGGATGTTTTTTCATTTTCTCTAATTGTCATTTTCTTTCCCAAGAATATTGTTGCAGGGCTCACTTTGTCTTCTAGGAGAAGTGACAGTGTGCTTTGCAACACAGCGGGGCGAACTGTTCCAGGTTGTTCTGAGCATTTTCTTATTGACTTGGAGCGCTTCCCTTGAACAGCGACTTCACAGGCTTGCCATTGAACATTGCAATGCACATTATCGTTCCCAGGTTGCCTAGAGGACATTATTAAACCAAAAAATAAATAAATAAACACAATTTGTGTACTGACAGGTGAGTATGGTTATGTGTGATAAATCATAAACATCCCCCTTTGCTGGCAGAAAAACACCTTGGACGTACACTATCTGCATTATCACTACCTTTGCATTCTGACAGTCCTCTTCAAAACGAAATGTTCTTTAAAGTGCTTTTCAAAAATTGACCTTCGCTCTTGCATCACCTTCTCATGAAACTATCCATTTGTATTAGAAATGCGATTTTTGTCTTTAATATTTAACTTCCATGGGCCTTTCACCCGTTCTTTTTGATTTATTTTCTTCAGTTGCGTGATTATGGAGTGTTGGAGAGAAGTACCATTTTCCAGTTGAAGTAAAAGTTTGCAACATATATTTTCAAGTAATCTAAATAAGCTTTCATGCAGAGAACAAATCTGAAATTTCTTCTGTAGATGCTGAGAACATCTGTGCCTATTACAAACATTTTTAGACTTACAAAGTTCCAATGCCAATGTACGCAGTCACTTCCTTCAATTTGTATGGCTTACAGAAACAAACCGGTGATGTACTGAGCAACACGAATTCCAGTGGTCTGCTCTCCCAAAATCTGAGGCAGATTATTCTAGACAGGCAGTTTTATGTAAGATGTAACTTACCAATGAAAACCTGAAATCCCTGATGTTTGTCATGAAAGTTAGCTACAGCCCTAGTAATATTTTGAAGTTGTTTTCCATCCTTTTTGTGTCTAATCAATGTATCTTCTGTTGAAAGTGATCTTAGAAGCATTTACATTCAGTTCCTGAAAAATTCTGTATTTCGTCTGGGGTTTTAAAATGCCAGGTTTTTTGCCTCTGCAATTTGTTGCTAAGAAGACGCCCTAAAAAGCACACACGTAATAAATTGCTTCCCATAACAAAACAAGCATGCTTCAGTAAACACTATCAGAAGAATAATACAAAGCATTCCCATTTTCTGGACTGAATGTCGTCTTTCTTTATAAAAAGAATATTTTTCATTGAGTGTGTATGTGCCACATAGAAGAACAGAAAAAGATCGTGACAGATTAATTGATTAATTTAACTTTTTACTTGGTTCATGTGAATTCTGCTCCTAGGTATAAAATACATGAACTACTTATATCTAATTTAAACCTTATTTGAAGAGTTAAAACTCAGCCTGCAAGATGCCTACCTGATTCTGTCTCCTTGCTTGCTGCTGAGTTCCCCCCAATGTGAATTGTACTAGCAGATCATATTTATCTCTCGTATTTGTTGTCTTGAAATATACATTAATTTCTTCAGGGAATAACTGTTGGCCTGCAGATGGTTCACAAATGGTATGGAATGATTATTTACATTTTCCACGGCTTTGTTTTCTGACTGGGTAATTTCTGCAGCAAGGCAAGATCTGTTCCTGCAGACGCTGGTTCATCTGCTTAGCCTCACTGCTCCAGTCCGGTTTGGGTCACGAGGCACTTCATTGTAGGAAAAATAAGTGGGGAATATCTTAGAGGATCATGAGCTAGAACAGCAAGAATGGGAAATCGAAGGGAGGGATTAATGATGGAATATAAATGATGAACTATATTTCTGGCAACTATTAGAGCATCTGATCAAAATTAGCAGTTGTAACTACTCGTTTAATGAAGATCATTTAGGAAAGTATTTATGGAACACGTACACAAAATAGGCACAAACAAAGCCAAAGAAATACATTTTTAAAAATAAAATCGATAGTTAAAGTAAACATTTCTGAAACATATTTACCCCAGACTTCTCTGCAAGATAAATTTGGTATGTGTAATATACACATTTAATATTTATATTCATACCATGATCAAATTAGTATGCTATGAACCAATAGCAGAGAGGCTAGGAAGGAAATTCAGACATTTGATGCCAGAAAGAACATTGCATGATATGCAGGCTGAACATGCAAAGCAAGCGCACGAAAAATAGCCAAATGTATAGTGAATTGGAGTTACCACGGGATGTTTTGGAAACACAGCAACAGCAACAATGGAAACTTTTTAGACTTTGTTTAGCTAGAACAGAAAACAAAAGCAAGACTAATTTAATTAATTAATGAAAAAAAGATGTTGACCATTTGGAACACAGCAAATGTAAACCAAAATAATTGAGCAGAATGGAAACGAGAATTGTTTCCAGTTAGTGTATCTATTTTTACACATTGTATGCTCAACACACACAAAGTTTTACAAATAATTATCTCTAATGGGAAAACTCTAAGCCAACTCAGTGGGTGTTAAAGATGTGAAGAAACAAGTTTGACTGAAATCTGCTTGAATATAACTGTTTGATTTACAAAAATTATTGTGCTTGTACTGTCGTGGTGTATAAATACATACCTTGCAGCACGGCGCTTTGAATAGCACAGAATGATGAATTTCTGTCATTGATTCTACTGTGTGTAGATGTATATTTCATGGCTTTTATAAATATGTCAGGATTTGATCAAAGTCGCAATTTAGGCAAAGTCATAGTAATGTTTCCATTAAGTTTTCCCACATCTCTCTATTTTCATTTTCAATTTCATTTTTTGATTCCTGGAAAAGAAAGTCACCTTGTCTTTTTGCATTGTTTTAGTAAATATTCCCACTGCTCTCTATTGAATATGCGATGAGGTAATACTGCCATGCAAGGAATCTCTTCTCAATTTCAATCCATTATATCACTCATTAACATGAATCTAAAAGTCATTACATAATAACCCCAGGAGCCTTTTTCTTCCCATTTCCCATCCCCTTATGCAAGCCTATTTTAATACTGGAATGCTCAGGGAAGGAGCAGTGTTGAAAATGCCTGTTGGGTTTTCTTCAAATGTATTTTCTGTCTGCTGTTTTTCCTAATAACTCCTGTGACAAATCCAGGGCTAGCATCTGAGTATGCTTTTTTTTTTTGTATTTATTGGGCATGCGAGAGTCCTTTCATATTGCCCTTCTGCGCCAACAACGTGAAACACCCAGGGAGGAGCTGTTCCCCCTCACGTCTGAGCAGAGACTGTTTCCATCCTACCCTCTCTTTCTGACTATCAGGCATTCAGAAGTCAATAATTTTAATGGTGAGAACAAACACGTTATTTATTTCTTTCTTTGTTCTAATGTATCTTCTGCATCTGAACTGCATGGTTCAGCTCAGTTGCTGTTTAAGTCGGGCAATACTTGTTAAAAAAGTAGAAGAGATTTTCTTGTAACCACCTGACTGCAAGTACTGGCATTTCAAGGAAAACTGCCAAATGTGATTTCATAGTGCTGCACCTCAGTGCAGAAAACAGTGGCAGAGGAAGAAAGGGATGGAGTTCACAGGGTCTCTGGCTATGTCTTCTCCTGTGCTAAAAAACTTCCGTGCACCAGGAAAGTCACCTTGACTTTCCTGATGTATGAAGCGTTGCATGTTAGCAAGTTGTAGACAAGAATCTTTGTGGTAATATTTTATAACCACTTCTACCAAGGATGCATGATAGATACATGTGAGTTTCAAAGTTTTGACCAGTTACAAATATTTTTGCAATTTTTTGGGGAAACAGAGACAAGCGGTTGAATTCCTCAGTTCAGGTTCCTCCTGCAGGGGATTTTCTGAACCTTATGAAAGACGTTCATTTCACGTAGTTTTGTGTGCATGCTGTTCTTTAAGAATTTGTTAAGCATTTTCTTGAAATATTTTTAGATTTTCCTTTGTTGGTATGAAAATTAATTACCAGCCAAATAATCAGCATTTCGACCTGTATTCCTACCAGTCCAGGATTTCCTGTACAGCCTATGGAAAAGGAAAAAGTGAATTGATGAGGACATAGTTCTTCTCTGTGTGACGTATAAACAAAACCTCCTTTACTCAGTGGAAAATATAAGGAATTTTCCTTAATGCCTCTTATACAGCATGTAGCTGGGACAACAGCACATTTTCTAATACAAACAACTATCAACAATCTAGTCGAGTTCTCATACATTTTTCCCATAGAGTTAAATTACGGATTTTTTTTTAATACAAATGCTCCTTTTATTGCCATGATAAGCAGAAGAAAGTACAAAATCAACCCGTTGGCACAGTCTCTTTTTCACCATATAAAACAAATTTTGAATGTCAGAGCATCAAGCCTTCAAGGCATCAACTTTTAAAGTCACTCCCTCCATATTAACTAAGGAATGTTACAGTTATCTTAAAAGAAAAGTAAAATCCTTGCATGCGCCAGGAAAAGAAGCTTAGATTCTGTCTCCTGGGTTTCCCTTCTTTCAGACTTCACGTTTGTGCTTATGTACGTGTAACCATGTGCGGTATTTTTATATATTTTTAAAGTCCTACCTGCACTTTAAAAGTCCTACTGGAAAAGAAAATTATGAATTCAAAGTGTTGAACTGGAGGTTGCTCTTGGTCCACTGGAATTTGTTCAGTTATGGTCTCAGGTTCCATGGAGCCCTCTGTTAACCTCCTGACTTACTCCAGTTCAAAGCAGCATCTACACTGTAGCTTCCCAAAAATGGAAGTGCTTGACAGAGGCTTATTGTACAA
Source organism: Chroicocephalus ridibundus (assembly GCF_963924245.1). Lineage (NCBI taxonomy): Eukaryota > Metazoa > Chordata > Aves > Charadriiformes > Laridae > Chroicocephalus > Chroicocephalus ridibundus. The sequence continues at coordinate 175,765,165 of NC_086284.1, read as the reverse complement.
GATCAGTATGGGTTGTTTTCCCCTCAAGAAAGCTTAGGTTATGTTATACCACTGTAATTGCAGAATGATGACGATGTCACCTTGCCAGGTTTCTGGTAATTTTCCAGCCTTCTAAGCTTGCAGACCTCAGAAATCCATTTAGCTCCCCACAGAATATAAATTTTAGCATTTGCCCCTGGATTTAGTTCAAAACTGAAAGTTTCCTGTTCAAAATCCACAGATTCTCTCCCCAAAATTCAGGCAGAATACCTGTGAAGGTTCAGAGAAAATCGGCAGAGCTCTCCTCCGAGAGTAAGGAAGGGAGATGTTGCAGGACCATCTAACAGGGGATGGAAAGAATGATTTTTATAGTGATGTGTGTGATAGATCATTGATCATCATAGATAATCAGCTTTTTTTATGCTACCCCCCAGGCTTTCCATGTCTCTATATACAGTCTGGCTCCAAAGGCACAGGGTTCCAGACCTCCCTTCCCATATTTCATGAGATTTTCTTCCAGCCCTATCCACAGTGACTCACAGCATACAGCCTTTCAATGAATACAGTAACGAGCACAAAGCTGGTGGGAAGATGAGCACTAATATGGGACGAGTGCTCACTTCACCCTTTTCCAATTCAGCATTGTCTCTGCATCCTGCTTGCCACTTTCCCTCCGCCCATGAGACTGCCACTCCTTCATCCTCATCCACCACTGAATCCATTGCCTGTGCATCCAAGGGCACTCAGGCTTCCCTGCATTGGGATGCTCTTGCGCAAAAATGCTGGCACTGAAGGTGATAAGTTGGCACAGAGCCAACATAACTCCGGGTAAGCTCAATATCCAATCTAATAGGTGACCTTCACCCTCTAGAAACAAATGGGCTGAATGATCCCTCGAAGGTCTTTCCAGACCCATATTTTTATGTCTCTATCCCAGTGTATCATCTTACGTAAGTTTTACTTCCCTTGTCAAAGCTGAAGACAGCAATTTCCACAATGTCAGTTTTCAAATCTTCCCAATCCCCCAATCAACCACTGAGGACTTTCACAAATTATGAAATAAGGTTAGTACTGGAATTCACAGTGACATAAAGAATATGCTCATAGGGTGTTTCCTCCCATATTCTGACCCTAAGCATATTCAAATACATTTCCACACCTATTTTGTAAATAAGAGAATAAAGACGAATATAACAAACTGTTCTGTGAAGAAGAGGCAAAGAAGAAATAGGCCCCCTCCTCCAACATGTCATCTTTGAGGACAATTACATTCGCCTTTTCATGCCAGGATTTCTGAAGTAAAATGTTCTTTCGTTAACTTGCAGCCTTCTCCCTGTCTACAACAGTGACTTCATAGATTAAAGCTACAGTATAAGTTAAAGGCATACCTCACAGGAAAGAGTAAATTAGTAATATTTAAAGTGCATTTCAAGTATTTGGGTTTGAAAGTCAATTAAAATATATACTGACATTCATTAAATGTATATTTAAATTGGCGTTCAGACCCAAAGCTTATTGTGATGATGCGATTTCGGACTCTGAAACATGTAGGCAGGGAAGAAATTGACAGACTGATGAAAAACATAATAGAAAATCAAAAAATTTAACAAAGGCTTAAATTTAGTATCAGGAGATGCTATATCATTGACTATGGAAGAAAATGCACTGTTGCACATCTTCGTCTTTGACCATAGTTCCTTCATGTAACTCACCTAAACTGGTGGGGAGTTATACACTTCAGGTGCCCTTGCGGAAGCCACAGGGAATGCATTGTGTTCTGCTGAGGCTCACGTTACGCCGGGCTGTTAGCTTACAACTCAGGCGCTGAGGTCATGGTCTGACTACACATTAAAGCCAGGTTTAGAGCCTACAGTGCAAGATCAAAAATCCCGCAGTGTTAAAGACAGCATTAACACCAAGTTGTGTGCTCCTAATTTTACGGAACAGTGGTTGTGTGCCCACACCTGATCCGGATCAAAAGTATATTACTGGGTGATCTGGAAATACATCGATCAAGTGTTAATGACTGAGATATTACAGCCTAAACCAGACATTTGTCAAGCGCTTTGATTCTTATGATTCCTAATTGATGCAGGATGCCAGGCGGGAAGCAAACTGAAAAAAAATGCTTGAATAATAAATACAATGATTTGAAAATATCTGAAACCGTAGAGAGTTGCGGAGTACTTTGAGCAGAACTTGACTGTCCTCACAAACAATGACACAGAGAAAGCAGGCTCTGAAACTCTTCCACAGACCTGGAGGAATGCTCTGCTCCATGTTACATGAAATGAGAGGTGTTCTTAATCACAGAATGAAAAGAGGAGATACAAAACTTTCTGATTTACAGAGGGTTGAAACACTTCAAATCTTGGAGGTTAAGTTTCTACAGAGAAAATCAGGTTTGAAGTCTGAATTAGAAGACAGTAATTGAAAGGAGATCCAGTTTCAACTCTTTAAAAATTTACTCAAATTTTTACTTCTAAGAAGTGAAGGCAATTTTGATGCAGAAGATGCGAAAGAAGATGAATTAAAATCATAGAATGGTTAGAGTTGGAAGGGACCTTGAAGATCATCTACTTTCAACCCCCCTGCCATGGGCAGGGACACCTCCCACTAGACCAGGAGACTCAAAGCCCCATCCAGCCTGGCCTTGAACACCTCCAGGGATGGGGCAGCCACAACTTCCCTGGGCAACCTGTTCCAATGCCTCGCCACCCTCGCAGTAAAGAATTTCTTCTTAATATCTAAATGTACCCTCTTTCAGTTTAAAACTGTTACCTCTTGTCCTGTCACTACACTCCCTGACAAAGAGTCCCTCCCCATCTCTCCTGTAGGGCCCCTTTAAGTACTGTTATAAGGTCTCCCTGGAGCCTTGTCTTGTCCAGGCTGAACAACACCAACTCTCTCAGCCTGTCTTATTACGGGAGGTGTTCCAGCCCCCTGATCATCTTCGTGGCCCTCCTCTGGACTCACTCTAACAGGTCCATGTCCTTCTTTTGTTGGGGGCTCCAACATAATTACCGCAATAAGGGAGAAGGAAAGCATGTGGAGATCAAAATCAGCATACATGAAATAGCTCCATGCATTGCAATAAACAAAACAATGCCTAGCCTTCAGAAGAAAATGCAGTAAGTAACTGTAAGTAATTACATCACTTTCTAAGAGTTTACCAGTACCAGGAGAGTCTGAAGAGAGAATGAAGAAAAAGGAATTTTTGGACATCATTGCAACACAAAATGAATTATCCACCAGTCAAAAAGCCAACAAAACATTTTTTCATTTTAAGTTGGACACAGGTGCACAAGACTGTGTGCTGCCAGAAACCATGATATTATCACTGAAAGGAAAGCCACAGTTAGTAGAAGTTAAATGGTTAGATTGAGGTTTTTACAGGAATGATCTTTCCCCTATAAAGAAAGGAAGAAAACTAAGTATGAAGGTAAAAATAACTTGGAAACCTCACAATTTCTGTAAAAAAAAAAAGTTTTCCTTCTTTTAAATTATCTGCTCGAGAAGATGCATTCTGGAGAGAAACAAAATATTGAGGAAGATTTTAAGGATGCTTTCCAGGAGATAATGTATTTCTCAAAGGAGTACATGCCAGGTCTGGCAGAACTGACAGTTCACACCTCCAGCAAAGTTCTGCTTACTGTTAGGGATCCGCAGAAGACCTCTCAGCCGGCAGAAATAAACATGTGAGCAAGACCAGAAGCTCTGTATTGTTCCAGACAGTTCCAAAGATGATACAGATCTAAAACCCCCCAATTTAAATTGAGCATAAGGAACAGAAGCAAAGAATGACGGGTAAAGCACACACAAATGAACGAGGTAAAGCCTTGCAAGGCCCTGTGAGGTGCCATCGGTCTCCTGTAGCTGCCAGCGGCGTGTGGGGGTCAGCAGGGCAGCCTGTGCCTGCTCAGTGCTCAGAGCCCCAACCCCAGGCTGCAGCTGGGCCACACTGGCCAAGTGAAATGCCCAATGGCCAAGGGGAAATCTGGTCTCTACAGCTGCAGGGATTAAAAGCATGGTGTTTGAGGTGGCTATGCAAGAGGCACATCTGAATAATGCGTCAGAAAAACTGTTAAAGACCCTGGCCTAAGGTGCTATGAGGCTATGAGCAAAAACCTTTGAACTGCCCAAAGATGATTAAGACAAGATCATCCGTTTGTATGTATGAGGGGGTAAACTTACAACAGGCAACAGCTGTTGTCACAGCACATGTCCACATGATCTCTCAAACTATGTCTGTTTATTTTTCATTCTAGTGAAAAGGGAGAGCTTGGGCCTGGGTAGAAGGTTTGGAAAGCCTGTAGCCAGAGGCTAACTTCTCCTCTGCTCTGAAAGAAACAACCCCAACCCATCCTTTCTTATTTGGAACCGTCCATGGCCCTGTCTCAGGGTCTTCAGGGTCCTGACCCCCTCCCCAGGGCTCCCCTCACCCTGTCCCCATCCCAGGACCCCACATCAGCCCCCCAGGGCTGTCAGCCCCTGCCCCACCAGCGCCGCAGAAGGGCCGGTCTCCAGCTCCGCACAGCCCTGCCCTGCCCCGCCATGGGCCCTGCTAAGCCAGGCCCACCCGCAGGCCCATGTCCAGGCCTCAGCACCATGGAGGTGCCCAAGGCCCGGGACTGCGGGTGCCCCGGTGTCCCCCGGCTGCCCTGAGCCTGGCTGGGGCTGTGACAGGCCCCGGCGCCAGGCCCTGCCCTGCCACCCCGGGACCCCGGGTGTCCCACTGCACCCTGGCACCCTGAGCAGCCCCTGAAACCATCATGGCTGGCACAGTCCAACACCGCGCCAGGGCTGCTTCGTTCGAAGTTTAGCTTGAACCTACATCCTCTTGCTGCCGCCTATTCATAAAGACATGATCTCCAGTCTAGTCGCACTCTGCTGATAGTTTACAGGTAGGCTGGGCAATAATTTGAAATTTTCTGCTGGATTAACATGATTTTCAGTTGTCAATTTTCAGTTTATGTTCAACTGAGGAAGAAGAGAGGTGGAAAGTTAAAACTTCAGTTAACTCTTTTATAACCAGAGCCGTAACCTCTGGGCATGGGGACTTGGTTCACAGCTTACTGCTCGGCTCGAAATGGGGCAGGAGTGAAAGAGCACTCTGCCAGACTTCACTGCAAAATTGGAGAAGGACTTGCTGAATAATGGACCTCTGTGGGAAATGGAGCTGCATTAGCTGGTACCAGAGCAGACAGAGTTGGAGTTCCCTTTCCTCAGAGGCAATCCTCTTGGTGTCACGTCTGAATTTTAGGGACTGAAATTTTGGCTCGTGAACAAATTTAGGAGGTCTGGGTGCCAAAGCAGTAACTGAGAAAGTTAAGGGGTGCCAGAATCATACACCCATCTACACAGAGAAAAATCTACATCTCACCAGTGGGAAAACTCCATGGACAGGATTTACTTTCCTTATTCTTTCTTATTCTTTATTCATATTTACCCCTTATTGATTATGGATACGCATCCCAACATAGGTGTACAGTTTTTCTTGCAGAAAATTAGCAAGGGCTACTGCCGTTTTTCAAAATGCAAGTAGCAGATGACATAATCATGTAATAATTTAGGCTAGAACCTCTGGAGGTCAAACCCCAAAGCAGGGATCACTCTGAAGTCAGATACAAGCTAAGGTGAAGAAGACACAGCAGTCTCCATTTGTAAGGTGAGTGGCCAGAATGCTTGAGTCCCACAGGAGCTGGGGAGAATTCAGTCTAGCTTTTCTCACATCTGCAGGGCTGCAGCAACCACAAAACAACGGCAAAAAGAGAAGAGGAGGGAGAGACAATCAAACACTTCTTTCTGCCGGCCATATTCTGAAGAGTTTCCTGCTTCACCTGCATGCTGTGTGGAGTGCAAACATTTCAGATGTGCTCTGAGAACGCTTCCCAGATCAGTGCCGGAGCCTAGGGCGGGGGCTCTGAATCCCATCCCTCCAATCCTAATTTAGATCTAGCACCAGGCGCATGCAATGCTGCTCAGCCCTGCCAACATGAAATACATACTCACATGCCAAGAATAAGAGCTACAGATATCGATGGAACGTCTGTGTTGAAAACAAGAGTGCCTACAGAGCTTAAGCAAGTCCAAGGTCTGTTAGCAGCTGTGCAGAGATTTACAAGATTATATTTTTGTATATTGGCACTTATACGTGACCTAAATTTCACTTGAAACAGTGCCCTTTTTTGGTGTCTGCAGTGCTGCATCGTTACTGAACATAAGAGCAGAGCCCTGTGTTTGTGCAGATTTGTCTCTGCAGGTCATTAGCGACACTTGAACGCTGCACTTGCCCTGCCAAATTCTGTTTTCAAAATATAACTTACAGAGCATCTTTCTGGCCTAGTATACGCCGAATCACTTCTGTGAGTTACTACAAATAACAACTGCGTTTTTTCTTCTAATTGTCAAATTGCTTGAGGAAGATGTTCTCCATTTTTCTTAATTATTTTATCATTGCAAAAAATTATGTCAGTCTTTATGGGAAAACAAGTAGTTAAAATCTTTTAAATTACTTCTGCAAAGGAATTGTGTATTGCTTTCTACACCTCTAGCACCTGATTTGTGTGCCCAGAACACATGCTTCATTAGCCCTTTTCACAAGCTAAATGTCTGCTGCTCCAAATGTAATGCAAATCACTTTTTAATGGTCACATTGACTAGATAGGAAATGCTTTTGTTGGAGCTATGACTTGTAGTTAATTAAGCCAATTAGCATGTGATATAAGCACTTCTGGAAAGATAAAGCCCAAGAATAGCTCTCAAGAGATGGTGAAAGACTTTCATGCAAATAGAAATGTTACAGAAGGGAAGGGGAATGAAGCAAGAGGAAATTTAAAAATAATTTCTAAATGAATGTGCTACTTTTTCTAGTTTACAGCAATCTCAGCTGAACTTCTGTGAGAAACCAGTTTATGGAGGGGAGAATCTATTCACTATGTCTTTGTGTAAGGAGGTAAAACTGGACTTTTTACTCAGCAGAGAAGACTGGCAATTACATTTCTACTGAGATCGTGACATTATCTGATTTATCAATTGCACTTTTGACTTCCTTCCAAGAGAAGGTTTTCGATGGCTTGACAGCAGAAGAGACAGCAACTCATTCCTTGCAGGCTGGGTCCCACAGTCCCACAGTGAGGGTGAGGACTGTCCTTTCAGCAAAGTAAAAAAAACCAAAGAGATTCTTGAGCCTTTACAATGGAAACGTACCACATTCCTTCTAGCACTGTTTCTCAAAGAAATGGGTAACACGGAGACATTTTATAATTTAACCATGTGCTACCCTAGAAGTGTGCGGTGTACATAAAGTCTCAGGAAGATGTTGTTTCAGTCTTTCAGAAATTCTGCTAAATTGACTCCATCCATGGTTTGAAGCATGTAGTGGCTGAGAGGGATAAGTTACAGTACATTGGTTTCTGTGTGCGTGATACTTGGCTTTCATTTACTGGGAAGTTCTCAAAGCTTTTGAGAAACCTGTCATTGCTCAGTGTAAAATAACAAATCATTTACAGCCTGTCCTAATACTTTTTGAACCTTGTTATTTTTTACCACTTGCTGCTTCTGTTATATTCTGGAATGAAATACTTTTCTTGAACAAAAAAAAATCTCATTCTCTCAGGTAAAGTAGAACTTGTTTAGGTTGCTAAACTGTTTAATTGCTATTGGTAGTCTAATTTTTTTTCCTTCTAATTAAATAAATAAGAAGAAAAGTGTCGAATCAGCTGGGAGGATTTTGAACAAAGGAAATGAGATTTTATGTCTATGTTGCACTCTTATACTTACACTGGAAATTTGCTAACTTCTGTTGCAAACTTCAGTCTAGAAAATTGCTGCCCATCCAACATTCCCCCTACGCAATTTTGTTGTATCCTTCCTCTTTTTGTGTATTTGTACCCTCTCTCCCTCCCAACCTGAAAACACACATTACAGTTTAGCTTAATTAATCATAAGCTTGCAATTGGCTTTATGAGACTGGAGCTGATGCTCCCTGACTGCTGTAGGACTGCTGTGTGACAGACATCTTTTGCAAGAAGAAACCTTGAATGATTGTAGTTTGTCAGTCTTCATCTCAAAAAGAAATAGACTCTGCTGTGGTTCTTTCATATATGTAAAGATGCCTTGCAAAGAGATTTTTTTGGCTTGTTTATCGTACCAAGCTCCACAGTTGCTCCACAGTTGTTTCTCTATTTCTTTATATAAGGATGCCAGAATGGCCATAATCTTTTGATCCATAATCTTATAGTACTCAGCAGCAATGACTAAAAGAGTTGCTGTTCCTCACCCTTGATTTGGATTTAGGAAAGGAGTGTTTTTATGTCTCTGACAGTAAAGATTTTTTTTTTTTATAGGAATATGTCCTAATCAAAGGGGTTATAGTGAAGATGCAAGGCAGTATTGAATCTTCTTGAAAAGACTCATGAGTTTTAAACCCCTGAAACTCCTATATCTGGCTATTATGCAACAGTTACTTTTCTTTCCTAATATAATAATCCTTTATCTTATCATTCAATTCTGCAAAGAGTTAAATACTCTTGACTCATATTGACTTGAATGTAAATGAAGGTGACTCGCTACATTAGAGAATTGTGACCAATATTTGGTGATTCACAGCTGGTCTCTCAAACCTTGTCTATACACACAGTTAAATTGGATTTAACTTTAGTACAAGTTAAATGACAAGGTTCCATCCATCAGTGTGATTTATTGATGTTCTAATGTACCTTCTATTACCAAGTCGTCTACTAGATAAAATCTTTTCATTTTTAGAAAGTCTACAAAATACTGAGCTCAACCTGTTCTTCACTAAAGGATCACATTGTACACACAAGTTTGGAGATTATTCTTATGGTGTAGTGCTGGTTGCAAGCCGGGATGCTAAGAAATATTGTCCTTACAGCTGTTCTGTTACCTATTGACAATGCTACTGTACAAGCAAAGATGTTTGAGAATACTAATGCACTGCATGAAATGACATTAAGGAAAAGAAATCACTTTATTTTAATACCAGCTTCAATTAGAAACAGACTTATACAGTTAAGGAGAAAGACAGTCTGGAAGAAAGTATTTCAACCTGCTGAGTGGGAAATTAAAATCAGCACAATGTAAACATCACCAGTAAAATAGCTCACAATATTCAAAATTACTAACTTTTTATATTAACACTACTGCATATCCACACTTGAATTTTTACGGCAACCTATGCCAGCTATTGCCGTAGTGCAGCAGCTGCACATCCAGACGAGATATGCTGTAGGATTTGTGTTGGGCAGGAGTGGGGAGTAGACGTGGGTCATCCCTATGGAATCAGTGCTGCTGGTTTCCTTCCTGGCACTGCTGCAGGAGGCTGAGCAAGAAGGGGCTTATGCAGGTGACAAAGGTCATCAGCCAGAGAGAAGAGGTGCAAGGATTACGTGAGTGATGACATGTATTTACCCCCGGGAACTGGGTGCTCTGACAGCTCAGCACACCCAGCACCTGCTGTTTTGGAGAGTTTGCAAACTAAATTGGATGGCTCTTCTGCACAGCAGACCTTACATAAACAAATGTGTGCCATTAAATTGTTGGCTCTCTTTCCCTATTGAATGGCTTTTGAGTATAAAGGTTGAATTAAACAAATGTTTTATTCCACTGTGGCTTACACCACTACGATATCTTTGCTTCCAGATGTCTGTGTTTTCTAAAGCTTCTTATTTGCCATTAATCTTTCTTTTACAGGCTTTCCAGAAGAGGAGGTTTGAGTCAATCTGAAATGTGGACACAGTAGGATAACTGGAGCCATTTGACTCTTCATAGCATGTAGTTATATCTAGCAAAGAATCTGTATTTTGTATGTAGCAACACTTAAGGACCAGAAAAAGACGTAATGTTCCACTCAAGCCTGCCTACCTTATCTATACAGAGACTGAGATGGATTGGTTTCATGCTGACTGAGAAGTGTCTGAATGTGACAATTTCTCAGATTAAGATTTAGGAATATGACAGATGAAATTTTTAATAGAGTTTTTCAGCACACTGGCAACAGCCCTCATCCCAGAAGAGGAATGCTTCAGATACTGGTTAAAGACTAATGCTCAATAAAGAATTCTCCTTCCAAAGAAGTTGGTTAGACTGTTGGATACGTTGATTGCAGAATCACATAGCAGACCACAATAACACAAGGCACAGTCTGGTTTAAAAAAAATCAAACAAAACAACCACGGGGAGACTGCTTTTTATCTCACGGACATACATTTGCAGTACATCTTCAAATCGCTCATGGAAGCCTTTTGGTGCATCACAGACTATATTGCATCCTACACAGGCAAGTGATAAAGGGCATTTCACTATTCTGTAATCCTGTGCCTTCTGCCACCAGTATTTTATAACTCCGTACATTTCAGTTTCCATGAATCCTGAATCTTAGATCTTCTTTTGAACTGCTGGGTGACTTACATGTAAGGAATTCTATATTGGGTAGGAACCTGAGCCATGCAGCTCACTCAAGACCAGTTTAACTCCCATTTATGAAACTTGGGTGTCACATGAATATGTAATTCTTTGCTCTCTATTATAGCCCAGAAAAGAAAAATTGGGAAGTGGTAAGTTGGAGGAAAACAATTATTGAAATTATTTATGCTGCTTTTACATGCAAACATTGCAGAGGAACAAAGTGACCAGAAGGTAAGGAAGTGTGTTGAAGCCAAGATGCTGTTCTGCTGTTCTGTACAGGTAGCTTTAAATAACCCTTCAGCAGGTGAGATGTTGTGGTATGTGTCTGCACGCCTACATTTGGGAAGGATATTATCTAGATGATAAAACTTTCTAAGAGGTTTAGCTGGGAACCAGATGCCCAGAAAGATACTGCGGTCGGTTCACAGGTGGTTGTTTTCTTAGTCTTTATTAGAACTGTTCATCACAGAACACACCTCACACTATGAAGCGTTGCACAACCCTTCCTAGCTATTGTTAACTAATTGGTTTAAATTAGATTCTACCTCGAGGAACTTTCCATTTAGATAGGCTCTTAGTTTAACAGAAAGTACAAATTTAAACCTGTGGGAACCTGTCACAAAAGGGTAGGAGTTAATTTAAAATGGTGAATTAAGTTTACAATTTTGAGTTAATTTAAGACGAAGCAAAACAAGGAGTGGGAAGCTGCAATAATAGACTTCACATGGGTTAAAGAATGATTGAGTAAATCAGTGTGACTTTCTCATGTGACAAGCCCCGCCACCTCATCTAACTCAGCTGGGCTAACTGAAATACAGAAATTACATCTATAAGGGGAATTTTAACTGAAAAGATGGAGTTTTGTGTGTACTGACAAACCCAGATGCAGTCTACTTTTTTTTTATTTTTTTATTTTTTTAAGAGGAGTGAAGGCTGCTAAAGGGATTCACAGGCTAAACTTTTATTTCTGTTTTCTGGCAAGGTAGAAAGGTTTGGCTGTGGGCTGAGAGACACTCTGCTTCCATTTCTGTTTCTGCAGAATCATATGATATACATTATGATTTTTTAAGGCCAGACTTTGGACTGTGAAATCATCTCTGGAGAAGATCACAAGGCAAAGTTTCTCTTTTTGTGTACATGTATATATCCCAAACAAAGGAGTGTAAATGTCTTGCTAACACTCTACCACTGGTATACAGATGTTACAAATCATGTTTATGTTCATGAATATTCATTGCCTAAACAGTAGCAGACCTGAAGAAGTCTGAATGGGAAGCTTAGCAGGAACAGTCTTGCTATCTCTTTTTTTTTTTTAAATTATTATTTAAAAAGTGTTTTTATTTGAAAGTGAGTTAAAATTCTCTTTAAGAAAACCTCTTTGTTGAATTTAACAATGAGTACTTGTATTATAACTGTATGTTCCCAAGCTTGGGCTATTTTCCTGGTTTAAGCCTATTAATCAAAAGTAACTGCAGTGCCTTAGAGCAGTGCTTTTGCATTGACTTGTACAACGTTACATGGAAAGCTCTAAAGAACTTTGGCTTGTATTCTGAAAGGCGGAGGCAATAACAATCATACATAATTTTGCTTTGTATCTGGGTTAGACTATTTATCGTCTAGTCGTGATCCTGTATGTTTGTGATAGGTTTGAATACAACAAGATTTCTTGGTCAGTTTTCAGCTGTTGCTCAGAGGGTATCTCGGTGGGAGCAGTTTCTTCTCAGTTATACCTCTGTACTGGGGCAAAACACCTTTTTTTCCCCTATAACTCTCACAATGTGATACACCCTGCGCATACCAAATCTGTGGGCAGAAAAAAGTGCTGAAAAAACACTCCTTTCTTCCACTAAAACCTCCTTACAGGTTCTCTAAAGGAAACATTTCCTTATCTCTCCCCTACTGTGAACACTTTCTTTCCAAAAAAACCCCACACCCAACCAAGCGAACAAACCCATCAGCAAGCTCTGGGTATGGTACATACCTTGAAACATTGTCTCTATGTGCTCTCATCCCTGGGTCGCTCAGTTGTGCCATAGCACACACAGCTTGAGCAGGCCGTGCCACAGCACGCGCAGGGCCAGGGCTCATGAACCATGAGCAGCCTGGAACCATCTGTGGGATGCAGCTTTGTTCCAGACACCCTTTTGCACATTTGGAACCTCCTTTGGGGTCTTACAAGAGTCTTGAGGTGCCCTTGTTGTAATCCTCGAGCATTATTCTGTACTGGATGAAGTAGGGTTGAAGCTAAAGCACAGATGAAGGACTAACCTGCAGCCAAGTTGTGGAAACATTCAGGCATCTCAGGCTCTTAGCCAGGCTGGGAGTTTCAGGATTTAGAAATGTTCTTGTCTTTTTCCCCTTCTTTCCCTGGCTCTCTTGATTTTCTGTTTTGTCTCTTAAAAGGGGGAAAGGAACAGGTAGAAGAAGAAAGCTGGCAAACGTCAAAGCTGGGAATTTAAAGGCAACATCAATTCTTCACAATATTTTGATTTGAACCAAATTTTATCCAATTCTTTTTATTTCTGGTGCTCTACCAAACACCAAATGACATTGTCCAGGCCTTGTATGACATAAAAACTGCCTGGAAGAGATACAACATGGTTTTTAACCATGAATCTATCAAAGGGTCCTAGACAAACGTCACAGTCCCAGCCGCTGAATCTGGCTCAACATTGGGTGGAAGCATACCTTCGGGGAAAGGATATAAATAGCTTTACTAACTGGATGAGAAAAAAAGGTAGCCTGGGAAAATTCTTTTGTTCCAGGAAGAGGATGGAAATGGTACTACTGTTTATATTGATGGGGATACTCCTATCGTGTAATGTAGCTGTCATTTCAGGTTTTTTAAAAAAATAAAAGTCTAAAAATTACAACAGAACATATGTGGGCGCAAGTCATGGATCTGGCCCAACGTCACCTTACTTTGGGTCAGACCCTTGGTCTCCTCATTTTGTACTGATACAATTTTCTTTCTATGGTAATATTGTGAAGTAAGAATGAGGGCTGTATGGAGGATCTGCGGGTTGCTGTTGAGGTGTTGATAGCATTTTGCAAAGAGAAAAAACTTCCTAGCACGCTAAATCTTGGCATTTATAATTTAGAAATTAATATTAAATGCAAATTTATTGCACAAAATGAAATGACAGATAGTGTATTTCAATTAATATGCAAAGTGTTCATCCTGGTAAACGGGAGAAGCAGCCAAACATCTGGAGTTACAATAAATAGCATTTCAACTGAAATTATATAGCGCCATTATAAGTTTGTAAGAGACACACATCCTTTGATATACACTGTTTTTCCTAGACTCAAGTGACTTGTGCAGATGGTTATCTGAGACTGTCCCAAAGCAGCCCAAGCTAGCATTGCAGAAAAAGTATTCTGTCTACGTTTCCACAGTGAAACACGTATAGTTGTTGCAGTCATCTGCTTTTGTGGAGCCTTCTACGACTATAGCATTGCACAAGCAGCAGAGGTCACCATGCACCCAGCTCCACCAGCCTCAAGCACTTCAGCTAGGAACTGGGCTGGGCATCAATTCCCATAACGTTGGCTCAGACCGATCCAAAACTCGAAGAGTTCTAGAGAGCAAATGGCCGCATATGGTGGGAGGAACATTATAAGTGCTTGCAGCAAAAACTGACTTCAGGAGAAAGAATACAAACATTAAAGTATTTGTAATTAATAATCATTTCAAGATGCTTGCCATTAATTTGAAACTTTTTTGAAAACTACCCTGCTTAACTAATCATCCTATACTAGTTCCTGTAATTTGTCCAGTGCTCTGAAAGAAATTGTAAAATGACTGATCCGTGCCCTTTAAAGCTCTTTAATAATAAAGTGAAATCCAAATGTTTCATTTTAGCTCTGAAGCAAAGCTCAAGCTCCATGCCGAGCACAATTACAAATAATATATGAACTAGCGTGATGCTAAGTATAGCCGTCCAGCTGGTGAAGAAGAGGGGAAACTATGTTCACTAGTACATATGCTCACAAAGTTTAAAACTTAAGACTTCTCCCATTGTATCTTGCCTTCTGAACAGTGTACAACTTCCTGCTGATACCGTGATGTACTCAGCTGCGTTTGGATATTTCCATGGACAGTCTGTAGAAGAACTGTTCTCAGATAAAGGACAACAGTAACCATAGGACTTTAATATATCTACAAATTATAGGAAAAATTCATGCCTTCATACCTTCCATTATAAATTGTGCTTTGATGCTGTCACATCCATAACAACGGTAAAAAGCATTTGGGTTTATTTATAAAATGAATAGGATGGCATCTTGAGCTACTCTGAAGTCAATAGAAGCTTTATTGACTTAACAGAACTGCAATTTCAACCTTATTCTTTGCATGGATGATACATTTGTATTAAACCTTTATTATTCTCCTTTCACAGTCATTATTTCAACATTAGAACATTCTTTGTGGTACCATGTAAATGGACTGAAACACATACTCAACAGTTTTGAGTAACTTTGAGTAGTTTGAGCACAGAAAGAATTTTTCCCCTAAAATTACATAAAATGAGTTTGGCAATTTTAAGAAACAACGAGTAGGAAAGGAAGGTTAAATCATCGTAGCTGTGCTTTATTTCCTTTAGTCTTATGTTATGCAATAATTCCTGATTTTGATATTATGCCAGTTGTTAAGGTATAATGTCCAATATACTGTTTTCATTATGTTTTGTTTGAGGGGGAAGAATTCAATAATTTAAATTCAATAGCCACGAAAATGTTGTTAACACTAAGTTGTCCAAGCGTTCTCTGAAAATACTGGAGTGAAGCATTTTGTATGTTATCTCTTCTAATTCTTTTGGTTGATGAGGCTTCTCTGAGGTTTTTTAAACGAGCATAAGATGAGAGCAGTTCTAGCTTTAAACTGAAGTCAAGGTGTGGCTGCATCTCATAAAGACGAGGAAATTGCAAGCACAGCTGAAATTCTGTCCTTGGGTTAGGTTGTGTTTTGACACTGGCGCAGCAGCTCAGCAGTCAGGCTGAGGAGGAGGAGGGAGTGACCACGCACGCGGCAGTGAGGAGCCTTGAGGGAGTGGTTGCAGAGACACAGAGATTAACTTTGAGATTCGTAGCCACGGCTAATTTACAAAAGGTATTTTAAAAACGGTTTGTGAGTGACGTTTTTTAACAAAGACAGTGGCTGCTTCATATCTATTTTACGGCTGAGAGCAGACGGATGCAAAACCTAATGGCTGGTAACAGTTTGGTTTCAGCTTCTCTGAACCCCTGTCTCCAGCGTTTTTTGTTTGGCCATTGCAGTAACCCCAGGTTGCACGCCGCTGAAACATTCCTTTAAATGAAGGTAAAGCTGGGATCAGCGCAAAGTCTGTTAACAATCAGTTTAGACTTGTAGAAATTAGCTAGTGGGATCTCTCTCCTAAAAAAGGAAGGGGGAGGAACACGTCTGTTTTTCCACTGAAAAACTCTGATTGGATACCTAGTGTGTGCATGTGGGATCTCCACACAGAGGTTTTCTTCTTTAAGTGATGGGTTGTCCTACATGCTCATTTGTTGACAGGGTTGACAAGAGGAGACATGGTTCCTAGGTGGGGATTAAAGAAAGATAGGACAAGGCTAAAGGAGAGGAGAATTGGTTGGGGCTTAGGGAAATGGCAAGCATCCATTCTAGCCACAATTGCTTTAGGGTTCTGGTATTATTATTTCTGCTCTGCCTCTTTGGGCTTTTATTAGGGTCAGGCAGAGCCAGAGGAAATCCCATACAGCGCAGGTACAATACAGCAACGTTGCCAATAAGCCAGAAGGCTTGCCTGAGGCCAAAGCAAGCAGGAATAGACAAAGTCAGCTGCTTCAGAATTTGAACAAATTAATAGTGCTGTGCCCATTTTGGACTGAGGAAAACCTGGGCCCTCCAGTGGGAGAGCAAAGAGGTCCTCATCAAGTTGTCTTCTTCTAGAACTCTCTTCTGAGGACTGTAGCACAGAAGGGGATGATGTAGTCCAGCTGTTGTAAAACATAATTTTTAAAAAATAATTATTATGAATCTAATGAGACAAATGCAGTGGAATGCCATGGAAATTAAATTACTCTTTCTGATAAAATTAGTATTTTAAAATATTATAGAAATCATTTATAATGGTATCTACAATCAATATAAAGAATTTAATGGAGAAATATGTCGGTTCTGCTAAAAGTGTATGCTAATTCTACACTGACTCTAACAGAATTTTTCTATAAATAGAGAAAAGTTTAGTTCACATCTTAAATGATCCTTCATCCTTATGACAGTTCGTGTAGCTGCTTAAAATTTACTATAGCTTTACCCTTTCTCCCCAAACTAGACAATATTAACGCATCCTGCATTCATTTACTATACATTCCCTCTAGCCCATATACACATTATAATATTTGCAGGCAGAACATTCTGTTTAACTAGCAATCTAAAGTTTCATGTCTCGCCAAGAAACGAAAGGTTTTTGAGTAGCAGAGATTAAAAAGAAGAAGAAATCCCAGCACTGTAAATTGTAAAACTTTACACCTTACAGCTGCCAGCTGTAATCCACAAGGAGACAGAATTCTTAGGCTCCTAGGAACATAGACTGGGCTATTTCTTAGCAAATACTCTTCTTGTTCCTTCAGAAAGGAAAGGAAAGGGAAGAGAGAAGTCCCAAACCCCAAAAGAACCCCTTACATATAGAGAACATAACATTGATGAGATTTTTTGTCCTTGAGTGTGGAAGGATTGTGGTGATTTGATAAGATCTGTTAAGATTACATTTTGCTTGTTATTACAGTTGAAATATAACAGCTGAAATGTTACACAGGCTAAGTCAGACTAAGCCTGAGCGCATTTTCACAAAGTAGCATTTACATAAGATAAGGACATGGTGGTTTCTGGTTCTTTTTAGCTCGAATACCTTCATCTTAATATTATCACGTTATCTTTATCTTAAACCAGCTTTTTCTCTAAGATTAAACATATTTATTTAAAAAGACATAACACGGCTTATTTTAATAACCCAATTTCTTAATAATTTTAATAAATTAGCATCAGACAGAAACTGCAGTGCAGTTGAGGTTCCTGAAGTTACGGCTAGCTCGCAGAAGCGAAGCAACGCATTTAGCACCGAGGGGATGCTGGGCAGCACATTGCCACGCTGAGACCTTCAGGGAGGAAAATTATGCCCTCTTTTGAGTAAATGAGAGGGTCAGCAGCTGCCTCATTTTTCCTCTAACAAAAGAAGAAAAATGGAAGACTATTTTGGGCAGGTCCAGGAGAGTCTGAATTTAAGAGGTGTGGGCCGGGGAGGGAGAGAAGGGAGAGACACAGGACCAGTTACAGCTCTGTGTACCTGTTTGTCACGTGCCACGTGTTTGTCTGTCTCTGTCATTGTGATGAGAGAGAGAGACAAAGGGAAGAAAGAAGCATAATAAATACCGAAGAATCAGTCGAAGATCAAATCTGAAGATGAAATAGGCTCAAACGCAGAGCTCTGAGGAAAAGCTAGAAGAGGAGAGAGAAAAAAAAACCTTTTGAGCAAACCTGTGTGACAGCATGCTCTTTGTTAATGGATATTGCTTATAAAGAAATACCTGGATCCATCATGAGTTTGTTTTCCTAGTGAAAATACCCCAGAGAAACCTCTATATGATCTAGCTACTCAGGGCAAGCAGAAAAACCTGTGAATCTAATCTTATAACCCTTACAGTTCACTAGACCTTGGGAAAAAAAAATCTGTATTCTTGACAACATTAAACATGTGCATTAGATGGGAAAGGGACTTTTTTATCTATGTGTTCACCTTTTTAAAAACAGTGGCTATTTATTCAACTATTTCTTGGTAGTGTCTTTTAATTGCACCCTTGCTGTCAGCTGATTTTGATTTTGTTGATTTCTTCCATGTCCATTTCTATAGGACATACTTAGCTCATCTCTCCAGTCTTGTATAGATGATTAGAATCATAAAGATAATAATTTTTGTTTGCTATGTTTGTGCTAAGTTTGCATACACTCCCCTCTTTCACACTTATTCTCTTTTCGACTGGTACTAGAAATCACTTCTGCAAAATTAAATATAAAACAAATCCCTTGTATTATGGAAGAACTCCATGAAGTCCCTGGACTTTGACTGCTTTAATTCAGGTCCACAACATAGGTAGGTTTAGTGCTAGGCAGGTTTGTGAATAGAATTAGAAGACAGACACTTCCTTAAACTACACTTAAAAACTTATCATCTCCTCATCTGTGGTTTTCGACATGACTGTCACCTTATGATCTTTTCTTCTAGTTAGGAAAGGGAGGCAAGAGTCATATGGAAATCCACTCTTATTCTGTCGTTCTTTTGATATGAAGCAAGTGACAGCAAAATGGAAGTAGTAAACACAAGAGCAATTTGTGTCTGGAAGTTAGGCTTGTGTTAAGCTGCACTTACTGAGTTTGACCCAGGGATAAGCACATGAAATGCAAGATCCAAAGGAGACTCGAGTAGGTAGTTCTGGAGTTTCCTTTTTTGGTCTGAAATCCTATGAAACCAAATCCCTTCATGGTGCTTTGGAGACAGGTCATTAAAAAGAACAAACCAAACAAAAAACAAAAGAAAAACCAAAAGGCATGGAAGGTGCCTTTTCCCTTTTAGCAGCCCATATGGTGTGGCTGAAAAAGGTCACTCCACCATCAGGAAGCCTGGCTATCCAAAGGACCAATGTTCGGTAAAAAATGTTTTCCTTGTAAAGAGTGAACAAACCTGCTGGCAATGTTCTAATGCTGGAATGGAGTACTTTCCAGAAGTCATATTCTTATACTAATTTGCCATCGGTATCGCCCTAAGAAAGAACGCACACTGCATTTGGTGTAAGCCCTAGAAAGCATGAGCCAAAGTCCCATTTGAATCCCACGTCAAAGCCAGCTACTCAGTGCGGAAGTATCTCCTGGCAATAGTAAAAAGAAATCTAAGAGAGACCCAGATTTCAAAAGATTTCAGGATAGTTATGCTTTTCACATTTTAATCTTTCCTGACACAACAGAACCGCTCTCCCTGCCATCACATTTCATCATTGAGTTTCTACGGCAGGAAAACTGCATACTGAAGAGCTCTTATCCTCTAGCTGAAATCATGGATAAAGGGGCTTAAGTTGGAATCTTTTAGACTATAAGTATTTTTCTACATAGGTATTGAGGAAAGCTCCAGAGAATGCATTCACTTTGAAATCATTTTGATAAGGAGCTATACGTGTTTTATAGAAAGCATTTTTAACAAGTTAACTAGATTTGTGAGGGTTTGGGAAAATATTCTTTTCTTAAAGTTTGCCAGGCTTACTAGTTCAGCAAGAGCCATTGAACATGTTGCTTTAATAAGTGACCACCCCTGCTCTGCTCAGTAAAAAAGAAAGTCATTAGTTCTCCGTTTATCTTTTGTCTCTCAAAGGCAAAATTCTTTCCAAGTTTAAAGGATTAATTAATTTATAATTATTATTATTACTCTTGCTTGTTGTGACTATTATTTATACTGGTTACATAGAGAACACACACACACTATTGAGGTTTATAGTATGGAAAACTGCTGTCAGTTGAGATACCTACAGTACCTTGAATGATGAAGAGCTAGAGGAGCTGGGACATACAAGCATGGTCAAAGGAAAGGAGACCGATGCATTCTTTCTGCTTTATGCAGTCAATACAATTTAAGGGTTAATTTGCTCATGTAACAACAGGTTTTGCATATTTTTCAAATAGACCCTTACTCAAAATATTTTAAATTTGTCAGTAACCATGCTTCTGTTTCATTTGCTTCATCCTCAAACTGATATCATAGAGCTACGTTTTAGAAGTCACCCTGTTATCTATTTTTCGTCTTTTCAATAAAAGGATATAAGAATTACTACATATACATTCTGGAGAAGTTCAGTGGGACACGCCAAAAAGACAGGTGACTGTGGAAAGAACAGCCTCACAGCTGGCGCTCTGCTTAATAATATTTTATTAGTTTTTCCAGTATATGAATGTCTCTTATTCAAATGAAACATGTTGTCAAGGCTAACTTCTTGTAACTTTTCATTGTTAAGGTTTCTTCATTAGGTTTTCTGGGGCCACGTGGGAATATTCACTCTTTTCCTACAATTTTTGTTAGTGACAAGTTAAACTTGCAGGCTGCCACAATATCCTGCTTGGGTTCTGGACATGAAAATGGTCCTAGCTCATTTATTTTCTCAACTTTTGCAAACTGGGTATGGTTAGTTAAAAGAGTAATCGGAATATCTTCTCTGAAAAATTTCTTCTTTCTTTGACTTCTTTTCCTCCTCTTCTCAACACTATAGCGATCTAAGATTGTCAGCTTTATAATCATTTTGAGACGGATGCCTCTTCCTCCTTTCTATTTCATCACATATCATTTTCAAGTGGTTTGGAAACACTCAGTAAAGATGCAAAATATTCCTTTTTTGAAGACTTATTGCATGCAGGTTTTTGAGCTGCACATGTTTTCTATGTATGCTTGAGTGCTTTATTATATCTCTCCCTCTTCCTTTTTCCTCCTTTAGTTCACCTGTGGCCCAAGCTGTCTTATTTGATGCACTTTTGTTGGGCCTCATTACACTGACATTTGTATTTTTATGGATGTTTTCCTTTGATGTTGACTGTGAGGTGAGTAGGTTTCCTAATGAAACATACATCAAAGAGTTTGTTCACTCTTTCACAGATGTTCTTTGGAGAGAGATAAGGGGAAGACATCTTGAAAATTAAATTTAAATTACTCGTGAAAAGGCTTAAGCTGCAGAGTACTCATCTCAATAAAACTTCCGGCCAGTGCAAAAGGCCAGCTGGAAGAGGGCGCCAGGATCAGCCCATGCGAGTGGGAAGACGGAAGGGGTTAGTCAGGCCCTTCCACAGCCAAAAGCTTTAGCGGGAGATTTTCAAGCCCACTGTCATCACTCTTCCCTCTCCCCACCTCCTCCAGCTATCCCGCCTTTTTCCTTGGGCTCTTTCCAGCCACTGCCACTTTTTCCTTGAGCAGCAGAAGCCAGCAAGCCTTAGCCACCTTTGCCCCTTCTGGTTGTCCTCAATCTGCCTTGGCCCATGTGCACCATCACCTCCATGGAGCAGCTGTCTCCCTTCACAGCTCACCCTTTGCTTCAGGCTGCCCCTTTCTTCAGTTTCCCCTTCCTCCCGTTCTGTTTGCCCCATGCTTCGTTTATACCAAAGATGTTATTCTCATTGACACAAACTCCTCTTCACATTTCCCCTGGCAAAATAAAGGATTCACTTTGTGAATAAAAATGAATACCTGAATGCATGTACACAAGAGACAGTGAGGTGAGAAAATGACAAGTAAAGAACAAGGAAAGCTAGAACAAGGCATGATAGAAGCAAAAATACCCCCAAATCCCTTTTCTGACTTCACTAAGCTAGCGTGCAGGAAGACAGGAGACACTGAAATAATTCAAACTGGGAAGCAAGAGGAGAAAAAACTCAATATGAGGGGGAAAATTCATCACTTCATTGTCAAAGACTGGTGTATAATACTACCCGGAGGACTGAATCAGTAATTTCTGTTGAGGGAACATAAATTTAAAGGCATATTAAGGGCATATGAATATGGGAAAAGGGAATGTGATAAGGGCGTTATTCACCTGGAAGAATAATGCCTTTAATCTTTTGCCATTAGACTCTGACCTAGTATGTGACACATTACAGAAAAATTATTTGTCTGAGAATATTTCTAGATAAAGAATTTCAATAGCATTTTTGCAAGGATGTAAATATTATATCTGAAATATAATTTTCAAAGGAAAGTGAGAGAGGTGCAGGTGATTTAGATCCACCGATTGTGCTTTATAGAGAATTGTATTGATTACTCGACTGCAAGTGACATGCCTGGTAATTTTGTTATGTTAAACTGTAAGTGCTTCATAAATCTGGGGAGAAAATCATGGTAATGTCACTCTCCCAAAATCAGAGACCGGGAGACTTGCTATAAGTTTGTGAAAGTTGCTGTTTTGAGGATCTGCATCAAGTATTAAAAATCAGTTGTATCATACATTGCGGCAAATAACTTCAGTGAGAAATTATGATTTAGAAGTGAATACCATTATTTTTAACGTGGAAATAAAAGCTCTTCAATTTTAATTCTGCTTAAATTAAAGTGGGCAGTTCACAATATTGTACCATATAACAAGCTGTGGTCCAGTCCAACTGGACAGTCCAACTGTGTGTGTGGAGAACCTCTCAAACGGCATGAAAAAGCCTTGAACAGAGAGGACCAAACCTTGGGTCACGTTGACAACTGTGTGCTTTTCCATTCGCAGAAAGTTACCCCAGTAGTGCTAACTACTGGTCTTGGTGAAGTTATGCGACTGCTCCTGTCCGTGCTGCTCTCCTTTGGATCGTAGCTGAGTGAGAGGCACTTCGCCAGCCTCCTGACTTTCGTGTGGACATTGATGGGGGACAGAGCTGTCTCTGAGGAAGGAGGTCAAGCTGACACAGGCTGAGCTATGGTTTTGAAACTGAGCAGTTTTGTTGCTTCAGGGTACTGATATTTGATAAAAGCCCCTGAGCAATCACACATTTGTAGTGACAGTCACATCAGAATAAAGAAAGTGATAATATATAACGGAAATCTCAGGTCATATGCTGATCTAGCCTAACACCTGTAAAGGAATGGCCTCCTGTGAAATGCCGGTGGTCCACAGAGAGATGCATATAAAATGCTTAAATCAAAATACAGCCTTCAGATAATGGCTTAAATAGGTCCCCAGAGGATCCCCTTTCCTAGAACCAGCTCTGTATGTGACAGCCTGTAAAAGGGAAGAAAGAAACACAGATCAATTTTACAATGCTGGTTGTGAGCTGAGCGCCACCAGTGGATGAGACCGCTGCAGACCTACTGTTGTAGAATTCAGCACTAAACAACACTAGCAATGGCACAAGTGAATCTTATAAACCAGATTTTACTATTAAAGGCCTCAACACAAAGGTGAAGTAATTCCAGCTGTCCTGCTGGACCACATGAAAGCGATATGTGATAGCTAACTAAGATATTTATACCAGGTGCAAGTGACAGATGCAACCAGCACGATGACAGATCAAGAGCTCTTGTAAATCTCATCAGGAGGGTCCATTTATTAAGAGCTTCAGCACCTCCAGCTGTTTCACGTCAGCAGATCTGACTGAGTTGCTGTGTTAATAGACCTTATAAAGTTTCTGTGATTATCTTACTCGGTCTTTATTCTAAATTTTTGGTTGTCAGGCTGATGAGCTACAGGAAAGACAGTTGAAAAGTTCCTTGACATAGACCTAATTTCCACTCCCGTTTTGGTTTCTATTTGGCTGTATTCAGACATTTCCTGAGGCAAGCCTTTTCCACCTGAGGAGCAGAACACAGCACAGGCATTTTGAACAACGGCAGGAAAGGAAAGTATATGTGGAACTGCTTCTATGACTGTGAATCCCTTTCCACATGCAATAGTGATCCTGGAGAGCAAGGAGCCAAACTTAGATAAGCTGCATGAATCATCCTTTCCTGAACATGTGGAGGGTAGTCTGAGGCACTAATTCGCATCTTTCCCAGTGAAGGTATACTACAGTCTGTGGAAACTGTGGACTGCATTAGCAGACATTTTCTTATAGTCTCTAGAGAATGAGTTTCCCCTGACCTAGGTATCCACTCCTGTGTCACGGCAGTCATCTTAAGAAATGACAAATTGATAATAATCTTAGCAAAATTTAGTAAAGCAACTGAGCTAGTATAAAGTGCACAGATGGGCTGAAAAATTAGTTTCTCAAATAATATTCATGTTATTGTTATACCCATTATCTGATTATTACACATGACACTATTTATATATGATGAAACAAATGCACTTTGTTCTCAGTTTTCAAGCCTGTTCTGTTTTCTCAGTTAAAAGTCTTAGTTATGGGAGTAACCACGAAGTGACAAGGGCTGCCACTGCTCTGGAGAATGCAGCCTGATCTGACATGGGTGGTACGACTTGATACTGTGACTCCGCACTGCAGAACCAGCCATGCCTCAGTTATGACAGCCATGGAGCACCAGATTGCCCTGGGAACAGGCCTGGCATGATATCTCTCTGGGACTAAAGAAAGCAGCTTTACGGGTCCAGTGAGAATGCCACAGCAAAGAAGCAGGAAATGGGGCTTTAGGGGCTGGGGAGTGGTGGGATGGAACACCAATCCTTCAGTTACACTGAAGTAGCTCCAGTGACTGTTGAAAAATAAAGGTTAGAAAACTAGGTTGCATCCCTAATGAATGTAAATCAGTGTTCTTATTTATTTGGAGGTTTTGAACAAAGAAGAGTAAAAGTGAGCATGATGGTTTGCGTACATAAGGCTGTAATGTGAAGAAATAGTAAAGGAAAACAACTTCAATGCAAAACTGGTCCATTATGCTAATTTTATTCTAACCTCCTCTGAGTCTGGTGATTCTTGGCCAAGGATTTGTTTGGAAGCTGATGATTCTTCACTCTCAGTGCTACTCCAGTATCTCAGCTATTTAATTTAAAGTTAGCTTGCCTACCTCAACATTATGTTGCAGTCTCATCTATGATGCCAGTGTAGATGTGTACATCTCAGGTCTCCAACATTCATGGTCAGTTTTGGTTTGTCAAGAAACTGTTATAAAAGAATCCGCAGTGAAAGAACTGTCTCAAAAATTTCTTCTTTCATTTCTGTTTTTCCTTGCACAAAGGGTAGTCTTGTATTTTCAGTCTGCATAGCCTCAGGCAATTGATGCAGTACAGAATAATACTCTTCTATTGAGAAAAGAATTACTATGAGAGGTATTGGAGAGCTCTGTAACCTCAGAGAGCATCAGAAAGTCAGTGCTTCACAGAGGCATCGCAAAACTCCCCATTATCCAGGTATTGCAAAGCCACGGTTACACCTCTGCAAGGAAACCTTCTTAATATTTACTGAATATCGGTCCAGGCTTTTCAGGAAGGACACAAGCTCAGAATCATATCTGTAACTTAAACCTCAGAACCTGAGAATGGATTTAAGCATATCAAGATCCATTACCTGCATGTTTTCTAGCCATATTAGTAGATGTAGCCCTGCTTCTGCTCTAGCTTGAAGTCTTTTTGCTCTTGGGGGACTTCTGCCCTCCTTCCTTTTTCAGTGACTTGCACATCTCTGGCTGGGGGCAAGGGGAGGGCAAGGTGTCCAACTTCACTGCTGTTAAGTACTGGCTTTGTGCATCTACTGACTTTGGCTGATTAGGCACATGCTCATCAGGAAACCATCTGTGTCCTGAAAGCCCAACAGGGATTTGTGGACCATGCCTTCAGGCTTACTGCCTAGCATTGTTGGTGCTGCCATCAAAACTGGCTCAAAACCAGCTTGGGCAAAAAAAACCCCCGCTATGTGACCACCTGTGACCATTGTAGACACTGTGAGGATTAGTGGGGTGTTGTTTCAGCCAGTTTCACTCTGGGAGGGTAGATAACTTTGTATAGCGCTCTTCCAGATGACTTGCAGCTCTTCGCCGTTTCTGTCCCTGGCAGGTACACCTTAGCCTTGATACATCTCTCTTAAGACTTTGCTTTTTTTATTTCTTATAACTAAACTCTAGAGCACACTATGAGATTGCAGAGGATTATCCTATTTCTTTTCCGTTTGTCTTTTCTTCCTTTTCCCCAGTTCCCAAAGCCTTCTGGTTAGCATTTTGAATTTATACCTTTATATATCTTAGTTTGAACATTATTGGATTTAGGCTGCATTTCTCTTTTGCAGCCTTCTGAAGTCACACCAATAACACCTTATTCATTATATCATGAAACACAACAAT
This sequence comes from Chroicocephalus ridibundus, assembly GCF_963924245.1. Taxonomy (NCBI): domain Eukaryota; kingdom Metazoa; phylum Chordata; class Aves; order Charadriiformes; family Laridae; genus Chroicocephalus; species Chroicocephalus ridibundus. The sequence goes on along the minus strand of NC_086284.1, from coordinate 175,738,982 downwards.
TGAATGACATTCTTATTTGATTGACAGCTGTCTTAGCATTGTATAAAAGCTTAATCTGGCAGTAAAATACTTCTGATTAATTCATTGTCCCTACCCTGTATTCCCACCATTAGTTTTACAGGGACTTCTACTGTGGGGTCTTCATCAAGGACCTCTTTGGGAAAGTGTACAGACTGAGGTGTCTTGCAATGATTAACCCTTAGCCTTTGCACAGTCTCAGACTCTTCCCCTCTCTTTGTGTGAGCTCCTGAGGTCGATTCATCTTCTGAGCAATCATTTGTATTTATTCGACGCAAAGTATCTGCCTACTGGTCACCTGCAGATGAACCTGGAATGTCCCTGACTCTTAAAATCATTGTCCTTCTCCAGCTGCAGCAAACAGGGATTTTCTTCCTCTGTCATCACCTACAGCCATTCTCTGTCAGGGACACCAGATTCACACCCTTTCCCAGCTCTGTGAGAATCCCACTGCAGTCCTTCTGACACACTTACCAGTCAGTACTGTCAGTATAGGAACACTTGGTAAAGTTTTTAACTTATTGTAGATTTTTTTTAAAGTATGTTTTTAGAACAATCTATCACCAAACTGCCATAGGGCTCTTTGTACCCAAAGCTCTAGTTTGCCTTTCGCTGCCCTGGCCAGTGCCAAGTTCTGTGGCCACAGTGGCAAGGCAGAAATGATGTGTTGAGGCAGCTGCTTGCACGCTTTTGGTCCATGAGGCAACCCCCAGCACCAATAGCAGTCCCGTGCTCTGTTGTCAGCTCTAACAGGACTTAGACATGCAGATGTCCATCCCAGGCTCCAGGACAGACTTTCATACCTGTCCACTTGCTTAGTTCCCTTACGGGCCTATCCTAACTGTTTTCTTCCACATCTCTTAGTCCATAGGAAGGTTGCTCCCATGGGAGAATGGTGCACAGAGGTGCACATCTTCTGTGAGAAGCTGACAGCCCAGTTAAGGACAAAGTCCTAACAAGGAGCTAAAATAGATAGGGAGAGTCCTTACTGAGTCTACAAATGTCCTGAAATGTCAGTTCCCATCATTGCTCCATGCCAAAGCCGGAAGGGTTCTTTTTCTCCACCCTCCATTACAGGGCCCAAGAGCCCAACACCCTGATTGAACAGACTGTCGCTTGCTATCCAGATGTTCGCCCACTCCTGGGCAGGGACATAGGAAAATGTTTCATGTAGCAGAAACCTTAGCAGTTCCTGCACATTCCTGAAAGCTTGTAATGAGGCTGAGACTCATGAAAACACACCCAGCTCTCACACCATGGGAGCTGAAGTGAGGGCATAAAATGCCAGAGCAGCTTTACTGTGAATGAGGAGGTACACCAAGCCTGGTCTAGAAAAGCATGTCCCATAATCATTCTGGCACTACAACAATTAAGAAGTTTGGCAAAGCCCACCTTGGCTGCACACTCTGGAAGTACGGTGGAAGCCATAGGCAGGCAGTAGTATGCCAAGGAGACAGCCTGGCAGTCTCCTCCTTATGCACAAAGCCCAATATTTCTTTCATCTCCCCCTTCCATCAATAGCTGTCATCACCTTCATCAGACGAGCTACTAAAGTCCACAGATCATTCACGGTGATTCAAGTCCATGCCCTCTCTTATCAGAACTGATCACTCTCCTTTTCTTGTCTAGTCAACATGTACAGAGATCAGCAGAGAAATCAAATGTTTCTTTCAGATGCTGCTTTCTGGATAATATGTTCAGAACAGGAATATTAATTCACAGATCTTGTCCAGAGGAAGGACTTCAAGGGAAGTGGATTAGTAGACTATATTCTATAAAGACTAGGAGGTTTAAAGAGTCTACAAACATAGACTTGTGTTATTTATTTTCTGCTTAGAATCTGCTCCACATGGGATCCTCTCTTAGGCTTGCTCTGGACCTATTTCCATGCCTCAGATAGAGGACCATGCAGAAGGACAGAAAACACCAGGTTCTGCAGTGAAGGACAGCTCTGAGAACTTTGACCAGGGCACACAGGCCCTCGTTTTGATAGAGGTGCCAGGTTGGTATACTATGTATTTCACCAAGAATGATCAGGTTCCTGTCACAAGAGGTTAATGATCAACTAAATCTGTGAAATCTTTGCATCTTTACAACCACATTTTTCTGTCCTTCCTTCAGTGCCGGCAATACCTCCTCCACGTGCTGATGGGGTACTCCTCAGCTTTCTTCTTGTGTCCCTAGATCCTCACCATCCTGCGCCTGTAGACTGTAAGTGAGCAGCCACACCTATTGCGCTGCTGCAAGCGTGTCCAAACTGAGGGGGGGCCACACCACAGTGATGGGGTAAGTGTGGGAGTGTCCATTGCTTGAAAATGGATACTTCCAGCTGAAGCCCTAGATTTTGAAGACTAAATATTAGAGGGTGTGCGGCCCTTATTCCTGAATCTTCATTCCTGCCCTGGAGGACACAGCAGACTAAAGTAATTTATAAATCTTGTTTTGTTTCCAAACAAATCCTAGTGCTTTAAGCACGCTTCTTATTTGTCATATTACTTTAAGAAGAAAAAGACTGTCTTTACGTTCCCTGTACACCTTTCAGCATTTTGCCTAGTCCAAGCAGGAATGCTAGTATTTATATTCTCTATATATTCACAGAGTATTCTGTGGCCAGAGGGTCTATGTATTATTGTTATTTTTGGTCCAGCTTTCAGGGCCTGCATATTGCCAACAGCTTTTTTTTTTTTTTTTTTTGTAAGGAGACAGTAAAAACTTTGCATTTGACAACATGTCTGTGTCTCTTGACTCAGTGCACTTTTGGAAAGCCCTCTCCTCTGGTATTCACACTATATCATCCTCCACCACAAGACAATTTAAAATAAGATATTTCCAGTCCTGCCAGCTTTCTCTAAACAAAGCCTGTGAGTTGAGAATGAGCTCAGTATACGCATGACGTGTATTGTCACAGGCATGCCAATGGGAGGGGAGCTATTAGGGTAATTTAGGATATCTTAGGACACTTTGGGGAGAACCGTGGATCTCTCCCTGTCCTCCAGCTGGCCTTCCTTCAGGGATCTGTCCCCCTTTTCCATTCATTTCAACAATGCACTTTAACCCTCAGACCATCAGTCTTACCAGGCCCTGAATAAAACACTGAAACAAAGTCCCTGGACAGCATGGTTTCCTGTTTCTGCTGCTGTCACGGAGGAATGGGGTGAGGAGGCAAAAGCAGAAAGAAATACTCCGTGAGGTGGCAGTTTGAGCTGCATCTGCCACTGGAAGAGCCAATGGATGCCCTCTAGCAAAGCTACAATAGGGGTTCTGATGCCTTAGGAAGCTGCATCAAAGCTGGCCCTGAACCTGGTAAGGACAAATGTGACATTCTCGCATCTTTAGAATGTATAAACTCTGTATTTATTGAAGATATGAGTCAGTTAATGTGAATAAAATCTGCGTGAGAATACAGGCCCTGGTAAAAAGGGCTAAACAGACACTGTTTGAAAAGTCACCTAAATGAATAACAGAGGAACCTGAAATTCTTATTTGGAAGTGTCTATATAGTATCATTTAAATGACACTTAAATATCACTAACCATAGTACCATATGGTACCATTGTACTATATTTTAGAATCATTCAGGTGCATAATTCCCTTTAATATCACAGACTATGAGGCACACAAATATCTTTGCAATTTGTGCACAAGGTCTCAAATTTATATTAGCTCTGAAACTAGAGCTTTGACTTGTGGTTCTGTTGTTGTGAATTTTTATTCACAGGCTGCCTGTCTTTACCAAAAAGTTTGTCCACCAGTTGCTAGCTTTTTCTATGTTTAAGCGTTTTGAACAGTTTTGTTTGTCCTCAGTGTAACTAACCTCATAGATGGATTATTAGGCTTGCAGAATTTGTTTACATTTATAAATCTTTTCTCTCATAGCTGAAACATTTGTTGAGGGGAGAGGGAGGTTTCTGCTGAAAAACTCTCTTTCTTTATATAAAATGTTAGAAGGAGGCCATACGCCCTGGCTAGGCTGGCATGAACCAGTGTATGGCTGCACATGCAGTACACACTGTACTTTTTTGGGTAATTTTCTTAATCTCTCCCAGCCTCTGCTCCTTTTATACCGACAAACTTTAATAAGCTGAAAGAGCCTGTGAAGGCTGGAACTTTCAAACCAAAAATGCAGTGCTTGAAAAGAAACAGAATGATCTCATCCATCCCTAATTTTTAGTGCCTTTTCTATGCCTAGTAGACAGCTTTACTTTTATAAAACTTGAATCCTTGTCAGCCTTGAAAATACTACTTATTGACTTTAAGTCGCTTGTATTTACTTTAAGCAATTGCCTGTTGTATATGTCCATGCACAATAAATTTCCAAACAAAGTGTCAAGTATTTTTTTACGTTGATCAAGAGATCTAATTTCAATGTTGAGCTATTCTCCAACTGCACACAAGTGAAGGAGAAGTTTTTCAACGTACTGTGTACAGTTTTGCACTCCTATACATCCGACATTAGCATAATGCACACAGAGAGTGGCTTTTGTGATTGTTGATCCTGGACATTTCAAGGGCCCCCCAGGCTCTAGTCAAAAAGTCTACTTTTGATTCTGATGGGAGAAAAGTGCTTCCTTCTCTGGCAGCAGGCTGCCAAATTATGCATCCCATGCTGGCTCTTTCCTGACTGGCACTGCATAATAGCTGTGGTAAAGATTTTAGTCTTTACCTCTAAAGCCAATTTGGCATGAAAGATTGATAAGCAGATGACTCAAAAGCAAATGTAGTATTTCATAAGATAACATAATGCAGGAAGAGCTGCTGAGTGTTTTCCCCTTTTGCACAGTAAATGAACTAACTAGCCGAATGCATTGTTAGGTATCTGTTAAAGGGCTTTTGTTTTCCCATAAATAACCCCTGCAAGTTTGGAAAATGAAATCAGCCGTCACAAGCAGGCTTTTGGAAATGTCACCGGAGCTGAATGCAGTCAGCATGCTCAAGAAATCATTTGTCATGATTCAGTCAATGGGCCAGAGCGAAAATGTAAAGAAGGACTGCAGCAGAACAAAACAGCTTCAAGTTCCATGCATACAACGAGTTCAAAACATGATCAATCCAGCAACAATTAAATATTTATAGTGACCTGTATATTAAAGAAAAAATAATTACTGAAGTGGGAAGAGCATTATATTTATCAAAATAAGCAGAGCAGAGCTGCAGCCAGAGACGTAGGCAGCAGCAGGAAATTGCTGGACTACCTCTGTAGGTACCTTCCAGTGCTGTGGATCCAACGCTGGACTAGGTCCCTGATTCATTGAAGTACTTAAGCATGTGTTTCATTCCCAGCGAGTTCAAAGAGACTTAATCTTGTTCTTAAAGTAAGCATCTGCTTAAATGTTTAGCTGAATGAGGGCCTACTACCTTGATCCCATTTTTATTGGAAACATCCACTGGCTTCCATGACTGCAGAATTAGACTCTTAAATAGGACTCACAGAACTGTGGACCTGGGCCTTAATCCATCACCTATTTCGCACTAAGGATTCTTCCTGAGTAGAGGACGTCCTGGCCATCAGCAATACATATTGCATATTTATCCAGCCTTGGGATAGTTAATGGATCAAGGAATATCCTTACATGAAATCTTCTCAGCTGATTAGGATGATAGACCATGACTCAGCAGAGTGCTTGAGCATGACTACAGAAGACAGGGTAATGGGCACATTATATTGAGGCAATGGGCACAAACTTGAGCAAAGGAAGTTGCACCTAAACATGAGGAGGAACTTCTTTACTTTGAGGGTGGCAGAGCACTGGAACAGGTTGCCCAGAGAGGTGGCGGAGTCTCCAACTCTGGAGACATTCCAAACCCACCTGGACGCGTTCCTGTGCAGCCTGCTCTAGGTGACCCTGCTCTGGCAGGGGGGTTGGACTAGATGATCTCCAGAGGTCCCTTCCAACCCTATGATTCTATGATTCTGTGATTCTAAGATGGATAATGAAATGAGGTTGGTGTTGGTCTGGGGATGCTATGAGTAAGTAACACGGTTCCCAGTTACTCCCAGTCTGTTTTGCCACGTGCAAGATACAGCTACCAGAATATGATCAGGTGGACCAAGGTCATAAGGCTCATGGGGTCACGGAGCAAGAGAAGCTCTCATGTTTTGCAAAGATGCAGACCAAGGGCCGCGCTGCAGGGGCGCGCGAGGTGGAAGCGGTTGTGAAAGTGTCACGCTCAGCACACAAGATCTGTCAGGTCTATGAGTAGCCCCATTAAAGTCAGTGAGAACGAAAGACACGCTTTGCTCTGCAGAGATGGGATTACTCATGCGCCTAAAATTAAACATGTGGTTAAGTGCTTTGCTGAATCAGGGCCAGAGAGATGGAAAATGAGCACTGCCAGTACTGATTCTCTCCCATCCTCTTTTCCACACAGCTGCCTGCTGACGCCTGCCGACTCGTTTTGTAAATAAGTACTGTAGCTATAGTACTTTATTAATTACTAAAAGAAACTGGGCCGTATCCAAACTCCTGGCCTCACTGAGGTTCTGCTTAAGACAAAACCTCCGTTAATGCCAACTTAAGATTTGACTCCATGATCATAAAAATGGGATTCTGTAGCGTAAGAATGGAGCTCTTCCTAATACAATGGATGGAGATGAGGTTCCCTGTGGCAGAACCAAAGTAGTGGGAAAGTATAACTGGCAGACAAGTCCAACGGAAAGGTAAATTTTCTATTGGGAAATGTACAGTAGAGAGCTTTTTCTGCACTTTTGTGTGCACTTAATCGGTTAACTTGTCAAATCTTTTTGCAGGAATTGGCTTTCATTTTACCATAAATAACTCTTACAATATCTGAGAAAATGACATACGTTTGTGCACAGCAGATTTATTATTAACACATTTGCTCATTTAACAGGTCTGGTAATAATTATTAATTTGATTCATCATACAAAAGATTTGTGGTCACATCAAATTGTTTCTTTGATTTTCAAACCAAAAATGCAAGCCAGAGTGTGGAATCTCTGTGTGAATCGGGGAAAATGTCATATGTGTGTGTTCAACATAAAAGACTGTTCGTATGACAAGCATCTGGAATTTATGTTACATAAATTTGGTAAATTACCATATTCTTACATTTTCTTACCACTTTCAGAATGCTGTTACAACAGTTATAGTCAACCTTTTCTAGAATAGGCTATATTTCCTCTGCCCACGTAAACATCCCATGAGAAAGCAATTGAGATAAAGTGTATCATATAAGAATAGAAGCGGTACTACAGGTATTAGAGCTTAATGAACTGTGTGTTTTATTTTTGTGTAAATTATAAAGCTATAGATTTTCTGATAAACACACATGATAGGGCTTTGTTATGCATTTTATTGCCTTTGGAAATGTGGGCATTTGGTCTTTCTAATTGAAAAAGGCAGTACAAAATAGACAAGATCTAAACCTTTAGAAGTGTTGTCTTCCCCTTTCACAGTGCAACTAAGTTTAAAAGATTTTAATACTGCATAGCGTGTGGTTTGTTCTGTTAAGCTAAATCAATATTAGAGTTGAGACTGAGGAATTCTGAGAATTTTTGCACAAGTCGTTTAACTTATCTGTTTCTCCACCTGTCAGTGGAGAAATAAAATAGTGTGTTAAACTAATAACTGCCTTTGAACCAATGCAGTAAAATGGAGTTAGAATTATAAAAAGCCTAAAAGATTAGATGAAAAGTTATATGTAAGTACAAATGATGATATATAATATATATTAAATCTAGTATATAGTAGCCAATATATTAAATATGTTATTATTAATAATGATACAATTCATAAATGCACAACAATCCTTGGAAAACATGGTGTTCTTCATTACTGCCAGTAGCTCTGGATGGACAAGAGAAGATGCTCCAGCCACTTGCTTTTTAACAGAGAAAGTGAGTTGCCAGGCTGGACACTTATCAGTAAGGTTTTGCTAGACACAGACTAAATCCAGCAAACGGAGAACTGGACACATACTTCTGCCATGCTCCAGAGGTCCATAAAGCCTCAACAACCATACTCCAATGTTCAACTCCTCCTTTCTTGGTTCTTTCCTTGATAATCGTCATGGAAAGAACAACCCTAGACAGTTGGTCAGGGTTGGTTTTTGTCAATCCTCACATATTAAATGCACTGATGTTATGTCTGTGGTGTTTTAGGTATAAGGGAGATGTGCACATGCCATACACATCGGAAAAGAATTAATGGCCCTTCACAAAAGGAGAGCACAGCTCTCACGATGTTCACATCTCACAAGAGCCACTTTTAGTCAGCTGCTGTGCCCATACTTACATTACACAATGCTGCCCAGTTGAAATTTGAACATGGAGAAGAGCAGATCCGTGTTAAGCTTCTTGCCTCTAACTGGTAGCTGAGCAACTCGGTGGCTGAAACTCAAAAGGGCTGCTGTCTATCAGACCTCCCTGTGGAAGGCCAGACCTGGGAGCTGGTGTTTGCTTTCTTTGGCTGTCAAAAAATCACCTTAAGCTGAGCTCAAGTAAAATGCATTTAAAAAAATACCCATATTTTTTGCTGCATTGCTGTTTATGGGGGAATAAAGACTCTTCAGGGAATGCGATCCAGGAGAGATGGCAGAGGCTTTTGTATGAGTGTGTGTGACTAAACTAATATTAAAGTGACAATAACTTCTATATGACCAGCTTACTGTGATATTTGGGTGGATAAGCTGAAAGGCATGGAGGACATAAAAAGGAACAATGCTGCACTGTGCCGAGCAGGAAGGGAAGCCCAGGCGTATCCCAGGGGAAGCACTGACCTGTGACAGTTTACGTCTGGCACTGGACTATGTCATTTTTCTCTGCCTACATCACCATCATCTTCACTCCCACTTGCCCTAACCCTTTTACAGTGCTGGTATGATGATCTGAGAACAGCTCTTGCAGTCCTGTGCAGGGATGCCCCAAAGCGGGTAGGACAGGACCAGTGTGCCGTGGGAGGTGAGGTGTCACACTGGGCGAAAATCTACTGTACAGGGGCCAGGAGCGAGAAGCCTGAATGATTTCCCCTTCCCACCAGGGAAGACTGGAAGCTGAAGTACCACTATCTATCAACTCTTAGAATGGTTTCAAGAAGATAAGGTCCCTCTGTCTAATGTAGCTACAGAAGCCATTGAGCCTGCAAGTCAGACAGGTCGTGTCAATTAAGAATGACCGAGTTTCACTGGACTGTCTGAGACGATGGGTGTGCTCTGAACTATGCTGGAAGGCAACCACAAGTCACATGGCTCTGCTTGGGAAAACTGCCCGTGGAACAGTGAGATTAATTTTGGTCCAAAAAATGAAGTTCCGATAGTTTGGATTGGTATCTCACAGAGACAGTCTGGCCTCTGCCTGTGGCACCTTCAGCCTACCCAGTAGCAGGTGCTGAGCTGAGGGGTCTCAAAGCTGGATTCAAGTAATAGAAATAAATACACTTTCATGGCTGGTCATTTTCGCTTCCTGATGAAGGGAGAGCAACACAAGAGAAGGAAGCATGAGGTAAGAACCACGAAGAAAGCCTGGGGGGATGATTTGTTATGGTTTAGGATCATATGAGAAGACTTGAAAGAGTGTCAACAAAATCTGGGTGCAGTAAAAGTGCATCCTTGCAGAAGGTCTTAAAACAGGCAACAAAACAATAGCAAGAGTTCGTGTGGTCTAGACCAATGGCCAAATATAGGAAACCGCAGTGTTTGCTTGCTCGAGCAGAAGTTGGCAGAGAGGAAGTGCCTGAGAGTGGAAACTCGCTGTGACGGCCAAGTGATGTCCAGCAGGGACCCAGACGCTTCCTCACATAGCACCAGGAACTGTGTGGGCGACCCTGGCTCTGTGTGCTTAAGGGTGGATCAGGAAAGATGCCAGCAGTGAAAGGAGCATCTCTGGGGGAGTGTATGTGAGGGGAGAAAAGCAGAGTGGCAGGAGGGAAAGTCAGAGCGAGACACCACTATCCATTCTGCAGCTCCCATCACACAGAGCAGTCTGTAAGAGCAATTGGGAACTGAAAACAGCTTGTCCTGCAAATGACCTTATGAGGAAGAGCAGCTGAGTAAGGGCTCTGTCAGTCAAGGAAAACACAAGTCCTTGGGTTTAGAAAGCAATGTGAGTCTGTAGGTGCTCACCCCTGGAGCACCTTCACTCAGTGATGATGAGGAACATCTGAGGGTCGTGCTGACCACGGGCCAGAGTGATCCACCCGCACACGACTTCAGCTGAGCGCAGACGTCTGAGGAAAGAGCAACCCTTCCCTGAGACCGCGTACTGAAGGGCAGAAGCAGTCTAACAGCTGCCTGGGGCTGAATGGAAGGAATCACTAGGTAGACCAGCACAAGAAAAACTTATAGCACATGCTTTTTTGGTAAAAACTGCCATATTGAGGAAAACATGAAATATGTAACCTTCTTGTACGAATTTTAGGTGATGCTGCTTTTCCCAGAATATGCGGTTAATCTAATGGTATAACTTCTAGTCGTCTTCTGTGAGTGGGCTGAGGGGCTGGAAGGCTACAGCGTACGATCTGTCAGAACACCCCTGCAGAAAAGCATTGCCTTTTTTGATTGCCGCTAGCAGCTTAGTCTTTCCTGAAACCTTGTGCGGCAGAAGCATTTGGTGTTTTGCCAAACAAAAAAGGAACGGGTGTTATACCCAAACTGCTTGGAAGAATTTACCTCTCTTTGTGTTTCATGCATACCTCCACCGTGTACCCAGAGTGCCATGGAGGAGAAAGCAAAATCTGTATGCAAGTCAGAGAGGAGACTGACACTGAAAAGTGGTGGAAGCTGTCTGGATTTGGCTGAAAAATCAGGATGAAAATGGAGATGGGCACTTGTAGCCAGTCCTGTGCCAGCCAGCAGTGATAATGAAGGAGAGACCACCAAAGGGCAGCATTTTCCTAATAGTTTATCATATTGTTTCTAAGAGCTGCTTCCCTGACATCGCTACATCACAATTCAGATATCTGAAAGTGGCAGTTGTGAAAACGGCACTGAGAGCCTGTAGATGTCAGTCAACACAGGAGTGCTCAGTGCTGGCCTCTTCTCTCGTGGTAGGACACAGTGGAAAGGTCACAGAGTCTGGAGAAGATACGTAAAGTCCCCCGACTAACACTGTGAAGTTCGAGCAATGGAAAGCCCCATTGATCAATATTTTATACTTCAATGTGATGAAGTGTAGAAGTGTGATTAATGGGACAATTAAATTCCTTTGCTTCCAGTGGAGACCTAAACCTGCATTTGGGTTGTTTTTTTTTTCAGTACTATAATTTTTAGCTAGTTTAAAGGTACTCCCTAATTTCGTTTTGAGCTTTTATCCCGATTTTACAGTGGTACGGTGAAAAATTATGTCACATTGTCAGCAAAAACTATTAGATTGTGATCCTTTAATCACCCATATTGAGCATTAAGGCCCTGATTCAGCGGTGCATTTCAGCATGCGCTGAATTTTAATTACGTGTGAAGACCATTGTTATTCAGAAAAGTGTTTAGGCGTGTGCTTGTATGTTTTGCTGAACTGAAGCTTGAGAGCAATAAGAAGGCATCTGGCACTTACCTAAGAGCAATCAAGGGTGAGTCATAGCAGTGAAACCGAAGCTGTGACCACAGAGAGTTATTACATCGCGCAGTCTCCCGACCCTGCACTTCAATAATCAGGGAAGGGAAAGATCTGCTTATCCCAGTCTTCAGACTCCTGAAGTGTCTTTTTTGCAGGTTGAAACCACATTATTTTGCCAGGCCCCTTTCATTTCTTGTCAGTCGAGGATGATGAATATGGGAATGTTTTTTTTTCATTGCGTTTTCCACAGGACAGATAATTCCCAGCACGCGATGGTGACTGTTGAACAAACTCCCGCTGTAAAACCAATTGAAAGGCTCCCATTGATTCTAAGGAAAGCTGTACTGGGCCCTGGGTGAGTCACTGCATGGGCAGCTCCGGTCTCAGCACTTCTTGTCTTGCCTCTGTAACGTGGCAGCAGATCAAGGTCTCCCAGCCAGTGACTAACAAATGCTTAGATCGGAGAATCACTTCCCGACCCGAAAGTCTGCTGACAGCAGGCTGCTGCCTCTTTCTAGCTGTTTCTTTCTTTCTAGCTGTTGCAGTCGTCAGTGCGAGCTGCCCCAGGTACCCCCAGGATGGCAGAACTGTCCCTAACATCACCTGGCACAGCCGCTGGGCTGGACTTTGCCCTGGATGCTGAGCACCGTACCTGGATGCGAGGCACCACTGCTCCGCTTGCCTTAGCTGTGATGCTTAGGGAAGAATTTAACCCCTTGCCAAGTCAGAGTAATAAATGAGGTTACTCCCCAACTGATTATCAGCTGTTTTACCTGCAGTGCCCAGGACTGTTTAACTCTTACTATGACTGATTAAAAAACATAATGGAAAATTGATTTTTTTCTGCTTTATAGGGGGAAAATCAATGCAGATTAAGAACTGGATAAACAGTGAAAGGGAAGAAATATGACTGCAAATTCCACTGGACCCAAACCCAAAAACAAGAGTATATGTTCTAAACTGCAGGAACGCACACTTTCTAAAGCCTCCTGAGTCTCTACACTGGTAAAATAATCTCAAACAAACTTGAAAGCAGATTGAAAATAGATGGGGTGTCTCTAAGTGAAAAGAGACAGTTATCCTCTGCACCTGCTAACAAACACAGTCCCTTTTTGTTATGAAATGTCTCTAACTTAAAATACCGCCTGAAAGTAAACTCCTTCATCAATTCATCACGAATTCTTCAAAGACATTTTGGAAGTCTCTTTAAGCCATCGGCTTTATTGTAGCTTTATTTAGGATTTGAGGAGAGAGAATGCTGCAATCAGAAAGAAAGAAAGACAGACAGGCAGAGGAAATGATTACGTTTCAGTCCCTGTGATTTAGAAAGAATAACATGCTTCTTTCTTGATCTGTTGTATTATATACTTACAGAATAAGCTTTGACAATGTGGCATTGAACTGTAGCTCTCTACTGAAGTGATATCATCCTGCATTGTGTACCGGGGACTTCTGGACCTGGGACTTCTGTGCCCTTCCTGGAATGCCATCCTCCCGCTGCTTTTGGATTAATCACTGCATGCTCCCCTCTGTACCTTTCCAGCAGAAGTGATTAATGCAAAGGGTAGGCAGCCATGCCCTCACCCCTGTGTAGTCACTTCTCTTCATTTAGAATAAAGGTTAGTTTTGACAGCAATACTAGTGGTTTTTTATGTTATTCTTTTTCTGTGCTATTTTTAAGTTCCTCAGACTCTTTCAAACAAACCTAGGTGAGTTTTCCTCCTTTCTCAAGTTGGGCAGCCACACAGATTTATTCCTCATGGAGAAAAAGGTTGTTGCTGCAGTGCAGTGCTCTGGGCATTTAAGAACTTCTAAAAGTACAGCAGCAAGTAGCTACTTTTTCTGGCGGGATACGTTTTGGGATGAACAGCTGAGCTTGCTGTTCAGCTTTTTAGACCTTCTCAAACACTTCACTACTTCGCCTCGTAAGGAAAGTAGGCTGGGGAAAACGTTAGGCATTAGTTGTGGCAAAGAGCTTCCTGGCTCCATTTTGACAACAGGATTAAGAAAACACGATTTCTAATAGCTACACAGCAAATTAGGGATGTTTGACATCTGTTTCTGTAATTCTGAGCTCCCTAAATGCTCTCAAAAAATGTCCAGAAGCACTGGGGGTCTGTGATAGGAACACCAGAAGAAGCACCCCAAGAGGAATGTATCTGGGGACCCAGGTACTGGGTATAATGGGTACTGGCCCCAACCACAGCTGCCTGCTCAGTGTCTCAGGAAGCCCACACCAGCCCCCTGCTCCCCTTATTTTCCATCACATCCTCGGCACCGTGTATGTCTTTGTCTACCCATTGGCAAACTTTGAACATCAGAAAACTTATAAACTCAAACTAAACCATTTGGCTTAAGAAGCTGCAATAAAAGTGATCATTGGAGAATATGAATCAGATAAATGTGCTTTTTTGACAAGAGTTTATTTTTTCTACTGAAAAATAATTTACTATTCCATATGTTTTGCCACTGAAGGTTTTGCTTTTAGAATGCATGTTATAGACATTATCAGACATTTTCTATGATGCCTAGTTCAAATATATGCAAAAAGGAGACATTTTTTCTTTTTTGTGTAAATAGGGTTATAGCAGTTTCCCCACAGAGTGTATGGCAAAGGTGGAAAGAGATAAATTTACAGATATCCTACGTGAAACACTCAGCCAGCCTAACTGCTGTCTCTTTGTACCAAAGCCATGCTGACTTAAGTGAACTAAGGATTTGACTACGTTTACACAAAATCAGGCTCATGATTCAGTTCCTTTTTGCTGGTAAAGCTCTTGGGTTGCTCTCAACATTTTTGGAGTCTTGTTTGGTAGCTCTTTCGCCTGGCTGGTGCTGCTCTGTAGCCCCGGGGCAGGGCTTCTCTGGCGGTATTCATGACTAGTTTTTGTCAGGAATCTCTCAAAGTTAAAGAGAGCTTTTTTATTTAAGGAGAGTTGGAATTGCAAATAAAGAAACTTTCTCTTATCTGATTTCAGCTGTGACCAAGGGGGGGAAAAAAGAGAAAAAAAGTACTTTGCGGGTTGTTTGTGGGTTATTTGTACACATAGAGGATTGTGTCACAGGAACGTTTCAGCCAACTACCATCTGCTGCTGCCGCTGATGGAAACTGTCCAAATCAGCCCAAATTAGGCAAGTCCCTGAGACCAAACAGGATGAAGAATGAAGAATTTGCAGTCAGTTAAATGTTCAAAACGGCTTTCTAAGGTAGGTTGTTTTCTCCAAAGCCCCCCCGCTAAAATATGCTGCAACATACAACGGAGCAGTGTTGAGGGAGAGTCCAGGGAAAGAGGGATAACTCCGGGGTAACGGGAAAGAGTTTCCTGGAAACTGTTGAAATATGCACCATGCTCTGGATGGGTCTGTATGTTGTGGGTGCTGGGAAAGGGGTGGAGAGCCAGGAATCACTCGGGGATATGTATTTCAGGATGGACTGGTGAGAAATACTAGGCCAGAACAGGGGTGTTAGAGCCTTTAATAACACGAGACAACAAAGCAGACGTGGGAACCCACCCTTTGCAAACAGCGCTTCGCATGTGCATGTGATTAATGGCTGTGGTGAAGGGTTAGTGAATAACAGCCTGATGCCAAATGGATATCAATGGGATCAAACCATGCGTTTGGCAGATATAGGAAGGAGTATTCATTGTTGTACACGGAATAAAGGAGAGTGCGCAGCAACTCCCTGAACCCCTGGTAGAGCTCTGGCACGGGGACAAGAATCTGGCTGTAACCCTGTACAGCAAGGACCACGCATGTACACATGTGCACACAATTACATGGCATGAACGTAACAAGAGAAAATTGAATATAAAATATTACAGAAAGCCAATAATTCTGGTTTATATCTTTCTTTCTCCTTGAGGCAGAAAAGAACCTGGCTATTTTAAAATCTGGGATCTATTTACATAGCCAAATGTAATGCTCTTTCTTGTGCAAAATAGGTTAGGAAGGAATTTAAAATGTCAACATTCCCTAGACCTGTTTATCTCTTTTCATGCCTCTCTCTGTATTAAGTATTAAGAAATAGACACTAGATGATAGAAACTGTGACAGTTCTGCTGAAGCTATGACAAGTTATACCAGCTGCAAATATGATCCAGAATCTCTGACGAGGTACCTATGCTAGAAAATAGGGTTTTAACCACATGGTAGCTAGCATATGGGAAAATCCTTTTGTTGACAGAGCAGGTTGCATCTTCCAGTTGTTAGCAGATTCAGGAAACCAAATGAAAACTTTAACACAGAAAGTCAGTATTTTCCATGAGATGTATTCAGTAGTTTACCTTTGTTTTCCAAAAATTCCTAAGGGAAATGGAAAACACAACAGTTTTTTTTTACCAACTTTACCTATAAATTATAATGAAAAACAATCTCACGATCCTAAATTCTCTTAAAGGTTGCTAGGGACTGATCAAAGTCCCAGTTTGCTGTTACCAGTGCACAAAGACCTTGGAATAAATGGGCCAGTTTGGTGATGGTAAAGGTTATGGGGAGCTGGAGCTAGGTATATTTTCCCAAGCAAGCAAAGTAAGCAAACATTACTAGAAAAAATAAATTAAGGGAAGATGAAAGAAATGAAAATGCTGTTCCTTGGAAAACACGGAATTCTCTCCTCCGTGCCAATGTACCTGGGAGAAAAAAGTGCCTGATTAGGGTCTCCAAAGAATTTTATTTTTGGTGTGTACACTGGAGATTATAACCTTGACTTCATTGCATCCTATGGCACACACCAAGGTAGCTGGCATCCAGCATCTGTATGTAAAAGCCTGTGGCCAACCAATTGACTCACTGATCACAGAAAGTACACAGTTCTATATCTATCTGTTTGTGTGACACAGCAGAGGAGGAATCTGTGTCACCTGCATATCCTGAGTCACTGCAGTCAGTTAAAAGCTGTGGATGCTCCACTGAACTGATTAAACTTCTGCTACAAACCTTGTGTACAAAAAAGCCCTCAACCAATTCATGTTTTGTATTTTTCCATAGTTGCAACTAAAAGAAGCAATTGCCTTAGCTGTAAATCAAAGTAGCAATGTCTGTAATCCACTAAAAAAAAAAGTAGTAATATCTTGAATACACTAAAAATAAAATTTAATGTGACTTTATTACTGGCATGTGTTAATTATATTTTAAAGTTTGGAGGCAGAGGCCACCTGAGATTTCCATATAGGATTTCACGTATACTGAGAAGATATTTCTCAAACTGAGTGAGCAGAAGAGAAGAAATAATTTAGTTCCTGCTAATTTGGTTGCTGTTCCTGCTTTATTGTTCATTAGGAATCTAGAACTCCTTGACTATCCTCTCTGGACTTGTCTACATTACAGTACAAAACGTCATTTGGTTCCAACATTATTATGAAAAATCTAACTGAGTCTGTTTAGAGGGATTCAAAGGTTTGCTCCTTATAATAATTTTCCTTTGTTTATTTAACTCTTGAGAATTGTGCTTGTGCTGGTGTTAGATATGTTTCGGTAATGTTGACACGTTCTCTCTAAAATAAGAGTAATCATGGTTTTTCTGGCTTTACTTCATGCTTGTACAGCAGGAAGCCAAGATTGTACTGAAGTAAAGAAGTAAATTAGGTTATTCCATAGAAAATCTGCAGGGATTGAGGTGGAAATTACACTTGCATCTTTGGCTGGTTTTGCTCTGCCGTGGGACGAAGGTCTGATGTTGCTGCCATAGAGACGTATCATTTTTTGTCCAATTTTCACAGCCTGGATCCCAGGTTGTACATTTGAAGGACAAATGAAGTAGAAGGAGACAGATCTTGACTAAAATTAAACTGTCTTTCAACATCTGCACCACAGGGGAAATGTCAGTACCCTGAAAAGTAGAGGACTGATGGACAGCACGATGACTCACGTCTTTCTATGGGAAGGAAGATGACAAGAAACAGATTTTCAGCTGTTGATGAAGCTTTTCCATCTACTGGGCAATACATCTGCCAAGAAATGATGAGAGGCAGGATATGATATACCACTCGTACTCCCTTTCCTCCACCTGCATAAAATCCAGGCTGTTTGCCACAGGCTTCTTGGTTATGTTGCAGGCATCCATCTGTCAAGTAGGACTTTTCTCAGAATTAACGTCTTAGGCCAAATTAATCCCTGGGATAATTCCATTGTGTTTTGTCTAAGGAAATATCAATTACTGTGAACGGAAGGATGATCTCATGATGAAAGCAGATGAATGACTGGGAATCATGGCTGGGATCTCGGATACGTTCCTCTTCTGCTATAGAGTTCCTGTATGATCTAGATAAAGCGACACAGATGCCAGTTGCCTTGATTTCCACCTGTGTAAATTGAGGTTAATTATAATTTCCTTCCAGAGCCATCTTTTAGGGATGTGTATTTCTTTGAGCCGTTTTGATAAAAGGAACTACAAAAAAAGAAAACTGGTATATTGCTATTTTTATAAAGTATGAAAAAACAAACAGTAAAGAGGCTCATGTTCTGGGAGACGACAAGTTGACATATCTGCAATTAGTAAGTTTACACTGTCAACTTATTCTGAACAAGAAGGATTAAAAACTCTTTTTGATCTCACTTTGAGCTATCTCAAAGGACAAGGGAGATAAATATGTAAAGTAGACTAGGATTAGTCTAGAATGGGGTAACATTAAGAAAGTCATCCTTGAAACTTCAGAAGAGACTGAAAACTACCTTTTGCTGTGCCATTGCTCTTTTACTTCAAGCAGTAAGGGGCATACCACCAGAAATCAGTATATGAGTCAACAGTGCCCTACAGCAAATTAATTTACAGCGGCTACAGTATGGAAAACCAGAGCATCCTTCTGAGATCTGAGATGCACCATTATTTCCTGCTGCACATGGGTGAAGAGAACGCAAATAGTCAGTTTAGTAGATATTCCTAAATGGGAAGGCATCTGATGATGGAATTGGCAGAGGACAGCAAGACTAGTATGGAGACACCTAAAGTACTGGGTAGGAAAAAATCTCTCAGTTTTTCCATTGAATATCTGGAGCTTTTTATCACAGGAGGGCAGAACCTAATCTGACCGTTTTTTTCTTGACTATAACAGGATATTAAACCAAAAACTTTGCAGAAATGGTGGACATATATGTTAGACCTCATTCAAGAATTTAGCTGCAAGGAACTACACACTTTTCCTTACAATTTTTATCAGTGAACTTATTTTGGAGGTAGGTGACTATATAAACTAGTTTGTTTTCATAAAAATAATCAGCTAGGAGGGAGCTCCCTCAGCCCTCGTTACAAACGCTTTATAATTTAAAGCTCTTTACCAGAGCTGTCAGGGGTCACAACCTGCCCTTTTCTTTCTGATTTGGAGTAGTCATCTGATCCCAGATTGCACGAACTACCTGAATGTCCTAATTGCCAGTGTAGAAGCAATTACTCTTGCATACAAATGAATAAATGACTATTGTATACAAATGGAATCTTTTGGATGGGAAAATGTCCTGTCGCAGACGGCCTGATGTCGGCATAGTAACTTCAGGGCTATGACATTACAGCTCAAATCCATTCCCCAGGTTAGGCAAAGACACCTTGTGTCTCCTGTCTCCTTGGCTCAGGCTCCACTTGAAAGAGACTGGTCTGTGTTGTGTTGTTTTGCACACTCCTGTCTCAGGTCTCACAGGCACTGAGAGGCAAGAAAACGCTTGTTTTGGTAACAATGATACGGCTTCAGGATATGCTAAAGCTTTAAGTGACACGACAGGGTCTTTTTTTGGGTGGTTCTGAAAATATCGAGTGGCAGTCTAGATGCATAGGGACTTTAACTGTGTAGAATTAGGTGCTTTGAGACTTTAGGTTGTCTGATGTCAGCTGAACACGAAAGCCACACTGGCACCTAGATGTAAGGCATAGAAGAATTTTCTGAAGAAGGAGATATCCAAGCCCCTTCAAGAATTTAGGTTTTAGTCCTAAAATTTTTCATGAAATGTGCTATCACTTTTAATCACAGCCATCCATTTGGAGTAATCTCCTTTGAGATGTGCCCACCTGTGAGTTCTTCAAGTGCTCTTGCATGTTATGTGCATACGAGGAACTTCCCTATAACTATCTTTTTTCTTCCTAGAGGGAGTCCGTGTAATTAGATTAGGTCAAACTAAAATTGCATTCTTTTTTTTTTTTTTTTTTTCCCCTCTCTCTCTCTCTCCAGCTCTGCAGCAATACTCTAGCTCCACTGACTGATCTAAAGTAGGAACTGGTGCCTCCTGGAAATGTACTTCCTTAGGAAATGCGTTCAGTTAAAATCTCTTCCAAGTACTGATGCAAGTCCTGCCTGTGCTTGTTTTTCCTGCGTGTCTTCAGTTTTTACAGTTCTATTTCATGTCGATTTCCATGAGATTTTACTCTTTTGCGGTTGCAGCTTATTCTTACTTTGGTTGTCATCGCTGATGTTATTATTATCGTAGCACTCACAAAAGAAAAAAAAAAGGCAATTTCTTAAAGAGAACAGAAATGCTGGTCTCTTTGAGAGTTAATTTGATCTTGTCAGCATTGCAGGAAAACAACAGCTTAGATCGTAGTCCACAAAATCAAACAACTTTACCTTTATGAATCAGCGAGTAACTCTGAAAGAGGCACTTGGCCGAAACATTCTTCTCTACCCCATTTTTTCCTGCGTTTGATAAAATAAGGTCATTCGTTCATCTAAGTATTCAACTAACTTGATTTCCTTCCTTAGATAACACCAGCCTATCCCTGACTACTAACAACAGCAACTGTGTGGGTGTTTTGAAATGCACCAAAGTTTACACTTCTGAGGCTCGTTAAGTCACATCTTTGGATGTAATTTAGGTTGCTCAAAATTATACACAATGTGTTATGACATTTATGTGATGGTCTCTGAGCGTAAGAACTGGCAAACAATTAGTAAATCCCACTTGATTATTCCTATAGTAACATTTAATATCCAGTTACCTCATTCTAATAAAAAAAAATCCCAGCAGCTTTCGGGGGGTTAGCCTCTCTCGTCTCAGATGCTTTGAGGAAGTTGGCACAAATATTTTCTACAAGCTCCAGCAAATGAACCCGGTGTATAGAAATTGAAGTGTCTAATCTAATCTGTTGAGGGATCTGCACCACATGCATTACCCTGACATTTAAGGTCTCATAGTCAGTGACCGGTTAACCAGATCCGTCACTGTGACAGACATGTATTTCTACATGCTGTGCCACAACTTAGTCTTTCAGGCACAGTTTAGGTGAAGTACATCGTAGCACAGTGACTCAGAGTCTACAATGTCTTTGATGAAGAAATTTCCAGATTGGTAGTAAACCAGATGACTTTTGGTTGCCCTATTTGCAATAAAGCATGGAGTTTGTCTACTAAGCTGTACACAACCGATCAGCCGTTAGTCTGCATAACGCTAGTTATCTTCACAATTACTGTTATTATTATGTGTTGTTACAACCCTCTACCTCTTCCCTTTTCCCTGATACCAGAGTCTGTGGCAATGACTTTCTGGAAGTGAAGGTTATTTTGGAAATGGCTGCTTAGTGACACATCCGAACTTCTAAATTACCTCTTTCAATACCTTGTGATTACTGTACATCACACTGTAAATCTGCTATGAGTCAGAACGTTATCTGACACCTCCAGATGATATAGTAAAATATGTTCATAACTCCAGTGCGTTTATTACTTTTAACTAACCAAGAAACAGAGTGAACTCCTCGAGCACACTTTGATTTCTACCCTCTTGCTTTCTCCTGAGGTGTTGTTTGCTTAACAAGGCCGATAATTTTTATGTTGAACTTGCCTCCAGCTTCCTGCCCAGCCTCATTCCGCCCTCTGGCCCCAGCTTGGCCTGGCACACAGGGCCTCGGAGCTGACGAGTGGGGTGGTACATGCACACGTTCTCATCTATTTCTTTCCACAAAGCAGGTTTTCTCCATCAGAGGAAGCTCTTGACTTATCCTTTGTTTATATGGAGAAATATATCTACGAGACGCAGATTTTGTAGACTGTTGTGAGTGCAGCTAAATCCACTTGGATTTAGGCTGGTGGAGCCCTAATGCCACTACCTGCGTCCATCCTGGGGCACTGGGGACGTCCAGCAGAGCAGCAATTCTCCGCAGAGTCTACACACTTCATCCCACCCTTTCTTGACATTTGGTTTTATTAGCCAGAGTCAGGCTTTGTTAAACTTTTTCCCTGGAGGATTTGTTTTGTTTCTAAAGCTTTCCTGCCTGCCCTCATCTACCCCAGCCGGTAGTCCTGCCTCTTTGAAGAAAAAATCCATACAGTTTCGATGGAGAACAAGAGACTTCTGCCACCGTGACTCAGCAGCAATTATACTGCTTTTTGTGCAGAGTTTATTAGGATGTTCCAGTGAAGGAGCTGTGCAAACCCAGTGCGTAAGCTCAGCAACCCCCCCTGCAGCAAGAGGGACTAAGTCATGATGATCGGGATCTTGGGAGTAGGTCCAGAAACACGTCGAGAATCGGCGTTCGAAAGTGAGGACTGCAGGTCTTCCGACAAAGCGTACCAACTCTTTAAAATCTAGGTTACTGTGTTCTGTGCTTCAGGCTGAAAAGTTTAATGCCAGATCAATGTGATCCGCTAATGGGTTCAATAAGGCCCCTCCAAGCTTTAATATTCTGAAGAAAATGCACCCTCCCCCCATGCCTGCAATTACCGCCACTGATGGTGATAACACACCCCCTGACTCTGAGTAAAAGCAGCTGAGATGTTTGTGACACTTGGGGCAGACTTCACAGGAGCACTTTAAGCATTGCTTGAAAGAGGTCTTAATGCACTTAATATATTTTGAGGTTGCAAAGAACAACATTAAATAATCACATAGGGGAGAACGAAAAACCTGTTAAAAGCTCCCCAATTTATTAGACACAGCTTGATGTACAGACTCCCATGCTTCTGGGACAGCATGATGTGTCACTTGATGGAAATCACGAGGAAATGCTTATAGAAAGGGCTGTCTAGCAGAAAAAGGAGGACACGTTTTTAAAACTCTCTTAAAAAAGGAAACAATCAGCTTGATGGACCCAAACCCTTTCCATAACTTCACGCCTCTATATCCCATGAATTATTGAAGATGGATTCGGTGCATTACTTTCCACAGCTGGGTTTCCTGTCCGAGCCGTTGATTTGTCCCACTCACTGCAGGCGGCTCAGGCTGTGCCCACCTCACCCCATCGTGGGGCTGCCCCGAGTGAGCTCTGGTTTGCGGCGCTCCTTGCCTTGGGGTGTGTTTCTTTCCAGTGTCCCCCGCTTCTGCCCAGTTTCAGTGGTTACCTTTGGTTTTTGCTTAACTGGAAGCCGAGCTGAGAGCTCCCCATGGATGTCGACGCTGACACGGAGGAAAATACCAGGCTCGGGGTAAGTGGGATTGTTGAGTCCCCTGCTCTGCCATCCCATTCCCAGTGGAACCCACCCTCTCTTTCCTCCTAACGAGCTTCCATCTGACCTATGCCGGGGGAAGGGCAGGATAAAAAGAAGGAAAGGGGGGAAAAGGGGAAGAGGAAAAGAAAGATGGGTAAGGGAAGAAAAGGGGAGCAGGGGAAAGGAGGAAAGGAAAAGAAAGAGAAACTAAAATAGAAAGAAAAAACTGAAAATAGAGAAACTGATAAGAGAGAAACTGAAAAGAAAGAAAGAAAACCGACAGAAAATAGATGGAAAGAAAGAAGTCGGAAAGAAAAAAGAAAGGAAAAAGGAAAACAGAGAAAGGGAAAAGGGGAATGGGAAAAAAACCCTTGAAGAAGAGGGTCGTGCCCAGCCGGCGGCAGCGGCGGGGCCAGCCCTGCCCAGCGCACGAACCAGCCCGCCGCTGCCGCCGGTGCGCACACGGCCGCGGCCGCGGCCACAGACGCGGGTGGTGCCTCCGCGCCGCCGGGGGCGCGGGCGGGGCGCGGGGCGGGCACGCGGGGCGGGGCGGGCGCGTGGGGGCGGGCACGGGGCGGCCCCTCACGCAGGCGCGGTGGGAGCCCGGGGCGCCCCACGCGGGCGCTCTCAGAGCCTCGGCGGCGGCGCCCGGCTCGGCAGCCAGGGGGGCGCGGGCCGGGGCCGGGCGCGAACCGGAGCCGCGGCAGCGTCGAGGCTGCGGCGGGAGGAGGGCGGCAGCTGCTGCTGCTGCCGCCGCCGCGCCCCGCGTCGCTCCGCCCAGCCCAGCCGCGCTCTCTCCGTCGCTCGCCCCGCTGCCATGGGGTAGGGGGCGGCGGAGGAGCGGGTTGGGGGGGCGGGACGTGCCGTCAGGCTGCGGCCGCCGGCGGAGTGCGGAGCGGCGCCCCGCGGTGCCGGGGGTATCGAGGGGCAGCCGCGGCGGGGCTGGGGCGGGAGGCCGGGCAGGGGGGGGTGCCCCGGTGCGAGCGCGGTGGCGGCGGCGGCGGCAGGCGGAGAGATGATCGCGGAGTTGTTGAGCAGCGCCCTGGGGCTCGCCCTGTACCTCAACACCCTGCGCGCCGACTTCTGCTACGATGACAGGTAGGGCGGGGGGCGGCAGGGCCGGGCGGGGGGGTGCCCACCTGCCGGGGGTGCCCCGGGGGTGGCGTTGGGAGGGTCCCGGCGGCTCCTCGGCTCCGGGTGGCCGCGGCGGCGGACGCTCCGGGGGCTTTGACAGCTCCCGGGCGGGGTGGGTCCCCTCCAGCCCTCCCCGCTGGGAAGGGACCCGCCGCTTTAACTTCGCGCGTCCCGGGCTGATCCCTCGCGCGCCGTGTCACCGGGCTGGCGGCTCCGGCGGGAAGTTGCCGAGCGCTGTCGGGCTCCTCCGGGCGGCCGCGGGCACCGGAGCCCCCCGCCGGGCCGGGCAGTAGCGGGGTCCGTACCTGCCCCGCTGCCGGGCGTACCCGCCTTCCGGAGCTGCTGAAAGGCGCCGTCAGCAGACGGGGAAGAAAAAAAAGATATTCCAATTTGTGCTTTTTTTCCGGTGGCTTAATTTGATCGCAATTAAAACGGATGCATAATTAAAATGTATTGGGGAAGGCAGCACGCCTGGCTAAACTTATTAACCGTCCTGGGGTGTTTTCATGCTCCATTGGAATTAAACCATCCAAAAAAAAAAAAAAGTGAGCAGGGATTTACTTTGACAGCTTTTCATCTGCCTCTCTCCTCGGTGGCGAGCGACCGTCTCCCCTGGGTGCGAGCGGGCAGCTGCCGGCGGCTCCGCGCTGCCCAGGCGATGGTTGCCCGCATCGCCTAGGTGGTAGCCAACCCCCCTCGGGGGGTGCGCACGGGCGCCTCTGTGTGTGCCAGCGGCCGGTCCCCGCTTCGTGGCTCCGTTTCGCGGTGCCGGCGAGCCCTCCGTGCGGCTGCGGGGCGGGGGGCAGCGCCCTGGAGGGAGGAGGGTCCGGTGGGAGAGGACGGGGACAGGTGGGGCGAGGTGGGACAAGGGATGCGCCCGAAGCGGGAAAAGATGTCGCTGGATGAGCGGAACTTCCCAGGGCGCCGATGGCATGCCAGAGGGTCGGTTGTGTCTTTGATCCGCCTGGGGGAAGTAAGACCTGCCTGTCCTGGAGACAATTAGTTACTAAACTTGGAATTTTCTTCCCGTACGCCGTACCACGGTGCACCTGCCGTGTTTAAGGGTCTGTCACTGCTTCCAGAATAACGTGTCGTTCCCCCCCGCCCCGTTTTCAAGGGTTGCTGCTATTAAACCTATTATACTCGAAGTAAATGCCAAGTGTTAGTCCTGGTCCAGGTCCTTGGCTGAGAAACAGTGTCAGCCGCAGAATGTGGCGATTCAGGCTTCAGTCCTTCAGGTCATTTACATGCACTTGGAGCCTTGTGAAGCAATTAAGTGTTTTTAGGTTTCTGTGAACCTTCCAGTTATCACCAGTGATTTTTTTTTTCTTTTAACCTTTCAAAACTTCATTCACAAACAGTAAAAGAAAAAAAACCTGCTGTTATCCTGATATGCGAGATCTAAGTTGGATCAATAGAAAGCAGTGAATATTTTGACACACTGACACTATTTCAAACCCGCTTGTTATAGTTAAGCACCGCAGGAGTTGTGGAGTATTTATGTAACCCTAAGGAGCATATGTTGCAATATTTAGGCAAAGCTGGGTTGTTTGAGGACGTGCTTATAAGGCTGTCCTGCCAGGCCGGTTCAAATTGGCTAGGCATAGAAAACAATTTGAAGTACTAACTGGTGTTATTGATGTAGAGGTCAAGGTTACTCTTGATGTTGCCTGCGTGTGCTTTAATGCAGCTAGAAAACAGCGATATTTGAGTGTCATCTCGGAAAGGGTGGAAAAGATAATCACACGCTGTCTTTGCTAGTGCTAATCCCAGACTATTTTAAAGGTGTTCTAAAACACTGCTTTGTTTATGTGTTTACCTCCCAACTAAATAAAGTACTTCTCATCATCGTAGCTAAGATTTAGGCATTCAGTAGAGTGCTCTGAAAGCTAGTTAATGGCATTTCTGTATGTGGGGTCGTCTAATTAGGATGTTTTTTACTGCAGCACTGGAAGGGGCAAGGCAGAAATGGCTGTTGCATGCTAGTAATTGTTGAACTAGAAAGGGTTGTCTATTCAAAGAGGCAGGCTCTCATCTCAGACCCAAAGTATTCTTTCACCTGTAATCACAGAATCTCGCTGCCCTGCAGGAGCCGGCTTGAAACGTAACACTAGAAAAGGAGGTCGATGCTGGAGCTGCAGGACACAGCCCTCCATGTGGGAGATGGATCACACTACTAACTTTAAGTGAATCAAGATTGTGCATTTAAGCTGGGAACCTGCAATGTTTTGTTTCATGAGGGCAGCATATTGCCATAGCTTTTTCTGCTTCCTTTGCCATTATGTTGAAATTACATCAGACTGTTCTTTTTTTAATATAGTGATCAAGCTTACTATATAAAGGGTGTCTGTAATTGCTTTCTGTATTTTTTTTTTTTTATGTAGGTTGGGTAAGATTAAGTGGCATCGTAAAAACTTCTTATAGCAAAATCAATTTCCCAATGGTAAAACTTAATATTTTAGCAGCAGCACGGCACCAAACCAAAGACTGTATGGACAGTGATATAACAAACTTTCTTGTAGTCTGGGCATTATGACTCTATATCAAAGGGTTCAATATTTTTATTTCCCACCCTTCACCCAATTAAACTGAAATTGAATGACTTTAAAGCCTGAGGAAGTTGAGTAAGCAAATGTATACATTCTTACTTTTCAGCATTAGTCTGCTGAACTTGCTGTTTCTTTCAGGCTAGCCAGATATGTGGCATGCACATAATCAGTGCAAACATGTGATCTTTTTGATCAATTGACTTATTGATTACTCTGAATGAAAGTGACAGCCTCTAAACCCGGGAGCCAGTGTAAAGAAGAAACACTGCTTTATTTTTTTTTTTTTTTCCTGGGGCCCTAGAAAAGACAAGCTTTTGCCACCCTGTTCCCTGCTACTGTTATTCTCACAGACAGCTGTGGTATTTCCTAGTTACATGTGTAGATTATTAGGGGGGGAATTTCCCTCCCCAACTCAAAACCTCCCTGTTCATCCAGGAAGAAATAAATATTTCCCCCCCCCTTTGCTTATTTGTTTTATTTGAAGCTGGATGTGGCGTGCAGTAATGTGAAAGAAGACACGAATGCAGGAAGAGGGGGAACTCTAACCATTCTAGGATTTTATGAAATATTCAGATGTTGTTGGTCTAATGCCACAGTGAGCTCACACTGCTTGTTAATAAAGGTTTATTTATTGCTGAGCAAAATCATCTTGGAACTGATAACAAGGGGTAGGGAGAAATGCAATTTCCATTCCTGCGGCTGTATTGAAGATCTTGCTTGTTGCACTGTGTTAAATCCAGCTTTTTGACAGATTAAGGGGGGCTAATCTCTGCACATGCAGTTCTTGTTTCATGCTAATATCTACCAGTATTACAGGAGGGAAACCCATTGCTGCAATTAGGCTTACACGCCTGCGTAATTATTTTTCCCTGCCATTTAAGCCTCCCCCCAAAAGGAGGCAATTTGACCTGTGGGTGCCTTGCATTGAAGTTGTAGTCCTTCGTGTGACCTGTGCTAAATAAGACAGGTCACTGACAGTTTATAGCTGGGGTGTGGAAGATGTAGTGCTCTGTGTCTCCGAGGTCATGCGTTGCTACGGCAAACACGTCACAAGCAACTCATCTATTGAGGTGTTCCTTTCTTCTCCCAAGTGTCATAAGAAAGGCATATTTTAAGGAGAGTCTTAGTAGGAATCTCTAACCTTGAACGATGTGTTTTTTCTGTGGCACGCTGACAAAATTGGCACTCCAGAAAATATGTACAGATTTGTCTGTCTCCATGTAGGGCTCTTCCCTGAGATTTGGTAGCACTGACCAACTTTCTCCAGCTCTTGCTGCATTTTATTTAGCAGGCCTGAATGGGGCAGCCTTGCCGACAGTAGAACGTATCCAACAGCCTTGTTTCAAAGTCCCAGGGCAGTATTGCAAAATGTCTTGAAGAAATCCTGATAAATGCCTTCACTCTGTAGCGTCAGACTCGCGTCATTTAAAAATAGGCCGAGCCCATACACGTTCGACAGTACCTCTGGTGGGTCTGCCACATGAGATTTAATCTAGCAAGTGACCCAAATACGTGCACTAGAAGAACAAGTATAAGTACACTGGGGAAAATTGCTTGCCATCTGTCTCCTTGTTGTATGTGTAAATTTGATTATTAATTTACATCTGTGGTTTTTATGGCCTCTTTTTGCCATCTACTCCTAACTTTTCAGCTCCAAGTGCACCTCTACAGTAGCTTTCAGTGGATCCAGTTTGCGGGTGGTTGCTATCTTCTGAATTCCAGCGGTGAGGCTGGTGATGGGGAGAAGTGGGGAGAAAGGGACTTGTATACGTTCTCTGTAGTATTTTCCCTTTGTCTGTTCTGTTGCATCTTCTGTGTGCTAATTTCAAATTACCATAATTTATATATGAAACAAGGACTTTAATATGTTGATAAAGAACAATGTAATCCAGAGAAGATGCACAAGTAACTGAGGCTCTGTAGTTTTCGGGTGTTGTAGTTGAGCACCAACCAAGGAAATCAGTAACTGCTTATCTAATGTGACAATCCTGGCATGATAATATCCTATTAATATGATACTTGTTCTATTTTTAAATGCTGAACATCATCTAAAAATATAATTGGCTTTTGATTTTTTTTAAAAAGCGTTTCTGCATAAAAATTTCTGTCGAGTGAAACACTTTGATCAAAATATGGAATCTTAGTTTCATCAAAATAGTGTTGTTTTGGTGTTTTTTTTTTTTTTCCAGTGGAGATGCTGTAGTGTAGAGATTTTTGGAAGCAAAAAAGAAATTATGTCCCCGCAGGCTTTATTTTAAGATTCTTGTTGCATATATAACACTAGCATAAACCGAGTAACTTCTGGTAGCTGGTTCAGAGAATAAATTCATGACTGTTAGCAGACGGAGAGTCTCCCTGAGCCACAGACGGGATGCGCCTCATCTGCAGGAAGTTCTTCCAGCACACAATGGAGTTACAAATTCAAATGATCCACTTTCTCCAGCATCTCCCATATGTATTCCAGCTGCACTTCTGAATCCTTTAAGTTTGCCAGAGTGAAAGTCGCTCAAAAGGCTCAGAAGTCTCTCTCATCTCAATTTGTTAACCATCTGATAGCTGCAAGAGTGCTGAATTAGAGCTCCTTTGCCTCCCTCATCTGGAAGTTTGCCCTTCCCTCCTTGTTCGCTGCTAGGATTATTTTTTAATTTTTTTCTTTTTTTTTTTTCTGTGAAGTTGACTGAAGCAGACTTTGCTGTTTGTTTATGGAATTTCTTTCTTTAGCTGAAATATTTGATGCTGAAGCTGTAGATGCAAGCCTGCTGGCAACCTGTGGTGAAAGTTGCTCCAAATATACAGTTGGAGAAACAGACTAAATCTGAAGACAGAGATGCTTGTTCTTACTGTTACTTGTGTAGAAGTGAATCTGTTCTTTGGGCCAATGTTTTAGGTTAGATTTTTTCATTTTTATTTCTAAATATTTTATAGGCTTGACACAGCTTTTGGTTTAACTATCTCTTTTGAAAAAGATGTCTTTTTGGACTGTCCATTTCCGTCAATGTTCTTTTTTCACCCCTATTTTTTGTCCAAAATGGTTGTTTGAAAGATGGAAGCGTTTTATTTAGAGACTGGAACCTTATGGTGGAAGTTCTTTGTTCTCCGACACTTCAGCCCTCAGGTTTTTAAATTAGTTTTGGATTTTCTCTTGATTGCGGAAGTCTATTGTTGGCCTTTGAGGCTTTGCAGCCTTTGAACTCCCTGTGCTTTCCCAATTGGGGTGAATGATCTTATAAACTCTCCTTATCTCCCTTTAAAGTGGGAGCTTGTCATGTGGGCAGGTTATTTAAGTCAGGATGACAGCAGGATTTCATTTCACTTATTCTAGATTGCATTCTTAGGTCGTATTCCTGCAGACTCACGATAGTCTTCTAGACTTATTTCTGTTATTGCTTGCCTAGGTGGTCCTTCCCCAGTAAGAGGGAGAGGGTGT
This sequence comes from Chroicocephalus ridibundus, assembly GCF_963924245.1. Taxonomy (NCBI): domain Eukaryota; kingdom Metazoa; phylum Chordata; class Aves; order Charadriiformes; family Laridae; genus Chroicocephalus; species Chroicocephalus ridibundus. The sequence goes on along the minus strand of NC_086284.1, from coordinate 175,709,000 downwards.
AAATCCTGTAATTTCTTTCCCAGTTTCACCCTCTGCAGAACTCCATACTAAACCATATTTTCCCCGAAGGCCAGCCCGTTGCTGAATGAAACTCGAAGAGACGGAGGAAATTGGTTTTTGGAATTGCACCTTTAATATTACTTAACATGTCGACTCTATTGCTCAGCTTGCTACTTCGGGACAGTTGAAATATCTTCTGGACCTGTGAATGGCTCGTAAGGGGCATCTCCAAAGGCAGCGGCGTGCGCTTTGGCTCTGTCTTCGGAGGATGCTTCAGCCTAGCACGGGGTTGCTGTTGTTCATATATGACAGCTTAATGTGAAACAAAGAAATGTGCTGGATCACTGGGGCGGCAGCTAAGGATCAAGTAATCTGTCAATCTCTTATTTTACTTCAAGGAAAAAGAAGACCAGTAAATCAGACTGTTTGAAACTGATGAAACTTGGCCACCCAGGTTCTGTAACCGGGGATGGCTGGTCAATGTGCTCCGGTGCTCTGCCACCTCGGCCATTCCTGGCCTTGTTAAGCTTCAAGAGGGAGACAAAGTAAAAGCGGCTTCCTTGAATACTAATCCTTGCCTTCTGTACGACATTGTGAATTACTCTCTTAGCCTTTGTTGTCCTATTGGCTTCATGAGATTTTTCAAGAATAGTGGAAGGTTTCAATTGGAGGTAAATAACCATCATTTACTGTCTTCATATCCCTTCTTTCCTTAATCTCTTAATCTTTTTAATTGCTATTTGTTTTATTGGAAATATTGTACTTTCAGCATACACTGTTTTGTCTTTATATCTTGATTCTTTTGATTTATTTTTGTTTCCTGAGTTTATTCGAATGGCCCATATTCATGCTTCAAAAACTGTTAAAAATCAGGGTAACCTCTTAAAACATATGGAGGTGTATATACGATCACTATAGTAAATAGAATAGCGGATTTTTATTGTATGCCTACAACTTGAGACCAAGTCTGTTTTGGCATCAGTCTTCCAGCAGAGAGCTGGACAGACTTCCCCTTAGTCTGCCACAAAGGCTCCTTAATTTATTTGCAGGGGTCACTGTTGACTGCCTCGGAGCTCTTCTTTCTCTCCAGGAGTTAAGCACATTGGCCTCAGCAGTGCTCCCGGTCCCAGCTGGCCCAGGAAGCCGGAGACAGACAGGTAATTGAATGAGGGTTTTCCACATGGTGGTACACGGACCATTACTGCTAGACGAGGAGACTGGTCTGTGGCATCCCCTGTTATTCACTGACCTGTCAGCAGACCAAAAAAAACCCGCCCTGACCTCTGACCTGGTGTTCAAGGGAGGACAGATTTTTCTGAATTTAGCATCCTGTTTCCAGGATGTTTTTTTCTGAACTTAGCATTACTCTAGGCTATTTTGCTAATGAGAGGATTGTATGATTTTAAGTCCTATGTATTTTAGTCAGCTAGTCCAGTATTAGTTCAGAGGAACAACACAGTAATTGGCAGCAGAACTATCGCTGTAAAGTCTCTGCCAGTGCCTGGATGCTATTTTCATGCAGCTTGGTAGTTTGTGTACTTAAATCCTAAAAAAGGATTTGAACTCTTGAAACAGGGTCATGATTCAGGGACCAAAATGGTCATGGAAAGAAACCCACTCAGCAGCACCCTAAACTGTTCCTACATCTGTCCTGTCTTCCCACCCCCGTGGCTTTTTACCTTTAACAGTTAATGACTGCTGTGGGCCCAGGAACCAGGCTCCAGTGTGCCTTTCTCCTAACTGCTTCCCATCATCGCTGCAGAGTGACCTGCACGCTATGCTTCTGGCACCCTTCTAGTGGGAAACCAGTCTTTGAACCCCCTCAAATCCCTAAATAAAAGATAGATATGGCGCAAATGTTTGTCTGTAGTCACAACTTACAGATAGCATTTCACTTCTGTACACAGCGTTTCCACTTGCTTGGCTACCTACTCTGAGTAAGTGCGACTTCTCTGAGAATTTTCTCCCCTTCTGTTGCAGGGCAATGTAACTCAGAGTTGGATGGCTTTCTGTGAGTCAAATACTTTCTTTAGGAGGCAGCGGCTGGCTGATAAGTGGGTAGGCTTCCAGCATTGTGGTGCTTCAGGAGTGCCCTTACAGCATCTAGCCTCCAACTTTCATGCGGGGAATGTTTCTCAGTTGATGCTGTTTAAAATAGCTCTTAGGTTTTGCTCAGTAACTATTGAAACTGGTAATGGTTATTTACTTTGGTATTAAAAAAACCCAGCATGTACGAGTTCCAGTGTATGAGTAAAGCACTAAGAAATACTCTTCCACTGAAAATAGTCTCCATAAGTTGATGTTTGCAGTGGTTTGAAGAATTACTTGGTGGGGAAAAAAAAACCCAAGGCAGTGTATAAAGATTTTCAAGAATTAACACAGGTACCAGGAAAATAAACCAGTCTGTACGTGGCGGGGTCAGCCAGTCCCCTTATTGTGAAGTATCACAGTTAAAACCAAGCCCCAAAATCCATCCAACTAGCACCAAACTGTTTGGTTTTATCAAAGAGCCCCTTGATACGTCTTTATCCAGATCCCAACAGGAGATGAAAAACTTCATGAGGAGACAAGCAGCTGTGTAAAAAAAGATTGGTGTGCTGGAGTGGCCTCTAGAAGGTAGACAGAGGTGATCTGTACCTGTCATCATTTAAAGTCTAAATATTCAAGTGTGTGGCTGGTCTCTGTTTTGGATGCACGTGTCTGGTGGTTCCTGTGCCTGCCTTCCAGCCTGGCGTGTTTCTCTGAGGTGTGTCTTAGAGTTCAAGGATGCTGTAAGTGAGGATGTGAGTTGTCCCATTGAAGTTCTTTATATATTCATGTCTATGCTCTTGGTAGGCTTTTAGTAGTCACTTTGAAATGAAAGATGCAGTTCGCTGGATTATAAAGTAACAGGTCAACATCTTGGAGGCAGCATGGGGAGAACTAGAACTCCTAATCCAGAATTTTATTTTCTGCAAAGGACTAATTTGTTCCAGGTCTCTAACATGAAACCTTGAAATGGGAGTTCATTCTGAAAAATCAGCCACTTCTGGGACTTTGACTTTGAGTCAAAGTCTTGAGTCTTGTGTGTGTGTCATTTGGTTCCATCATTTCCAGAGTGTGTTTTTGATGGTGAGCCTTTGAGAGGCCACAGGAGGATCTCACTGCCCAATGTGCAAAGCAGCACATTAAGTGATACACTTAAAAGTCTGCTTTTTGAAGCACATGGTGCCTGTGACTTTATAGGGTATTTAGTACTGCGTCACTTCTCTTCTGCAGGCTGCTCATGTTGGTGCTTTTACCCTTTTGTGTGACATTGTGGCATTACGGTAATGTAGGAATGTTCTCAGTTTAATTTTACAGCCTGACAACATTCATGGGTTGGGATCAGTTACGTTTGGCCTGCTCCTTTGTTTGAGTGGGCTTGTACCGGCCTACTTTGAGAGGGGGATTTTGTCCAGTTGGAAATTCAGATGAGATGCTGGCAGTCACCCCTGGTCATTAGAGTGGCTGTCCTAACCCCAAATAACAGTGAGGATTTTTCTTACCAAAGTGGAAGGAGCCCACGCTGCCTTGAGTGTGACTCTGTGGGTGTAAGAATCCACTTGTAGCTGTTGTTCTGTAGGTCATGAACCTTCTGCTATATACTGTTTTTCATGCTTCATACCCTTTCTAAAAACAGATTTTTTCTTTTCAAATAAAAATATATTTGAAGGAATGCTGTGCCTTGTCGTATCCTCTCATTTCCAACAGTTATGTGAAGATGAAGGTACTGTCATGCCTTCTTTTGTACTTGATACTGTATTTATTTGATTTGACTGCCCAGTGTGGCAACAGTGTTGATTGTTTTTATTATTTTAATAACAAGATAAAGAAGAAATGAAACTAACAAGATAAAGAAGAAATTAGACTCAGAAGCGAGGCATAGGCTCAAAAGTGAGGCAGTATCTTAAGAAGCCTTATTTTATGTGTTATATACATCACCCCTCTAGATACCACTAAAATAAGAAAAATATTTATGTCTTGGATTAAGCCTTTTTGTATTGGCTTGTCTGTCCTTATTGGTGGCAGAATTTCATGAGTGAATCGTCTTGGGCAACTCTCTGAAACAATTTGTGAACTCTGGAAGTTTGGTTTGTGGGTGTCTACCAAGGTCGCTCTCATTCTGCCTGAATGAGAAGGTCATTCTGAAGGTCATTTCTTTGACCTTCCAAACTTCCTCCCAACTCTCACACCAAAAAGAAACACTGTACGGTTCCTGGGAAGATATTTCTAGGAATGGTATGCATCTAGCTGTATTTCCTTGCTGCAAAATCTTGAATTGTAACAAGAATTTCCTTGTAGTAAATTCCGTGAAGATGCAGTGTATGTGCTTCATTTTCTTCAAACAATTTCAGTTGTACTTGAGGTAACTTTTAAAGGTTATTCATTTATTATTTTTTTCCAGGAGGAAAAGGGGGCTTGGTCTTGTGAAATTAATGTTAGTTGCAGAAGAAAAGTTTCTTTTTTTAATTAATTATTTGTAATTAAACTTCTGATCTACATTTTTATAACTAAAGCAGAAGAAAACTCAAGCTTTTTAAAAGCACTTTGATCTGAATTAAGGTTCCAGTGCCAAAAAAACAATTTAAATGCTGCATGGCTGTATAAATAAAGCTTGCTGAAAGAAAAAGTACTAAGAGAATGATAAGAAAATTTAATCAAATAAAATGGCATTTTTGTGTATAGCAACCTTCATTTTGTAGCACAAACAGTTCTTTATCTTCTTTGTAACACCAGTATACTTGAATAAATTTTCTATTTGTGTGAAAAGACATAGCTGTATGTTCTATTCCATTTCACAGTACATTACTCATCTCTTGTATGTAAATCACTTGGCTTGTTAAAAATGGTAGTATTTCTCTTTAATAAACATCATGCTTCTGGAGAGTTCTCAAGATGCACTTTTTTAGGAGACAAAAGACTTAAGTATGGGGAAAGGCCACAAAGAAAGTGGTTCCTCGCGTTCTTGGCCTCGTGCTAAAAAAGCAAAACCCAAGCTGGATTGCCCCAGAGTACCGTCTCTGCTGTTGTTTGCTGCCAGACACGTTCATGCTTTTCCTGGGCTTTGAAATGACTGCCGAAAGCAGCTCTGCACCAGCCCTGCGTAGCTTCAGCTGGCATTACGGAGCCTGGTGGTTGTGGTGATGTAGCTTGCAGAGTATTGCTGGCAGGTGGAACCTGAGATGAAAGCCTTCTGCACCTGAACAGGCTGTGTGTCTGGATGTGCCCTGAGCTACTGTGCAAGTCATAGAATAGTTAGAGTTGGAAGAGACCTTGGGGATCATCTGGTGCTACCCCCCCCTGCTCTGGGCAGGGACACCTCCCACTAGACCAGGCTGCTCAAAGCCCCATCCAGCCTGGCCTTGAACACTTCCAGGGATGGGGCATCCACAACTTCCCTGGGCAAACTGTTCCAGTGCCTCACCAACCTTACAGTAAAGATTTTCTTCCTAATATCTAATGTAAACCCACCATCTCTCAGTTTAAAACTGTTACCCCCTCGTCCTATCATTACACTCCCTGATAAGAGTCCCTCCCCATCTCTCCTGTAGGCCCCCTTTAGGTACTGGAAGGCTGCTGTAAGGTCTCCCCGGAGCCTTCTCTTCTCCAGGCTGAACAACCCTAACTCTCTCAGCCTGTCTTCATAGGAGAGGTGCTCCAGCCCTCTGATCACCTTAGTGGCCCTACATCTTGTACTGCTGCTGCTTCCTCTCTCCCTGTTCCTGCTTGTAATGTGATTGCAGGCTCTTGTCAGCTGAAACCGTGCCTTTAGTAGGTCTCTTGCATTGGTTGGTTCAGTGTGGCTTGAGCCTTGATAAGGGCATCTGGCTATTTTAAAATAATGGCTTGGGCTTAAAGAAGGGAAGCTTAATGGAGGTTGCTTTATAGGCTTTCCCCTTTCCATAGAATTGCTAGTTGTCTAGATGCTGTTTAGCCAGAGCAGGTTGGCCATGGCTTACCATGTGGTCTGCTGTAGCACTGTACTCATTTTTAATAAAGACAAGTCTCACTAATTCTGTCTTGATTAATGTTGAATGAGTAGGTTTGTATGCATTCAAAGCAGAACCCTAAATTACCCTGATTTATGGTGGATTTAGATGCTTGGAGCTTCATGCCTGGCAGATACAGGGTTAAAAGCAAAAGAAAGGATTGAATGTCCAGGGAGCAGGAAGCTAGTTGGTCCTCTGGAATTTAAAGCCTGCTTCTAGCACTTGTCAAAGAAAATAATGTGAGGATATTAATAAAAGAAAGTTGATGTTTATAAGCAAACAGAACTGATCTGCTGAGGTACAGTAAACCTGTGAGAGATTTTGCAGGAAACTCTTTTCCTCTAGGGGACAGTCAGCTCTTTCTTTCATTTTTTTTTCTAAATGTTCCAATTTCAATCAATGTGTGCAGTCCTTTCTGAAAACAATAAAAGGCCACCTCGTTTAGGGGCTGGGAGAGGGTCTGGTGAGGTGAGGGAGGGATCCCACAAAGAAGAAAGACCTTAAGGAATATTGTCTTTCACCTGGTTGTGTGCTGCATACCTAATCTGCTAGCTTGTAATATTACTAAGTATTAATATTTGGTATTTTATTATTTTGGAAAATGATAAAAGTACTGACTGTATAGGAGTACCTGTAGCGTTTTGTCCATCTGATACCAAGATGTGTGCTCAGCTTACTGTAATTCTGAGTTGTTGACTTGATGTGTGTGGAAATCAGAGAGTTTTGCAGGAGAAGAGGCGGCTTGCTGCTCTTTACGCAGCTCTAGATCTCGATGCTCCTCGGGGATAGTGTTGGAGAAGGAGTCTTGTCTAAACAGGAAAATTGGATAGTACAGGTCTGCAGGTACCATGGTGATGGGTATGATATACATATCTTGAAAGGCTCTGATGCAGTAGCTTGAAGCAAGGTACCACCCTGTTATGCACAGCTTTCCAGAAATCACATGCTGTGTGTGATATTTAAATCTACCAACTTGGCTCTGTGCTTGGCTTGTTCCGAACATCTTGCAGACTGAAATTTGTAGACTTTGTTGAGGCTCCCTGTACTGTAGCTTATTATAGGCAAAGAGTTTCAGTTTATGTTCGTGCTATGCTAATTTGTAATGACGTGGAAAAATATATGAGCTTATTTTACAGTGAAAAGGTTTAAAACTCATTTTCTTACTACTGAATCCTAATGTTACGGTATTGTTTTCTGAGTAAGTAAAATGCCTCTAAAGCATGAAAATAAAGAACTAAGACATAGGTAAATGTAAGTACGGAAAAGATTACAAGATTACAAGAATAAAAAGTATTTTATTAATGCCTATGCCTTATTCTTTCTGTAAATATTTAAGGAAAAACCTAAATGATGTAGAATTTTCAGTAATGGGTGGGATTAAAATAGTTTTATTGAAATTTTATTTCCTTCTGTTCTAGTGTAATCTAAGCAGTTTGCTTAAAAGTATAAATTGCACTGGATCTTAGTGTGGGCAGGGGTGTAGGGACATCTGTTCATTGTATAGCATGGTGGGAGTGATGGCTGAGTGGTTTTGCCTGAACAAGGGCACTGAGAGCACTCTATTTTGCATACCTCTTTCAAGATAAGAAATCGTGGGGAAACATCTGTGTGTAGAGTATGAAAATGCTCAACGTTATACTTTACGTGCTGCTATACGTGGCTGAAAATTTACCAGTGGGTGGAGAGTATTTGTTTTCCATCCTCATTTTTTGTAGAGTGAAATCCTATATAAAATGCGTGAGGTAGCAGAGCACAGTCCTGTTAAGGAAGAGCAGATACTATGATAATTCTTAGCATGAACCTGAAATCGTACCAGTTAGTCCTTCGCCTAGAGTAAGTGAGCACACTTGTGGAATAAGCTGCTCAAGGAAGACTGCTTATCATCCTGTATTTTGTTTTGTCAAAAGCAAAAGAACCCTGTTTGTAACAGGATGGTTGCATTTAATATGCATATTTAATTGCCCATGTAATAACAGACATAATTTTTCATCTTATCTATAGCTGCAATGCTATCTTATGTCTGCACCAGCAACGCAGGTCATGGAGGGAGTGAAGGGACGGACCCTGCAATCAGGCAATCTTCCCACAGAGTGATTAAATTAGTATTAAATTATGCCCTGGGGAGTTTCTAAGCTCATAAATATAGTAAGCAGTATGGTAATCAGAAAAAGCAAGTTGTTTTTTGTATTCAGAGAGTCTTTATTTCTTTAGTCATTGTTCTGAATTTCATCAGGAACTCTTGTACAGCAGGAACTTAAATGGTTTTACTTTCTGCAGTGAAGGATCTCTGTTGACTTTGCTGGGTTTCCTTTTTTTTTTTTTTTTTTTTCTGGTGCAGGTTAGAATTTAGGTACTTGGGTCACCTTACCCTATCCATGCTAAATAAAACTAAGTGAGGAAGCAAGCGCAGAGATTATGTTTCAGCTGTTGCTTCAGGACTGACTAAACCTTGATTTAATTAAATTCAGTTTAGATTGGCTGAATATTGCTGCCATTGTAATTAAAGAAAGAAAACTGCAGTTTACTAATCTGTTTCTCTGTATGTCTCTTGTACCTGCCTGAAATTTATTCTATTTTTGCAGTGCAAATGAACAAGTGAACTCTCCAGCTAAGCAAAGTCAGTGTTTGTGCCTAGATGATTATGCATTAACTATTTCATGCTTATTGGAATGGAAAAAATGAGCAGATTGGAGAGGATGAATAGCCTGCATAGTAATATCCAAAAAGGAGGAAAAATATAACCTAATAATACGCTTTAGTGATGATCTGTTTATTGTGTCCTAACTTAGTTAAGGGCAAGATAAAAGCAAATAATTCTGTAGGTCTTACGTGGCAATAAGAGATAAAATGGCAGCGTGTGCCTCGGCTTTGCGGCTAAGACTTCAGTTTTACAACCGCTTGGACATGTGTTCAGCTTTTCAAATGTAAATAGTCCCATTAGATGAAATCTGGGTCCTACTGGAGTCAATGGTGAAACCTGTGGCAATTTAAATAAGGCTAGAATTTCATGAATGAGTTCAGTGAGACTACTTGTGTACATAAAGTTAAACACATGGCTAAGTGTTTGCCGGATAGAGGGCCTGCAAGGATACGCGAATAAGACCCTTGCGACGCAGTTTGAAGTCTGACCCGTCTTGCTGTTGTGTGATGAAGAGCTGCAGTGAGGAAGTAGGTGAAGCTTTTGGGCATAAACAAACACAGAGTATATAAAACATCATAAATAACTACAATTCATAAAACGCTTGGTTGGTCCTAAATAATGAAGCAGTGAAAATGTTTATGGGCTGTGCTTGTAATATATTTTTATTTTATATTTTTTGGCACAAATGCATGTAAGGAATTAGTATCATTATTGTGTTTTGTTATTCAGAAGAACTTAGTAGCAGGAGACGCTTTCTTTTGGAAGGGGAAGGAAGTAAAATAGAAGTTACAGGCCAGCCCCCCCATGCCCCCCAGTCTACTGCTCAATGATGGCAATCAAGCAACATTTGGTAATTATGTCAACTGTTGTAATCATCATGTACATTAACTACTTAATTTCATATCACACTTGGTAAAGAAACACTGTGGATATTATCATAACTGTGATGGTTCTCCCCATCTGAGGCTCTCCCCTCCAGGTGCTTCACCGTTTTGCAAATTTGATTTGGAGCTGCGTGTGCAGCAAAACAACTGTCATATACACTTACAGATCTCTGCGTCCCTCTTCGTGCAGAACACCTTTGTGGAGCCTAGTTTCACCTTCCTTGGCGAGAAATGTTATTTGAACGACTGCCCCCTTAATCCTGTGAGATTTCGATAAGTGCAATTTTCCCGGTTTTTGAGGGAGTCCTAATTTACATTTCATAACACACACACAACCAAGCAATTAGCGTGAAGTCTTACGGCAGCCTGACAGTCCTTTGTGCCTGTGGAAACAGTTACACAATAGTGCATGTGCAAATAATGTTATCAGGTACCCTTTGTGCGTGCTCAGCCGTTTTACCTGGAGCATACTAAAAAGCTGCAGCCTAATTCTCATTTAAACTCAGCCTGCTCTATTGTACGATGAACTTGGAGAAACACTGAGGTCTTAAGAAAAGAATAGCTACTATTCATTCTCTTAAATGCCTGCATTTTGTCATGCCGTTCAGGCTATTTTTTCCTCCGTGCATGGTTTTAAGTGCCAGTGATGGGAGGAACATGACCCCCGTCCCTCCTCATTGAGGTTAGGTTCAGGCTCCAAACTTACCTTACAGGTGCGTGCAGAACCTTGTCTCTTCTGCAAGTTGGAGACTAATATTGCTTCTGCTTTTGGAGAATGGAGGAGAACATGCCAACTCCACTGTCCTGCTGATTGTGCAGCCCAGTTGTTGTTGGGGAATAGACAGGCAAGACTTGGTGTAGTGGGCAAATAGGGAAAAAAGTAAAGCAGCAAGGCAGTAGGAGGTTCAGCATTGGAACAGAGCTCTTCAGCTGTTGTGTGCACAGGTGTCTAGAGCAAATACTTCCTCACTTCTCACTCAGTGTTTGTAGTTTTTAAGGTTTGAGGTGTTTTTGTTTCAGTCTGATAAGATGCTGATGCAGTTCCATTCACTTCAGTTTACATTATCCTGCTGCGTAGGGAGTGGTACCTTCAGGTGCTTTCAGGAGCACTTGAGAAGAGATTTTCTGCCCCAAGGAACTTCGCACTGAAAGGTATGAGAAGAGCAATGCATGGAAAAGAGGCAGCAGCATATGCATAGTGGTCCTGCATGTTAGAATCTGTGTCGTGTTTGTAGGTACGAGAGCCATCTAAACATTACAGTGACAGTGACAGAAAGGAGAAAGCAAGACAGAAGACATGACAGAGAAGCCCTTGGTGGCTGTTAGGCATGTGGGATGCAGAAGATCCAAACCCCGTATGGAAACTGGGAGAAAAATTGCTCTCAGTGTGCGAGTGCTGCTGCTGCATTTGCTGAAAGAGACATTAGCGCTAGATTTTGGCAGTCTCAGCTGTTTCTGTTGTAGGGAGCCAGGCTGGGTCAAACTGCTTAAGCCACGGACGCCTTCCTCGCTGAAACGAATTTGAGAGGGATCACACCATCAGCTTGGCCAAGGGGTCTGGAAGGTGTAAGTGCTGGCTGTGCAAGTGGGGGTGAGCAAGCGGTGCTGATAATCTGGTCAGAGGGTACCAGGGAAGGCTGGCCAGAGAGGTCTCCGTGGATTTCACTCCTGCCTTTCACGAGTTTTCAGCTTGCTCTTCTAACCTGTTCTCTCTCTGTCTCCCTGGGTGGTTTTCTCCTCTCATGTTTCCTACAATGGAAAGCTAATAAGACATATACAGAAAACAGACGCTGGAACCAAAGTAGGAAAAATGAGCAATGGCTTAGTTAATACGGTTAGGCCCATTCAAGGAGAAAGGCACAATGTGGACTAAAAAAAGAGATAAATTGTTTGGGAAAGGAAAATGGATAAAACAACGTGGCTGAAGACAGAGGCTCAGCTGTTCCTGGGCAAAAACTAGATGGCTGCAGAAGCTACGGTTTTGTGGTTGCCTTGTTTGGCTATTCCTCACACTAAGTCCTAGTTTGGGACAGACGGCGACGATGCGAGGCACTGCTGCTTTCAGCTGGTCCTTGCCAAGGCTGCTGTGTGGCTAATGAAGCGCTAGATTTTAACCTAGTCTTGGCAATAGTGGTTTGGATGGAAGGCCAAGCTGAGCTATCAGCAGAGACAATACTATTTTTAGGGCTATGTATATGAAGAAATAGTTGATGATATAAAGCTATAGAAACTCTTGGAAAGTGGCACTGTGCCTTGTGCTTTGAAGACTTTACTCCGAAGAAGTTTTCAAATCCCTCCCAACATGAGAATTGACTGTGAATTTCAAGCACAGCATTGCACAGTATGTGGCATTCATTTATTATCCCATTATTAGATTATATGTTATGAATTAAACAAGTATCCTTTTCCCTGTGTTTGCTTAGGTTATTGTTATAGAAGACAAACATACATCTTTAATACCAAGTAAATAGGCTCTTCTCTTTCTTTTTGGACTTTATCTTCTTTTGTACCATGTCTACCTTGTAAGACAAAGGAAAACTTAATTTTTACACTAAAGAAGAAATGATTTGTAAAGACATGTTATATTGCCAGGCCTCCAAGACTTGTGGTCTGAAACTGGAAATGTAGCCGCAGCTAGTGTATTCTGAGACCAGGTCAATGTTGATTTTTGCTCAAATGTTTGATGGATGCTCTCAAGGACGTTGAATAAAGCTTTAAAAGTTTTCCTGCATTTTCCTACACATCGCCTGACTTTTGATGCTGGCACGAGCTAGGTAGAAATGCACTATGTAATTAGATTGATATCAATTTATCACAAAAAACAGAATAGCGGTAGTTCCCCTTGCCCCCACTTGCTGGTTCATATATCTCCGTCTCTGATCCTAAACCAGGAAGAAAATACTCTGAGACTTTCATGTTAGTTTTTTTTTTTTTTTAATATACCATTTTCTTAGACAGGAGGAATGCTTTAGAAGTGCTAATGGCCATGGCCTGTGTTCACCTTTAGCTGATGGGGCATTTCTTATAATACATCTGTATTCTGTGCGTGGTGAGGTCTGAGCTTTGCGCATACTGGCAGAACTGGTCGGCAAACGGCACCGGAGCAGCACAGATGAGCCAGTAGGAGCTACAGGGGAAGTTGCCTCGCGCCTTGGCAGTGCTGCTCTCACCACAGCTCTTCGTCAAGGTGCTACTATGAAGCATATTCAAGTGGTAGGCATATAATAGCAGTATTCAGAAGGCAATAAGAAGAACTCTTATAAATGAAATTAAAAAAATATTGTGAGCATTCAGGAATGCTAATGCTTTTCATAGTATGATTTCGTCACTTGCTTTGGTTAACTATCTTAAGTCCATGTAGCAATAATATTCTATTTTTAAGGGGATTTAATTGGAGTTTTGGAGACCCTGCAAATATGAGGGATAACTGCAGTCTCTGTCCAACCTAATAGAGGACTAAAAGGAGGAAATTGTCCAGGGTAAGGGCTGACTTATGGGCAAGCACTTATGGGCAAGCACTTATTCTTGAGTTCCTCTGAGGTCTAAATATACTCGCAGAGTCTGAGCTGAAACATCATTGTATTTTTGCCTCAATGTTAATCTGATTTACTTGGATTTAGATATTTCTGGCATATGGTAGAGTTGTGGCTCTGTCTTCAGGGCAGACGTAGCCAGAAAGCTGAGATGGAGACCAGTACCGCACTTAGTAAATGGGTTATCTGCAATATGGGTGGTTCAAAAGTGCAAACGATATCCTTTCTAATTTATTTTCATAACATGAGTTTTGAAACAGTCAGATCTTTCTAAAGTTGGGTCTGCGCAATCTAAGAGACTACACAAATAGAAACTGTCCCAGTCCTAAAGTGCTTGTCGTTCAGGCCCTTATTCTGGAACAAAAAACCCCACCCAAAACCAACATACTTCATATCTACCCCTGCCCATTTTTTATTTTACTTAGTAGGTTTGCTTATATAAACCAAAACATTGGTATAGCTGTCTTATTTTTTTAAGAACATAAAAATCTTAGAGATTTTGCTCATGTTTTATTTCTGATTACTTCATGCTGTGGGTATTGATGAGGTAATGGAAATCTGTATCTGGAACATTGGTGTGGGGAAAACAAATTACGTGCAATGTTTTTCATCAACTGTAATTAAAGGAATGGCTATTACAATCAAAATTAATTGCGTTTAATAAAGGATCACTTTCTTTCTGATTTGTAATGTATCCAAATCACACTCCAACAGAAAACTGTTGGAAAGTTGTATTTTGCTTTTTCAGTGTACCTATCTCTAGGAGAAAAGGGGATTCAGTACTTTCTGAAGGTAGTTATATTTCTTAAATCACTGAACCGAAATGCAATGGTTAATGTTAATAAATATTTACTTTGGTTTTAAGCTTGGAATGATCATCAGTGCCACAAGCTAATCTGTGGATTTGCCTGGGGTGGTATTGTGAGGCTTCAGAGTGATATATTTGAAGTTGCGCTCATCCGTTGAGTTACTGAATAAAATTTGCACCTTTAACAAAGACCTGCCTATAGCCTTAGCAAGGTAGATAATTTTATGCACATTTTTGAAGTAGTATTTTACAAAATCTTTTCCCTTTTAATTGCTTTAACAGTACTTTCTTCTGTGTGTTGGTTTGTTTGTTAATTTTCTCTTTTTCATCTTCCAGTCCTAATCATGTAGTATTAGGAAAACTGTTGTTTTCAATATCAAACAAAACCCAGACCCTACCAGAAAAAAATGTTGGGAACAAAAGCAGTTTCATATCATCGTAGACCATGAACTGTGAAAGGGATGCAAGTTCAACTAATCTTCTTGCATGCCAATATTAAATTTGTTCTGTCTCCTGGGTTTTTTTTTTGTTGCTTGCTTTGTCCGTATCTGCTTGTTCTTTCCTATGTCGCCCTTAGATTGCACCTCCTGTGGGCTGAGGACGAACCTGCTTGGAGCTTGTACAGTGTCTTGCAGGAAGGTTTCTTCACTGTTGGGTTTGATTCTTTAAATGTTGTTACTCTGTTCTCTGAACCTGGTCTTTGTTTTTTTTGATTCTTATAATTCATGTAACCTTCTGGCTCTTGCTTGTGTAAGTATTTGGTAAGGACGAGTGTCAGGATTTTATGTTGGTGAATACCAGTAACGATGTCTCTTCTATATTACCTGAAGTTTTTTAACACTAAGAGAGCATAAAATAGAAAAATAATAGGAAACAATGGTGCTTAATGTAAAATACATGCTGCTCATGAATTTTGTTGTGAGCTGCAGTACACCCTCCCGGACGTCTTTGACCCCTTGTCCGGGGTCGGGGCCATCTTTAGATCTGGAGCATCATCGGGGCAGTCCTGAGGACACGCTGGTTTCCCCAGAGCGGTTGCTGCAGGACAGGCACGACGGCCTCGGTGAAGGCCCCTGGCTTGTCCTCCCCTGCCTGCTTTGCTCAGATAATCCTGCAGCAGCTGTTGGAGTTTCCCTTTGATTCCTCTGGCTTCGGCAAAGCTGCGGGGGCTCCAGAAACCTGGCCCTGACCCCTGCTGAGCTGATAGAGATAAGAGCAACATCATCCCCAATGAAACCGATGTGCTGTTGCCCTATTTCAACTAAATGAACGCTAGGGATTTGTTTTCCAAGGATGAGCGATGGGCACTCCCCCCCTCCCCATCGCTGGTCCCAGGGATGCCAGCTGCACGTACTGTGTCCCCAGTGCCCCCGCAGAGGGGGTGTGGATTCGTGATGTGCTCTCAGCCCTTCCCTGTGATCGTGTTCCTGCTTGGGAGAGGTGGCAGGAGAGAGCGGGTGTTTGTAGATCAGCTCATGCTCAAATTTGATGGGGACCTGCTTGTCTGTGGTGGTGTGATCTACTGCAAAAAGTGTCGTCGGTGGATGTGTGTGTGTGTGGGAGGAGCTGGGGGCTAATCGTCAACGAGATCAAAAATACAGAGCGGCCAAGTTGGTCCTGTGTTATTTGGGGCTGTTTGCCAGGCTCTATGGAGCAAACAGCCCTTATTTTAGGTGATGTCTCACTGTCCCTGAAGTAAATGTTTCTCTTTTAAAAGTTTCCCTGTTATTGTTTTTAGCTTCAGCATAGATTTGTGAACCATCTATGCTTAGGAAGGGTGTTCTGCAGTTGATTCAGACCTTTTCCTACAAAACTCCCCCAGATTTGTAAATGGCTTAATGTATAAGCTGTGTGAGGAGGCTGGCGGTGAGAAGGGTAGGTGTCATTTCAGGTGATTAAATAGTTCTCTAAATACTGATAGTCAGTTTAAACATATACCGCTCAGATTAACTGCCTCCATTTTATAAACATACCTGGTTATCTGTCAAAACAGTCCACTTTCTCTTTTTGTTTTGATATCATGTTTAACTTTGCTAGGTAGATGCAAGGTAAGCATTTGAACCTGGTGTGTGAGACCTTTTAAAGTGTATAGGTATTGCAGATTTCCCTTTTCTAGGGCTTCCATGTCACTGTTTAATAATAATATTTTTTAATGATGATACAAAGGTTATCCTTTATTATTTCAATGTACAAACACTTTTCTTTGAGCAGCTGAACTTTGCGATAACCCCCACAGCCTCTAACCTGCTAACATGCAGCATTAATCCCAGCATAACTGCTGAAGGGCGCGTCTAAAAGACTTACAAATGTATTTCCTCGCAGTCTTGTGATGTCATGAGATTAAAAATGCATATTCCTCAGATCAGTTTTTGCTGTTATCAAAATGTCAAGGTTGTGGCTTTATTACTACGCGGGTGGTGTAAGTTTGGCTTCGACCCTTCTGTGATGTGTCAGAAATTCCTTTCTGAAAACGTTTCAAGCTCTAAAGTCACTTGGTCTCGAAGCGCTTCTCTTCGCCCTGACGCTGGAGGTGCTGGTCTGAGAAGCTGTGGGTGAAGGCAGTAGCCAGCGGGTCCCCATTGGCATTGCAGTGGGGGACCTCGGGCAGCCTCGTTCCCTCCTGGCTGCCCCAGAGATGATCCAAATCCCAGGCGTGGACCTGGGAACCTGCTGAGAGGCACCTGAGCTGATGATGCACCCTGTAAGAATTAGCACCTAAGTGCTTTTTGCATGAAATGTTGTGCATACCATCGTATCGGTGCTTAAAAAGCATAATGAAAAAGAGCTCTTCATGAGTGTTTGCTCCTTTATGTAAAAAAACCCAAACCAACCTTAATTTGTCTGTTCTTTTCTCTTCTTTTAAAGCAGTCAGAAATGTGAGTTTATGTATTGGACAGGGGAGTCCATCTTTCATCCCTTTCCCTTTTCATCTCCAAAAAGTAGTAGGAAAAAAGAAAATACAAACGCGGTGTTTGAATTAATTTTCCCCTGTTTTTGAAAAGGGCTTTTCTCACCTATGGCTCTTGTTTGGGCTTTGAAAAATGGCAGTGCGTGTAACTGCCAGCGTGCCTTACAGGGACTGTGGGAGCACTGGATGGGGACTAACGCCGGATGGGGATTAAAATCAAATCCTCCTTTGACCATTCAGCCTGATCAAGCTTCACTCTGCTGTGCCGGTGGCTCTCTGCAGGTCTTCCAGATTTACAGCCCCTAATGCTGGGCAACTTTCAGGAGTTCATTTGTGGTATTCCTTAAAAAAAAAAAAAACGTCTTGCCCAAATGTTAAACTTTTTTATTCCTGTATATTCCTCCTGTTTGGGGAGATAGTGTACAGTAGGGAAGAAGGTCTTTTTAGTCACATTAAAAGGCAGTTTCTCAAAAGCTTTACTTTCTGGTTCCAGTCTGATATTTCATACTTTTTGGTGTTTGGTTTTGGTTGGGTTTTTTTGTTTGGTGGGTTGTTTTTTTTCTTGATGCGGGCGTTGAGTTTATCCAGATTTTTCAATTGTGTTGTGTTGTGTTTTTCTCCCTTCCTCAGATTTTTCTCCTTTACCGTGGAAAAACTTTTCTACTACAGTTTTGAAAATGACCCTGTAACAAGTGACACAAATGATACGAAAGTGCTGTTGGTCAGGCAGCTTTGCCTGAGCATTTGCAATGATGCTGCTGGGCACTGCTGGCTCTAATGGAGGCAAATCTACTGGCACATACCTCAAGGGCAATGTATTTTTTCTCTTCTCCAGGTGTTTCTACTTGTGATTTTTACTCAGGTTCTACTCAGGTATTTATTCTTTGTGGTTGTTTTCATTTTGGATTGCTGAAGTAATATTGCTGACAATGCAACGCCTGAAGTGATTTGCTTAGTTTTTAAAGTATTTTTTTAGGAGTTGACTATATATTTGCAAGATCAGCCTATTGCAGAGCATCTCGGTTTATTTATTTATTTGTTTTATCTGCCAAGACAACAGACTAAGCACGCTGTCAGCTTTAAACCAGTGCCAGTCGAATGCACAGATGGAGAAAACCTGTTGTGTGCCTGTGCTTCAGAGTGGGTGTTCCCCCAGTACAGATGTGCGTAAGCAGAAGTCACGTTTGCATTTGCTGCATTTGAGCTTTGTTTCAGATTCTGCTTCTGTTTAAGGACCTTCTCTCTAACTCTGCGATGTTTCTCTCCTAAGTAGGTGGGTGGAAGAACCAGGAGGTGAACTGCTGGTTTCAGAGGAACGTTGTACTTCTAACTGGTGTTGCAAGCTCTTAAATTTTGTATGATCTGTTTGGTCTTTCAGATCCCTTCTAGAAGAGATATTCAGCAGATGTATTGTAACTAGACTCTATTGGAAAAGGTTACAGTCTGGAGAGGAATGTCCACTCTGTACTTTAAATCTCTTTCCATTAAAAGTTTCCTTTGTTGCCAAGGAAATAAAGCTATGATTGTGTTATAGGGCTGACAGTTTTGCTAACTATCCATATTCCCAGAACAAAGCTAACCTTGTTAAACTGTAGAGGCTGATGTAAAATTCAAGGACTCTTATTAAAGTGTTTGATGGGACTGAAATATAAATCTACCCCTCCACATCCACTTTCTCAAGGGGATAGGGGAAAGGACCTCCTATTTTATGGATTTTGGTAATTGTAGCAAGTAATTAGGCGCTCTCTCCCCCTCTGGTGATGTAAAGAGCTCCACAGACTCTCTAAGCTGGGCTGCCTTTACTGAGGATTAAGTGTGTTGGGGTTCTCCCTGCTGCATTTCCTGCTGCTGCTTTTTACTACTCCTTGGTGTTGTAGGTCTTTGCTGGGAGGAGGAGGAGGAGGAACTGTTACCTGCGCCCCGTGCATAACTGTCCTGTTCGTACTTTATCTCTTCATAGTGAGAGGTGTTATTTTCATCCCTCTCCTTTTTCCTTTGATCCACATTCTTGGGAAATAAGATACAGAGGCTGTGGTTGTGCTTTCTGTTGCAGTTACGGGTGCTTGTTCAAGGACATTGGACTTAAAGTTTTACTATGTGCACTGGGAAAGAGGAGGAAGCAAACGGGTATCTGGGCTCATGATAAAATGATGTTGACTCAAATATTGGTCATCAGAACATCAGTGTAAGACTTGGTAGTGAGCAATCTCCAGTGAGACCATGATGCTGCATCATCATCCTCTTCCCCCAGCTGTTTCTGAGAAGGAGAGAGGAAGTGATATTTTCCCGTACTTTTGAAGTTGGCAAACTTGGTGATGGCTATTTTATTGAATAAAGAACAAACACAAGTGGAGGTAGTTTGAATTATAGTTTTTTCCTGCTATGCTTGTTCTTGCTGCATATTTGGACAGGTGGTCCTCAGTGGTATCGAATACCAGGAGCCTTTGGGATCAGTGGGAAACATTCAAGTATATTAAACTGTCTCAATAGAGCGGGTTACCTGTGGCTGTTTGAGACAAGAGGGAACCTTTCTTTCATTACAAACAGTGCCAAGCTGCAGCACACCGCTGCTTTTGAAGCTATCAGCAACTGCACTGTCTTGCTGTGTAGCCCATTTCTGGTTCAGAAACTTGAGCCTGAATGACATACTAGTAGTATGAGCAAGATTTATTTTGCCTGACTTTGTAGTCTTAAAATATGTAGGTCTAGTCGAAAGTAGTTATGGGGGCGAGAACATTGCTCAGAGGGAACAAAGATGAGCAGCTCCTGCAGGCTCAGTCAATTTCCTTACGAGAGAGACTTTTCCCCTTCTGTCTCTATTCATATTTATTAAGTATTTTAAATCAAATGTCTAAAATGTTTACTTCTCCTACATGTATGATAGGATTCTCTCCTTTACCTTGAGCATAGTTATTATTAATAACCTTTGGAAATAATCATCTTGTGGGAAGGAGTGGGTACTGACTCCTTGGTTTAGACAACCAAGATATCAAAGATGACCAAATAGCATGGCTAAAATATGCAGAATATATCAAGTTAACCTTTGTTTTAAAAAAAAAATCTTCCTTTGCCTGTAATACTTCATTAGAAGACCATCACGTAGAACAATGATAAGGTAGAGAGACTAGCATTGTTGCTGATCTACTGCATATACAAATACTAGTCTTTTTTAACCAGGATTACTAAAAAAAAAGAAATCATTACAAAATCAGTGGCACATCTTCTATCCTCCTTCCCATCCCCCATTTTTTATGCTTAAAAACAAAAAAAAACCACCCAAAAAACCCCAACGCAGTGCTGTTAGCTCTGAGCTGGAGTTTCAGCTGATGTAAGTTAATATATAGCTAGTAAACAGAATTAGGCTGACTCACAGCAAAGAAAGATGTTCCTTATTTCAGCTTTCATTTGCAGGAAGAAGGCAGACTGATTTCTAAAAACAGCTACAATTACAACAAATTAGAGAAATCAAAATATTCCATAGAAACACAGAGAATTCACGGGGTTCCCTTGTCCTAGGCCTGCAGGAAGAGAGAGGCATGATGCAAGTGATGTGGTTAAATTAGGTCATGGCATGAGCTTCAGTGGGGATTGCTAGTAAATAATTCGCACAGTGGAGGAGAGCTTCCTTCCTTAATTGTTTCCACCTGGTAGCAGGCTATTGTCAGACCAGGGACCCCTCTGCCCCTTCAAGCAGTGCTTTGAATGAGAAATATACAGCGCGTTGGGAGTAAGTAGTGTTTGGATAATAGCTAATTCTGTCTGGCTTCGTTCTACAAAGCTGTTAGGAAATGTGATAGAGCAGCATTCTCCCTTGGGAATACGTGCTTTCCCACTGCGGTCTCACTTGGGAGACTCTTTTCCTGGATTTTCGTGTCGCTGCTACTGCAAGAACGATGGCGTGGTTTAAAAGATGAATATAAAAACTGAAGTGTTACATCAACCTCTTAAAGCACTGTGACTTCTTTGTTTTAGAAAAATGCACTCCAAAGTTGTTTAGGAGTGTGCTGCCTTAATAGAAGACAAATAAAGTAGAGAGTCCTCTCTTATACTCTCAATTTAGTTACTGGGAAGGAGATGAGTACATTAATTCTACGCATTTGCCTTGCCTAACACAAAAAAAGAGGGAGGGGAGGGCATGCATGGGAAGTGATATCACTACCCTATCTTGAAAAAAATCATAATGAATTCTAATGCTAGCACTTACTCTTTGGAAATCAGCTCGTCTCATCTAATGCAGCTGTGGAATTGCTCAGAAATTCAGTCCAGTTTTAGTAGCTGAAGGCTAGAATATGAAAGTCCCTCCTTTGTAATCTATGCCTTTTAAAAAGTGTGCTTGATTTCTGCCTTCAAAGTCTGGAGGACTTGGAAGAAGTGAAACAGGATAAGCTTTCATCAGGAAACAACTGAAATGTGGTGTTTCGAGGCAAGTATATAGCGCATAGGATTACTGCAGACTGCTGTTTTCCACCTATGGTAGTTTCACAGTCTCATTTCATTTCTCTGAAATGATGGTACTGTAGCCTAATTAATAGTTTGTTGTATTTGTTGATGGGCTTGGGATCAAAAATTCAAAATTAAATTACAGCTATTAAAAATGTGCCAGCAACGAGACTTTCAGCTCTCTAGACATATTAATAAATGCAGTCACATCGGTTACTGACAGCTGCTTGCTTGCGTTGGACCGACAGCTTTGTCACGACTGAACACGCGTATTTGCTTGTACGCCTCCGTCCCTGACATGAAGGAGGCAGAGGAATGTGTGTCGCTGGGGAAGCACCATCCACCCGGGCTCCCCTGGCTTCCAGGAGCTGCGTGATACTCGTTGTGGAATATTAAGCAGGGGCGAATCTGCCTCCGTATGTTGGAATGAAATTGCATATTTCATTAGAGCCTAATTTGTTTTTCATGGGGAAATACCAGAGGCTTCAGCAATTATCATACTTGTAAGACTGGGAGAAAGATGCTTGGATGAAATCTGGTAAACAAGACTTGTCAGTGCTCATTTAGTAACTCCTTTGTGAATCATTTTGAACTGAATTTGCATGATTGTAGCGGACCCAGAAAAACTTTTGCAACAATTATCCAGTGGTATCACTATGTAATCAGCTGGAGCTAACGGGTACACATCTTCCAAATCTTTTTTCATGGCCGTTTCTGCCCTATTAAGACCCTTCCTCTGCCATCCTGGGGGTATTCTGAGACAACCTGGGGGTGCCCTAGAGAAAATACGTGAAGGATCTTGATCGGTGGGTAGGAAGGAGGAGGGATGCCAGCCTTTTGACATAAGGATTTCGCTCTGCATTTTTTTAAAATCAGCACGGTTCAAGGACCAAGGTGCTTAAATCCCTTGTATCGAAGCCTGGATTGGAAATGCTCCATACATCTCAGGTTCGTGATTTAATCTAGGAACCGAATTGAGCCCGTGTAACTTGCATGCTAAATTTTGAAATGCTTGCCAGATTAAAAAAAAGGAAATTGGAGAGTAAATAGTGCCAAGTAAACTCTGAAGTTGCAGTGATTTTCTCTTTATTCCAAGTAGTGCAGTAGGAAGTTGAGTCTTGAGCTGTAACGAAAAAGGAATTTGTGCCTTAATATTGTTCGGAAAGTTACGGATTTGTAAATGACAGAGTTCAAGACTGACAGAAAAAAAATACCTAAAATTGGAAATAGCAGTACAGGCTTTTTTGGTGGGAGGGCAGTAAAGGGAAAAGTGTGCCGGGAGCTCTGTGGGACAATGTAATTTCTGTTTCCAGTTTATGGAAGTGGTTAGCAGCTGCTTATTGCCCTTAACACTTTGTTTTTAATTGACAAGGTTCCCATCTTGAAAGTTTTTAATTGTATGCTTGTATCTCATTGGCCTTGGCTATCTCTGTACAGTGTAAGAAGCCTGGCATATCTCTTCCACCACAGCGGCAGAAATCAAATTGCATCAGAACAATCAGACATTGTGAAGTGAGTTGTTATTGAAGTCTCTTTGCTGAGACACAGCTGTTTCTCAAGCATATGTTATCACAACAGCTACAAGCCTCAGTAATGCTGCATGGGAAAGAAAGAATTATCACCGAATTACTATTCGAAAGAGGAATAAAATCCAAGTGAACACCCATCTTCAAAGAAGCTGAAGTATAGCTTCACTTGCATTTACTGCCTTTTGGGTGTATTCGTTTTTTGTTTTTTCATTCTGCCACATAGATGGCTTGAGGAAAAAGCTACTAAATATGCAAAGACCACTTTCAAAGATGGTGTTACTGGACTGGGTAGTCTGTTCTGTGCAGATGCAATTCCAGGGTGCCATTGCACGTGTTTGTGGTCGCGCATACGTGTAAAACTGACTTCAGAAGTTTCATGCAGTTCTTAGTCCACAGCTGCTATCGTAATCACTTGATTTGATAGTTGGTATTAGGGCTGGAAGTAGCTTTGTCAGTGTGCTTGTAACGTCAACTAAAACACTCCTGGTGACTTTTTTTTTTTAACAATTCAGAGGTAATTTAATAATTTTTAAAGATGTCATCATTGCTATTTAAAAGATGTGTTGGCTAACCTAAAATACAAGGGAAACATTAAAAATGCTCTGGAAACATACTTTTGAGCGCTGTCTAAAATGTTTCGTTTTAAATGATGATAACACTTCACCTGCAGTACATCAGTTTCCTGAATTTCAGTAGCCTTTGGTTTGATCCCTCCATGAACAACTGATCCCTGCTAGCAGCAGAGCAATCTTTTCAAATGCATTGCCATGCTGTGCATGCATTTCTGTATTGTGATACTGTTGCCTCCAGTAATTTTTCTAAAGCCATACTTCCATATCTAATATTCTGGGTTAGTAATTTAACCAATCTCCTCTACAAATGTGATCTTTTTGTTTCCACTTGATTGCTGTTGTGTGTAGCTGTGCAATTGCATGGCCTACTTAATTTTATGGTTTATGGACAACCTCTTTTCAAAGGATTTGGGAATCCCTCTACCCATTAGATAACATCTATTTTGCCATTACTCTCATATAATTGTGTATGATAACATAAAACGGAGACTCCTAAAGCAATTTGATTATTCATTCAGATAAGATGTCTTACCATAAATCCTCGTTGACAGTGGAATGGAAACAGAGTGGTTTTAGCAGCTGAGATGGATGTACAAACTGCTCCAGCATTCTCTGAGCATGCTACGAAATGGTTTCCTATGAGGGAATTCCTGTAGGGTATGGCCATATGGTCTTTGGTCCTTTTTTCTGGAAACGATTTCTTATAAAGATGGCGGCCTCGTGTCTCTTACTAGGTAAAAGCATCAGTGTCCTCTCCTGGGGAGCAAAAATGTAATGAGGGAATGGGTTTGGTGGTGAGGCCTCTGCCTTTATGCTGCAGGGTGGCAGGGCGAGGATGTGTGCTGCAGGAGAGACGGGGACGGGTGAAGTTGTTTCAGCATTCGTGTTCTGTAGTGAAGGAAAAGAAAGGTTACAGCGTATAGCACAAGGAGTGCACTTGACCTTAATGCTCATGTTGTTACAGAGGAAGACAAAGATGCCCTTTTTGATGTAAGCATCTTTCTCTTGAACCTTTAAGCTTCACAGTTGGTGGGAAGGGGAGGAAGCTGCATGTGGCTGCTTAATTAATTAGCAGAGACTGTAATTGTGACTTGTATCCTTGATTTATCGTTGAGGACTAATAGTGAGTGACAGCCTGAAGAATACTCTTACATAGTCTGTCTCAAACTTCACGGCTGGGCATCAGCTTGTCTTTAGCATCTGTGTTACGTGTGTTGGGTGGATGCCCAGGTTGTCAGAAACATTGGTGACTGCTCTCTGCATCTTCATCACAGCATCAGGAAAACAAACCAGAGATCAGGAGGCCAGCCCAGCTTTCTGGCTTCTCCTCCTGCCTTGCGTTTGCTTTTGGTGACTGAAGGCATCCTCGATTACGGCTGCGATCTGTGCTCTGTGCTGTCAGAAGAGGTGTGCTTGGGTCGCAAGGGAAGGTAGCAGCCTGGTTCTTACTTGCTGCCTCCTGGAGGTGAGGTGGGACAGGAGAGAATCAATTAAGAGATGAAAAGCACTTTTTAGAATATACCAAGTAGATAAAACTCCCAAAAGAATAAAACTATTTGCAGGACATGGTGAAAGTTTCAAAATTTGCGTAATTACATTAACATGTGTAAATCAAACGCATTTCTTGCCTCACAGTGAGAGAGGCTGGTTTTAAATATTCTATGAAATTTTTTTTTAATATTTGATAGTGAAAGAGTTTTTTTAGAGCATGTAATTGAGTTGGATTCATGGGTAAACAAGTTAAAAGTGATTTCCATCTCTGTTTCTTGTTCCACATAAATCCCCAATTTTCTATGCTCTCTTGAGTACTCTTAGCACTTTAGAGGTAAAACCTTTATTTTAGCTGACATCAGAACCGCTTTCTCAGTGAAAGCAGTTTCTGGTATTAACTAACCGTTCCTTCTTCAGTAAGAATATTGCTTAATTGAAAATCCTGTCTGTAAATACTAATTCATACTTCCAGGTGACCTCCAGGTATGCTTCTAATCTTGTCTGTGTAGAAGAGTGCTTAAAGACCAAAGACAAAGAGAACATTTCTAGAGGGACCATATTCCCAGCTTAGTTACCTGAAGATAATTTCATCTGTATCACTTAAGACTCAGTATCCCTTGATACACGGTAGTAGCATTTTCTTCCGATTTTGTTTTATTTTGCGAGACTGTTAATTGATGTATTCATGCTTTGTGAAATTCCAGGCATAGATCTGTTGCATATTATGTTTTTATAGGCTTCTGCTATTTTGACAGTATTGTTGCCACCAGAAATGTAAGATTGATTTGAAATCGCATCTGTACTATGCCAGTGGGTAGTGCATCCAATCTGAACATGAGCTAATCCATTTTTGTTCTGAACTCAGGGAAAATACATCCTTTTCTGAAAGACCCAATCTCCTAGAATGTTAATTACCTTTAAAACATCTTGCAGAGCTGCATGAACACAGCTTAATAATTATGCAGATTTAATCAGGAAAAAATGTGTTAACCTCCTTGATACAGGAAGCCTTGCATAGTTCTCGAGCAAAGAGATTTATATCGCACTGTCCATCAAGTTAGGCTTCCGTGGATTGTTCTGAGCTGCAAGCACAGGGATCAGCTTTGGAAATGGACAGTTTCACAACTGCTTCAAAGGTAGCTTGCAAATGAAGTGGTAAGTTTTAGTTAAGGGAGGCACATCAAAGGTTGATGTGCTTAAAGGAATCTTGGAATTGCTAAACTCTGATGTTTGGGGATAAGTCCTTGCAAGTGATTATAAAGGTAACCCTTATCAGCATTTTGCACGGAGAGGCAAGCCAGATCCTTGCCAGTGTATCTGTTCAATGTGGAAGTGTCGGAAAGTGCCTCACTAGGAATTAGTTGGTACGGTGTAAAGTCTCAGTCATCCTTTGGAAATTGTGCTTACTAAGTACAAGAATGTTCTTGGTGAGGAGAAATAACATGCTATCAGGAAATAACTGAAGAAAAGTGTATAGTGTACCATATACAAATTGTAGGGGGAGGCAAATTCTTGGCAAGGAATTTAGGAATGTTTCCATTTAAGACTGTAAAGGTCCAAAGAGTTTCTTTCCTTTTTTTTTTTTCCCTCTAAGAGGGAAAAGAAACACTTCCTTCTCAAAAATTGTTAAATGTTTTGTTCCATTTTGTACAGTAATGACTATACCTGTAGACTGTCAACTGGTGAATGTAAGATCTCGCCTCTTGTGGATACGGTACTCAAGATACTGTGTACTCTACATGTTAGTCACAGTTAGAAGTTCCTATCAAGGAAGCCAGCAAATGAGGAGATAAGACTGTGCTTAAAAATGTACAAAAACGATTGTAGACTCATTTATCTGACTGCTCTGGTACACACAGCATTAAAGTGTATAATGAATAACTGCATCATGGTTCATGTAGGGTTTAACATTCTTAGGTTAGGCTTTTATCAAAGGCATTAAAAGAATGAATAGCTATCGCATGTATAAATCATATGGATAAGCAGAACGTAAAGCAGAAGTGAAGTATGCTGCACCCCTTAGTGGCTAATCGCAAAGGATAACAGCGTACTTCCCCTGGAGGATTATATAGCTACCCCTTCAGTTTGCATAGGTCCTGTGCTGAATCTCCAAGCTTCAGATCCTCTTTGTTTATTTGTTTATTTATGACACCTTATTGTTCAACTTTGGAATTATTACATGGTAATAATGTGGAGTTTTCTCTGGTAATAACCAGCGCGTACAAATAGTTAGAAGAGTAGAGTACGGTGCTGTCTCTATATTGATTCCTCCCCCCTCTTTTTTTTTTTTTTTCCTAATTTTGTCATGGGTGAGATCTATACTTGGAACACAACCAATTAAGACACTTCTTTGGTACAGTTTGGAAATAAGAGAAAGCACGTTAGAGGTATGAATGGATGGATGGTTAACTGTTTTTTCAAGACACGCTGAGAACAATGAAGTAGCTATCATAATGTATTTTCATCTCCTTCACTTTGGGAGCTAAGACATTTATTTTTGATTGGTAACCTTTCAGCTGTGCTCCATGTTTTGGTCATCATGTTTAATCAAGATCTAGATTTTGGTCTTGATTTGTATGTTACTGTACTGCTGTACTGAGCTACTGCTTAAATCTCTTGAATGAATAAAGTTAACTACAAGGGTAGAGTGATTTATTTGTTAATAGTATTCCATACCATTGCTAGGTGGTCCTTACCACTAGGTCTGAGTGCACAAAACTGTCTGCGAAGTCTGCAAGAGAATCCTCAAATCAGTTCTCAGAAGTAGGTATCTTCCGCTAGCTGTTACATTGAACGTGTCTTCAGGAGAAGCACCCAAAAATCAGTCTGCTTGGAAGCGGACCGGGCTGTTTGATTGTAAGGTTTTCTTCACTTTGGAATTTACTTAGTTTCTTTTTCCCTTTGATTGGTGTGAAACAGTCCAAACTGGGATTAGCTCTGAAGCAGGCTGTGAAGTCCTTCTGTTTTCCCAGGCTTTAGGAAGAGATGGTTATGTTGACTTTACTCTCCTTAACCTCTGTTCTCATCTATGGTCAGTGTATTCTGTGGATTTCTGGCAAGCAGCGCACCTTATGGAAAAGAATTTATTTAGCTCTAACCTTTTTCATGAAACACTGAGCCTCTAGCTATGTATAAATATATATCCCTGTACTTTATCCTGCCTGGGGCAATGTCTGTCTGAAAAGTACTGGGGAAAAAAAATCTTATTACTCATTGAATCTGGTTTTGATGATAATAGAAAGCAAATCATATTGAAACAAAAAGAATGTAGGACTTTAAATTGTCAAATGAAATTAGAAAATTAATGAAGAGGAGTGGTATTCTCCTGCATTCTCCTTCTGCCTCTGATGTTCACATCTAAGCATTAGGATGATACGAGGTTGTGGGTTGTGTAAAGACTTAAGCCATTTCCTCTCGTACCATCATTTTTTCCTGTTTCAGTTAAATGAGCAAAACGAGGACTGACCAAGTCTCTAATACTCCCACTGTAATTGGGTTCTGTATTTGAATTATTGCAAACTTGGCAAAGAGGCGTCTGTGACTGCGCTGATATTTTGATAATATGGAGGTGCTTACAATCTGATTAACGCATGCTGCATTTTTCTTCTCTCCTGCTGGGAATAAAAGTCTGGGGCTAATAAAATGTTTCCTGACCTTGAATAGGAAGGTATAGTGTTTTCTTTCTTGATAAAGATGTAAGTATGAGTGCTGATTTTTACTGATTTTCTTGCAATAAAATTTGAGAGGCATAGGTAAAGATACAATTTGTGAGAAAATATGCATAATAAATTTGCCTCTGGCTATCCTTTTTCTCTGTAGAATTGTCAGCTATTTGTTGCAGTAATTGTCCATGAAGGAGCAAGTTAAAAAAAAAAAAAAAAGATTTTCCTTTCTGTAGAAGAAAATAGCTAAGAAAATCGAAAACTTTTTTGATTTAAAGGAATCTTCTATTCAAAATTTATACTTAAACCAGTGAATTAAAAATACTTAGGATAATTGTTATTCTTTTTTGTGTGTACAACAACTGATAATTCTACTTTGCCACTTCTTAACACAGGTAGCAAAGAAAACACGGAAGGAAATTGAACATGCCTGGCTTTAAAAGTTTGCTAAAAATGTATCTAAAAAATTTCTAAAGACTACATTTCTCTTTTTCCTTTATGATTTCCGAAATACTTTTAAATTTAGTGGTGCTTCCAGCTCTTTCCGGCTGTTTTGAGTTAAAGTGCTTTCCTTTGGAGCTTGGAATGACAACATAATATGAGGGTCTGCCTGCAACTGAGGTTGAATTAGGAAGTGTAGATTCACTTGCAGAATCAGGAGAAATGCCCAGCTGAAAGCATTTGAGCTAGTGATTTTTAGCTTTTCATAACAATCAAAGGGTGGGGGAAAAAAAAAAAGAAATCATGGTGTGTTCTTCCCTCCTGATTATGCAGCTCAGATTCCTTAAAAACAAAGGTTATCCTGGTGTAGCTAAGGTCCTTCTAAAGCAGCAGTCTTCTCAGCTGCAGGTGGTAATGGATGGGGATGGATGGAGATGCAGATGCGCTTTAAGCTGGGGAGCTGTTTGCCAGTCACTCTGTTTCCCGCCCCGACACTGGCATCCACTTCTTTGAAGAGCTGGCTCCAGATTTTGTCAGGAGTCCCATTTGGCCTCCAGTCAAATCTGATCAAATAAAGATGAGAGAGAAATTTATGTCTTTGCTATACCAGACGTTCTCCTGCTCGTATTTATGTTTGGTCGTTGGCACACCCTATTTGTCAGAGAACTGCCTTTAAAGTGGTATTTGCACTGAGCTCTTGACACCTTCTAGCACAGCATAACCTGAGCCTTCTCCAGCCGTCCTTGAACTCCTACATGGAAGATGGGGGGATTGTTTGCGTCTTGTGAAACAGTAGGTCCTCCCAGCCCTTAAAAAAGGGATTAGTGCCATAGTCACTGTTTAAAAACAACAAAAATAATAGCTAGCACAGCCTTATGGCAATCCTAGAAGTTGGAGGATGATGATCGCTGAAGGTTGAGACTGAAAGGTATCTGTTTTTGTTCTGATGTGTGTGAGATGATGGCTTGGATGTTGTTTATGTTTTGTGGATTAAGGATGAGAGGAGGAGCTCCGGAAGGAGACCTTTGTTCCTAGAGTCCTCTGGCATTTAAGGTTATAGAGAGCACATCTACACCGGAGATGATAACTGAGCAGGAACTATGACTTTTTTGTTGTTATATTGTTTGTAGAGTTGGTGAAGGAAGAGAGGCGGGACACTAGTAAAAGGTGTTTTCTTCCTAGGGAGGATGTTTTTCCTGTCTGAACCTGTGACTGGAGCAGGAGGGAAATAGAGGCCATAGAGCTTGCACGAGCCGTGTTTCTCTGTAGGAGTGGATTTGTAGGTTCTGATGCAGTTACACTAATATGCAACTATCAGCTGGGGCTGATATCTCCTAAAATGCTGTGATTCTACCCTGATCACTCCTCATTCCCAGCGATCAGCAGTTTGGTGGTCAGCTTCTGTCTATGGGTAATTGTAACTAGCTTGGTTCCTCCTTCTGGGATGGGTGGGAGGTGCAGGCATGGCTACGGGAGTGTCCTGCTCATGTTTAAATAAACAGTTGAGCTTCTGACAGCGGAGGGTAACATTTACCAAAAAGTTCAGAAAGATTTTGCTAAATGTCATCAGCCGCCTGTGCCTGGAAAGTGGAGGGAGGGATTATAGAATTTGCTATGGGTGATGTGAACCTGCTCTTCTGGCTGGTTTTGTGAGGGTGAGGGTCAAAGGTTCTTTCTGGGTGCATTTTGGAGGCTTTGAAGTGATGGTATTACTTGAGTTTGTAAGTATTGCCCATGCCCAAAGGTAACAAGGGTCAATCATGTGACACAAGACTATGTAAATTAAATACACGTTATTTTATTTAATGACATTATGCCTGACCCGCTCCTGCTCCACTTAGTGAGAAACCTTTGGTGCTAGTCTCGCAGCCTGTTCAGATAAGAAAAACCAAACCTTTCCCTGCCTTTTCGTGGTCTGACACAGCTGATCTGATTTTTACCTTGCTATTATAATACCAAAAAAAAAGTTAATTTGTGTACTTAATGATACATCTTTGAAAACAAATTTGTAATCATTATTCAGATTGCCATTCATGGCTCTGAAGTTCTAATGTGTTGTGTATTAGAAAACATTTTAATAGTTTGTCACTCTTTCGAAATAGACATGTTTATTTTTCCTTTGTGTTTTTCAAAGGCAGTTTGCAGCAGATCAGTAGTTCTTCAAATCAGGCCCCTGATTTCTTGACTTAGATTACTCCATGCTCACCTGTCGCCTAACATTGTACTGTGCCTTTGAAATAAACACGTGTTGGGATGGAAGTCGCCCTCTGCAAATGTAGTATTTCTTGTAAAGTCCTCTGAAGTGATCAAGTGGTTTAAAACATTGCGTTGAGAAGAGGATTGTTTTTCTCATAAATACAAAAAGTAGTAGCAGCATTTTTTTTTTCTTTGTAATGTGTGCAGAACGGTATCAAAGAATTTGATAACGTGTTTAAAAAACCAAACATGCAGAAGAACAAACATATAAAAGAAGGCTTCGAAAGGCTTTTTTTTTCCCCGGCGCTCTCATATTAACAGGCAGAAACAGGGCTCTGAGCCTTATCTTGTAGGGATTTACACCTGATAGGAAACCAGAGTGCATTTTGAGGGACAGAAGTATGTTATTGTCTTTGGAATAGTTACTAAACCTGGTAGCAGCGTGGCTGTTTACAGGGGATAATGCCTCCAGGCTTTAGGCAAAGCAATGTGGAGGATGTGAGAATAACTGGCCCTGGGAGACACCAGAGAAAGCTGGAGCCTGTCAGATAGGCTTCAGCATCCCACAGCAGCTGATCCACAGTGAAATCCAGCAGAAATAATGGTACTTTGTAACTCAGGCAACAAGAATTTAGGATCCAGTGTTGCTGCTTATTTCTTTCCTGAAGTGGTCTGTTGACATTTATGTGGTTTCTTTTGTGTGCGGATGTGACTCTCTGGGGCTATGGGGAAGGCTGGTAGTAAGATATAAATGTGTACTGTTTTCTGTGTCTTTGGCTCTGAGATCTTACGTGTTTCTTATTTAATCTTTTTGAACCCTTTTAATGGGAATTTTTCACATGTAAGATGTGTTTAATTTCAGAAATACAGCTATGTGATTGCATTGGCCTTATTAATGTTTGTGCAGTTGTAATGTAACATGATTTTAACACTAATAGGATTCACAGCTCAGGGCTGCAGATTTTGGGCCTGCAGTATGACTTGGGAAAAAAAAAGTACCGAAAATGATTAGCAAAATTATTTATATATTCATTAAACATCAGGCCAGAGCCAAGATTCTTGTCCTGTGGGTGAGCACCCTGCTCCTCGGGCACTGGGCTCGACAGCCCTCCCAGCTCTCTCCCCGCCTGTTCTTCCTCTCCTCTGACTCTGCATGTTCGGTAGGTTTTGGCAATAGTTTCCACAGGAAAGACTGTCCCCCGCTGACCCCTGGAAAGCCTTCGAAGCTGGTACTTGTGAGTGCTTTGCTGAAAGGTAAGAGATCGTGTTTCGGATTTGGGAAAAAGGGGGGTTGGAGTCCCTCTGGGAAGGGAGCAATGGCAGCCCTGCCTCCTCCCTGGCGTCCTCCCTCG
The DNA here is from genome assembly GCF_963924245.1 of Chroicocephalus ridibundus. Taxonomy (NCBI): domain Eukaryota; kingdom Metazoa; phylum Chordata; class Aves; order Charadriiformes; family Laridae; genus Chroicocephalus; species Chroicocephalus ridibundus. The sequence goes on along the minus strand of NC_086284.1, from coordinate 175,676,532 downwards.
CATCCTCCCTGGCGTGTCTCAGCCTCCATGTGCTAGGCAGCCGCTGCTGCTTCTCTGAAAGGGTTCATTTTTGCATGAATGAACGAGCGAGACACAGTATTTTATTTAGCCCTCAATTTACATTTACCAAAAGTGTGAAGGAGGAATCCAGTTTGTGCTGACCTATGTTAAAACTGGAGGGGTGGGAGAAAAGATACTGGTTTTCATTTTCAGTATGGCTCTGCCATTGAACTTGAGGTATGGTAGGGCCTCCATCCCATCCTTTCAGCCAACTTGAGCTCCTTTGGAGTGATAGGCTTTTCAAGTTGTTGATAGCAGTGTTATACTTGTAATTCTCTCAGTCTTCTGACACCTTGAAGTCTCTTGCACAGAATGGAAACAAGAAACAGGTTGGGTAAATATTTTGAAATAAAATGCCTAACCTTAGCTTTGACCTTCCTTACACCAACAAAGACCTTTTACTGAGAAAACGTTTTTCTCTGTTGAGGGATGTGTGCGAGGTGATTCCACTTCCACCCCGTATTTCACATAATCTTGTATGTTTGCCTGTGTTGGTTCCCCTGCTTCTTCCTCTTCAACTCTGAACAAGTCAAAGTGAGATTTCATTGATTTATCTGTACAGGGAATCCTGTGCAGGTAACACAATAGTCCCGGTAGGCATGACAACTAACACTTAAAATACATACTTTCATACAAAAATGACACTAATATGAGAGTACTATTAATAATTAAAGTCTATCTGAAACACTGTTTTGAAATTGGTTTGAACCTACACTCAATTAAGAAAACTGTGCCGAGAAACTCTACGGTTTGATACACGGCTTTGAACTAGTAGCTATACACAGTCTTCACAAATAGCTGTGCTATTATTTCCTTAAAAGTTAAACCAAAAATCTCATCCTAACCTACATAGAGAGAAAGAGGCAGATGCTTCTGCAGCAACATGCATCAAATAAAGGACAGTATAAGGCTGGTTATGCTTTCAGAGTAACATCAGTTCAGAGCGGCATAAAAATGGGATTGTGGGGGAGCAGCCAGAAATTTGAATATTTGAGATGGAAAAGGTGACCTTTCTGCATTTGAGCTTGTAGGGATGTGGAGTACCTTCAGACACGGGGTTGCTAGTTAGCTGGTGATAGTGAGTCTGATTCGGATGTTGAGTTCTACTGCTGTAAATTAAGTTTATTTTGAGGGGTGGCAGGGTTGAATTTGCAGTTGTGTTAGTGAGGGAAACTTCTGGCTCAGCATTTGCTTTTTAATGCCAAAATTTAGCCCACAGCGGGAAAAGCTTCTGTCATTCTGTAAGTCCCCAGATGCTATTTTCTGGAAGAAGGTAATATACAGATGCGAGAGAACTGTTCTTGGAGTACCAGCTGCAAAAGGTTGTATGTCAAAAAAAAAATGTTATGGATGTCTAGCTTATGAAGAAAAGGGGAGGCAAGTATACTGTTGCCTGCGTGTTCTGCTAGAAAATATTAAACTGAAGCACTTTAAAAGCCAAGAAGGACTATCTGAGTAAAATCAGAATAAAAATATATTTTCACATAAATTCACCATGTAAGGCCAGAAAGGAATGGTAGAACATCCTATGATCTGAAGTATAGTAGATGCTATTAACTTTCACTCAATTATCCCTTTTGTAAGACATTAAATTACTCGACAAAAATGTAATTTATGATTATATAACACTGCTGCCTGAGTGCTTTGCTATTTTTTTCAGTTTTTATTTTTAATGAAGACTTGCAATCTGTTCATGTGTGACTCCTAGAAAGCTGAAGACACATATATTCACTACCTCACCTAATGCATAATTTCTGCAGTTATGATCATTCCCACCCACCTCACTTTTCATCTTTCTTCCTATAGAGCCTAAAAGAGGTCAGTTGGTTTCTTGAACATTTTACTGCTAAAATCTAGTCTCAGGGTTTTGGATGAGCTCTGCATCCATGCTAAGGGACATGGGTGGTTAGGGAGATGTCTTGACAGGGTGTGAAATGCATTTAGGGGGTGGGTTGTGCTTATGATGGCTCTCCCTGCTGTTCTTTCCTCCAGAGGAAGGTCAAATTTTGTTCCAGATTTTGTTCCAGGGAGAAGTACCAGCTTGTGCCTTGAGATTAGTTGAAGAGCCAAATTGTCTTTCCTCCACTTCTCTTGAAGTGCTTCCTCAGTGTTCATCAGCTTTCTCAGGGGAGAGGGGGGAGCAGGGGAGTTAGATTGCCTTATAAGTACAGCAAGTTTCTATTTAGTTGATGTTAGAGTTGCAGTATCTGTAGCACAAGTAATTAATTAACAGTAATAATTGAAGCCAAACAATACAATTAGAGGGCAAGATTTCACAATCTGACTCTGTGGGGGAGAATTAGTACATCAGGTAACAAACCAATCACAGACCGCATCAGGTTATTAAAAGTCCCAATGATATTTGGAGTTTATTTATGACCAAAACATAAATCCAACTGTAAGTCTGGTTTCCACAGAAGAGTGTCAGACTCTCAAAGCAGTGCCTGTGTCTAGTTTTGTTGCCTCTGCACCTGCGCAGTGTCGTGGTATCCTGGGAGTTTTTGACTTAGGTGGTGATGCAAAATGCAATAAACCTATTGAATCCTGAGAAAGGAAAAAAAAAGTATTTTATTTGCATTTACTTCTTATTTTTTTTCTTTTGTTAACATATAACTGTAAAGTGGGAAGCTTAGCAGTCTTCGTCAGCGCTGCTCTGAAGGTTGCTTCCAGGTCAGCTATAGAGAATAGTATTACGTGACCTCCTGCCTGGGTCCTGGTCGGCTTTTGCTGCTGGAGGGCAGAGCAGTGGGTGGGTGCCTGGGGGCATCCCCTCGTGCCCTGGCCACTCAGGGTACGTGGGCTCTGTGGACCTGCAGGATGTGTCCTGGCCATGTCAGGGCATTTGGGCCCCTGATGGGTGAGGCCGCTCAGGAGACCTCCAGTCAGGTTCCTCGCTAGGGTGTTTCTTGGGAATAAGGGTAAGAGGAGCCTTTGAAGGACTGGGAAAGCACATTTATGTTGAACTACACAAGTTGTTGGAGGAAATCAAAGGTAGGTATTATCAGCTGAACTGACTTCTAGCTCACTTTCTTTTTTTTTTCTTTTTTTAATTGGGTTTTAAGATTGGTACATCTTTTTTGAAGATGAAGGGAATCTCCTAGTGATGAGGTTCAGCATTGCTGCCTAAGCAGGCACTGCAGTGCAGTTTGCTTTTTTTTTTTTTTGCGTGTTTTTATGGGTAAACTACATTTCTCTGTGGTTGCTGACTAGCCTTCACTTTTAATCACACAGGAATAAGGGCACATTGAATACTATGCAATAGAAAAATAGGGAAAATTAAATAGAAGAACTAATGTTGAAGACATGATACGTACTCAGGAGGGAGCTTCCTATACTCTTTTACCATATAATTCTGTGTAGGGCTTTTTATTACAAGATACGATTTTAGTTCTTGACAATGCAGGTTGTCAAAGGCACTCAGCTGATATTGCCACTTGTCTCTCTATTCTGATACAAGAGTCTGTTAAAATCACTTGTAATTTTAGGTGAGAACTAGAATATCTATTTTAGCAGGGCTTTCAGCTGGAAGCAGCCATGGAGCCGAATCAGTGCTTGATACTTCATGTTTCATGAAAAAGATTTGAGAAATATTGAATGAGAGAATACAGATCTTTCAAAATGTGGAAGATGGCATTTGCAACTGTCATGTAGTCCAGCGTCTTACCCTCCGTAATGTCCAAAATCATTTACGTCTAAGGGACAGAAATGTTATTTTTCGTACAATGAGCAATACCAAAAAATGGCTAGAAATGTTTATTGTCAGAAAGACATTGTAAATCTTTTTTGCCTGAGTCATTGAATAAATGTTGCTGAACCACAACACTCAGATTTTACAGCACTTAGATTTTACTGATAATGCTTACAAAATAAGTTTTATTCTGGGTAAACATGCTTATTGTGATGTGCTGAGATTCCAGAAAGTCACTATGTGTTGCATTGTCTCTATCAAACCGCAGGTTAGTCCACTGGTATGTACTCATGTGATTTGCAGATGAGTAAACAGACTGCTTTATTATCTTGCCAGATACTCATTTTCTGTAAAAACTGGCAGAAATGCTTTCTGACACTTGCTGAAAACCATCTTTAAAGGATTTTTCCACTTCTTCTCATCTTCTTTCTCTCCTGGGATGGTACTCTAAATGATAATCCCGACTGCTCATTGATGGTAATAAATTTGTAATTTTTATAGTGAATCCCATTATCCAGAACTCAACCATTGGCAAAACACTGCTCTGCAACACCTACGTGCTAGCCATGTGATCTCATGCAATACTGTCCCGTTTCATTTAATTTCATCGGGATTGATTTTTGATTAAGCAGATGGCTCGGGTCTTCTCTAAGAGTCCATAAGGAAATGCCTTGCCAGAAATATTCTCTGTCTCAGGACATTAACTTTGCTGTGATACGAGTGTTTGTAAGGGTATATTCAGCTTTTTTGTGATGTTCATCAGGAGGGTTTCATTGCTGATCCTCGGACTCATAAATGGAGACCACGATTTGGTTGGCGGGTGCTTTTCAGAGCAAAGCCTGTTTGACCAGCAGGATGCAGGTTCTGTGGATGCCGGTGCTCAGGCTGCTCAGGGAGTCTCTGCGAAAGCTTAGCCCTCTCTCTGGTTTGAGGATGTGGATATATCTAGTGCAGCTAGTATGAACTGAAGAAAAATAGTACAAAAAGGCAACCTGGATTAGCAAAATGTTTAGTTTTTTTTAAAACCACAATGGATTCATCAAAACAGAATGATTCCAAGGTGTTAATTTTTATTGCACAAATCATTACTTTAAAAAATCAGGACATACTAACTGTAAAAAAGATTTGATTCTTTTTGACTGATAACTATTACGATATATTGGATAGTGACTAAGTTTATAGCTATTTAGTATAAAATTTAACTTTTCATTAAACACATTCGTTCTTCCAGTGTTTACTTATGTACAGTTTTGATTTTTACTTTGTTAGAAAACAGTAGATGACACTTCCAATTGTAAGATTTTTTTCCTAAATTTTTTTTCAGATTCTCTTTTATTAGGCTACTTTTGGTTAAATATTGTTGTGTTGCAGTATCTTGGCTATTATTGCATTCGTTCTTAAGACAATGAAGGCCAGTGGCATACTGTTGGGTATCAGCAAAAGAGCAGCCAGGTCAAGGGGAGTGATGGCTCCCCTCTACTTGGCACCTGGGAGCTTGCATCTGGGGAACTGCATCCAGTTTGGAGCTTCCCAGCACAAGATTTATGAAGAAGAGCAAGTCCAGCAGAGGAATGTTGAGATGGTTTGGGGGCAAGGGCATAAGTGCAGGGGGAGGCTGAGGAAGCTGGGTTTGCTCAACTGGAAGAGGAGCGAACTAAGAAAGATCCGATTGCTGTCTTCAGGTATCTAAAGGAGGGCATTTAGAGGACATGGATCTTCTTGAAGGCGTGTAGTGAAAACAGAAGGTAACAATCACATGTTGTAGCAGGGAAATTCTGAATAGGTAAGAGGTAAAAAAATATTCACAGTGTGAGGGGTTGTGCACTGGAGGAGGTTTCACAGGTATCTCTATTCTTGGAGCCTTTAATAATTAGACTGATCAAGGTACGGAGCAAACTGATCTTTGAAATTAGCCCTGTTTGGTGCAGGGGCTTGGACAAGATGACCTTCAGAGGTCTCTTCCAACCTAAAGTACTTGATGGTTCGATGAATATCCATATGAATGATGGAAATTTTTTTTCTTTTTTTGAGTTCCAGTTGTTTTGCATATCCTGAATAACTAAGAAAAATTACGTTTATAAGAACTTTCCCCCTAAAGTCTACTTACCAAAGGAGGTAGTTGTAGTGAAAGGACTAGATCTAATTGATTTTGCTTAGCCATGTCCCTCCAGATTTGTTCGTGGAACTAGAAGAGATCACACTTTCATTTTACTGATGGACTGGAAAATAAGCTCTCCTGTTTCTGCAACTCCCTGTGGGTTCATCAGTTTTGCATAAATTAGTAACTGAATGGAGCTATTTGCATGAACCAAGATAAAAAAAAATATATATATAGCCTTGCTGTATTCACAGAACATGCTATAGCTGTCAAAGCTGGTTTATCTCTTTAACGAACTACACGTGCTTAGACAGACAAACAAATTATGTGGGTTTTTTAAGAGCTCACTATAAAATTTGCACTCTTGCATCACCATACAGAGAATGTTGTTCTTGAGACTGTTAGTACATTTTTACATACATAAAAATTCATCTGTCTTGGTCTTCTCTCTGCCAGGCAGACCAGGTGCATTATGTATGTAGAATAAAAGTATAAAGAATATGTATAAAGCATGAAAAGGGTGAAGAGGATTCTTTAGAGGAGAAGGACCTTAAAAAGACAGGAATTTTGTTCCGAAAATTTTTAGCAGCTAGAGTAGTCAGGCTTTTAAACTATTTAACTTGGGCTGTATGGCTGGATTTTATTATTATTACCTTTTCCCTCTGTCTGTGTAGCTCTTTGATTTTGGATTGAATGTTTGCTGAGATGGAGGGAAAGTTTTAAACAGGTGCCATGAGAGAAGCTGATTGAGCAAAGTTGTGCCTCAGCACATTTTATTTTTCAGTTGACTGTGAACTAAGTGTAGGGAAACAAAGCTGGGCAACGTCCTTGGACAACACTTGTTCAGCAGTACATCACCTTTTAAAACTGATATGGCTGATCATCAGCTCAAATTAACTGTTTGGAACTGGGATTGTTTTCATCTGTCCCAAATCTTACCTTCTCACAGTGACTGCTTGGCAGGACTACAGAATATTAAGGAAAGAAATGGGACTTTTGTGTGGCCCAAGGGGAAGTGAGGGATAGGATTGGAGGAAAAAAATGCTCATGAATTATGTTGGTATCGTCTCTGTTCCTCAATTCTTTTCTCTTTTGTCTCTTACCTGGTGACCCTCTTGGTCTCTCTGACAGACCCAGACCAGGGCTTATGTCCTTTCATTCTCATCTTCCACCTTCTTCCAACTTCTCCTGGGTCTGAATCACTCTCTTTCTCTGAAATGCTAATCAGAGGCTATACCCGTACCTCAAACTATATACTATGGCTCAAACATCCTTTCCTCATCATGTGCAATTTCCATGGGTGGTGGAAATTAGGAGGCATGTACAGTGAGAAATAGTTCCTCAGAAACCAGTAGTCATTGGTTTCTGTGTCTTCCTTACTCCATTTGCACATTTGGAGCTTCAGGGACTGAATCTGGGGGCAGATGGTGCAAGCAGCACTCCTCAGTGTCCTGGTTTCTTATGTGGACTATGAGATGGGTCTTTAAAAACATCAGTGTGTGCCTAGAAATGTGGTAATGGTAGAATCACTCCTTTCTGTCTTAACATGAATAGAGAGTGCTGGGCCATATCGTAAAGCCCCGTCTCGTTTCTTTGTTTCTTCCATAGCATTAGTCTGACTATTGCCATGTGTAGTCGTCAGCTACTGCACTATACGGGGTGGGGTGGGGAGGCGGGGGGAACACAAAAGAAGAAGAAACCCAAAAAACCAACAAAACAAACCCACAAACAAACAGCCTCCCCACAGCCTGTTGGGAAAGGTGTATAGGAAGGGGGTGTTGGTTACGTGTTGGTGTGTGTGGTCACGCTCCAACCAGCTACGTACATATATTGCGGACTGTTCCAGCAGCACGTTTTGCCCTCTGGTCCTGCTCAATGATTCGTTCAATGCTGTCGGCCATAAATGCTCTTTACTATTAAAAGGTAAAGCTTAATTGTGGATGAGACATCTTAAGGAGTGGACAGGCCAGTCTTTTCACCCAGCACTGCTTTAGCAAGATCTTACATAGTGGCTTTTTGTCTCAGACAATCTGTCCTTTCTATTTCCTCTTAATACAATTAGGAATGGAGTTCTGTTTTGTTTTATCTGCTTTTGAAATATATTCAGGGTACTATTTTTTTTTTTCTCATGGAGAAAAATAAACTGCATTTCCAGGGAGAGATTAGACCACAAGCTTAGAAGCAATGCAATTTAGATTATAAAGCATATAACCGATTTAATGCATTAGTAATAGCAGTATTTTTCCGGTATATAGCTTCACAACAAAATGAGAGTCATCACAACTACAATTACATATTTCAGATGCTTCAATGTACGTCTTTTACAAATAAAATCAAGCAGATGCTGTTCTGTAGCAAGAAATGGGTTAGAGAGAAACAAGGTATTGGCCTTTGCAGGTGTCCGTGGGGTATGAAGTTAAATTCATGGGCTTCAATTCTGGCTTCAGGGGTCAGGGCACAGCTTTGGTGCTGTGAGATTTGTCTCCATCTCCACCGTTGGTCTCTTTCTGTATGCAGTCGTGATTGGGGTGGGGGTAATGTTGTAGCTGAAGGTCAACTGAGAAAGATGTAATCTGCTGGAAATGTTAGCTTATTCGAAAAGCATTTTTATCCCGTAATGGCTAAAATGATGGCACCAGATGCAGAGTAGTGGTTTTGAGACGATTTGTATTGATCATCTTTGCTGGTCTCCTGTTTTACTGCCTATAAGTACTGCTGAGCTTTTTGTCCTAAGCTGACGATAATATATAAGGATTGTCAATAGCTTTCATTGTCATTATTTTGAATTTGCATATTAACACACACATGTATCGTAATTACCCTATTCTTTATGGCTGTTTGCTGTATGTACAAGAGGAGAGGAAATAAAAAAAAGATAATCTGCATTTTTCATTTTGGTCTGTAACTCTGGACAATAGTCTTGATGCAGTAGCATGTAATCATTAGAAAGGGCTATAGATAGCAGTTGCAGTTTTAGAAATTTAACATTTTTTTCCTTCGTTGTAACGTGTGACCTTTTCATCTCTTTGATCCCTTAAGCTGTGGACGGTGTAACCTTGGATTAGTAGAAACAAGAAATGCTGTGCATCATCTAATGACATATTTCTTCTGGCTACATCAAAGAAGGTCAGATAAGATCTGTTGTAGGAAATCTTCTGCGTAGTCTACAGGAGTGAAGGTTGTAGCCAAGGATACTGTGACTTCCTTTTGCAAAGCAGGATAAAACTGGAATGGACTGCCATGATGGTTTATCTTAAAAAGCTTAGGGAAACCTTGAACACATTTGAAATAATATTGACAGTGCAAGAGCAGATCTTCTTAAGTGGAACTTCCTTTCCTACATGCTGACATTGGAAATAGTAGTAAGAAGTTACTGAACGTTGACACGATTTGTGGCTAATTTTAGATTATTGAGAAGCTGCTGTTTAGTTTACTTGTTTTTGATACTGTGGTGTTCAAAATTCTCCTCAAGGAGAGGTGGTGAACAGTATTTTTGTCTTCAATCTGAAACTAAAATAGTAGAAATATTACTTTTCAATGTGCGTTGCTGTTGTTTAGCCCTGAGGTTAAATAGATTTCATTATGTCCTCTAATAGGAATGGATGGCAAATCTGGCTTCATTCCAACCTCGTCTGTAAAATGGTAATAAAGTTTTTCTGGTTTGGAGATGGTGCAAAACTGGCAAAGTAAGTTCAAAGATGTAGTTAGTGAGCCTTCTTTCACCGTACATGGTGCTCTTCATCTTTAAATAAAACTACTTCCTCTCTTGAAGGCTTAAAAACTATCACATTTTCTGCTGTAACCTTGCAGAACAGGGACGTGTAGGGATTGTGCAGAAACATTTGGGATGTAAAGAATTATTTAAAAATAATATGTACAGAGGGAGAAAGGTCAGTCACGTTTTACGTAGAATTTCCAAGGTGCTTGTAGTTGGTTGGAGTTGTTGTGTGTAGGTACCTCATGGACAACAGCTGGCTTTGATGTCAGTCTGCATCTTCTGTCCTCTCCTTGTAGCTCTTTCCTCCTCTCTCTGGCACAGGGAGAAGTGACACCTGCATTGAGCAGGCGTCCCAAGGCTTCATGTAGTGTGACAACCTGCCCCACAGTGAAATGCTTCTTCATTGGCATTTTGTATTGGTCATACCTTGGTCAATATTATTGGGTGCAACGAAGTTGTGGTGGTGTTCACATTTAATTGATGGCTTTTAAGAAACCTGTGCAAAAGTGCATTTTTTCAGCTATACGATGTTGTGAGTGATGTTCACGGAGATGTTCAGTAGCCTCACTTAAAAGGTAAGCTTGATGGAATACAGAGGAGATACCAAGCTAATAAAGTACTTACTATTGGCCAATGGAATTGATGGGTTTTGAGTATTTTTCTATGATAATAGCTGAATGTAACAGGTATTTTCTTTCTCTTATAAAAGAATGTGTAGTGATTGTAATGAGTAATAATCAGATGACGTTAGGAATGTTAAACATCCTGTGCATAAAATTGTTTGACAGCTGGCCTGGCCTGAATCAGCGTTTTCCTTTAATCTCACACGGTGTATGAAAGGGATTCTGCTCCCATCCGCCCCTCCCTCCCTTTCCCAATGACTAAATGTTTTATCAGACATCAGTCTTTGTATCCATTAGGAAGAAAAATAACCAGTGTGGGAAGGAAGTGAGTTTCCTATAGCTGCGGTAACTTGGGCCCTTAGGATAGGAAGAGACCAGAATAGCTGTTAGATGAGAGGTAACCTTCAGGATGTAGAGGAGAGAAGAAATCGACTCAGAAAAATTCAATCACGCAGCCTAGAATTTTTGTAATAAATATTTCCAGAGGTAAAGTAGACAGGATAACAGTTAAAGAATTCAGTTTGAAAGTGTTTTTGCAAAGCTCCTTGTGGGGGAAGTGAGGACGGACTGCTATTTTTGCTCTGGCGTTTTAGCAAGTACAAATCTTTAGCTTTGGCATTTCTTATCTTGAAAATCTATTCTTAGTTTAAGCCTAAATAACAAAACTCATATGCACGCGCTGAAGTATTGGTTGTATATGACAGCTAGTGTGTAAAAGTGCCTACAGTAACAAAGCATTTAAAATAAATAAAGTATTTCAGAATTTTTCTTGGCATTAGAACTCCTGTTACCTCAGAGCAATACCTTCTAATCTCATACTCATTCTGGATGAAAATGCTTCTGATTCTTTGCGATTCATTTCTGAAGTGGAAGCTCTCAGCAGCCAAGCTGAGATCTGGATATCTGCGGTGTGAGTTCAGAATTTTTAGCGAAATGTTTCGTGTACTTCAGGAAACTTTGAGTTGAAAAGATGATGTGGTAATTCTTTAGAATTTTGCCTTTCATAGAATTCAATGTCAAACTGTATTCTGTAGTTCCTTTAGAGTCCAGTGTAAACTATTTGCTAAGTTTATGTAGAAGCTAATCACATCATGAAGTATTTCTAATCACTTAAGACATTTGGCTTCCTGGTTGTAAACATAAATGGTATTCTTAATCTCCAGGCTAGATCACTGGGAAGAGTAGATCAAAATACAATTAAGACTGTCTGTGTTTAAAGCATCTTTCTACTGATACTGGTTGAAATGGTGCAAATGGTTGCAGTGGTTGCAAGTCAGTGAGTTTGAGGTTAGCCCTAGTTGTTAAGAGCAAGCTTTTCATCTGTTTTGGCTGGTCGAGGAACTTACAGCTGCTCAGTGAATGTCTTAAGTATTTCCATTTAGTACAGAATGGAACTAAAAATATTTCGTTAAAATACATATACCAAGAAAGGAATTCAAGACAGCTAGTAACAACCAATCTCTGACAAGATTTCTGTAAATAGAAAAGAAAAAGTGAAGACTTCAGAATGGGTTTCTTGGGTATTTGTGAGATCATTTAGACAAGTTTTGTCTAATGTCCTGAAAACTATCTTTGGCACTTCCTAGTTCATTAAGTTCATACCTCTGTGACGCTTCAGATCATATGAACAGAACAAAACTTTTGGTACAAAATCTTTTTCACCAAAAAATTTTTGAGAGTGAATAAGTTTGGTGGTTTTTTTTTTTTTTTTTTATTACTCCACTCCCTTTTTTCAGTCTAAATTCTCTCTGTACCACTGAAAGCCTTTCCTCCTTCAAGTTAGCATGGAATCACAATTTGATCATTTCCTTTCTGAGCTTCTACTGTTTGTTTAAACAGATGAAAAAAAGAAAAAGCAAATATAACTCTTTGCAGCAGATGACTCCAGCCGGTATGTTTAGAGGGGGCTTAGCTGCTGGAGACCTTTTTTGTTTGCCAGCGATTTGTTGTAGAACAGCTCTGCCTGAAGCACTTGTGGTGCTTGCTGGATTTGGTTCCTGGGTTTCAAGTTTCTTGTTACTCTTGTAACCTTAGCATGAGTTCTGTGACAAGAAGAACCGTAAAAAATGAATGTTGTGTGCTAATCAGGAGGGTATAGAGACACTTTGGGTGGATGAGACTGAATCAATCAAGTAGTTTTAGAGAGTGGTCAGGGTCTTTGGGTTTGCGAGTGTCTACCCTTATTACCTTCATAAAAGTGAAGGAGTGGGACGTAGGCTATGAATACGTGCAGTATTCTGTGGGTATGTTTGTGTGTGTGGTCACTGCACGGCTAGGTAGAAATTCCTGGTTACCTTCTTGTGTGATGTTTTTTTGGTCTAATTAGAGCTGCCCCTTGCTGCTTCTCGTTGTGAAGGGTGCTTGCTCAGAGATAGTTTAGGAGCTTTGCTTTAAAGTGTGGTGTAGAAGTCGATGCCTTTGAAGCTGTGTCCCTCTGGAGGATGACAGGATAAAGCCTGGGAATCATGCTATCTTGCTCTTAAACATGAAACCGTAGTCTGGGTACAGAAAGGTTTTTTAGTGACTGAGATGAAAACAAGCATAGGAAACATTTAATTCTTCTTAAAAATTCATTGTAGCAAAACTCTTAAACTCTTCTGTAACGTAGTTCATTTTGGAGATTTACAAAGTGATAATAAACAGGACCAAAGGACTGTTACAAGTCATACTGATGGAAGGGGTTGTTTCCAGTTACTATGCGGTTTGCTGACGGGGCTGGGTAAGATGCCATTCAACTATTAAGCATAATTTTCAATATCAGCAGTGTTACTGAAGGCTTTTTGACCATTTTGCTGTCCTAAACAGTCTACCACGTAATTTATATCTGTCTTTGGGCACCAGAACATTGGAGAATATAATAAAAATAGTGTAAGGTTTCTGAGTAGCACTCTGAAAGATGAAGTTCTAAAATGAGTTTCCATTTTTAGTTCTTAATTAAGAAAATGTGCTTAAATTCACCCCATGATTTAATTTTTAAATTATTATTTTTTTTATTTTTTTCCCCGTGGCAATGAGTAAGTAGCTGCTGTCAGGTTTCTTTCTCGCTTTGTAACTTGGTTGGATGGATCAACGCGTGGCTACTGACTACAGAAACTTGCCAAGTACCTTCAGAATGCTGTAGTTATGGATTTTATTTTTTTAGTTGATGGTAACTTTTAGTTCATATCTGATTTATGCCATGTGGTTCTGCTGTGGCACGGAAACACTCTGATTCAATGCAAACTGGACAATGAATTCTCCAAAAGAGGAAGAAACAGAGCTGAGTAAAGTCTGCAGAGTCCAGAGCAGTCAAGTCTCAATGAACTGATCAATTTGCAATTGCAATGAAATGACCTCTGCCATTTGTGGCTGTTTTTTCTTGCTGGAAATGTTGGGACAGAATCATGTTTACTACAAGAGTGTGTGGTACGTGGCTGGTCTAGAGGGATTCATCTGCTTCACATACCAGTCTGCAACCACAAACCATACGTTTTTAACTGTTCAGTACATATGAGAGTTGGGAAGGAATCGTTAGCCTCAAAAAATGAGACGGAGGTTGGGGGAAGTATCTCTGCAATGGTCTGTTTCATCAGGGGGTTTTGCTTAGTAAGCACACATACCATGTGAAATAAGGATGTGGGAAAAATACGTACCTATAAATCTCAATGTCCCTCTGTCAGTCTGGCTTGGGGAAGAGTTTTATCATGACTCAGCTGAGGTGATTCGATCAGATATTAAGTGTTTGAGCAGGGCACATCAACCTCAAAATTTAATGTAAGTAGAAACATTAAGGCATCCTCTCTATAGTTGTGACAGATTGCTGATGCTTTGGAAGAAGGTGAAATCTCCCCTCTCCCCATTAATCTAAATTAATTAATCTTCCTGGCCTGCTAATAAGAGGAATTGTGGAGCATGGAAAGTTGCCACATTCCTTTAATGTCTTGGGTAGTAGTTTTCGTTGCCTTTGCATTTTGATTTGTCCCTTCTCTAATTCTGTTGTGTGGTTGCTGCTCCGTACACATATTGCTGTGGACGCCTGAAGATCATCCACTGTTACCATTATTAAACCTGTTAATCAGTCGGGGACAGATAAGCTGCACTTTTCTTTCCTGTACAGCCTGGGAGAGGCAAAAAGGGCTCCATGTAGCAAGAGAGACCTTTCAGAGGGAGTGCTCTGAACCTCTGTTAATAAGTTCCTTAGTCTTCCTGACCAAGCTACCAAGTAGCTTGGTCTGTGTGGAAGAGGTAAAAATATTTTTGAATGTGATCTGTAGTTCATAGGTGCAGTAAGGCTTAGATATAAGATTGTATTCTTAAATTGGCTCCAACTTCTTTACTATGTTAATTTTATTCAGTACATGGTACGTGCTCCATTGTGCACAGGAATCTGAAAAAAACCCAAAGTGCTCGGGTAAGCATCAGAGTATTTACATATTTGACATTTTAAAAAAAGAATTTACAGACAGAATTGTACCTCCGGATCAGCTGTCAGGCAAAGCAAATGGTAAAAATGAAACATTAACAGGTGGCAGAGAAGCTAAAAGTTTGTCTTCGTAGCACCAGGTTATTGTCTGCCTCGTGGTGAATAAAAGTGCTATTGCTGAACTGTGTGAGTGTTGCACCTTACTGTTCCTGGCCTAAGCTCTTCCTGGCATATTAATTTTGCAGATTTGCTCTCAGCATGGACAGAAGGAAGAGTGATTATGAGCCACTTTTTTTCTTTTTTTTTTCCTCTTTAACATCAGACTCTGAAGGCCTAGTAGCATATATAATTTGATAAAATGAAATACGGATGGGAAAAAATATTTAGAGTTCTCTCAGCCCGTTACTGTACAAACCCAGAATATTTAACTTAAGTTTTTTTTTTTATCGAATACTCACCATATATGCTGTTGGTTACCCAGGGACAAGACTGAATAATCTTTGTACTTGTGTGGGAATATCTGTTCTTGGGTTTTGACTTGCAACTCCTGCTTCTACGTAAAATATAATGCCATTGTGATTATCAGGCTGTGTCAACACGGCCACTGATATACGTCAAGATTTGTGAATGGCACTGTCAGATAAATCCAGGAAAAATCACCTGAGTGGAATGACCGCAGAAAACAAATTTTAGAGGTATTTAGTGTTGCCATCTGATATCCATAGTGAGCTAAGACTACTGCATCTTGCTATTCTGTAGTTGAGCAATGAAATGAGCATTTGACCAAAAGCTGACAATGGAAAACAGTAGCCCGTGTGAATGCTGGTCAGTACTACTCCTTGGGCTAGGGGTTTTAAAACAAGCTAACCTGTGAAAATAGTTCTTAAAAGAGATGGCAAGGAGAATGAAAGGTTGGAGAATGAGCTTGAAGTTCATTAAAGCAGTGAAATACTTGGATTCCTCAAATTACATTTAATGGATGCGAAAATCACAGCTTCATTTAGAAATTTCAAAGAACGGAAAGCACACTCAAGAGCATCGTACCTTTTGTACGTGTAGCCAGGTGCTGATAGCTGTTGTCTCCCGAGTAATAAATTTGTAACTCTTCTGGAAGCGCTTGCTGGCTTTTAATATGATTTCTAGGAGTTGGGAAGGAATGTGTTTCTGCATCATCTCAACTGAAAGAGACGATGAAAGCTGGGGGATTGCCGGAGTTGGGTAAGTGGTGAAGAGCTGTGCAGGCTGTGGTTGAATCAGAGGTTCCGTGAGATAATAGCGCAACAGACCATAAAAATGACCGTTTCCAGCTGTGCGTTTTATAAATTAATCTTTTATACTGCCAGATATTTAATCAGAATAAGTGGGCTGGGAAGAAACTCTTTTTTTTTGAAGGTGCTTGAAGACTAAAACATTTCAGAATAGAAGCATTGAGCGTCAGTGTATTGAAGGTTGGCAAGTTTTAGGCAATTTTGAAAATCTGCTTTACTAAAAAGCTACTGTTATGAATGCAGATCTTACTAAGCAGCTGCACTTTTTTGGTAAAACATAATTTATTATTTAATTAGGTAAGAAACATATTGTATTTTGATACTTTACAGTTAAAACGTCTTGTAGATTATCAGAGTACACAATTCATCAGTGTGTTGTTCGAGGCTGTCATTGCTACCCTGACGATCAGTTCCTATCTTACAGATGCTCCCATTTTCCCATCTACTTGACTTGCCATCTCAGTTGAAGATTTTTGTAATTGCAGGTGCAAACATAGAATTTGCCTTTGTCTTCTGAAATTTAGGAATATACATTTTTATTTACCTCAGAATACTAAAGGATATTGTCATTGCCATAAAATGTCATTAATTTTTTTTTTTTTCTGTGATGGTGATTTGGTTACCCATTGAGGTAATTTTCTTCCTGAAAAACTGATTTATTTAGTAAAACCTGCACATGATTTGCTGGCTTCCTAATTCAGTAACTTCATTTTTTTTAATATGCTCAAGTAAGCAAACTAAGAGTTAATCTCAATGCTTAAAAAAATCAAATGCCCTATCTCTGATTTCTAGAGGTCACAGAATCTGTTGTCTCCTAAAATGTAGGTAACCATGATATGTGTCCTGATGCACCTGAAGGCTGCTCTTCCTCCAGATCAAGCTAGTAGACTTTGCTATGACTTCTTACAGCAAATTCCTGCAATGATATGCCCCTAGTATTTTGTTTTTTTAATACCAAAAATAGAAGCAAATCATTGATTCTTACAATGCTTAACTTAAAAGCGTCTGATTTGCTATCATGTAACATATTCAAATAGTGTCTTGAACTAAGCAGAGGTCTGAGCTTTCTGCAGAGTTCCTGCTGGTTTTGTGTGATTTGCACAAACAGCTTTGCAAAGTAATTACTTGGAAAAACTTGTGTATACTAATTCTTCCTGAAAATATTGAATGGAATATTAATTGGATTGTTTCACTTTGACACGTGACTTAGATCACGTGCGTTGAGCTTTTGTGAGTATAAGCAGGTTTCCTTTGTCTGCAACAGCTTGCTCACAGTTTGTGTGAATTGATGTAGCTTTTGGAGACTGCAAGAATATTTGCCTATAGGGTTTCAAATGAAATCCGTTTTCTACAGCTGTTGGCCTGCTGATGCCAAGAGTCCACAGATTAAACTGTTTCTTTCTCTTGTAAAGAAAGATCTGCAAGTAGGCTTGTAACCCCCCGCCCCCATTTCCAATCCCTCCCCCTTGATAATGGCTATATTTGAGAATGAAAGAAAAATCTGTTAAATTAATTATATTCAGGAAAAATATGATCTTCTCTAAGTTAAAAATGTATTTAAAGTTGAAAGTCGCTGTTGAATTTGTAGGTCTTCTTCCCATCAGCTGTCTATATTAAATCATGTAGCAGTTTTAGCTTTGTATTTAGGATGGGAAAAATAGTTCTGTCAAAACAGTATCAGCATGTATTATGCAAATATCCAATAAGCAGATGCCAAACTTTTGAGTCTTAAAATTAGTTTGGTCAGTTTCTGGTGTGCATTTTGTAAGCAGGCTTTCAACAGGATTTTCAGATCCTGGAGTAGGAGGCTGGGAAAGAATTCATCCTTCCTGCAGACACCGCTGGAGCATCCACGTGCAGGTGTCTTACGTGTGTGGTTTACACACAACCTTTACCAACCGTACAAGCCTTTATGCTCCCCTTTTTCAATCTACATGTGTGCAAATTAGGGCACAATAATTAAAATACATGTATGCACGCATGGGCGCACATACATTCACTGTCCCCTATGTGTACATTTACAAGGACTTTTTGGCAACTAAAACCTATGCAGTATTTGAAGCAATTTTAATTTATTGCTGTATCAGGCATACAAACCTGCCTTATTAGCAGCTAGGTGGCTAAGACAGGTGATGCTAAATTTATGTGTTGCAAAAGGAGACTCAAGTTGTCTACTTTCTAATTCCTCCTTCTTTCTCTCTTTCTATGGATTATTTTAATACTCTTCGTTTAGCGAGTGGGGAAAGCAGCATTACTTAATACAGCTCACCCACACTAATGAAGTTGGCAACCAAAGAATTTGCATGCTGTAATGAGGTGCTTGTGTACAGTAGGTTTTAAAAGAAGAATATATAATGAATTGTAATGGAAAAAAGGTATGGTGGGAACAGATAATGTAGTGAATGTGCAGTCTGTAAAGACTGCAGAATGTTTTCCCTCTGAGGACGGTACAGTTTTTTCAAAATTTTAAATTCACTTTTTTGTAATCTCATTCAGACAGAGGAAGGAGTTCTCATTTCTTTGCTGCTTGTCATGTGATTAAATACTAACCTGTATTGTATTATACTTTATTACAAAAGATTAAACTCTTGAGCAAGTTTAAGAAACAGGTTAAATGCCTATTGACTTAATGAATGGCATTAAATATCAGAAAAAATGGGTTAAACTTTGAATTTGCTTCAGGGGAAAAAAAATCTTGCAGGGTTCAGAGTTGATGTTAAAGTATTATAAACAGAGGGAGCAAGCAAGTTCCAGAGGAAGATTGCTGCAGCGGAGGTAGCTCATTCCAGGTTTAAGCTGGTTGCCATAATGACCTGGAGCGCATCCCAACTGCTATTCATTATAAATCTGAGCAATTATGTTATGATAATAGGATAAAACGAAGAGCGATATCATAATGGTGATATTGTCTGGGAAGATCTCAATAGAGTTTGTTAGAAAGTAAATGGGTGCAAGTCCAAAGGATTTCAGTCTTCATTAAGTGTACTTTGCAGAGAGGGGTGAGTGCTGAACGGGATTTCTGAGGGATGGATGGATGCTCTTCAGGCCAGGCTGAACCATCACGTTGTACCTCATCGCGGCTTGAGTTTGGGTAAAGCAGAGAGAGAAGGAGTTTTAGTGTCTTGTCAATATTTTCAGATGGAGTGGTAACCTTTTTCCTTTCTTTTGTTGGTTAAAAAACTCAAACCAAACAAAGGTGTAGGTGCCATTGAGAGTTGTGACCTGGCTGCATTCACCGGGTCATAGTTTTCCTCGTCCGTTAGTCTGTAATTTCCTCAGATAAACCTCCTTAGAGCTCCCAAGTTAAAAAGAAATGTCAGACCTTGAAGAGGAGATAAGCGTTAAAAACACTAATAATGTCTGGAATAGAGGAGGATTATAGCAGTGATTTTGATGGTAGAGAAAATACAAGTTTTGAAGCCTCACGTTGGTGATGCAGAATTCCCCACAATTTCGTGCAGTCTCTCTTGTTTAGGGAAATAAATAGAAGTTATGCTGATATTTAAATTTCAAAGCATATTGCATGTTACAGGGATGTCTTTTGATCTATATACAGAGTATCTGAAACTTTGAATGCAAATGTTACACTCCTTGCTATTACTTGATTAATAAGAAGGAATGAACATAAAAGCAATTAGCATCTTCATGTCCCCAGTCTAAATTCAGCTTTCCAGAGGAACTGCTTTGCATAAACAATATGAATCGAAACTTCTTCCTGTGTGCAGAAGGAAGAGCTGTCAGTTAAATCAAAAGACCTAACACTGAACATACTGGTATAGAAGTTTTTGCTCTCTTTGAGGGTGATGTAAGGAAATATAAGCAGCTGCAAATACATTTAGGACTTCTGTGAAAGAAAATGAGATTTTTACTTGCCTACTTGCAGAAAAAGTGGAAAAATCACAAAACAAAACCCACACAGAACCAAAACCTCCTTATACCTCACCTTGATACTATCTATTTTTCAGGATATCTTGAGAATTCTGGGTATGCTCTGTAATCTGGTCCTGTAAACATTTCTTATCATCCAGCTTTGTTATGAACTTGGTCTACTTGGATGCAAACGAAACTTGCCAATTAATTTTCCTTCTTGGGGTTGCAGTCTGTCTCTTAGACTTCATTGTGTTCACACTCACCTAGCCTGAATTGAATTTACAAGGACCAAGAATTGAAACTATTTGCTTCCTCCCTAGAGACCTCCCCTACAGTGAGGCTGATTTTCTTTTATCAAAATCAGGTTTCATGAGTTTAAGCAAATTAAGCGATTTCAGTTAAGTGATTCAATAAGGATGGTACATTGTCCAGAAGAAAAAACATGAGTGAAACACTAGACTGCATTCAGTCTGTCTTTGGGCCATAAGATGCAAAATATGAGTTCAGGAAAAGCGGGGGTGAGGTGTGAGCAGTCACGGGGTCAAGTTTGTTAAATAAGTTAATTGAATTCTGTTTATGGATGTTCTTTTGTAAGCCAGCTTCATAAAGAAAGGAATGTTCTGAGAAAGCTCTACCAACTGCAAGCAAAATCACTTGTCTTTTAAAGAAGTAGAGAAGAGCATTTCCTTGCAGGTAAAGCGGAGGTAGAGCAGGGTCGTGTTGCCTCTCCGAGGAAAATCCCTCACCACTCAACAAGTTGTCCATCGCAACTCTTAGTCCTGGAACTCTGGAAAAAATGAACTGTACGTTTTCTCCCATGAAGCGGCTAAGTGGGGCTAATATAATATTTGTCCTGTGGAAAGGAACAGCATTACTGAACCTCTGGAAATAACTCCTCCAGTATGATGTTCTGTGGTCCCAGGTGGTAATCTTGTCACGTTGTCGTGAATGTCTAATAAAGCAAGACAATTTAGGGTCTAAATTAAAGACATAGCACTACCTAACAGTTGCTTTCTGTAGCTATCAGTATATAAATTGTTTTTTTAGCATATGTGAATTATTTCAAAAATAAATAGGGATTTTACAGTAATGTGTTAATTGACCGATTAGTAAAACTTCCATTTAAAGTCTAGCAGTAGCTTAACTTGAGTCCTTCTAGGAAGCAGTGAATGTTTCACCTTCTCAAACCATGTAGTGTTCTATTTCCAACAAAAATGTACAAAATTACCCTTTTTTTAAATTTAAAAGTGATCTTGCTGGGTTTTTTCCCCGCCTTGTGATGGATTTGATGCAGGTATTTATTGCATGAACAGCTATGGAAACATATAGCAAATTCAGACATACATTGTCCTTAGTAGCTATTTGGGTGAAATGGGTGTAATCGCATAATATTTAACAAGCAACTGGAGAGGCTTCAGTGTGTTGCAGGGCGTGTTTGCTGGGCGAAATGCTGTGAACTCTTGCGTGCGGGGATTGTCTGCGGGGATTGCGTGCGGGAGACAGCAGAGCTGTCTCATTTACGAGGGGGACTTGAAGAGTAATGATAATTCATAATGTAAAGTAGAAACCATTCAAGGTAATATTATACATCATAATGTAAAGTAGAAACCATTCAAGGTAATATTACACATCATGATCATCAGTACCCCTCATCTCTTGCCTTATTTATGTGCTTTCACTTGCACCTTCTTCTCCCAAAATAATAGATAATCGTGGTGTCCAACAGAGTGCCGGTGGCTTAACATTTGTCATCCACGTGATTCCTACTGGTGGGTCTCGCGTGCTGCTGGCTGTTGCAGAAATGTTTGGTGGTTTTGTGGTGTGGAACATGTTGTTTTATAGTGCCTGAGCAGTGGCCAACAGATTTGTTTCAACTGTAACCGCAGCCTGATTCAAACCAATTACCCCAGGGAACGAATCCTGGCACCTTGTGTCGGTGCTGTTACCGGGATAGATGTCAAGAAGAGAACCAGGGAGCTCTGCAGCTTCAGAGTCAATCCAGCTGCTCTCTTGTGCAGCACTGCTATTGCTGTAGGCGCGTCCTTGTTCCTCCTGCCTGCTGAAAGGAAGAAAGGTGAGGACTAACTACTTACCTAAGATTAGAGGAAACATTTTCAAGAGAAGCACTCAAAACGTGATTCACCTCCAGCTTGTTTGCCTCTCATAATTTTGAGTGCTCTTCATTAACTGAATGTTGTGTGCTATTTTTCCTGTGTAGACCTCTAGGGAAAATTTAACTTAACTAAGAGAAACATGTTAATACAAATTAAATACTTTTTTTTCCCCCCTAGATAACATGCTGTCTGCCAATTGCACAGGGGTATTAAGTGTTTCCAAATTCTAATTGTTGATTTTTTTTTTTTTTTTTCCTTTTTACAGTGGAAGTGCTTTTCAAGCTGTTCTCAAAAGTTGAGCCCCCGCATTCTCTCCAGGGTAGCTTATACAGTGGTGGCTTTAACTTTTAATCAACTGATAGCTTGTTCTTGCATTTTTCCCCACCTCTGGCACTTCAGCACTTGCAAGTTTGACAGTGTTTTGGCGGGACTTCACAGGCACAGTAGTTCTGGGCGATCAATAGTCTCGTAGCTGTGCTAAGTTACCTGCAATATTGCCAGCTTTCACAGTATCACTGGACATGTTCCTCGCTGTCTTTCGCTCGCTTGCTCTCCCTAGCGCAGGTGACGTACAATGAAAGAATTTGCTTGGAAAATACGAACCAAACTCCACAAAGTTTATCAAGAAATCCATATTCCAGAAATAAGACATATGTAGTCTTATTACATGTCTGTCTCATGATGTACTACTGAAGACATTTATCATTCTGTTTTGATAGTTACTACATCTTAGTTGCTCAGTGGTGTCATGAGCAGCTAATGTTCTCATTTTTTTTCTGTCAGAAGTGGCATTCTGGGGAGCGTGAGCTAAGGAAAAATTGATGCTAACATGCTAAAAAACTTAGAGGGACTTTTTTTAACCTCTGAATGCTTACTGATTTTTTTTCTACTCTATTGGATCAATCCATAGAAATTATGATTCTACGTGTAAAAAGCAACATATAACTGAAGCTATATATATACCACTGCCATTGGTATTGTGTGCCGCTTGATTGTAAGAACAAGGAGAGAGTAATGTTTGCCCAAGGTTACTAAAGCTAGGCCTTCACTTAGAAAAGGGAAAGCTGAAAATGATTAGTTTTCTCAGTGCACTACGATGGCAAAGTTTGAGTAAAATGGGAGAGAGTTCCTCCTGGAACTACCCATGTAAGTGATCTTCAGATGCTGGTGGTGCCCGTGAGCCTCCTAAGAGAGGCTGGAAAGGAAAGTGCTTGTCAGATGTAGAAGAGCCTGCCAGAATGGCCCTACGGGTCTTCGGTATTTCAGCTCAGTATCTCTATTTCCAGTTTTGAGGCACAGATCTCCCAGGAAGCTAAAAATCCTTCTTCTCCTTGTAATATACCCATTAAAATGTACACTAGAAGTGTCAACATTTCCCACTGATCTGCCGTTGCAATAGCCAGCACCAACGCGGTGCTGCCTGTTTGAGGAAAGGCTGGACTTTGAGCAAGGATGAGTGTCATTCCCAGAGTCTCTTGCTTTTGGAAGCTGTTCTCATCCAGGCCAGACCAGATGGTGTTATGATAACCACCTTGAAGATTCACGGTGCTGAAGGAGGATATTGTTCTTTCTGTTCTTTATTGTGTTAAGCTGAGAGCTCAAACTGTGGTACCTGGGGAGACCCAAGAAGTAGAGCAGGAAGAAAGGGAAATCTTTGATCTGGCCATGAGGATGCTGAGCAATACTCTCCCTGGTATACTTTGGCATCTGTGACTCAAAGTAAAATTTTTGTATTTTGATGATTCCTCCTTGAAGTGAAACAAAATTTCTTTTTCTCAAGAGCCTCAACAGGAGTTTTGCCTCAAGTATTTATTTTCTTTTTAAACGCAACTTAAGTTATTGAGCAACTGAAGTGCTTAAGATAGTGCTTATGTTGGAGCTGCTCAGTAGCTTAAAGTAGGAAGCCTTGTAGGGTCAGGATTGAAAAGGAGGGGGGGTAACGTGTATTTGCCCCAGGTGTGGGTGAAAATAGTGGAATGCCAGTCTGTTTTCGGGGGGGGGCAGATATGAAATACTGACTGCTGTTGGAGTGCTTGTTTGCTCCCCTTGTGGTTATCCGAGAAACAAATTTTTAATATCCATAACTATATCTGACTCTGGGACCGGATTGCAATCCTTTCTCTGAAGTATAGGGCGTTTATTATTATTGCTTTATATTAATGGCTTATGTTCTCTTTGAAGTGTAGATTTTTTTTTTTTTTTTTTTTGCTTTTGACAATGTGTGTTTTAGGTTCTTGTACACTTACTGGCCAGAAGATGTTTGGGTAGTTCAAAAAAAAGCGTGAGAAGGAAGTCCTTTCTGCTGCCTTCGGTTTGGTTTCTCTCTGGTTTCTGGAGCGATGCAGAGGAGAAGGAAAAGAAATATTCTTGTTATTATAGTTTTTAACATTGAACAGCTGCCTTTTAAATTATTATTATTTATTTATTCCTACATGTGCATTCTGGCGTGACTCGCAAGTGAAATAGAGTTCATGGGATTCATCCTGTTCCCTCAGGGACATTTGTCCTCATTGGAGAAACATCACACATTGTGACAGCATTGGCAACCTGTCTTCCGTAGAGGCTCAGCGCTGGAACCGGAGGGTAATCGTAGATCAGGAGTGAGGCATATTGGCAGAGCTTTCTCGTGCTTACGCAGCACCTGCCTTTACTGTGACTTGATCTGTCCCAATAGCAGTCACAATAGCAGTACAGGAACCAAACTCACAATCGGCGTGGCATGAGGGAGAAAAGAATTGAGTAATTATTGCATCGTGCTTGTAAATTCAACTGCAGAACTCCACTGGTGACTTCCAGAGTTGATTCTGTAAGCACCTAACGTGCAATGTGAATGCCCTGATGAAGGATAGCTTAAAAAGCACAGTCAAGCAAATATTCTGACCAAGATTATAAATGGCACCTAGGAATTCCTTTCCCCCATACCTTAATATGTCAACACGCTAACAAAATAGCCTTGTAGAGCACAGTGTGGATACCTATTGTAGTACGTGACTTCTCTGAAAGAGAGGCCACCTTTACAGTAAATGATAATTTCAATTGTTGTATTTTGCAACCAGAGTATGTTTCAGGAGAGCTTCTGATAGAGGCAGTCAGCAAACTGGCAGGTTGAGAGGTGAAGAAGTGCTACCATCAGTATTCTTGATATTCAATTTGCTTGTGCAAAGCAGGCTTCTATCCAGACTCATGAAGTCCTTTGGAAGAAAAGTCTCAGACATGTGGAGGGTTTTTTATGTCACTGCAAAATACTAAGCCTGTTTTTCCTTTTTAGAGAATCTTGCTAAAGGCTGTCTTCACTCTGGTTTGCAGCTTCATTCAATCACATTCTGTTTTTGCTCTTTTAAAGGTTTGGTTTCACTGCAGTATAACTTTCAGCATCTGTAAGAACTCTCTGTGGATCGCTGAACAATAGCGGGGAGCAAAATCATTGCCAGCTCCGCATGAACTGAAGCCTGTACTTTAAAATCTTCTGGGCCTTAATGCATCCATCTAACTTCGAGGTCCTGATTGATCAGTGCTGGGAATAGCATCAAATTCCAGCTGGTTGTGATGTGCCAGGTCACGATTAAACTGTCTCGTTTGGGAAGCGGGAAGGAAAAGGAGATGAATAAATCCATATTTTGCAATTCCTTAAAAAGGCAGGAATCCTGTAACTCTACAGGTGTGGAATAATTTTGTCCACTTATTCCTTAGTGGCTCAGAGCTTTCCTAGACTGAAGTCAGCAAGGAATGGCCTTATGGGATCAAGCTGCTGTTAGAGAAGTTGGGGTATGGCATTGCCTATGATTTTTGTGTATGAAAACCAAAGTGGTCAAAGCTGGTTTAGCAAAGTTCTGAACTCTTGTCCAAGCTGTGCCCTTGCAAGTGTGCAGTAGTATTGCAAATAAAAGTTTTTTGTATGTAACTTAAAATGCTATCTTTTTTGCTTTCTGTTTAGTGTTATTAGATGAGGAATCCCTTAGCTGGAAGAAAGACCTGACCTAAATGGATCCCTCTCAAATAAATTAATTGCATTAAGGTCCTGAGTATGTTATCTCAAAAAAGTTTCTTCACCAAATGCCTTTTTTTCTAAAATACTGAACTTTGGAGTTATTAGATATGTTAAATGCAGGTGCAGTGTAGTGAAACTTTAGCCCAGCGTAAAATAATGCATTTGTTTGATTTTGTCCAAATGCATAAAACTTCTAAAGATGGAACTCAAGATGGAACTGCGGGTCAGAATTTGAATGTACTGCAGTGTTTTGCTATGGAGGTGTGGTGTAAGTGACTGAATTCACAAACAAAAATAAAGCAAGTTTGTAGGTTTCTAAATTACATTTAATTTTAAAGATGGTAACTTCTTGTGTCAAGTAATAGAAGATAGAAAAAGCTATTATGAAGAAAATGAAGAAACGTTGTTTTCCTTTATATTGATAGGCTTATTTCTGAAGTTAATTTTAAAATCTATGGTCTACTTCTTCAATCGGTCCCAAAGTACTATTTTGAAAGGTGCTGCTGAATTGCTAAAACCACAGAGTGGATATTCTGCTATTATAATGTTTGCTCCTTAATTTCTTTGAGTTGAGTATTTAACATAGCTCGCTACTTGCTTATAATAGATAATGTTACAATTAATTGCCACCTCCATTCTCTGTCTTTTCTCCCCCCTCAACTTTGCTTAACTTTCCGGTCTAAAGATTCATGAAAAAAAGATCTTTCCTGAAGCTTCAGAATAATTAGTCTTTTGACTTTAATGGTAGACGTTGATAAAGGGAATTTAGATGCACTTTCCCTGAAGTTTAAATTCTCCTCCATCCTTTACAGCAGGATAGTATGATGTTGCACGTAAGCAACTGGAAAAACACATCTTTGTGCCCCATTACATTCAAAACTGGTCCTTAAGGAGACGCTATTAAAACCAAATTGCATTTAAAAAAACAACTTTGTTTTTCAAGAGAAAAGAATGTGCTCCAAAATCTGAACTTTTAATGACATTTATATTTTTTTCTTAATTCTTATCTATGACTCAGATGAGGACTGAATGCATGTTTAACATATTATACATATGGCATGTATTAAGTGTATACAGTATTGTGAAAGTTGTTTTTTTTCTCCTTCTTGGGACAAAATTTCCTGAAAGATCCAATGAACTGTATTAGTAATCACTCTTAGACATAGTATGAGGCATTTCTTAAATTCTTAACTTGAACCAATAGGAATATAGGTCTGCATTTAGATGTTACACTCTCTAGAGCATTTGTTGTGGTTAAGTTAAAATAAGTAATATATGAAATATGCCAGTTAATAAACAGTTAATGTACAGGTGTTGTTACAGAAAAGGCCCCATTGCATTGTTCTGTTTGGCAAGGTTATTCCCTTTCCAATTCATCTATCTGTAAACAACGCTTAAATTTGAAAGAACCAATTTATTTTAACATGCTGAACTGCTGTTCCTGACCTATATTGTTCTGAAACATCTGTTGCCCTAAATTTTTAGGTTTAGAAGTAGACTAAAGCCTACAATATTTAGTCAGGTCTTGTATCGACTTTGTTGTCTGAAATTCCTCTTTGATGTTCATTTTGCTTGAATGATGACTTCAGATTTTGACTCCTAAAAAAAAAAAAAAAGACTTTCTTTCATTGTTCGAAGGTTTCAGTCCATTTCCCCCCTCCCCTTGTGAATTCAGAGATTTAGAATTATCTCAGCATTTTGGCCCGTTCCTCTCGGTCACTCAGCTGTGGCTCCGTTCATTTGTATCCTCCTTCTGTCTTTGGAACAGTGACTACCTGTTTACTCTTACTAGAGTGCTAATTATATTTTCAGGAGTCTCCTCATTTAGTCACTCGAACACTTAGAAAAACATACTGAGTGATACTTCCTGAGGCCTCCAAAAATGTGGAAATATTTTAAAAAATCCTGCTTTTTATTCCTTTTAAGATAAAATCATGTTTTCCCATTTGTTTATAAATGTATGGCTTATAAGATTAGCAATGCAACGTATACCTTCTTAACTAAAGTAATTATGGGATGCGTTGCTATTTAGTCATTGAATTTCAACAAAGTTCCTTAACTGATTAGGAAGATTTGGGTCCTGCGAAGTGTTTTTTTTTTTCTCCATTTTCTCCGAGGATGATGACTTCGATCCTGATTGGTTTTATAATAATTGAGATACAACACCAAATGTGACTGGACTCATAATCCCTTCTGGATGTCCTTTGGTTCCCCATCCACTGTTGTTTTTAGCTGCCCTGCGTTCCTCTGCACTTCAGTGGTCCAGCTCTCCCCTTGGTCTCCTACTGCCTCACCTCCCTTCTCCTCCCCTCTGTGTAACCCTGGTTCTTGCTCTCCAGATCTCCGCAGCACACACTCGTTTCCCATTGCCGTTTCCTGACCGTGCTGTGTATTATATAGAGGTTTGGCCCGTTGGGCATAGGGTAGTTTGACTTGATGCCAGGGAAGCCATGAGAAGCAATGGGCTTGCTGGCTGCTGACAGCTCGTTCCTGAGTGAAGCAGCTGCAGGTAAATTTCATTCTCTGATGAGAGCAACCCTTTTTTTCCCCTCTTTTTCATTTTTCCTTTGGGAAATTTGACCTTTTTGAAAAAGGACAAACATCTCATCAAAGTTTAAGAAAGATATGGAGTTTATACAATGCTCCAATTTTAAGAGCGTAGCGAAACCATGCAGTGGTGTGTTTACCCCACTCTTAGATTAAATTTGAAAAAGGTAAAAGAAATCCACCATCAACAGAGGTCCAACATATATGTTAACATCTAAGCTGGTGTTCTGGTCTCCCTTCAAAGCCAGTGGAGGAAAATAGGCACTCTGGGGATGACTCGCTTAAAGATGATGTCTAAAATGATCAGATGAGTGCTTATTTCTCAAAGGTAGGCATCTAAAGTTTGGAGTGTGTAATCACACTGGAGAATCCCTTCAGGGATGTGGAGCGTTCCCTCTGGAGCAACAATCAATAGTAATTTTGTTTTTGAGAAACAAACATTATGATCTGTAATTACTGTCTTTTTTTTTTTTTTGCCTTTCTTTTTAAAGCATCAGTCTTTGTAATGAAATAAAGCAGAGTGGCTGAATAGGTACAATTGATTCTCTTCCAGAAACGTTTCTGTATAGTTTCCATCCTCTGTATGATGGGAAGTGTGAAGTTTTGTGAGGAAATGTTTGTGCTGTCTTAATGCTCTGCTAATTTGGCCCTTATATACAACATAAACATTTTTGGCTGCAAGTGATGTGGACTTGGCCTCCGTTTATTTGTGTTTATTCAGAAAATTGTAACTGCTAATTAGTGATCATGTCACACTGACAACAGAGCCATTTAATTTTGTTCTCCACTTTGGAAGGGGGAGGGAGTGAGAGGGAAGAGGAGGGTTTAGAGATTTTTAGCATAGCTTATTGTCTACCCAGATGAGAAGCTTTGCTGCCCTGTAACTTGTGTATTGTCCCATAGAGTTTTGGTAGCTTGACCCACTCTTCAGTCTGTTGACCCTTGTCTTTCTGCTCAAGCTTGTGCCTGTCTGATGCTAATTAGAGAGCTGTTTTCAGCCGTGTCCTCCTGAAAACAGGATCTTGTCCAAAGACCGCATTGGTGGTCCCAAACAGAGTGATGCAACGCATTTTCCCAGTTGCCCTCGCTGCCTGCACTCTGAGCATTTACCATACGAGACGCATTATGTAGTTATTAAGCAATGAGGTTAAGACACCAAGTGCTTAAGCACTCTAGCGTTGGCGTGGTCTCCGACTAGCTAGATAACACATACATAAAGGAGTACGCTGGTGTCCTGCCTGTCCGTGGTTAAATTCTGTTTTAATTCTTTTAAATGTAGCTGTTGATTCAAAACACTGAGAGTGCTAGATAAAAGACTATTATGTTGGAGATTCAAATAGTGCAAGACTTTTTGTCTGCTGGGGTGCCTTTGCATTCCTCCTAAAAGTAGTGCAGAGAAACTAATAGGCATTTGGTGTCAGGGCTCCACAGAATAACTTGAATATTTTGCAGCAGCTGGATGAATAGAGCCAAAAACAATGTATAAATTACCCTCAAAGATATGTTTCTATTCTTTCTTTGTTCGTGGAGGACTTGGTTAAAACTGAATCTTGCCGACAGAATTTTTGGTTTCTGAATAATTGCTATAAAGCTGTTGCGTTGCACCAGTCCGTTAGACTATATTGTAAATATATTGTCAAATACTTTGATAGAAAATGGACTTGCCCAAGTCCATTACAATAAGGTAAGTATTGTCTTTACAAGTACATCCTGAGATAGCTAGGCTGGCTTGGAAATCAGATGAACTAAAACTTATGTCTATAGGTTTCTGTCTTTTTCATTGTGTTATGATTTCATAATAATTTGAGGAAGGTCAGTGATGACGTTAGAAACTGCAGATGCTTTGTGGGTTTTTTTTCTGTGGGTTTTTTTGTTTGGGTTGGTTTTTTGGTTGTTTTATTGCTCATGGTCAGTATTAGGAATGATGTGATAAAATCTGCTTATTAGTCCATTATAAATTGAAAACCATTTTTAAAATCCAAGCTACTTTTCAGTTAGGAAAGGCACAAAAATTAGTTTCTGTTATCTTGAAGATTGCACTATGTATTAATCAAATGAATAACTCCAGAATACTTCTACTCAAAACCAGCTGAAACTGAGTTTTACGTGCGTATTTACAGGTGTGTAAAGTTTATTCAGTCAAGAAAACAGTCTGCAAAAACTTTAAAAATGTTACAAGTTTTACTTCCAAAAATTTCTGTTAGTGAAACTTCAGTGCCTTCTTCAGTGAAGTTTTTGAGCAAAGAGGACTTTGCACAGTCCCTTTTTAATTGGGAGCTGTGGGCCTTATTATTTGGAACTTGATTAGTCAATGCTAAAAGATCCAGTCAACTGAGACGGAAAACTTACTTTCTTGCTGAATAGTTTTAAAAATTGCAAATAGCAACCTAGAATGCAGTGGGCTAAGGGTGATTATTATTGTGTTAAAAGTTTGTTGGTATGTTTGAATATTTAGAGAAGTACTATAATAAGTAGGTTGCCAATGGGATGGAAAAAACCGTCTCCTGGTCTTGAGTCATCTTGTTTGTTCATCAGATTGAAAAATTACTACACAGAAGAAAAATTACAGGAGTAAAAGCTTTTTAGCGCGTCTGTCTGTGGTTTGTAACGTAGCAATGCGGATTTCATGTGTGTGCGCATTTTGTTTCAAGTGTCTTTGCTGTGAGTGATTACTGCTGAGCTTTCTGTGATCCTATCACAGCCCCAAATTGCTCTTAAACAGGAAACTTTGTCCGATGGCTTTTTAAAAAAAGAGTGCTTTGGCTGATGTATTTGGCATGTACCTTGTCTGTGACTAGAGTTACAAGATATCTTATTATTAAGTGAACAAGAAGAAAAACTGTAATATAGAAAAATGTCATGACACACAAGGTCTCTTCAGGTGTTTTTAATCACAGCACTGCTTTCCTCTTCCTAAAGCAGCATGGAGCTTTTCACCCCTTCATCACTCTCTGCTTTACACATATCTTCCTGAATGTTACATCACTTCCAAAGAGCTTCATTTTTACTCTATTAAAGAAAAAAGCAGAGCTAAACTCATCCCTGCTTAGAACCCATGAATCTCTGAACTTTTTTTGGTTTTCTAGTAACTGAACATTTGTATAAAACATAAAGTACTTTTAAATGTTGATTTGAAAACTAGTATGCTGATGCCATTTGATCTAAGGGCCAGCTTAATAGTTTGTTTAGAAACTTTATGTTCTACTTATGCAGGAAATGTACTCAAATATTTTGCTTCTAAAAATGAGCAAAACTATGTAAAGAGCAGTGTGAAAATCTCTGCTTTTATGAGCTAAATATAGACTACCTAGAGGTTGTTTAAAAAAAAAACAAACAACCTGGAACTTGAGTACTGATAGCCTTTGTAATTTTATTTTATTTTACTGCAACTGTGGATTTTGTTATCTATATTGCTAATCTTTTATAGTCTTACTAAACTATTTGAGTCAATATCCTTCAAGAGTTAATTCCCCCTACTCCGCTTTCTTGCTTCTACTGTGAAAACTTTTTTTTTTCTTCTAAATTAGAGACCTGTCTTCCTCCACTATTTTTCTGTAAGAGCATTGTTTCATTATTCCTGATGCATTCTGAATGCTTTATTTATTTATGTATTTCTCCAGTGGAGTGGGGTTGGAAAAGGTCATTAAATAATTGGGCATTTTCCATCCCTTTTTTCTCACAGTAAATCAGGCCTTAATGCTCAATTACTCTTCAGCTATTCAGGCTATTGCTGAGTAGGTATGAACCACTACATTCTAATTTGGCAATATTTTATAATTTCTCTATTGGCTTTTCTACTGACACTTCTGCTATTGGTATAAATGGCCGCATGATGCAAAGAAAAGAAGAGTCAAACTCAAAGTGTAACAGAAGCTGTTCTTTAATACTAAATTTCTAGATGTGCATCTTTTGCTACAGTGCCCATGTCTTCAAGTTGTCACTTGTGACGCCTTTTGTATGGCTGTGTGTAAAATTGTGAATAAGCCTTTTAAGTTAAAGAGAGTAAGTTCTGTGATGATAATTATCAGCAAAATTTTGCTTTTAAACGTTTCCCTTGTTGACACTGATTTTCATATTATAGCACTTAAAAACCAGAAAGTCTATTGTATGTGGCAGTTTATCGTATTTAATGCTGACTCGTACAAATTCTAACCCCCAAGCTATCATTTCTTTAATAATTTTCCCAGCATTCTTTGATCATAACCTTTTTTCTCCCTAATAAGAATGTACAAATGGTCATACTAGATCAAATTGTGTATCCATCTAGCTTAAAATTTTGTACACAGGAGTGAACAGCAGGTGATCAGGGGTGTGTAGGAGAGCAGAGGAAAACGTGGTGATACTTCCTCAGACCCTTAATACCAAAAACCTGCATTTTGAATCTGCTCTGAATGCCCATTAGAGCATGTGTTAGAAACAGTAAAGCAAAAACCTCACTTCGTATTCACTTCTTATACACCATCAATTATTTACGCACCTTTGTCCTGTGGCTTTTCTGTGGTCTTTTTTCCAGTTTGAAGGATCTCAGTCTGTTTAGTTGCTCCTTGTAGGTAATATGTTCATCTTTTTCCTATCTATGTTTTCTTATCTCCCCCTTTTTTTAAGAAAAGGGAAACGACGCTGTATGTGGGGCTTTTAAATGAATAAAACCCACCAACTGGGTGCACCCATAAGTATATAGCATGACATAATGATTAAAAAAAACAGTCCTTATATTCTACTTGAACAGTAAAATAATTCTTAAACTCAGGTTTTAGAATGTTTTATAGCTCCTGAGATTTTTTTCTTCATGGGCAATAGCTAGATCAAAGTTCATTACTTTGTGTGTAGGTATACTCAGGATAAGTTCTGCTTGGCTATATGCACATCTATAGACTATATGAGGGTTTACTAATATTGAATTTTGTCATGTAATTTGTTGTATGATTGCAAAATATCATGAGGATTTTCTGCAGCTCTTCAAAGGTGGCATTAATTTTTATTATTGGATTAACAATAGCAAACCTTGTCATATCATTTTCACTGTTATTCCCTTGTTCCCCTACTCCCGTTTTTCAATAATATATTAATAAGAGGAACAGCAGAGGTGCTTTCTGTATCTTTCTAGACACCTTTTATTGGGTGTTAAGAATTTATTGTGAACCTTTCGTAATGTTTAATTGTTTCTTTTAGCTGCCATGTTTTAAATGAAAATAGCATTTTCTTCAATTTCTTTCAATTCCATTCCTTACATATCAGTACTGACCTCTTGAGCTTTTTGTCAAAACCAGTGAAAGGCAGTGGAAATTCACTGTCTTTTAGAAAAAATCACCAAAGTTGAATCTGTTAGGATGAAAACAAACCTTTAATTTATGTAGTAAGTAGCCCTATTATACATTTATTTTCCTAGTTTAATTGCATTGCTAAATTGCATTTAGCTCCATTTGAAAGTGTTAGAAGATCTGATTCTCCTTTTGTTGAATTTTTATATCAGAATTTTCACCTACATAAATGGTTACTCCCACTTAATACAAATTAAAATGAGAAGACTCACCATCTTACCTGCATCAGATATGGTAGTGAACAGATTTTTGAGAGATAAACAGGAAGCCTAGGAATGTACAAGCAGTTTGTCTTTCATGAAGGTACATGTGCTTTATTTAAATATGCAGGAAGATTTATCTCTAACTTAGTTTTGCTAGGCTGCTTGGGAACTTCTCACAGTGCTGTTTCATCTTGACTAACCTACATAATTTCCTGCCATCAGCGTTTTTTCCATCTCCTCTAGGTCATTAATAAATACATGGAACAGTGTAAGTCTCAGCGCAGCTCCCCAGGGCACACCGCTGTTAACTTCTTTCTGTGCTGAGAGTTGGCCATTTATTAATACTCCTTTGCTTCCTACCTGTTGGCCTGCTTTCAGACCATGACAGGACTTTACTACTCACTCTGTGGTTACCAAGGCTGTATATTCTTTTTCTTTAAAAAAAAAAAAAAACAGACAACAAAACCAACAGCCTCTGATGTAGGACATGTAACCTGCCTTCAGGGCTTCTTCCTTATCCGCTGTTTTCTTAACTCTCCCAAAGAGTTCTAACAGCGGAGAGAGGCAATATTTCACTTGTAAGGGTTGTACTTCTTCTCATCCCTGTAATGCTCATCAAAATGCTTTATATCTCCATGTAGATTCAACCTCATGGTCCTCAACATCCAGTTATTTTTCACTTTTAAGTATGCTACATCTTACCCTTCAATAAAAGAGGGTAAGCAGAAAATCATAATTCAGGTTGATGGTGTGTGGTAATTAATGATGCAGCTAAATGTTTTCCAGTGAATGTGTAGCACGGTGTCCCCTTATTCTGGTGCCTACTAGCAAAGAAAGTGAAATTATATCTACATAGGTTAAGGATTTTTTTCAATTACCTTTTTTGTAAAGCATATACTTTTGGTTACTTGAAATAAAACTGAAATTGTACCCTGAAGGTGATTTACAGCATATAATTCACACTGAATAAAAGAACCTCCTTCTTCCTATGTACTGTAAATAATTCAGCTTATTAGGAACTGTAAAATAGTTTAATTTTTAATTTGGTGTTATTACAGCATTTCTTTTACGTAGTATTTCTCTTATATGGTATCATCCATTTGGCTTCCAGTTTACCTTCTCTGGTTTTCACCGCTTCCAACAGCTGACGTTGTCGCTTTTTTTTCATTTTGGGTTCACTGCCCCATTTCACACTTGCTCCTGATTCTCTCAAATGTGAGAGCTAAGTAGGCTGTTTGCTTGTTTTAGCTGAGTTGCAATTTATAAAAAGAAAAGCTTTTTGTTTAGCGGCAAACCCCATAGATGTAATAAGTGCCATAGCTGGTGTGTAGAGAAGCAAAGCTGGGTTTATCTTTTTCTAAAACATTTCAGAGTGCTGCAACTGTCACTTTGAATTCAAAACCATCAAAATTCTGTCTTTAGTCTGTTCTAAGGTGATGTAAACTTTGTTTCAAAAAAGGTAATTCCCATGACATTTGCCACGTTGGTACTTCAAAGATTGTGGGCAAGAGCAGTGCGATCACAGGATTTGTGTGTATGCATAGACTAAATGTTGCCGTATGCAAACACCTTACTGGTTTAATATTTAGAAATTTGGATTATTTTGAGGCAGGCAGGGGTATTTTAAAGCATGATGGATGTGTTACCTGCTTTTTCTCAACTGATGTTATTTAGATTATAAACTTTTCAAAGTAAGAAAACAAATAATGTGGATGAAAGGAAGATTAGCTGCAACAAGATAATGTGCTGATGTAGTAGAGTATATCCTTGTGTTTCAGTATTGAAGTGCGTCGTTGCTCTAATTACACGGATATGTATGGGGATACAAGTGTGTGGATCACTCAAAGCTTGCTTTTATTTAGACAACTACTTTAAAAGCAGAAGAAAAATGATTGCATACCAAGTATTATCATGGATTTGTCCCTAAAGAATGTGCGGGGATAAATAGATTTGAAGAGAGGGGTGCCCACTTCTGTTAATAACCTGATCATAAATTTCAATGTCAGAAGGCTGCTGAGAAGGTGAAGACCTTGTCTTTTGGCTTCATTTGCTTAATTCTTCATAGAGACCATTCCTTTGGGAAATACTTAGGTAATACCGTTTATTTAGAGTGCTGAAGGTAACAAAGTAAGCAATTTGTAGCAGACTGCTTTGATTGATAATGAGTGCTGCTGCTTCTCATCTTGATCTGCTACTGAGCAGTGAGCTGGGCAGAGATACGTAGCTCTTCTTTTACACAAGGACTAGTTTCTTAAAGCTTGAAGCCATTCCTTGTCACCCTCCCTTGCCTCCTCCCAGGTGAGGTACCATGTTCTATCTGAAAACATCCAACCTTCTCCCTAATAAAGAAGAAAACAGGGAGGTGGTGGGTCTTCTGTCACTTATACTTGCTCTGGAGTTGTGAGGGGTTCCAGTCGAGAGCAGGCTTCATTGTGTAGCATCTAGTGTGATCACACAGGAGAGAAAGACCTTGTGCTAAAGAGATTTGTCCAAATAGATGAAGGGATAGATCAGTGGAAACTAAATTCCTTCCTTTTTTTTTTTTTTTTTTTTCTGGAATGTAATGCTGTACTTCAGCATTAAGAGAAGACAGACATCTTCATCCTTTGAGAGCAGTCAGGGGCTCACCTTGCAGCAGAGCTGGTGCCTGAGGGAGTCACTCAGTTAGGTACATGCGTATGGAAGATGTGAATGTTAGGTGTAAGCATTGATGCTCTCAAATGCTCCTTCAGAAGACCCAAGAGGTAAGCTAGAGGAGGGTGGTGAGAGGTTTTCTTCCCCATTGTGGCAGGAGCCTAACAGTCGGGCTGATAAACCCTGTGGGTGCTGAGCTGTAACGTGTGAATGATCAGCCTGGCTCACCGTGTCCTTCTGGACAGGTGTATTTGCACCTGAAAGTGATTTTAGCTCTTGTTCTTCCTTCCTCACAGTTACAAACAAAGGGATTTCTCTCACTTTCTTCCTTTATTTAAGACTTGGTTCATGGTTCCTGCTCTTTTCCCTCCCTCACCCTTTGTGGCGTCATGGTAGCAAGGAAAGGTGGCCATGCAGGTCTTTCCAATATTCTGGGCAGGCCTTGCTGAAGGAAGATAATTGGGTACACGCGGCTCCAAGTACGTGGTGACTTATCTTGAGTTGGGGAGGGGTGTGCGGGTGTTGGGGGGTGGCGCAGCCCTTCATTTGTTCAGCTGTTAAAAGCCTCCAGGACAGGCGTGCTTTCTGCAAAGCCTTTGTCTGCTATTGTTCACTTGCTGTCGCTGTAAAATCTGCTTCATGCTTTTACTTCTGCTGAAAGTTCTCAATAGAATATGCTCATTCACACCTAAATCATCCCATCTTTCCGGCCAAAAAGTAATTCCGCATTCTCATAATGAAATAAAAAAAAAAAAAGGCATCTAGTCCTCTGGGTCATTTGTTAGAGGATGACATCTTATAGGTCAGGGCAGGAAAAGAGCTGCTGCTATATTGATTTGGAATGCCACAGAGTATTTCTTGAAGGCTGGAAGTCATTACTTTTACAGACCTGTTATGTCTTATGTGCTCAGCATAAGCTTACTCTTTTGGCCCTCGCTGTATGCTCTCCTGCTGTGGTCCAAATGTTTCATGCGCTGGCTACACAGCCTTGCTTCCGCCTCCTATCAAACACAGCTGATTCACAGATCTGTGACCTTTCCCTGATCTGCTGGTGTATAGTCCGGGGATGTGGGAGGGACAGAGGAGCTCTGTGATGCTTTGGAAAATGTGTTATAAGAAACAGATTCTCAGTACCAGCTTTATAAAATAGGCATTCCCTTTCATAGGGTTTAATTTGCCTTTGGCAGAACAGCCTCACAACTCCGCATGGGTTGTGTTGTGAACCCATGCATAAGTGCGTGTTTGTTGTGTGAATAGATGCCTTTTTCCCTGGATGCTGCTTCCATGGAATGATGTGTTGGACTTTTATGTCAGGCTTCTAAGAACTGGGGACGTTTGCTTTTGTGTAAAATCATTTGGGTAAAAGTCCTTTAGAGCTAATCTGGGGAGGAATTAAACAGAGATGTCTTTGCTGCTTATTTGGGAAGTATTGAGCTGCAACTTGTTTCATAGTCTGAATAGAGAGGTAGGGAATGAACTACACAGAAGTTTAAGAAAACAAAGGAGGAATTTTCGGAAGAGTTACAGGCATGATTCAAGCTGATTAGCTCAAAAATTGTGAGAAATTAAGGGATCTGCTGCTGATATCTTCTGCTTGCAAATGCAGATCATTAGTATAGGTCGTTATCTGCATGCACTCTGTATTGCTTTCAGTACATTTAATTTTGATGACTGGAAAGCCTTTGCATTCCTCCACCTGCTGCTTTTTACAGACAGTCTTTAAACGTCATGAAAAATGCAGGCTTCTTGTTTCATGCTTAAAAAGATTTTTGTGTACCTTCTCACTTGGGCTGCCATAAAAATGTCAGTGGCTTGATAATTGCAGACTTCAAGTTATTTCATGTGATGAAACATGAATGTTTCAGATAGTTGGCATGGAAAGGGGCACACAAGATTTGCTTTTCTGATAATAAAGGTATTTCAGTATTCTAAGTAATGTACAGTCCAATATTTACAAGTAAGGTGTATACGTGTAAATAAACAATTCACAATTCTTGTGTACGTACAGGGCTTCAGGGCTTGTGTACATGCAGGCAGGTACTGGATGTACTTGCTCAGTAGTAACCACTTCCAAATTTGTTTCAAGTAAACCAGAGTTTAAAGAAATTCTTGGGTAACACGAGTGATATTTTGTTATTGCATTGTTATTGGTATTGTATCATAAGCACAGAGCAGCCATTCTTGCATTATATATGATATTTTTAAAGCCTGTAACCTAACTCCTGTGGTAAGAGGACACAAACAGTCTTTGAAAGGAGAATTTGGCATGAAACGTGATTGTTTGCAAAGCTAACTGATTCATTGCTGATCTTTCATTTTTCATACTGCTAGGCTATTCAGATAAATCCAGATCTTTCTGTAGCTAATTCATTGTCGAAATCCCGTTTCCGTCAGCAAAGCAAGATCCAGATATGCACTTCCACTTAAAGCTTAAAAGCTCTTTTACGTATCTTTTCAGTTTTTCTGCCCTGAAAGATCGTTCAATGAAAACATTAACACCTAATATTTTTCTTCCAGTACTATTATGTTTGCTTAGGCAATAAGTAGAATTTTATGTCCCTCCGCCCACAACAGAAGAAAGAAAATTCCCAAATGGGATCTTCTGTGGCGACGAGTGCCTTCAGCTCAGAGCTCAAGCGGAGGCCCCAAAACTGAGCCGCTATTTTTCTTTTCCACTGGAGAAAAACGTATAATGTCTTAGCGATATTACTTGTACACTTCCCACTAGTGATGTAATCCCTCTCCATTCCATCAAACTAATGTCTTCCAAGGAAAATATATAAAGGAAAAAGGGAGGAGGTAGGACTATTTATAATTATTTTCATTTGTCAAGCAAGTTAGTGCTTGTTCTGTCTTTATTTTACTTCTTGTGCTTGAAACTGAGCTCTCCATTAACAATGTATTGGTACCCACATCACTATAGTATTTGAGCTCCTCACAGTCTTTGTAATATTCATCCTTACAGCAAGGTAAATAATTTTTTTTATTTCTCTTCTACAGACAAGGAATTATGGGTCAATAAGTTTTTTAAAGTTAGATCCCCAAAGAATTTTTCTGTGCATTTCAATGATTTCAGTAGGCATTAAAATTCTGGTAATCTGAGTTATGTGACACCACCAAGGCTAGAGCTGCATCCCCTTCGCTTGAGGTGAGCATGACAGACCGTACTGATGGGTACCCGTCCTCTGCGCGGTGTTTCATTAGACCACAGAGATAAGGTGTTTGGCAAAGCCAGCTCCAAAAGCCCCTCCAACTTGTGAGGCTTCTGTTGGTCTTTGGGACATGGAGGCATAATTTCCTGCTTTTCCAGATGGTTTGATGTGACCTGGAGCTGCAGCAATCAGCTGATATTAAGAGACAACCTTCTTACCCATCTCTCTAACAAAATGTACAGCACTCGTTATCTAAGCAGTGAACCGGCAACAAATTAAATAGTTGTGCTGTTCATCACAGAACCTTAATTAATAAAATCTGACTCAAAGTTAGCAAGCCTGCCCATAGGCACTTTATTGTGATTAGATATTGGAAAGAATCATGGTAACTTTTTTCATACGTTGTTGTTACTGTATTTATTATATTTTTGGTCCTGGGATTTCATTCTTGCTTTCAAGAATCCTGAAAGTCTACAAACTTACAGAGGCAGGAAGGAATACTGTACTGTTGTGTAATAAAGTATTGCCCACATTGTTCTTTCTGGTTTTATTTATCCCCTCTGGTTGCTTGATGCTTTATTCCATGCCTCATGTTGATATTTTTAAAAGGAGACTGAGGATGAAGTAAGAATTGACTGAGGATAGATAAACTGCATCAATAAAATGGTCTGAAGCTCTTTGACTTGTCTCTTTGGGGCGGGCCTTGCAAAAAGCCTGGGGCAGATGCATTAAACTACTGCTACTGTCAAAATAGTAGCATGACTCCACTGACTTTAAAATATTTGCATTAAGATGCAGGAACTCCCTACAGATTTTTAAAATATGATTTTTTTTTTTCAAATGAAATTGTAAAATGAACTTATTTTTAGCTTAATAATATAAAAGAAAAGCCTCATCAGTGAACAGCTAGCTTTTTGGATTCAAATATCTTAGATTTTTCAAGATATTTTTTTTTTTTCTAATTATGTGTGTGTGGGATGACAGTGAAAAGCAATCAAGTAATGTAGTATTGTGGGGAGTATTCTAGCTGTAGTATTCCAGTAGTAGTCTTTTTGCCATTAGACCATGGTAATCACTCTGTATTCTCAAATTGCTTACAGTAGCAATCTACTTTATTCATCCTTTTTAAAGGGAATTTTTACTCTGGAAATTAATCTGGCTGTATTCAGTTCTGTTATTTGCCATTTTTGGACCTCTGTCCTAACTATGGGTAGCAGTGTTCCTTTTGACAGACTATGACCTGGACATAAATGTGAGAAGACTTGGAGGTGCCAATAAAATGGGACCCATCAGAAGTAGTGGACTTATTTGGGCTGTAGAAATCAGGTGCCTAAATAATGGTGCTGTTGGTAGAAGGTAGCGGTGTGCACGGCTTGTCTGAGCAGTGATGGCAGGACTCCAGTGTGTATTCAGATGTCTTTTTAGGTGTGGGCCCCTAAACCAACATCTGACTGACCGCTATTGCTGCTTATGAGTATAAAACTCACTAGTGGTGAAAGTTGCTACTAAAGTCTTAAGAGCAGAAATGATGTTCTGAAATGAAGTCATGACTCTCTTAATGTTGCTGTTGAAGCCAAGCATCTGGAACTAGAGATTTAAGCGAAATGTGAAAGCCAGGAACCCTTTTTTGTGCATGCTGCATCAAACTTTGGCACTGCTGCGTTAGTACCAGACATTTGAACTCTGAAATGTATCAACTTCTGCAGAGTGTAAAAGGGTCTATTTGTGCAGTCTAGAAGTGGTAGCAAAGAGAACTGCGCTGATTTCCTACTGATCTTATGAATGCATATATGAGGTATGATTTTTCTTTTTTTTAATGCTGATTTGAAAATGTGAACTGTTTAGTGTCGTTTCAGACCATCTTGTTCAATGAAGCTCATTATTACACGGCTGTGAGAGGTTTAAATTTAGGTATGTTTCTGTGTAGACTACCAGTATGTTTACTGATCTCTCTGCAGGAAATAAGGTGGCAAAGATGAGTAATACCTCTATCTTCTATATACAGGTATAGAACAAAAGGAATATTTTCAGGCCTTTTTGGTTATACCTTTATTAGTGTGAGTCTTCCCCTTGTTGCTCCAGCAAAAGTTACATTCAGATGTCTATTCTTCAGTAATTTCACCATGTAAATTTTAATGGAGACTATTTTGGAATGGAAGAAACTATCCTGCTGGAGCGTTAAAAAAACCCTTGTGTAAATAGTGCAGAATGGAGTGTTGGTTTTTAACCTGTCTCTGTTGGGAAGCATGGCCAGGTAGAGGACCGTTGACAAGAAGATGTCACAGTGTGTATTAACACCCAGCATTGGTCCTTTTGGCCAGAAGCATTTCTTCTGTTGAGGAATTGGCAGCGCTGTCTGAAAGTGATGTTTTTCTCTAACTGTACCGTTTAACGCAAGGTTGATAAACTTAATGCTGTTCTTGATTTGGTTCTGGATAAAGGAATCTATTTTTCACATTGGTAATGGTTATGTAGGTTGCATGTCGCAAGGGTAGGTGCCAGCTCCATGTGTGCTTATTCCAGGTGGCCTTTCACACTTTAGAACCTAGAAACCTTTACAGCGCAGTATGAAAACAAAAGAACATCATGTTGTACAGAGACTGGGAGTAGGAGGAAGGAGATGGTATCGAGGAGCTGTTACAGGAACTGCTTTTTCTACTGCATTGAATTTTTCAGGTAATGAAGATGCTAGCTTGCTAGCTTTTTTTTTTTTTTCTTTTTTTTTTTTTTTTGTTACTCAGCTAATACTTTTTGACCTTTACAACCTGATTCGAAGTTCAGAGTAGTTAAAGCAGTCTCATTGCCCTCTGTGGCTTTTGGGTCACCGCAGCAGAAAAGGCACTCAGACTCCTTGCCCTTTTATTTGGGAACTGTGATTTCATGTGGGCTTCCTGTTCCTGTGAGATGATTGCTCTGAGTTGGCTTCATTCAGAATTGATTACAGAAATGACAAGTTGAGGCTGTCTGTGCTTTCAGTGTGCTATTCAGTGCCTATTAAGTGTTTGTCAGGCTTTTTATAGACAGTCTGTGAACTTTAAAAATATAAAATGCTTATATGCAGTATGGTAAATGGGGATTTAGCTAAACTACTCTTATTAACATTAGCTGAATGCCTTTAGTATTTATATAGTATTTTACGCTTTTGAAGTGCTGTACTAACATTAATTAATTTTCAAAATACCCCTGTACAGTGCTGTAGGTGAGAAACTTGGTGGCTAAACACCCATCAGCAGTACTGAGAATGTCCCCACGAGGGTATAGCAAAATGACTGAACAAGGACGTTCTAAATTAAAAACCGGTTTAATTTAGTTTAAACTAATTCACTAGCTCTAACTTTTGTTCATGCAGAACAGTAGATGACTGTGCTTGCTTTTAAGACTCCTGGCCCTCCTGGGCATAATGGGACAGTAGCATGAAAGAAACAATTCCACGTTTCTTTGCTTCCCCCTCTAGATTATGCTGCTTTTTTTTTTTTTTGACAAATATATTTAATGGGTTTGTAGTGCCTAGAGAGAGGGACATTGGAAGGTGTGAAGCTCATATGTATGTTAAAAAGAACATAAAACAACAACATACTTAATGATAGAGCTGTTGATGTAATTGGATAAAAGTAAAGGGGTGCATACTCACAGCAGTCCACAGTCAGATTTGAAAGTTTTCTCATCTACCTTTAGGAGCAGGATTTCAGAACTTGGCATGAAGAAATTCTTAGCCAGATTATTAAAAGCTGACACCATCCAAATGGGTAGATTATTTGAAATTTTGATCACTTGCTTAATAGAGTGGTTAAGTTCCTAAGAGCCAACACTGCATCGTAAATCAACACTTGGTGAGAGCGGGCAGCACCTCTACCATTCACTCCAACTATCAACAAGGAAAAAACCACTGTTTTCCTATAAATTGGTTCGTTTCTAGATTATTACGGCATCTGTTAAAAACCAACCAGCCCTTACCCCACCTAGAGTTGTCCATAAATCCAACACTAACACAAACTAGGGTAAAAAGGAAAAAATTAAGAATGTTTAACAATTACTATTCCTTTTAGTTATACTAAAATGTTTCTGCTTTTTTTGCTCTTAAGTAAAATATGGGGGGGAAAGATCCCTCTGTTTTTAATAGTGGAAAGGAAAAACTGTCCAACATTTAGTTTCAAGTTGTCAGGCCCTTACTTTTCTTAAACCATACTCTTTCTAAAATGAAGACGTTTTTCTATAAATATTAAAAAAGTTACCATACCTGGTACCTCCCTGCAGATCAAGGTGATAATAGCAGTGAAGATCAAGGCAGTTACATACCGGTAATTTTTGTTTAGATTTATTTCCGACCTCTTGGGCTGAGGAAGTCACTCTGCAATTTATCAGGGAAAGGTTTTCCGACACATAATTTCTTTTCCTTCCGAGCTCGTCTGTGACTCTCGCATCCACTTCCTCCTCTGTTTCTAAAGGTGCACAGGAAAGCTATGAAGCATAGCATCATTTTGTTGACTAAAAGGAAGTTTATACATAGTTATTTCTGAATGGTTTTGCAAGGGAGGAAAATGGCATAAAGGCATCTTTCCCCACTTTCCTTAATTTTGGCCATCTTAAGAGCAAGCTTTAGCTTCATGAGACTTATCGGAACCTAAGGGCTTGTGCAGAATGACTACATTGGGGAATCGTGCTCAGTGAAAGAAATATGTGTGTCTGTGGCTGCAAGCCTGTGTGTGGCTTTTCTTTTAGAACAGCTAATTTCACTCAGTGGGGTAATCAAAGCTGAAAAAGGGAGGTGGAAACTTTCTTTTAAAAGTAATTTGTAAAAAAAAAAAAAAGAAATCGAAAACATTAATTGCATGGAGTTGATGTTTCTAACAAGAACTATCAT
This sequence comes from Chroicocephalus ridibundus, assembly GCF_963924245.1. Classification (NCBI taxonomy): domain Eukaryota; kingdom Metazoa; phylum Chordata; class Aves; order Charadriiformes; family Laridae; genus Chroicocephalus; species Chroicocephalus ridibundus. The sequence goes on along the minus strand of NC_086284.1, from coordinate 175,631,985 downwards.
GTATTTAGGCAACTTAATGGATTTGTATTGAAATTTCATTTCTTCAGTGGGGGGAAGTAATTGTATTAATTATTGTGTGGTCTTTTTTTCCCCAGTATGGTTTAGTAATCCTACATTCTTAGATGGAAATGAGAGAATATAGAAGCCAAGAAAAAAAAGCAGGAGGAGGGGAAAAATGTCTCCTAATCTGATGTAGAACTGGAGAAATGTTAAAGGCTTTGGCTACTTAGAGCAGAACAAATCTGAACTCTTACAGCAGCAAAATACTTGAGGCTCTGAAACTGTAATTCTCAAAATTACAGTGCTGAAAGCCAGTTTGTGCCATTATAGTATTGAATGTTGTTGTGCATGAAAGCATCACTTATAATAGAAAAACGTTACTGAATGTTAGATTGCTGCTGCTGCTGTAATTATCTTCCTTTAGATTATCTTTGTTTAGCTAGATGACTCTTAAAAAAAGAAAATCAACCAGTAAAGCATCATTCACATAAAACAAATTCTTTACAGGAATATTTGTCTTGGAATGCCTGAATTTTTGTTCGTACTTATCACTTTACCCCTTGAGCTAAAGATTTCTCAGAAACTTGATCATTTGGACATTTTTTCCTGAGCATTAGTTTCTAGTGGCTGTTAAGTTATTGTACCTTTCCCTAGAAATCAGAACTAGGATATCAGTGAGTATTTGAGTTGTTTGGATTAAAAAAATAAAAACAAAAATCCTCAACATGTATTTAAGTTATTTTTCTGTAAGACAAGATCTCCCTTACTTTTAGAAAGGCGTTGACAGGTTAGACAATGTTAATGGCAAAACAAGGAGATCCGAGTTTGCATCATAATATCCCCTTGGCAGTGAGTATTGAAGTTCAAAAGATGATTTCTGTCATCTGACCGTAACCACACTTCCAAAAGGGCTAAATGGCTGCTTAAAAAATAAACCACATCACTTTATTGAGGGTGTTGAAAAGTGGTGTTCTGTGTCTTTATGATTCTAGCTATTATGTCAGTTTTACTACTGCTAGCCTGGCAGAACAGGTAGAGTCATGAGGCTGAACTGGTTCATACATCACCTAGAGAATTGCTAATGAACTTCCAGCTGCCAAATTCTGCCTGCAAATTAAAAGTATAGCACGATTTCACCTTGTTTATGTGGCTATTTAATATTCTGCTTTGCCTTTTAATATCTAATGAAGCTGCTTGCTGCTCCAAAGCCTTACTCTTGTTCTTATGTTCGACTCAAGATGGTTGTCCTGTACATTAATTTTGAGTGTTACTGTTTGGGGCACAGTAGATGTACTCCAATGCACGTCTTGTTGATATCTGTAGTGTTTAGCACTGCGTTATATAAAATGTCACTGCAGTTGGAATTAGCCCACCAAACTTTTGCTCCTAAGTCATCACAAGATAAGCTTCAGAGGGGAACAGCTTGATTTGCAGACCCCTGGTTGATTTTGTGGAGTTAACAGTTGGGGAGTGATAACTTTTTTTGTGAGCACATTTGATCTGGATTAGAAGACTATAAACCTAGAACTAAACAGTCATTTTCACATTTGCTTTTCCAAGAAGCAGCGCTCTTTCATTTCTGGTTAAATGACATGTAATTAAACAACTGTGACAGATGAGGGAATATATCTATGTCCAATTATGAATTCCTCTGTTTTATAAATAGGAGCTATGATTGCAGCCACCAGTGTGGATTAGAACTTCCATTTCGTAGCAGAAAACAGGCAATGCCTGAGGACCTGCAAAAGGAACGTAAAGGGACTTGTCATCAATGGGTAGCTCTATGTTTGTAGAACATGGGTTGCTCGAGGCGACCATTAATTTTTACCTAATTTCTGTCCCTATTGGGCTCCAGCATGGGAAATCTTAACAGAAGGGTAAGAACAATGAAAAGTGTGTTAGACTGCTTTTAAAGAGAGATGCCGTCATAACACGGTTTTCTAGGACTGGAATCCAACAGCTCCGTGGGAGAAATAGGGGTAGGCAGAAACTGGCTTCCCTGAACTGTAAATCTAGGTAACAACTTGATGGTCCCTTCCCATCTTGTCTTTCCTTCTCCCCCCAGATAAATCTGAGTTTGTTGAAGGGAATGGATGAGGTTTGAGTGATTCAGGATTAGCTCTGGGTTTAGGGATGGGATTTCACTGTTCAAGGAAGAGGGTGGGAACTAAGCAGTGGCTGGGTTCTGCCTTGGTCCAGCCCCATGGGGAACATGCAAGATTCATTGCATTTGTTCTCCAAAATTAAGACTCACCATTAGAAAGACTAACAAAAATCTTCTCCCTCATTCCCTCCCTGGCCTCAGCTGATAAAATGAGTACCAAAGTGGTGCTAGGTAGCTTTTTGTTCAGAAGAGCTAAAAGCACCTGGTTTTAGGAAATCAGTTGCGATACAATAAGGATTTCACTTTTGCATGAGGAGCTTCTTAATATATGATCTAATTAATCATAATAACCTCTGACTTCTTTATCTCCGCAATACAGAGCTTTGCACTGTCTCCTTCACTGTAAATCCATACCTGTAAAAATAGTTCAAATATTATTACTGGTAAGTGCATTGTTCTTTCTGAGTTGTTGCAACTTCTCTACTGGAATATTTCTGGCTATATTCAGAGAAGAGTTTATCCACTTAAGCAAGGCTTTTTATATTAATGCTAAGTAGGCAAGCCACTGAAACACTCATGAAATATGTAGAAATAATACTTGTACAATATTATATTTAGAGACAGATCTTTCCGTATTTGTGAGAGTTTCAGAAGTGTTGGGGGAACGTGCCAATATTTGAATATTCTATTTATTTTTCCTATAAAATCACTCTCCTAAAGCCAAGGAGTAATTTAGTTGTATATCAACACCAATGACCAACTTACTTTATCTTCTTTCCAATCATGGACATCTGGGAGTATATACTTAGGCCTGTACTGAATGGCAGGGATGAAAACGACTGCACTTACAAGTCCATTTGTATAGGAGTTTGTACATCACAGCAGTGAAGTTCTTCATTTCCCACAATTGAAAAAAAATAATACATGCTTATAATTTCCTAGCAGAAAAAAACCCCAGAAGCCTAAAACTAAAAAGCCTAATTATAATTAATTGAAAAGTTTTCTGCAGAAGCTAGTGTCAGCAATTTGCATAAATTCTCATTAAGGTGAATAATATATTTTCTTCAAGATCCATTAAACAAGCTTTAATCAGTTGAGCTTGAAAAACATCACCATGAAACTTCAGTTTAAAAGTCATTACACAGCATCTAAAATAAGTTCTGAAAAATTAACAAAAACGTATTCAGGAGACATCAGCATCCTTCAGACGGTAAGCAGCCATGTAATAAATACCGAGGAAGGGTGGATTGTTGTTCCTGGCTTTAAGTTAATTCCACAAAGACAAAACATGCCTGGTGGGAAGGAAGCCTTGTGTCGCCAGCACAGTGGGGTGTCGTACCGGAGCGAGGTATCTGCAAACTACTTTTTCTGCTAGTTTCAAGAAGAGAACATGAGGAACTGGCAGGTACGCTACAAGCTGCAGTACCTACCACCTCTACCTTATGTAGTGGATACCCTACTGCAGGTTTGGTTTGTGTTTTTTTTTTTTTTTCTTTTTTAAACAGTTAAGCTAAACTGGCCTTTAAAACATTTATGTATGTAACCTAAACAATTTTGTGTATTTCTATCCACTTTTACTTTTCAGGATTAATTCAGATGCGGTCTTTCAAATCACAGGTTCTCACTGGTTGGATGCGTTGCCTTTACTCTTTGTTTAATGAGCAACTTTCCTTTTTGAGTTAGTCCATTTGGTGATAAGAGCTGTGTGAAATTCACTTTAGAGCAACTGTTATCTTCTTTTAGCAATCTTTTGTGTGCCAGGAAAGGTGGAGTGGCAGAACTCAGAGTTTCTGCTGTTCTTGGCAATGCTTTCCTCTATTTAAGGCCATAAAGAAATGCACACTTAAAATAATTACACAAATAAATAATAGTTCTGTTTTATTAATTGACTTTTATTATTGCTGAGAGGTGCACTGGATTCCTTCCTTGCCATTTAGTGAGCAGTCATGCTTCTGTACCCTTTTCTGTTGCAGGAGCCAAATTTAAAGCTTTAGACGTTAGCACTGAATCAACTTTCTAAAGCAGCAGTTCCTAAATTGCAGCATATGTTTATACACATTTGTATAATTTATGACTGTCCAAAGTGGTAGTTGGCCAGGCTGGAACTGGTACTGCTGGAACTGGTACCTGCCAACCTTTATTGTGGTACCCGGTCAAAGAAAAAAATAATCTAAATTTGGTCCCTGTTCTAGAACATTTTGCTTGCTACTTTCTTCTGTTCAATGTTTACAGTCTAAAATACAGAGATGGGGCCGTGAATTTCAGGATGGATCAAGATGACTACTATTAGCGAGTTCTAAAAACATTATTCTCTTTATCTGTATCAATTTAACACTTGCTGTCTTTGAGAGAGACCTTTTATGGTAAAAAGCGGTACCACTGTCAAGAAAATGGAGTAGTAAGTATAGCTTTATGTGTTATTTGTGCTATCAAGGTTGAATCATACTTCTCCCTGCTTATTATTAGGCATAGCATTATGCATTTTTTTCCTTGTGAATTTGTCTTACTTCTTACTCGAGAGAGATCAGCTGTACAGGTAGAAATGCAATACACTGATTTTTTTTTTTTTTTCTTATATTATGGAAACCTCCCTCAATTAAAAAAAAAAAAAGTTTGAAGCATCTGAAAGAAAATGTAATTCATGATTACTTTTGTGTCTCTGGAGCCCAGATTGAGAAACTGATTGATTGTTTATTTAGTAGCAGGGTGTCCTTAAGACTACTGGCAAATGCCAGTTATTTTTGAATGTTCAACTCAGAATTTGTTTCTGATGTCCCCACATCATTGTGGTATTCCTGATTATATGAGTTGGCTGTTCAGCTCCTTTTTGTGACCCTGGAGAAGAAAGGGAAAAAGAAGTTCTTTTGTTTATTTATTTAAAAAAAAAAACACAACCCACAATTATTTTACAATATGGTGACCTGAAGTACTTTCTTTGTTTTCTGATAATTGTCACCATTATTTCTTATTTTATTATATTGGACAGTTTGGTTTTTAGTGTGTATTTCTTTTGGCTTTGTAACAGCATTTAGATTCTTTATCTTATTATTTTAATTAAACTGCACCCAAAATGTTGCATGACTCATCTGTAGAGGAAAATACACAGTAAAATGTCTCCAGATAAACTCTGTTTTGATGTTTTTTTTCCCCATTGCTTTAATATTTGATGCTTTTACATCTTGTTTAAAGAGCTTGTGTCCCACGTCTGACTGGTGTATGCTAAGATTCGGCTGAACAGTTCCTCTAAGTATTATGGGAGGTCTATAAGTGATGGGTGGCCCAATACCCAAAGTCACCATTCTATTCAAATAAACACACAATGAAAGTATGTGCAAGACCTTTAACTCTTACAGGAGCTTGGCTGTGTGCCATGGTTCTGACTTAATGGAATGGCTGATTTCAGGGTTGCCTGGGGCCGCAACCACAAATAAGCATATATATCTCTGAGGTCATTGAAACCAATTTTATTATTTTCATAGCTATTGGAAATAAGTCACCTGGCTTGATTTATACATAAAGTTGCAGAATATCAGCCCACAGAAGTGACCTTTAATTTAAAACTTTCATCTGTTTTGTTGGCCTGTAACATTGGCCTGTAATATTAAAATAACAGCAGCTTGCGTCTCTAGAAATGCTGTTCTATCTTTCTCGGTAGTTGACGGTTAAGCATTCACTGTAAGTTTGGGATTCAAATTGAATATCTTGAACGTGAAATGATCCTCATACTCAGCACTGCTGCAGTTCCCAGCTAGATTCATTCCGTTTTCCAGGGGTGGGACTTTAAACTCCCAGCGATTTTGAAAACGCGATGGCGAGCTTTTGGGTTTCCTACGGGCTCCCAGTGCCTCTCATGAGCCAGGAGCTGTCTCTCTTCCACATTGATTTCTACAGGCTTTTATTCTACAAGCCTAGAATTGAGAAGGAACTAGAGTGGGTCATTAAGTTGATTTGAATGAGGTGTGCATGGCTGATTACATGCAACATCTGGGTACATTTTTCTAAAATAGTTGGATAGCAATAGCTTACTATCTCAGTATTTCTTCAGATTTCATTAAAAGAACATGGGTGTCTACACTGAAATCTTCATATGCCTTCAGTGCTACATTGTCTTAGTGGATGGGATGTGTGGGTTGGATAACTGTATTATTTATTGGCTATATGTCATAATTCATTTTTCAGTGTCTTTCTGTCTACCACAACATGTTAGGAATCTGGGAAATTTATGATGCATACACAGCATTGTATTATTTCAAACAACTAATTTCCTGTGGCGAGAAATAAATCTTGAATTCCCCATTACTTTCTAGCAAGATCAATGTAGAGACCTAGAAAAAAGAAGCAAGTCTCGTAGAGAAGAAACTGCTTATTCCTTATGTTACTGTAGGTTGGTTTTAATATGCAGAAATAAATACGTCCTGCTGTTTTATATGGTTTGGCAAACTAGAATTTTCTTCATTAAATTTTCAGTGGCTTGTAATGCCATGGGAGACAGCAAAGAGGGAGCCTGAACTCTGAAAAGGTAACATTCCCCAGCTTCGTAGGTAATAGGTATGTGCTGTAGTTTATATATAGATTCAAATGGACTGTTGCTCTTTGAGGAAAAAAGAAAGAAAAAGGGCATTACAATATTCTTTCTTAAATGATATATATAAAACACGTGAAGATCCCTAGTAGAAAACAGACATTGTTCGAGCTCAGGCATGTCAAGTTGAAGCTGCTTCTTTCCAAGGTGAAATTCTGTATTTCTTCCTTCCTTATGTGAGAAGCTGAGATATTTGAAGAGAGTACGTTTGCCTTGTCAACAAATGCGGCAACACAGTACCCACTGTTTTTCTCTTTTTGAAGTCTTAATGTGCTGACTGACCTCTCCAGGCCATCTGTTCTCTGGTTCCTTTGGGTCACCTTCATTGCACGGAGCTGCATGTGTTTCTCTTAATCTACCCTTGATTTATTTTTTTTTTACCATATTGGAAGTTTCTTCTTACTGTGATCTCAACCAGTCCTCCTTAGAACTGGTTCTAAGAAAATGCAAAATTATCACTGTCCATTAGCAGTGCTGGAATCTTGAGAGAAGACTTACAGTTTCTGTCTTAATAAAATGCTACACGTGAATTGTTTCCCCACAAACCATTTCTGTGTTTAATGTAGGCTACTGAAAGAAGCAAACTGTTCACTTTTTTAAAGCTTTCAGTAATTTTCATAAAGCTTTGTGTTCGATCAGCTTTCCTCTGTAGGTCTCTTTAGACAAAACTTATTGCTGTGGTTGTCTAAAGGCCAGAGTTATGAAATGCCATAACCTTTTGCGGCACTCAGGTTCCTCATCTACCAGGAAAAATGCAGTCCTCCGTTGTGCTGCTGTCAAGGATCGTTGGACTTAAATGTTACAGTAGGGAAGTTAAGCCTAGCAGTTAAATATTGGTTTGATCTTCCGGTAGATCTTCAGGCTTTCATTTTTTAGAAGGATATTTCTTAAGTTAAAGCTGCTTAAAAAAAAAAAATAATAAAATGGCACACAAATCACTAGTGGAGAAAAGTGCAAGCGGTTGGCCAGCATAGAATTGCACTTGAAAATCTGGCACTGTTTCAGTTCAACGCTAGCTGCTTTTTGTAGTTCAGTTTGATTTGACTTAGCTGTAATGGTATCGTCAGGAAGGTTGATCAGGTATGTGATTCTGTCAACGGCTTCAGTTTACCTGGATTGCCATCGGAGATCCTTTTTACTTACTGCCTGCCTCCAAACAGCTGCTCTAAAACATACTAAGGCATGGTTGTTTTGGTTTTATGCTCGGAAGCCTAAGAAGTCCACTGAAAGGCTGTAAAAGCTTACGCCAGTTGCAGTTGATTATAAAACCCTACTGGTTTCAGTGACATAAATTGGAGGTTATTCCATTACTAATGTGGATTAACACTAAGATAGCAGAAATCAGAATTTGATCCTGTGTGTTCTGATAATATAATTCAACTAATTTATCATTTTCTGGCTTGTTAGCTCAATCTTTGACAGCATCCAGTAAAATTCTCAAGAACATGCTTGGTGTGGACTTGCATATAATGGCAGCTATAAAGCCCATATTTTCTTGTGATAACTGTGATTAGTCCTTTCGATGTCACTCCCAAACTGTTGCCTGCTACCTGGCTGCTCTTAACCTAGGAATTAATAGAAAATAAAATTTATTTTGAGCATTGCTATGGTTTCAGTTTCTAGTGTTTCACAAAAGTTGGTTTACTCTAGTAGGTCCCTGCATCTGGATAAGCTTATCGAGGCACAAAGATGAAGCAAATCAGTAAAACTCATTTGAACCTTTTTCAGTAGGATCAACAGTTTCCAAATGGGTGGGTGCCAGTCTGCTCTATTAAAGTACATCTATGTAGGGCATCCCGCAGTGCTCCTGTAGAGAAGTTGGAGAGCTGGAAAGAGCATAGTTCATTCATCCAGGACTATGCTGAACAGTCACTATGTTCACTAGAAGTCCTTACACATCTTTGTGGGACCAAATATTGTTTTTAATTATCTGGATGGTTTTACTTTTTGGTAGAATTTAGTTTTCATAAAAATTGGTTTTGACATAAGTCTGTAGCAAGTTCCTTTTTTTTTTTTTTCCTGCTAAAAAAATTAAACATAAAGTTTCCAGGAATTTGTCTGACATGGCTATGGCACAAACTAAGGATAAAGTCTAACTCTGTCCATCACAAATGCTTTCTAGCCAGTTTTTAGCCCCTCTATATATTCTGTAGAAGCTTTGCTTAATAGGAATCTGAGATGGAAAAGTGCTGCACTATTTTTAATTTGGAATCCTCTGAGAAAGTACTTCAAATATTTTGGTTGATTCACTGGTGAGTGAACTATCATCACAGAGAAATGTAAGCCTTGGGTTTTATCTCAAGTATATGTTAAAGTTTCTTGATGATTTTTTTTATCAAGTTAAGCTTGGTTTGTTTGGTGTGTTTCCTCAGACTATTACACTGAAACGTCAATACATCATCTCTGGTTCATGATTGTGTAGCTGGACTTTGGAGCTGACTCAGGATAAGTTTTAGTCCACGGGAGGGATTTCTCTTGCCCTAATATTATTTACTATCTGGCTATAAATAGGGCTATGACCACAACCATCTGTGACTGCATATCAGAGAAGCTGGTAAACTAGACTAGGAAGACAGTAATAATTCTGAAGACCAGTGGCAACTGTTTGGTTCCTTAGACCAGACTGATTTCAGGAAAGAAAAAATTTAAGCATTGTGTTTTCACTTACCCCTTTATTTGGAAATTGCTGTCTAAAAGTGGTACCTTTTGTAGTGTGTTAATACATTTATGGACAGTCTTTCATGTACATAATTGGGCGACTTTTGAGGGCAGTTATACTAAAAATAGGAAATACTACAAGAAAAAGATACCCAAGAGTTCTAGTTTTTTGCCATACTAAATAGTCTTTTAAGGCTTCAGCATAAATATTTGTAAGATACAAAATGTGCTTAACCTAAATGGAAAATACTAATTCTGTACAATGTTATTTAAAAAAAAAAAAAAAACACCTCACAAATCTGCTAGCATGGTATCCTTTCGGTAGGAAAAGCGAAGAGAGGTGTACAATTGGTGTCGGAACATTAGTTTTATGGATTTATGCATTTTGTGTGGGGATGAAGGGAGGGAATGGGAGACAGCACGATTTTGGGTGGGCACAAATTCCAGAGCTGATAGTTCGGAGTGTGTCGAGGTTTCTGCTTGGCATTTCTTTGGATAATGAAAGCCCGGGTGGGTCTGACTGCTCTCTTGAATCACTTGATTCTTACAGTGAAAAATAGGAATGGTAGCTGGGTCTGCGATTGGTGTTTTTTTTCCCCCTTTCTCCCAATAAGGACAATTTTTCACTATGAGTTCTAAAGCCAGTATAAAGGTTAAATTGACCTCTATGTATATGCATATACCAAATTGTTTTCACTAAATAGATTTTGAATAACACCTTTCAGTTAAACCAGTAAAACTATAAGTTTAGACCAGACCTTGGTTAATGAAGGGGTTTTTTGGTGCTTAAATAAAAGGCTTGAAGAAAGGAACTTACACAAAATAACTTGATGTTTTTCTTTATCCTCCACCACCCTCCCCACCCCCAAATATAAAAAGGAGAGTGTCTCTATGTTATGTTGTGGTTCAGAAATCTCTACTCATTATTTCTATATTTGTACGTGTACGTGTTCCTGGGTATTCTGTTCAATGCTTCACTAAAAATAAAAGTCAAAGTGCTGCCTAAAAATTCTTTCAGGCTTTAAGTTTAGAGTACACAAGAGGCGTATGTTTAGGCATAATTATGTACAATCTCCTTGAACTTTCTGAAACTGCTGTGTCAAAAAATAAATTGAAAGGAAAAAAAAATTGGGTAATTTTTCAAAAATTAAATTACTGAGCTTCTTTTCTCAGTATAGTCTGCCACGTACTGAAAAAAAAAGAGAAGTGTATAGTCATGGGACTGATGTATGACTGATAAACTATTCTGTAGTGGCACCTGCATAGTGTGCCTCTATTTTCAGATAATCGCTTAAAAATGTGTGTGTCTTGGAAAGGCTTGATGTATATTCAGAAGGTGGGTTGTCAAAAAAAAAAAAAGTAGCTTAATATCTATACAGTGAATCTGGTTAAGAAATTCAACATGTCTACTCTAGTACTGTATTCTCAAGCCTTAAAATGTCTGTCTTTGTACTGTTGTGAGTTACTGTATGGAGAAATGGCAAAAATTATTTATGTTTTATTTTTTCAAAGGAAAGTGAGGAAGAGAAATAGTGTAGTGCCGTATTCTGCTGCAGAACAGTAAATCTAATAAGGCCTGCTGAGCCCACTTTTATCATCTAAAATAGATTTGAAAAGGGCAGCAGAGGTTCCAATATGAATTCTGACCATGCTTCAGAAGCTGGTATTACATATATATATATATATAATAAATATAAACAAATGGTGAGTTATTGCCAGGCAGTAGTTTGGCACTGAAGAATATTTTAAAGAATAACTTTGAATGTGTGTTTGAAAGAATATGTTATTGGGTAAATACTAAGTATCTTGAAGTCTTAGAGGAACAGAATTTGCAATTTCGCTGTGTATGGTGTAGTCAGGAGAGAAGGTAGCTTATGAAACAGCTGTGAGAACAGCAAATAGCGTTTTCTGGTTTAGGATTTTAAGTATTTTTTCAATAAATGTATTTTCACAGACCTACTGTTCATGCTGCGGTGAAGAAACGCAGGGAGCCAGACACAAAGCCAGGAGCCCTTCTTCTCCCCCTGTTTTTATCTGCTCCCTCCTGAGAGGAAACTGATAGTATCCCATTGTTCAGCATCAGAAAATATTAATTACTTCTCTCACTTCCCTCCAGCATGCGTTTTTTACCTATGCATGAATAATGAAGTGGTACTATGCAGTTGGTATTAATTAGGGTTTCAAATTTCACATAGTCCATCTTTTAGTGTTTGTTATGTCAGGCTAAAGCTTAAACTGAGAGGGAGTGAGGTGCACTTAGGGTTAATATTACAGCCAGATTCTTTCAGCATATGAGGACACACTTAGAAGGTTTATGTTATGGAGAAAGATACAGTTCAAAGCCTTTATAGTTAACTTTTGAAATATTTATGTTCCGGATGGAAAAGATTTTTCAGGTCATCTCAGCCTTCTTGTAACCAGAATGTTTTGAACCTTTAGTTACTTAAAGTTTTCAAAGCTCTTTTGGTCAATAAGAAAATCAATACATGCAGCATACTTCAGTGTAGTTAAGGCAGTGCCGAAAAACATTTAGTGTTATATGTAACTACTGCCACAGCTTCCTTCTTCTGAATAACACAGTCGCAAAGGTATAAAGTCTAAAAGTCTGCAGCTGATGGGCTGCTGAATCATAGCCTACTGGTGGAAGATGGAAATGTTCATGGAAACAAACAAGGAGCACATTACCTTGCTTAGATGTCTTCCCCCCCCCCCAACATATTCTGCAAATTTATGTTGCTTACTTTAAAAGATCAATGCCTTTAAAAGACATTGTGCAGCTTAGAAAATCTTAGAATGTCCATATGTCTTTATACTGTGGTACAACAAGACCATAATCTTTCTCTGTGGTTTTGTTGTTTGTTTTCTGGAGGGCTTTTTGTTTATTTCTCTGTGTATTCATTTTTGACAGTGGTTGCAATCATGTGAGGGTATAGTTATAGTTGTCTCATTCATCCATCTTTCCACTTTGCTTATACCTAATTCAGGACAGTCTCACCCACGAAAGTTTTATGACTAAAACACTACTTACAGTCCTGTTACTTGTAGTTCCTGTTTGTTCTGGTACTAAACGAAAGTTGACTATGAAATTACTGCTATAGGACAGTAATAGTCTGAAATTTACAGTATATTATAATTTGTTAATATATTCTTCTGAAGCTCTGTACTAATTACATGTTTAGCTAATAGTTTTCACTATGAATTACACAAGATAGGAATATTATCTTAAAAATATATGTTGTCTTCAATGTTTGAGCTCTGCGTTTGATGTATTCAGGTATTTCTATACAGTTAGAAAAGGACCATGCTGTTAGTAGAAGATAGCTAGGCACTTGTTTACTTGAACTTTATTTCCCTTTTGTGATGTTAGGTTTTCCTTTAATTAATTTAAAATATGATTTGAACTTAGGTGTTTCCTTCAATGTGTTTGGTACATACAGTCCTATCCTCAGGGCCTAGCCAGCAGCTCAGGATCCTATATATCACGTAGCTAGTTGTTACCCAGTATTTCCCATCTGAACACAGCTGAGTTATTAGCTGTTCCTTAGAGCTTCTCCTAAGAAAATGTGCTTTTAAGAGAATCTGAAAGCTGCAACTTGAAACCCAGAGGACGCACAGAATTTGGTCTCCTGCAGGTGTCCCTAGCTGATATACAACATAGAGATCTTTTTTTGAGAAGTGGCATGGATAAAACTTTACTGCCTGCTGGATTTGTAGATAAATTCCACTTTCGCAACTGTTGTGAAGGAATGAACTTTAATACAGAACATGTAAGACATAATTGCCACCAGAAATCTACTAGAATGGCAGATAGTTCCCTTGGGTCTATAATTAATCATGTAAATGAATGTGTTTTTCTGTACTTATGCTTATCCTTTCTTAAGACATCTCTATGTACTAGATAGTATTTTCTGATTTTTCTTTATCCTATCAATACAGACTATGTGTATATTGTAGTCTAAGGCAAGTGTATATTGTAGTCTAAGGCAAGTATGAGAATTGTCCAAAGTATGACAAGCTCTACTTGCCTGGTTTCTGGCCACACACCTGCCTAACAGGTAGCCAGTAGTAGTTTGGAGGGTTGACTCAGCTGCTCTGTGTTTTGGGGCATGTGAAGCTGTTTGTACTCTAAAAAGTAGGCTCTGGCTGTGTTTTCAGGCTTGTCATCTATACAAGTAACATACAATCTTGAAAGCATCCTTAGGATGACTCATTAAGATCCACTGTAAAAATACTCCAGGGTGCTTTCCCATTGCTATTTATGAAAAAGGAGTAAATGAATAATATTCAGAAATGATATTCAGGAAAACCAATGAAGAACCTCCAAGTAGAGACTTGACAGTCCATCACTGCCTATCTATTTTATGTGAGAGAGGGCTGGTCAATGGCTTCCTGTGTGCACGTTTGGGAGTTCTCCTTTTTCTTTAAAATATGTTCTCTACTTCAAATGCTGATGTTCATTTTCGGCATATGGGGACCATTAGCAATATTGAAGCTGGACATAAGGCTTAACGCGTTAAATCACTTTAGAATGTCGCATCTGTTTTTTTACCCTGACGTTAACACCTGGATCAGTTTAGCACTAGCGCAGAAGTTTAGGACATATATAGCTGTTAATTTTAAAAACATCTGGGATTTTTTTGGTGTGTGTATGCATGTATATGTGTGTGTGTGAACTGCTGGATCTCTGGCATTTTTGAGTTTGATGAAAAAAATCTTACTGAATTGCGTTCAAGGTGTGTACCAATCTAGGCAAATAAGCAGTTTATAGGAGGAGGCAGAAGGATTCTTTCGAGTGGATTAGAAATTATGATTTTGCCTTCACAGCTTTTGTCTTTCTTCAGACTTCCATTTTTGAGGAACTGATAGCTGACACTGATTCCTTCCACACACACCACACCCCACCCCGAACCCATCCATTTGTTGTACACTGAATAAGATATCCCACTCTCCCAGGATGCGTGAAATGGGCAGGCATTAAAAATTGAAGAAAGCAAGTTCCCTGACTGAGTCTGCAAACCTTATCTGAGGCTGCTTGAAAGTAAAAATGCCAATTGTGTTGGAGCTTTGAAAAATGACTTTCCCTTGTGACCCGCTGCCTTTTAGCGAGAGCAGAGTTTAGGGCTGTGTTTGAGTGATGAGTGCAGTTGGAGAGTTTCTCTTGTTATGCCCATTAGCAAGACTGGACTAATCTGCGGGACGTAACCTGAAGGTAAACTGTGAGTGAAGGAGAAGACAAGGCTAATAAGGTGTTTTGTAGTTTCCTTTATCCCAGAGTCTTTCCCGGAGCCAGCAATTAATATTATTTTCTATCTGCGGAGAGACCAAGTGGCTGCTAGTGCGGGAGGCTTTACGAAGGACATGTCAGCGCAACCTGCTAGGCCGTGAAGAGGGACTGCTTTCAAATTTGCCATTGAAATTGGCGGCTAAGCATCAATACTGCAGCAGAGTTAACAGCTTGTTAATTTAGTAATTAAAGAAAAACAGGGCCTTGCCCCAGACAGGTGTCGGGCTGCCAGGGGCCAGACACAGCCCTGGGCCTTGGGCACCTCCCTGGGGCTGAGGCCGGGCTGGGACATGGGCCTGCAGGTGGGCCCGGCTTGGCAGGGCCCATGGCTGGGCAGGGCATGGCTGTGGGGAGCTGGAGAGTGGCTCTGGGGCACGGGCTGATGGCCCCAAGGGGCTGACATGGGGTCCTGAGCCAGGCAAAGGGTGGAGGGAGCCCCAGGGGGCTGGTGCGGGGTCCTGGTCTGGGGACAGGGTCGGGGGAGCTGGCGAAGAGGGGTCAGGGCTGTCAAGGCCTATTAGTGCCCTTCAGGGTCCTGAGACGAGCGATTTGGTACTATTTATTTTTATTCTTTTATTTTATTAGATACAAAGCTTGTATTTCTCTCCCCTTCACCGAGGTAAACATTTCATTTCCTTTTTTTTTTTTTTTTTTGCCAATGCTGTCAGACAGCCAGGCTGGGCACAGCCAAAGCTGGTTGTGGGCCCACGGGCTGTTTCTGTCTGACCCACCATAACGTGCCCAGTGTGGTGTTGTCCTTAGTCTTACTGACACCTTATTTGCTTTTGAAGGAAAAATGATGCAGAGTTGCCTGGCTCCAGTATCTCAGGTGCTCGTATTCCTGCGTCTTCCTGCACAGTCAAGTCTAATCTTGGCCAACTGTGTTCTTTAATACATTTTACAATGTGGAACGTGGTAGTTGTTGAACATTAACAAGCAGACTATGTGAAAGTTGCTTTTTTGCTGTAGGACATCTAGTTTCACTCTTGTATTAGACTCTTCTAATATCCCAAAGCATTACACAGACTTTTTTTTAATTCCTTTTACTTTCAAACATTTAGCAAAAAATAACTGTATGGAAAGAACTTTTAACTTTATTTCAAATCTTGACTCATAGAAAATTAAACATTTGGCCTGACTGGACCACTGAGTAAGCTGGAACTGGCAGCTTCTGTATTTTTCGTGCTGACTGACAGGTATTAGTAAGGGCTTAGAATCTGTTACCTTTATGTGCAGGAGAAACTAGGAGCACTTCACAATTTTTTGCTGAAATCAGTACCCAAATGTGGAGTGATCAATACTGTATCGTTCAAGGCTTCTTGTTGTAGGGTGGGATGGGTTTTTTGTTTTTTCCTTTTTTTTTTTTTTTAATTTTTAATATGAACAGGTCTGAACAGGAAGGGATCAGGGTTGCATCAAGTTTGTTAATAGGCTGTAAATAAAATTTGGCTGAATTAATGCCTTCAGAATGTACAATAAGTTTCTTTATGATTTGGAGAAAAACAGTTTACTTTTGGTGGGAAGCAGTCCAATATGAGTATGTGCTGCATGAAAATGCTCAGCTTAGAGGGAGAGGGCTGGTCTCTTCTTAAGAAGTGTAGCAGCTAGCGTGGAGCTTTTTGTACATGTCTATTGATAGCTGCAGTTCCGTTTTTGTTTTGTTTTGTTTTTTAAAGTGGTTGCATGCTTCAAGTATTGGAAATGGCCACATTTGCAAACAATATAATAAAATCTACCATTTCGTGGCAACGACCTGTGCACCATCTAGGCTCTTTGTAGCAGAATGCTCTGCCTCAGGGGAGGGCAGTTGTGCTGACATATTAGTGCCACTTATTTTCTTAGTATTTCCCCAAGAAAAAACACTTTTGCAGTTCAAGGTTTCAACTTTAAATCCTGACATCTGATAGCCATTCTTAGCATTTGGGAGTCTGTAGTCTAACATATTATGTTTTTCTCAGAGGAAGGACTCTTTCTAGCCTAACACCTGCTTTATTCTTGCTGAATTCCCAGTTTTCTGATAGTGGTTCTGAGAGTGATACTACAAACTGAAATCACAAACAGAGGAATTGGATTTCAGGAAAGGACTACACCAAAGGACAAGATAAATAATGTGAAAACAAAGATCTTGTTTTCTTCCAGTGTTCTTTTGTGACTGGACTAAAATGAGAAAAATGGGGGGAGGGGGGGGTTGTGAAAACAAATACAAGCAACCCGATCCGCTGCATAAGTAGAAGTCAAAATGAAAATTTTCAAGTATTCTAGAAAGCATCATCAGATCTTTAAAGGATTTAAGCTGACCTCTCTGTAACCTCCATATGCTCGCAGACAAAAGGACATGCGGAGAGGAAGCATGTCTGAAAGCATTACAGCAATGTGCTCCGCACAATGGAAATGCTGAGCTGCGTGGTATTTAGAGTATTTGCATGGAGATTCTGTGGCATAGTATATCAGTGTTTGAGCATTTTTCTTTACAGAACAAGACAACATTCCTGAAACTAATACCATAAAAAAATGGGATTTGGATACAGGTTCCAAGGGACTTGTTTTATTGGGGGTGAGAATGTGAGGGGAGTCTTGGAGTATGAATTAGACTAGGGCATTTCAAACACAGGTCTGAGTTTCACACCAATTTTCTTTCTTCTTCATCTGAATTGAAAAATTGTTAATTACGGGAATATATTTATTGGAAAAGCAGAAAGAGAGAATGAATAAAGAATTAGATATAAAACATCTCTCTTGTTTAATATTTTTAATAGAAGAATCTTGAGCTGGCTGGATTCTTACTTACCCTGGTAAAATAAATGCTAAATGAGTTAAGCTCAGTAGTAACAACAATGCATCTTTAAATAATTGCTTCAATACAACTTTGGTTATGAAGGCAAGTAACTAATTAAATTCTAGTCATCTCTTTGCGCTAAGCAGGTCTCACACCTTCTCCCACAGCATAAATTTTAAATGCAAATGATTTGATTTGGACTAACATTATAGGGGACAGATTTTTACAATGCTGAATTAGACATGGAGACTGCTAATGGCTGGCACCAGTCCTTGCCAGGATGGTTGGGAACATAAATGCTGAAAGCCGCAACATTTTTTTTTTTCTTTCCAATCAAGCTGACACAGACTTGAATTCATAAGCTTATACAACCTAAAAATGTTTTTTTTTCCTCACTTGTAAATATCAGAAATTTGAAGAGAAGGTGTATTTTCTTCTGTAAAATATTCTGCTGTCTGCCCCCAGCAAGGTGTTAGCAGAAAAAGTTGTCAGTCAAAATATGTATGAGACAGTTGTGGGAGTGCCCTGTACAGCACCAGCGATTTGCGTGCTCCTACCAACTTCTGTATTTATTGTTCGTCCATGTCAGTGAGATTCATTCCAACATCTAAATTAAAATTTCAATATAAAAGGCCAGTTGGGGTTTTAGTTCTGAATTACTGGAGGATCCGTTCTTTCAACCATAATGTTTGTCAGTTTTTCATATTTCTTTTACATTTTAATTATAACTCATCAAATCTTAACTGATTACTCCTGGGTTAGACTCAGAAGAATGTCACTGAAGGGTGTTTTAATTTAATGGAAGCAGCGTAACATCTGTTTCTAATGTTTTAAAAGCCAATTTATATGGAAATTTTGCTTTATTGAGAAGTCAATAGATATGTAGCTTTCTAGCACCTCCTGTAAAAATTCAAAACTTGAATTAAAGCAGCACCAAAGCGATGCCATTCTTTCTCATGGCAGCAGTGTGATTGCATTTTCACAGCCTTTCATTTGTACCCTTTTCTTTCTGCTGAAATTAAGTTTTCATTTGTCTTTTGTAGTCGAGCTATCAAGACAAACCAGGACCTTCTGCCTGAGACGCCGTGGACCCATATCTTCTACAATGACTTTTGGGGGACACTGCTCACTCACAGTGGGAGCCACAAGTCATACAGACCGCTCTGCACGCTTTCCTTCCGCATTAACCATGCCGTCGGAGGGATGGACCCGTGGGGCTACCACCTTGTAAACGTCCTGTTACATGCTGCAGTCACAGGCCTTTTCACAAACTTCTCCAGGATCCTGTTTGGGGATGGGTACTGGACCTTGATAGCAGGCCTGCTGTTTGCATCTCATCCGATCCACACGGAAGCCGTAGCAGGGATCGTAGGGAGGGCAGACATTGGAGCCTGCCTCTTCTTTCTGCTTTCCCTGATGTGTTACGTGAAGCACTGCTCTACCAGAGGTTCCTCACTGAGTACTTGGGGCTGGATCTTGGGAGCAGGGCTGTGTGCAGGATGCAGCATGCTGTGGAAGGAGCAAGGAGTGACTGTTCTGGCCATTTCAGCAGTGTACGATATCTTTGTATTTCATCGGCTGAAAATGCGTCAGATCGTTCCTGCTTTATACAAGGTGAGTCTCCTTTTCTTTCCCATAACTGATCAGTTAAACAGGTGCTAAATGAGTTTTCAAGTACACAATAATTCTTAGTAGTTTAGTCAACTCCCAAAAATAAGCACAGATGTCTAATGCTGAAATAACATTCAAAGCAGTTTAGTATGGGGTTTTTACATTGTGTTTAAACAATGTGTTATTATCCATCTCTATTACTTGGCGCTGGGGATGTATTTTTTTCAATTACTTTCCCTACTTCCAGGAGCTCCCTCCTCATTCTGTTTACCGTTGAGCTCTGGATATCTGGCTGCCTTTTGCAAAGAATTCATTCATGCTTTTATCCTCTTGTATCTTGCAAACTCAGCTTAGTATGGTCGGGTGCAAGTTCGACAGCTGATATCATCCTCAGGCTCCCTGAGGCAAAGGTAGAGCTCTTATTGTTCTAGTTTAACACACATGCATAGGACCTGGGTGCATGCCTTTGGCATGTATTTTTTCTCCCATTAGTAGGAGCTGTGACTCAAATGTATTATTGCCTTAACAAAATATCTATTTATCATTTTTTAACTTCTCGCCCAAGAAAACATAGGATAGGCAAACAAACAAGCCCACCCAAACCCCTTCACTTCCCCCGCCCAAAACCACATGTATTTTAGTGGGACCCAGAAACCCCAGCTGAAATCAAAACTCATTTACATCAGTTGCTGTACAAATGAGTAAGTTGAGTATATGTAATTTTATTTTCAGTGAAATGGCTTTCTTTCAGAAAAATACTAACTTAAAAGGAAAATGTTTCACAGGGACATGTGTTGTTACATTTTTCAGTGAGACATAAGAAAAGCAATAAAACAAAATAAGGCTTTGTGATTTATCTCAAATACTGTGATTTTAAAATTTTGATTTCTCACTCAAATGAATTCAAAAGAAATTGTAGATTTTGATAAAGAAGTGATGGCTTCTGCTTGTATAGAATATGTATCTGTAGTATACAAGGAAAATAGCAGTCAAAAAAACAAGTAGTATCTGATGGTTCCCTCTTAAACTGCTGTGACATGTTGACTGGGTTATCATGCTCTCTTTTCTGACAAAACCAAAAAGGAAAGAATAATTTCTTCTTGGTGTTTGTTTTGTTTTACTCATATCTATTGAAGTGTGTAAGACTGTTGAATATTAGTAGCCAAATACTGTATGCTACATTGTTTACCTAATGCTGAGCAAAACCAAGCAGTAAAGCAATTAAGTTTTTTTTAAATAGTGCATCTGTAACAGCAAGCTTTAAAAAAAAATCTCATCCTGTATCTTTCAGAATAAAGTGGTTTGAGGAGTTTGGTTCATAACTCAAGTGTTCACTTATCGTATAGAATTAAACAGTGGTAAAAACATATAGAAAATTCTGAATGCCTTGTGCATGACTTCACACCAAATCTAAACTGGTGTTCCTATGATTCTATGATTCCTCACAGCCTCTCCTCATTGCAGCCTGCAATGACTAAGAGACAGTCATGGAGCTGGGAAGTTTTTTATTACGGAGTACTCATTGCTCAAAACCAAAACCTTTGCAGACATTTCTGATGAACTTTTCATGGGGAAAAGCTTTTTTTTCCCCCCCCTTTTCTGCTTCAGGGACAGGGTAAAATTGGTCCAGTAAAAACCTAAGTGACACAGGTGAAATCCAAGCTTCTACATCCTAACTCTTTGAACACAAGGCCTCATTTCCCATGTGTAGAGATTTACATTTGGACACCTGGCTTGTGTGGTGTTGTTTTGTTTTTTTTTGCCTCGCATCAGACTTGTCTTGGAAAGCAAACTTGTGTCAATGCCTCAATGTTTTTCCATCTGTAACGATAGAAATAATAATTATGTGCTTTGTAGATTGCAAACCTTTATGGAGATTGGATTGTAGCTGGAGGGAATTTTATGGGGAGGATCCACAGTGAACAAAAATATGAATGTTTTTCTTAATTTGCCAGAAATGCATTTCCTAAGTCACTAAATTACTAGGCTACATTTTCCTTGTACATCTGTTCAGGCTGAGTGCTGCTGACCAAGTTTTACCTCAATTCGAGGGGAGCTTCTGTTCAGTCATTTTCAGTGATGAGGAGCTCAGCTGGGTGCTTCAGTTATAAAATATCTTCAGTAATATCTTTTTTACTTAAATTTTACAAAAATCATTGACAAATTATGTAGGTTTTTCGAAGAACACATGGTCCTGCAGGGCTTGGGATGCCAGGAATATCTTAATTGACCTAGCCTGCTATGAGAAGTCTTTCTTTTTGAGTACTTGTCCGTATACTCTTGTACTCCAGCTTTGCATGGCCTCTACCTTTAACATCTCAGTTTCCTGTTCCCAAGCACTCCATGGGAAGTAAAGGAGTGAAATACAAGCCTTCTGTAAGGATAATCACTGTAAATTCAAAATAAATAAATAAAGACAGGTGTCTCAAAGAGGAACAAAGGTAGCACCTTAAAAGCAAATTAAAGCAAATGCTTCAGTCTTCTGGAGAACTCTACACTCTATGATAAAAACATTTTAGGGCAATAAAAACATTAGAATTGACCTAAAAACGAAACTGAAAATAATTATTCTAGTGGGTTGCCTTCTTTTCAGTCAGTATTTTCTGAAACACTTTCTCACTGTGTTTATATTTTCTTTGGTCTTTGAGTTTTGCCCTTTCACATAAAATACTGTTTAGAGAATGTTCGGGTGAGTGAGACCTGACCTGCTCCATCCGAAGACTGGAAATTGTTTTTGGAGGATGCTATTTAGTTGATATTGATGCTTCATTTGAAAATGGCCAATGCACTTGTAGTTGAGAAATTGATTGTAGCATGTCTGACCAATGTTTGACAACTCCTGACCACGAAGGCAAGTTAGATGCTCACCTGTTGATTTGAAGTTACTTTTTAGATTTATTTTCAAGTAATTCCAAGATGATTTCACTGTAAGATTGCCATTTTAAAGTGATAACATGGCTCTTCTGAAACCACTAGTAAGAACAGAGCTAAGTTTTCTTACTGAAAGCTTTGGTTTTAGTTTGATTCTGTGTGTTTATGCATGCAATGATGAAGACAAGTGGAGTTTTTTTTCTTTGTTTTTTTTTTTTTTTAAGTTTTGTATTTAAAATAATCAAAATAAGTGGCCAAGACATTAATTTTTGCCAACAGATTAATTTTTGCATTATGCAGATTTAAAGCACAGATTCAAACAAAAATGAAGAAAGCTTTCAGCTCTGCATCTGTTTGGGATCATTTGGGTGTTGCCTTTTTCTTGCTGCTGCTTTGGCCTTAAATAAAATGTATCTCTAGTAAGAACTGACAAATTCTTCCTTGAACAAACTGTAAAATCTCCTTAAGCAAACAAAATCAACTTTTGGATTAAGGGTTTTATTTATTTTTTCCATGTTGGTGCCTACACTTTTTCGTGCTTGAAAAGACATTCCTGCATTGCAAATTGCATGAGGCCAAAGTAGCCATCTACAGATGAGTCATCCTGTGGTGTTCAACTGGCTTGAGCATATGAAAAACTGGACGGTTTAAGCTGAAAGAAAAAAAATCTCCCACCAAACAAAACCCCATCTCATCAGAGAACTCTTTATTAGAATGTCTGGGCAATTAGGAAGAATTGCGTCCATTTACCTGTTCTGAAATTTTTTTTTACTGTGTTTTCCCAGTAGGGAACTGGGGGAGGGCAACTGGGAGGAGGAAGGTGCAGGGGGAACCATCAAAAAGGGCAGTCCAGGAAAAAATTATGGTCTTTTGTAGTTCATTGGAGGGAAGAAGTGTAGAATGGAATCAAGGAAGAAATGAAAATAATTTTAAGAGCTGGTTAGCTTAAATCTGAACTAAATAAGTAAGCAGTAACAATATTAAACTGAATGCAGAATAAACAGCATGCCACTCCAGCTTTGTAAGAGAATGGTGAAAAGGAGCTACCCCTTTCAATCCACCTAACCTTAAGCTAAACCCGGTCCAGCTGAGCTGACACAACTGTTTCCTAGGCTGTGCTGCAAACTGGAGCTGAGAGGAAATGCAGGTAAAAAATAACCCTTAAAAAAATCCCCCCAGATATCCCAGGTATATCTCTAGGAGTTATTTTAAAACTCAATCAATTCAGTTATATGGAGTCCTCATCATTGCCCTACAGACAGCTATACTGGCAAATATTGAGAGGAAAGCTGAGGTGCGGTGGCAGAAGCAAGGAGCGGAGAGTGAGGGATTTGGGGGAGTGGGTTAAAAGACCTGGGTTGCCTTGCTGCCAGCCTGTGGCTTTCAGCTTCTATAAGCCATTTCAGAGTATATCAGGGCAAACTGAAACACAGTTAATTATGTTTAAAGAATAATAAAACCACTGGCCTTCTTCAGGATGGTCAGTGAAGGATGAGCTGGAAAAAGCTGCTTTAAAAACACTCCAGCAGATGGTAGGAGATGGCATTGGGGTGACAAGCCATTTTTTTTCCATTTTGTTCTTATCTTTGGGTCGAGCATCCAATGAATATGAAATGGTGGCTACTACACAATACCAGTAGCTGTTTACTGGGCTCACACCTATTATCATGTGAGTCCTGATTTGTCACATCAAGTACATGACAGCATCCAAGTGCGATTTGAATAGACTGGCAAAGCTTCTGAACAAGGCAGCTGCAGAGCAGGACCACCAGCAGAGCAGATGAATATTACCCCTTATTTAGAAGCTATTCTTAATGCACTTTAAAAATGTATATCGTAGCTACTTATTAAACTATGCAGCTCTTTCCCCTGTCATCTGCGTATTGGTTGTTCGGTAGAACTTGGCTGCTGATTTTTTTCCTTTTGCCAAGTCTTGTATTCCCGTCTGTCTGTGATGTTCTCACTCTGGCTGGCAAAGTTGTCAGTCTGGACCCCGTTTCATTTGGTTAGCTCTATTTTATTCCGTCTGCCTGGCTTTCGAAGCACACGCTGACAAGAATGTATTCTCTGTCTTTAAGGCAGCAGATTTTGATGGAGGTGTGTTTATTGTGGTCATAAATGAGTTGTCTGAAATAAGAACAGTTAAAAAAAAAAAAAAAAGTGGTGCTCTACTGGAGCCAAGCATTTGTTACGGAAGAAAGTTAGGCTTTTGTTTGATTTTTCAGCATTTTAGACCTTGAGTCATTTCCAGTGTAGGTTGCATAGCAGGTACGCAGATTGATTGAGTTGTCGTGTATCACATGTATCAGATGATGGTACCTGTCAGCAGCTAGGCTTGCACATGTTAAACCACCAAAAGTGTAGGAGGAGGAGAGGGGAACCTGACTACTGGAGAGAGCTGTGATCAATTTTGTAATTATAGAAAATATGCAAATTCAGAGGCCTAATTCTTTTGTACTTGCAATCTCCAGCTTGAGAGCAAACCCATTAATCAACATTGCAGTACACAGTCTTCTGTCCAATTAGTAGTACAAAGCTAATATAAACCCTACTGTGCTGCCCTTTTTTCCTTTTTCTCTTTTTTTTTTTTTCTTTTTTTAAGTGGGAA
Source organism: Chroicocephalus ridibundus (assembly GCF_963924245.1). NCBI lineage: Eukaryota > Metazoa > Chordata > Aves > Charadriiformes > Laridae > Chroicocephalus > Chroicocephalus ridibundus. The sequence continues at coordinate 175,607,491 of NC_086284.1, read as the reverse complement.
TGGAGCTGGACAACATTAGCAGTTAAAAAGATGGGGCAAATGCATTTAAAGCTCATTTTTAATATAATGGTTATGATAAAGTATTTATTGCTGTGTGGTTTATGTGTACAAACTGCCTTACAGAAATAACTAAACCAGATGCATGTTCCACTAATGTTTCACTGCTACAGCATGGTAACATTTTACCAGATCAACATATTGTTGGTACAGAGGGTTTGCTACACTAAAATGAGGAAAACTCTCTTTTCCCATCACTTATTTGATTAAAATCCCACCCCCGCCCCGGGAGCCCTGTCTCACATGTGGAATTAGTTATTGGTATCTATAACTTAACGTGAACCACAAATTGGATTGCAGAATGCATCATCTAACCTTCTGTGCTATTATAACAGTATTGGTTTTGTAAAAAGCAATTTTCTTGGAGGCCCATATTTTATTTAAGGTAATGATGTAAACCTGGGGTCTCCGTGGATGACATGGTCAACCACCAAACCAAGTTTTATAAAACACTACTTTCTTTTATGGTCCTGGAACAGCCTTAGTTGTGGGTGATGTGTATGATTCCTGCTCAAAGTAGAACTTGCTGGGTATTAGATGAAGCTACTGATTTTTGAGAACAGTCTAACCTTGAAATAAGCCACTTTATGCATTCTTTACTCCTTGAAGTCGCTACTTTTAGAATTTATCATGCTTTGGAAAGCAATTTCAAAGTAAAATGCTGTTCTTGATTTAAATTTGCAGTTTTGTCATTCTCTTCCGAGGAACTCCAAAGCATTAGCAGTGTGGTTGTCGGTCTTGCTGGTTTTTCACCTCTTCTCCATCTACAAGTTATGCCATTCTGCAGCAGTGTTTTATCACTGTTTAAAATATAGCTTGATGGTTTATTTTCTGCTTGTTTTCTACAATCTAAGGAATTTTATTATGCTTGAACTTACCCACAGGCCTGGATATTTTGGCAGATCTGATTGGTAAGCTATTATTTTGTAAGTTATTTCTCTCAAACACTTGTGTGGGTATGGTCCAGCCTTAGTCCTGTGGCTTTGAAATGCAGTGTTAGGGCAGCAGCCACTCCCTTGAAGGACAGACCTCGTCCTTGGAGTCACATGTTTAGTAAATGTATTTTTCCTTGAGACTGCTTTTGTCTCACTTAAAAATAATAAATAACTTACAGCTTCAAAACATGACCTGACCTCTCGCAGGTTCATTTTCTCTAACGAGAGCTGCATATTCAAGTGCACTAAGCTGTTAAATGTTGCATTTGTGCACTGTAACCTTTTGTATTTGAAGAGCTGAGGAAAAGATTGGGAGCTCCACTGCCAGCTGGGGCCCCATTTGTTCCCTAGCTGTGATCTCTCATTCTGTGGTGGTCAGCTGGGGGTTAATTCTTCTGGCAGCTTTAAATCTGTACAAAATCGTGGAAATGCTGAGACGAATGTGCCTGCACATACATTGCTCATATTTGCGGATGAGCCAGCCTGGTGCTTTTCTCTTCACTCTGCTGGATGGCAGCAGCATGAGGCCTGTATGGTCTTGACCATCGCTCCCCCTCCCCCTAGCAGATATTTCCTAGACAAAAGAAGCTTTTTGCAATTTACTTCTTTCTTGACAATTTCAAGTAGCTAATACTGTTGTTTCCTGTAGTTCCCACAGCTCCTTGCTGCTTTTCCTTTTGATCCTGAAATAAGAAAAGCAAGATTGGCCTCCACTATCTCTCTTCTCAGAGATATTGATCTCCTGCAGGTCCCTGTGATGTCAGTGGAGTGGTACTGAATTGGACATCAATATGTATAAATAGCTGTTGTTTCCTGAAAATATTTTAACGGGGTGTTTTAAACCACTGAAACAGATCACATATGACAGAAATACAGCGTCCTAAGGCAAATTTAGCAAATGTTGTGTTTTGTGGTTTTTTGCCTTTTTTCTTTTTTATTGTCTTTTTGTTTGGTTTTGGTTTTGTTTTGTTTTTAAATGAGGAAACATAAGATATCTTGCTGAAGTCACTGGCTTAAAACGGATTATATTTTAATATTAAATCTGTAATGTCTGTCGTAGAATTGCTACTAAAATCTGCTTTACTTTTGTCTACCTGCTTGAAGTCTACAATAATATTTTGGAGACTGTATTTGAGAATTCCTCTCTGGAAAGGTGGAAAAGACAAAGGCTTCTTTAATAAACGAGTAAGTAAATGGAAAAAAGAGAAGCCTTTTTCATATTCACAGGGAGTGTGAAGACATGAAGAACCTTCAGTTTAACAGAGAGGTTAGTTTGCAAGATAAAGGTTGTCACTGTCTTCAGTCTTGCCTAAGATTTATACCGCATGGTAGCATGCAAAGTATGCTGTGTGTTCTTCCATTCTTCCCTCTGGTTTAAAAGGGATCTCTTCAGGCGCAGGGTGAAAAAGCTTCCAGGGGATTGCACAGTTGGTGTTAGCACTTATTTTTCATTCTGAGGTTACATGCTAATTACTAATATCAAGAACGGCGTGACTTTTTCATGGTGCTGTTTAATTACAGGTTATTGGTGGGCTTGCCACTTTGCAGTTTACAAAACTTGTGCAAATAGTATCGATCTGGCAATGTTGCTCTCCTAGCTTTTAATGTTTTCAAAATATTTAATGAATCAAGTTCAAACTTACCACAGTGTGTAACAACTGTGTTTCAGAACATTAGGAATATTTGCAGGTGTTGGATTTTCTTCATCTTAGTGACTACTTTAGCTACCTAATTGAAGAAACTTTGTAAAACTGTGTTTTTCTGACAGCTGGCAATTTTCCTGTTTAAAATATCAGTATTAAAGAACAGTTATATTTCATGCTTTTTGGTAGGGATGGTCAATGTATTAAGTATTTTACGCTAGAGATAAGGGGACTGTGAACTTTGAGGTGTAGGAAATACATGCAGCTTTGGCCCATCTTCAGTTTTCCGTTTGTTCACGAGCTGGAAAGCTGTGTCCTGTTTCCCTCTAGCTCTGCTTCTCCCATGTGTCGGTTGTCTGGGTGCTGGCCACAAAATGGGAAAAACAACATACAGTGCTAAAGCTAAGTGGTGTCTCAGTGAGTGAAATGTCTCCTGGTGTAATTCCTTTCATGTAGATTTGCTGCAGGAGTTACACCTTTCTGCTTAAACCTGTTTTGGTGCCTTGGTTAAAATGCATGCATTCATGATCATATTCGTCAAGTATGTATCCCTTGTGTTTGTTAAATGCCAGAAATTTTATACCTGCACCTTGCATACAAATGATCAGTCGTGAGTACTTTACATTAGCCTCCTAATGTCATGTTTAGGCACTTAAATGTCCTGATTTGATGAAGTGCTGCGTGCTTGTAGTTCCTGGTGAGCTTTACTGAATGAACCCATGGCACTTGGTTGATCACAGCTAAATAGCAAGTTAGACTGTCTGCTCCCAGCAGTCAGGGCACGACTGAGTAGTGTCAGAAGAGAAAAATCTGTATGTCCCCAGTCAGAATCAAACAGATTAGGGAGCAGGTGCAGCTTCTGGATGCTCTCAGTTCTGACTCCCAGCAGTGCGTCACAGCACCTTTGGGAAAGATAACAGAGCTGAGAGTATGTGAAGATCAGGCTTCTGATTTTTTGAGCATCTTAACTGCAGTCACCTAAGTTTCAGAACTGTAGTGCTCGGAAAGCATTGCCCGCGTCTATTCGATAGAACTGGATTCTCAAAGACACTTGTCTTCCTGGAGTCCTACCCAAGACTACTCATGTACTCCTGGTACCTGAGCATGATCTCTGATTCCAGACCTGTGAGAACATGCTTTGAAGGAGCAGGAACAGATGGAAACCCCGAGCCACGAGGGAGACTTTTCTCTTGGTATTAGGTTTAATTTTGAATTTCCTGGCTTATGCTCATTTTTGCTTAAGTCGTAATGATTTAATGATTATGTGCACGCTTTTTCCAAGGTGAGTGATTCTAAACATTAACCTATGTAGACAGTTACAATATTAAAAAGAGGGAAAATATAAGTATATGAGATTTACTGTGGAAACAGCCAGTTGTGATAGAATGCAGCAAACACTTTCTGGCATATTTACTGGAGGAACTGAATGATATTTTGTACGTATGCCTGTATTTCTTTTTCCAGCTGCAATGTAGATTAGGTATGGGGAGAGAAGGAACACAGGCTTGCAGTCCTGTAGCTGACTTTATGGGTCAGTTGTTTGGAGGTAAATTTCTAGCCTCAGTAACCTTGAATGTCTCTTAGAAAAGAGAAGAATCCCTCGATGCTGTGGATAGTCCACATTGGGCAAAGGGAGGAAACAAAATATTTTTTGTTCCGAAGTTTCTAGGAAACTAATTGAAAATGCACATGAGGAAATTATGTTAAAATTATCCAGAAGCTTTTGGGGGAAGGGAGGGAGAATTTGCGTACTTTGTGCTCTTAAATGCCAGGTAGAACATGTGTACCTTTTTATGATCAGAATGGTAAGACTTTCAGACACATACACTTCTAAGGCTGTAGATTTGATTGGGTTGTGCAAAAGTCAGAGCTTCTGTGACATTTAATCACCAAAATCTTGTTTTTCTCCTTGACAATAAAATATAGAAATAAATTCCCATAGCAACGAAGTCTTTAAAGTGAGTGCAGGGGCATATTGAGTTAATAAAGGCAATGAGGGAGCAGAGGAAAAGAGAGGGTAGAATTGTATTGAGTCTCTGTAAATTCTTTCTCTCCCAGAAAACAGGACTTCGGGGGTTATGGATAAATTTTTTGCATGTTTTAGTCTGCATGTTTTAAAAGTATCTTGGGCAGCTTGTACTGCTGTAGAGCACAATGAAGCTTGCATCAACAGCAGTGTTTATTTAGTAGGAATTCTGAGATTATAGTTTATTTTTAAAATATACATTTATTGTAGTTCCATCTCTTATTTGGAGACTTTTATCCTTAAAAGACATTATTAGAAGTGGCAAAACACCGCAACAAAATAGCTCTCAAGAGTTTTAAAATAGAAGCAATGCCAATTTTTTTAACTTTATTTCTTGTTTCTTTGGACTACTTTATATATAGTATTTTTGGCTTCTTGTAATTTGAAATCTGTGGAAAGTAAGCATTAGCAATTTTGTAGAGTGATTTTTGTTGTTATTGTTGGTTTTGTTTTTTGTTTAAACCATTATGTATTTTTACCTCTTCTGACCCGAGCTTTTAACCAAGAACTTGACTTTTTGTCAGTAATTCTGGTTGAGAATATGGATTAAAAAATACCTGGTTCCATGGTTTTGCAATCCTGTTTATTTACAAAGAAAATCCCAAGTATAATTTCTCCTAGAACAAAAAGTATCAAATTCTGTATTTTTATCCCAGTTCTAAATCCCTTTCACCTAGCATTGCAGAGCTCCCTCTTGTATCTTACTCAGGAGGAAGTTACCTGCATAATGTATATTTTTATCTTGCTTTCTTTGCACCTTATGTGATCTCTTACTGATGCACATGTATACATATCTCTCATGTAAAAAAAAAAAAAACAAACAAAAAAACCCCCAAAACCCCTAAAAGTCCCACAAACAAGCTAAATAAAACCACTCACTCCAACGCAAACAAAAAACCCAAACAAAAAAGAAGTCCAAACAAAAGCAAAACCAAAAAAACACCCTCAAAAACAAAATAAAACCCACCCTACCTTCTGTGCATGCATCTTTTTTCTGGTAGTGACATCTTTCCTTGGAAGAAGAAATCAACTGATTATTTCAATCAACTTCTGTAAAAGATATTAATGGTAAGAAACTCTTATCTTAATGGTAAAACGTAGAAGCATCCAAGCTAGCTAACTCAAGGAACCTTGGTACAGACTGCAAAAACAGGTCTAAAGGCAAGGTAAGTAGATGGGTTCCTTGGCTGGCTGATACTAGATTGGTGTTAGTGCACAAAATTTGAAGCTGGCCAGGCAGATACATATACATTGGTCGTGATTTGACCTGAGTATTCATGAGCCCTCTTTTTATCAAGATGCACTGCAGTCAAAATAACTTAGCACTGTCATTGTCTCCGGCCCTCTAAAATCAGAAGAAAGTGTTAAGAATCGAGAGGTAAATGTTAACTTTGGAAAGTTTTCAGTTGCTTTCTGTTTTGCAAATCTATAGAGTAAATCTTTTCAGGATAATCCTGAAGTTTGAAAAGGGGGAAGAAAATTCCTTGCAGGATGAAAATTGTGCTGCTTACTTGCTTTTAGGGTACAGTAAAACGAAACTGTGAGCTGGCTGCAGTTGTGGCAGATTACTTCATCTCTAAACAGCACCACTTTTTACCTGCAGTTACACTTTAGGTGTTGTATGTAAGCCAAATTTAAAAAAAAAAAAAAAAAAAAAAAAGAACAAGCTGCTATGTTCGTATTCTAATTATTGTTTTGGTAGCTCTGTGATGATGTATTTTGAAGATGTGTAGTTTCTAAATTGAAATTTAAAAAACCATGTCTCTCTTAAATCCATCAATTTTTACTCTATAAAATTGTTTTTGCTCCATCATAGACCATGATATATATGGTACTGTATTAGCTCTAGACCCTTTCAAATAACTGTATGTACCTTGGCACTGCCGTGCTCGTGATATGGTGTGTTGTGAGCAATCTGTGCATAGTAACAAAAAGGTTGATGTGTCCTTGTGCTCTCAGGTTGGTCTCCAAGGCTCTGCAGTACCCAGATGGCTCCTCTGTGCTCTGATAATTTGATAATAACCCTTGCCATCATCATGTGAAATAATGAAGATATGAGTGTCTGTGTAGCTTCTTCACTAATACCTGCCTTGTTCATATTTATGACTGAAATCTCCATCCAGTAAGGAAGTGATGTATTTGTTAATAGCTACATGGAATAGATCTCTCGTTCAGTGGTAGCCTGGTTTCCTACTAGAAATAAATTCAATCTGAAATGATAGCCTTATTCTGAAACAGCAGTGATTTGGTAGGTTTATTAATGAAAATAATGCTCCTTGACATAGTCCTTAATGCTCAATGTTTTTAGCTTCAGGTCTAAACCAATCCTAATTAAAGCTTCTTTCCCCGCCCCCCCCCCCAGCCTCTGTATTCAGAGGAAAGAGTTTCTGTGCCTGCTTAAGTCCAGCTCTTTGGTCTAGCTGCCTAAAGTGTAAGGAAGAAAGGGACAAATGAGTAATGAAGGGTTGATTAAAAAGCTGGGTGTACAACATGGAAGCAAAAATTTGCGAATCTATACAGGCTAACCATTCCTATATTAATCAGCAGAGATGTTCTTATAAGCCAGAAGATGTAGCACCTCTCCTCTGCCCTTATTATAGGCAGTGTTTGTAGGTTTGCTTATGAGTTTTGGCAGACTAGTGAAAAGTGAAATTTTATAAAATTTTATTTGATATGTGACCTTGCGTTCTGTGGCACTTGGTGGTTAGCAACCAACATATTGCCTTGCTGGTGTAATAAATTCGTGTTTTAATACAGTTGTTTTACTTGTAGTGTAGCAGACAGCTTCAGACCCTCAGGGGGAGCTTTTTAAGTCTGTCTGTCTGTCTCTTAGATGGTCTGCTTTGCTATTTCATCCTCTTGGCTTGGTTACAGTATTTTGATTAAATGTTACATTAGTATCATAGACAAACCCTTTGAAATATTCAGATTCGTTTTTAAAAAAGGTATTTAAAAAAAACCCAACAACCCACAAAGCAACATAAATGTCCAAAACCTCATTGTAGACTTAACCTTTTTGAGTGTCCCAAAGCTTTGCTGCTTGGCATCAACAGGCTTTTTGTGAGCTCGTTAACGTGAAGAGTTGCAGCAAAACAGCTCAGAAATTTTCTCACTAAAAGTTCTAGAAATGCTTTTTAAAATAATATGCATTTGCATCTTGTATCTTGTTGAATCCTTCCAGGAAACTCAATTTTCTATGCATTAAAGCAAATAAGTAAATTGTTTTCCATTATTTTTTTTTCCTGTTGGTAATGTTGGTGGCTGTGGAAATTCAAGTACATTGTTTTCTCTATACATAGTTTTTTGGTAATCTGATATATTCTGCCATTAACACTCTGCTACAGCTAATTGTGAATTACATAGGCTGCTTGCAGACGTATAGACTCCTTGTGGAAGTTTGTTTAAATGTAAATGTCCAGTTAACATTATCCCAACTTCAGCAGTTCCGCACTTGAATATATATGTGTGTATATATATATAGTATCTCTCTCTATATATATATATAGAATATATATACATATATTCTATGTGCTGTCCTAAGAGTGAAGCCCACATGGTTTTAAAATGGGACTGTAGTATTTTTCTGTGTGATGTTCTGTGAATATCCTACTGAACCCAGAAGGAGGGCTTCATGCTCAAAAGTTGTTCTTTTTTTTTTTTTATTTTCTAACGGTATTTAATGATCTAATAGAAGCTGTCCTTATGATATGCTTAAGCCATCATAGGTGCAACTCTACTTGTGTGTAGGGAACAGTGATATTCTTCCTGGCTGTGAAAATGATTTGAAAAGTAGTTCTTCTGTCACTAATGCTAAACTTTTTTTTTGAATGAACAAACATGTTTGCAAGATCCTGAAAGTTCTTAGTCAAGATTTGCTTCTCAAATTTTGCTTTGGTTGCTGTATTTTCTTGGTGTGTAGGCCATGAATGACTGGGCCTGAAGACAGAGTATCTAGAGATACACCCCTCAAAATGGGAGGCAGTTTAAACAAGATCTAAACTGTCAAAGGATTGGCAAAAAGGCTTTTAGACTTATGACAAGTTAATGTGTGGTTTTCAAAGTCCTTCTGCAACAAGTTTCTCTTGATATCTTTCAAGTTACGGGAGAAATAGCAGAATAGGGAAAGATGACTGTGTTTTGGGTAGCTTTTCCCTAATGTGCAGAGAGAAAATCTTTCATTTGTTGGAAACTACTGTGTCCTTTGGATGGTAAAAAATTTAGGCGGTGGGTAATACAGGTAAATAAATCCTAAATGTTTACCCACAGCTACTTCAGATAGGAAATGTCAATGCAGCCTGGCTGCCACTCAAGTCTGGTTAATCAATTTCCACATTAAGCATACCATTTGGACCCCACTGGACACTAAGGACTTTCCATCTAAACTTAACAGCAGCAATGGACTTTAAAGGATTATGGTTCTACTAGAAGATTTCTCTGATATTGAAGTATGGGATTATTGTATGTATGCCTTAATTTGGGAGTTTAGATTTTTTTTGTAAGGTTTGTCGCCATCTCTAAAAAACTGTGATGTTTTTCAAAGACTGCTCAAAAAATTATGTGGATGAAGATCACATTGAAATGCTTGATGCAAAGTCAAAATTCCTATTGCATAATCACAGTTAATCTGCTTTAGCCTGTTTGAACTGCCTGTCAGGGACATCCAGATTTGATATGTTGCAGAAAAGAATACAAGATTGTCATGGGGCTACTTAAATATGAGAGAAAGTTGTGGGTAAGTGACTGGAAAATACCAGGATCATGACATGATTTTGTACCCAAGTGGCATTTTTTCATGAAGTTAACAAACGCTTTTAATAACAAACAACATTACTTTTGTAAAGGGGAAATAAAAGAATACATGGACAGATAAATCTTTCAGAAGAAACCCGAGGGCAGTGAAAACCAGAATGATTTAATGGTTGCCAAAAAGAGTGACGTGAAAGACACTGTTAGCAACAGAGAAAGGGAAGAACTTCATTAGAGACCGTGAGGAGGGGCTGAAAAAAACAACCCTCACCCCCTGAAAAGCCCCCCTCAAAAACTATGCAAAATCAAGATGCCGACTTTGTTACTAAAATAATTTTCTAAGAATAACAGACCAGTTTGAGCAGCTGGGAAACAAGGAAGAATGTACATGAAGTTAATCCTATTTTTTTTGTTTAGAAAGATTGTAAAGTAAAACAAGATGATGAAGAGAATGGAATGTAATAAGAAAAATATGAATTCATAATGTTGTTGAATCTTGAGTTCAGAGTTTAAATTAGAGCTCAGGCTTTAAAGTTTTAGTTTCCCACTCAGTAGAAATCTTAGTATACAGAGAGGAATGTGTGTGTATTCATGTTTTGATATGCATTCATTTAGTAAGTAGATCATACACTGTGCTAGCACTAGACTTCTGAAGGGATGGTGGCTCATCTTACCAAGAAATTCTGAATTTTTAAATGTAAAAATTTAATTAAATACACAGATTCTTTGCAGTAGTTTCAAAAGTTTGTTGTCTGAATTTTGAATCCTACATTTCTGTTATATTTCATATCCTTCTCAATTTTGCTTTAAAAATAATTCATATTGGTTTTGTTAAGACTGTTACCGCGGGGATGAAAACCTAGGTAGCTGACAGACAAACCAGAGGGATAAATGACTGTCACAAATAACTGGGATGTTAGAGGCTTATATTTGGGTCTGTATTATTCTATGTCTTTGTAAGTATTTTATAAGAGTTGCTTAAAATGCACTAAGGAAATTTATAGAGGATTTTGTAATTAAAGGACTCAAGTATAACACAAGTGAAAGGAGATAGCACAAATGACAGCTCTCAAGCTAACAGAGGTAATCTTTTTGAGGTCATTTGAAACATTTCCAGATGACTAAGATAAATACCTCTTTTATGTATCTTGTCCTTTTATTACAACAGAGGATCTCAGAAGCATGCTTTTTTTGGTTTTGTCCTACTAAACTCAACCCCTGTGCCTTTGCACCTTGCCCATCTGCTGCGGTTTTTATGCTGCCAAGTGTTTCTTTAATAGGTGCTCTGTTGTGCTCAAGTATACATTTGGAACTGGAAGAGGGGACCTAAACTTAATGACATGAAATTTCAAAGTGGCTTTAAGAGATGAGAGCAAATTTGCTTGTAAGAAATGATAATCTAAAACTAATGATCACATATGTTCTCTCAGGTAAATGAAATTATTACCATACCTAAAGTTGCGATACAGATTTGCCCTTCCTATCTTCCACTTACCATTTACAAGTATTGCGAAGTTATACTATTAACTGTGATTTCAGAAGAGTGCCATTGGGATTGAATTAAAGAGGGTTTAGGCTCCTGGAATTTATGAAGATATGTGCAAACATTTAGGCACTACTACCAAAAATGGATTAGAAATGTGGATATGAAAATTTGTTTGAAAAAATGCTAGTTAATGCAGTGGATTTGTTTGAAAACAGGCCAGCTGTGTAAAGAAAGTTTGGGTGGTGGTGGTAGAAAATACAAACCAGATGTTAGGAGAAGAATATGAAAATCCTAATTGTGAAAGCGTGTCCTACTATATCTTCCTAAAAATGATAAGGATCAGTGAATTTAACCTGAATGTCTCTGTGCTGTGGTAGGAGAAAAACCATCACTAAAATAGATTCTGTGGGCTATATCATTCTGCCATAATGCAAGAATGAAGTTATTCCTTGCTATATGACTTTTTGACATTGAAAGCCAAAACTTTTTCAGAATTTTCTCCACATGAGATGATTATGGGTAAAAAAAGTTAGACACCAGACCAGAGCAGCAGCAAGTCAGGGGCTAGATACTTTGATGTTTTTTTATCTATAAGGGAAGCTAGAAAAGAAAATATGCCAGGTCAGCATAAAGATGATTGAGAGTTGACTGTTAATTTATAAATAATTGAATAACAATGCTTGAATGGACTTTTTTTCATGTCCTCTAGCAAGGAATGAGCCTCTCTTATACCCGATTGTGGCAATATTCCTCCAAGTTAAAGATGGAAACCTGTTACACAGGATGAATAGAGCCAGGTTGGAAAAGTTTATAATCAGGAGGAAAAAGGTAGATAAATCATGGAAGCGGAATGTGTTATTAATTCATAGTGAATTGTCTCATATCTTTAGATCTTGCCTTTACCTTCATGCTTTGTCAGAAGAAACACATCCTATAAAAATATAAATCTGAAAAGAGAGAGGAGAAAATACAAGTTGGCCATATATGCTCATTTGTCAAGACAGGTCAGTCCTGACTCTGCCATAACCACACAATAGATCAGGCCAAGACCTGAACAAGACATTTCTTCAACTAGTTTCTGTGAAATAACCCTTTGCTTTAGAATAACAATATCATACACACCAAATGTAGACACAGTTCATTTATACATACCCATACAGTAGACTTGTCTTAGAAGGCTTTCTTTTAGTAAAAATAAAAGCAATTGCTCTCCTGTGAGCTCTGTTGAGTCCCAAGGACACAACTGTTTATTGTTGTTTTAATGTGATCAATGATAACCTCAAGGTGAAAATTTCAAAGTCTTATCTAAATATATAATCTTTAATATTCCAGCAAGAAAATGAAGTAGCAAAAAAATCGCTGAACCTGAGAGACCTGCTAATTGTCTGTGCATCTCTATCAACCATGTCGAAGAGATACTTTGCCAGTGAGATTGCGGTGTGCATGTCTCTCTCTAGGGCTAGTAGAAATTTTTATTATGAAGAAGGATTTTAAAATGCATTTGACCAATCTTACTTTTTATTGTCAACTGTTTGGATAAATAGCAACTGATTTAAAGCAACTCAGCCAGACGTCTGAGTGACAGCAGATTTTTTGAGTTCATGGGATAAGCTGAAGAGCTTTTAGCATATTTTAACATTTTATTGCGTATCTCTGGAAAATACTAGCCTCTCAGAAGGTTATGCTGTTGTGTCTCTCTCCTGTCAAGTCATCATAAAAATATGTGTGTGGAGCACCAGGGGGTCCTCACTTCCTCTACCCATCAAACCTAGAAGGGAAAATATTATTCCTCCAAATTAGTGAATGTTACATTTTTACAGAAAGTTGAAGTCCCCTGCCTTCTGTTTTGTTAACTACTTTATGTATGATGCCACTTAAAACCAAACTTGTCAGTCTGAAGGTAACATCACTAATGAAAGTTGATGAGTCGGTGTATGTATAATGAAGTCTTCAGACCCCAGGGTGCTTTTCAATTATTAAGCAAGAGTAAAGCTTGTTGAGATCTGCATCACTGAGATGGCTTAGGAAAAAGCCAGTGGGAAAAGATAAGTCTTAAGCTGACAGTTTTAGCATTTAATCTGTAACTGCACAGATTACTGCTAGTAGCACATTCCAGGCATGAACCAGGGAAATACAGTCTCATCAGCCCAGAGCTGTAGGGGGTATCAAGGTGTCTGGCACAACCATGGCATGAAGAGCTGCAGAAACCAAGGGAACAGGCTGGTTCAGCAGCATTGTCCCTTGTGCAGAGACGCAAGGGGACAACATTTTTGAGCTTGCTTCACCCAAATTCGAAACAAAGACCTGATGCCAAGTACTGGAAGTAGATAATTTGTTATGAGTCAGAGAAATATAAATTTATTAAAACCCATGTCTGCGAGTTACAGGTGATTAACACAATTATTTTCCCTTCTATGTATATTCCTTTTCTAATTCTTCAAGTCCTGTTTTGTACTCCAGAGGGAATTTAATTTCAGAACTCTTCCTGATAATACTAGAACCTCAGCATTTTTAGCCATCGTAACTTCTCCCCACCCCTTCAACAAAATAATATTGTTGATACCGTCCTCACAGTATCCTCCTAAAGCAGCTTCAACAAGAAGATGCCACCTCCAAACTTATTCCTAGAATTTATAACCCAGCTATAAAAATCATCTAGGTGAAAATTTAGCACAGAGCATAAAGTTTCATTCTTTGGAAAGTGACAAAAAAAATAGATTTAAATTATAGATAGAAAATTATCAAGTTTTAGCTCACAAAATAGTTTTAGAAAGTTAATCTTCAGATGGTGTTGTATCAGAAACTAGTAGTGGTGTTTTAGTGTAAGTTTATTTTAAAGAATACACAGCTTACATTACCTTGCTTGGCATTTCTGTCCACCTTTCTACTCATTTACTTTAGTGTCCATCAGTCAAGGCGAAGGGAATTTGACAGAGGAACAATGCTCTCAAAGCATTGAGAATAGACAAGAGAATATTGAGAATATTGAAGAGAATTGAGAATTGAGAATATTGATTCTCTATTGAGAATAGAGAAGAGACATCAAGTTGTCCTGAGAGAAAAAATAACTCAGGAGCACCTTGTTAGGCACCCAAAATCCATGTAGCAGCAATGTGTTCTGAGTTCTGAAAAATTGCATTGTAGCAGGCACAAAGAGTCTGGTCGTGGGATGTGCCTTCAGTGGAGAGCAGGCTTCGTTAGTGCTAGTTCTTACAAGCTAATCATGTGTAGATGTCTTAAAATATTTTTTTTTTGTCCTTTTTCACTCCTCCAGAAATACATAAACTTTTAAGTATTATGTAATATTGATATGTATTCCTACTCCCCAGGTGCTATCAGGCAGAAGTAGGAAGGTATTCTGTAGGAAAATCTGAATTTGAAACAAAATTTTCTTTCCATCCTCATCACTTACATGGGAGCTGTTCTTATGTAGCCCAGCATCAACTGATACGAAAACCCTTCCTCATTCAAAATATTCAGAAACAAATAATAGAATAGGCTTTGTCGGAAGGTGTGTTTTCAGTCTGGCTTTTTTTTAAGGCAATCCTGGAAAAGGATTGCTACTAAACTATTCCTTTCCATATGGACCTGCGTCCAGTGTGACCCATGTCATGTTGTTTTCTCTTGTCATTTTGCTTTCCCATCTTTTGCGATGGGAATTCCAAAGCAATACTCTGTGTATGGTTTTTAGGAGAGTCTGTATAGTATGCATGTACAAAAAAGTTAATTTTAATACAGTACAAAGAGAAATGCTCATCGATTAGCTGAAAAATTCTCCACCTTGCGGCCAAAATTTTAAATATTTACAGTATCTATTAAAAATGTTCTTTAGGTTTTCTAGCATTTATTAATTGCTATAAAGGATTATCTCAGAAATGTATCCAAACAAGGAATAAAATGTTTGTCTCACATGACAGTGCCTCAAAGTCTAGATTTTGTCCCCGGAAATCTGGAAATATTTGCCCTTTTTTTTTTTCTTTTCCCTATTGGTCAGCATTCTCTGCTAAAATAGTTCCCGTGTGCTATGTTTACCAACACATATTCAACTTCTGGCGTGGCAAGACAAGTAGGAGTTTTAGGTATCTCGGGGACTGGCAGGCAATACCATTGAGCCAGTATTACCATTGGCAAGTTCATTATTCTGTCTAGATTCTTTTTCTGTGGATTAGGAATAATAATAGTACGCTATTTCCATGATTTCTAATTGCAGCTATCCTCTAAAAATCTTAATTTCTATAGGCTGGTTTCCTATAAATTTATTGATGTATTTCTGGAAGTAGTAGAGATAAACAGCTCAGAAGATTTCAGGGCGAGAAACAGGGAGGAATGGGATTGTCTGTAAATGGTATTTATGGTGTAAATTCTTCTTCCTTGAAAGTCATGCTTTATTTGTGGTTTCAGGTTTCAAGTATGAATGGAGTCCTTTTATGAAGTTTCTAAGAGACCGGTAATTTTGAAGACAATCTTTTTTATCTGTATGATGCTTTTACTGAGAAACTTTCCAAATAAGTCTTAAGGAGAAAACAGATATATGGAATATCCAGTCTTAAAATTTGGAGATTAGTGTGTGTCAAGAAAAGGCTTGGTGTTGGAAGAATTTCAGAACATGGTCGTTTTGTCTAATGGTAAAATTACAGCTTTTCCGTTTATAGTTTTACATCCTGAATTGAACTCCATCAGTAGAGGTGTTTGGTAACTTTTCTCATCTACCTCTTTATTATAGTACGTTTAGGCTCCACTGCTTTAAGAGGAATGAATGCCAGTTAAATTAAGTGGTGGATCTTCCTTTCTTTTATGGATGTTAACTTTATCAGGCTCTAATCAGTTCTGCCAAGTTGCATGATTTACAATGGCTGTGAAGATAGCACGATAAAGATTGGAAATACCTTAGTCTTTAGGGAAATGTTGTGATTTGCATATAGATCTTGTAGTTTATGGAGGAGATATATATGCTGTTAAGTGATAAGTTTCTTCATTTGAGCTTCATCTGTTGCACTGGATACTGTAGCAGCACAAAAACCTGCTCTATCTTCATGTTTCTGTTAGCAGGTCTTGCAGTTACCCATCAAGAGTTTGCTGTTCACTGAAGATAAGTTAGTTTGGTGCAATGGAGGTTTTCTCTTAAAAAGGTGGTAATTTCTCACCTGTACAGCCTTCCTTACTGGCCTACAGATTTGCGGCCTCAGGTGGGTCATGTTTGCCCGTTATACCAGATGTGCAATCCATTAGGAACTTGCACTGAACACTTCACTCTTACTTAACAAAAGATTTCTGTAAAATAGCATGACTGTTGACCACCTGGGACAAAGCCAAAATGCGAGGAGGTGCCCAAAACGAAAGGTCAGATTCCATGGGTTTACCCAGTGCCTCCCCTGCTGCTTCCCTCCTCCTGCTCTCCGTACAAGCGCTACACCTGATAAAGCACCACCCAGCATTTCCCAGCAGGGTCATGAGTGCTGAAAGCCTGTCAGGAGATGATTGACAACTTGATGGAAGTGCCTCAGCTGGACCATGATGGCCAAACCAGGCAGCGTTCCCACTAGACATATTTATCTAGGAATTAACACAATTACTCTAATCCATTGGACAAGTTGTCTAATCTCATAGGTTTGTATAGCAGAGAAGGTGTCTGTAAGAGTGTCAGAGCTGTAGGCATAATTAACACACACTGATGATTTGCAATCGTTGTGGAAAAATTGTGTGGGGCCAGGAGATAGCTTTCTAAATAACTTCTGAAAATTATTTGTTAATCTTTTTTAGGCTTTCTCACAAGACCTTGTTTAGTGCATGCAAAGTGCTTGTTACATGATTTAGAAACAAACAGGTATACCATTGCTTTAAGTTATTCATGAAAGTATTTCCCCGATAGCAGGCTATTAAGAGAAATTTTTGGAAGGTAGCCAACTTTTTGTACAAGCTGTTTGTAGTTGCCCAATGGCTGTACAAAGTAGCATCCAAGACAGACATGAGAAGGTAAGAAAAACTGAGCTAATTCCTAAAAATAGGCTTTACATTCCCAGAGATGTACATGTTACACTTTTCAGGCTCGTGTTCCTATTTGAACTTTGTTTCCAGGATAAAGCACTATTTGAGTTGTCTGTGAACATTGCTCCATGACCAAGCACAGTGTGCGCATCTTTCTCTAGGTATAAAGCTGTCCCAGAGATCCAGCTGACTGGTCATGGAGAAGAGATATGCTGCCTTACAAAGTACAACTTTTGTAGACATTCAGTAATTTTTAGTGTTTGCGTGTCAAACACACGTTCACTGTACCTAGTTTGCTCTTCATGATCTCCACTGTCCAGTTTCCTCTAGACGTAGTGGAGGAACACGGGGGGATTTGGGGGCAAGTTATATGTTTGGGTGAATGATTGGGATTGCTCTGATTTTTCAGGTTTTTCATCCTCTAATATCTGCTTTTTTATGGGCGAGACTGTTGAAAAGGCATGTGATTATGGCTATGAAAACAGCAGTTAAGCATATTCAGTAATATTTTTTATTTATCACTCTGTTTACAGTTCAGGCACACAAACTGGTGAAGGCTTAGAGGAAGTTTTTGACTTTGGATAACGTAAAGACGATTAGCCAACCAAAAATATCTCCAAGTAGCTCCCTTCATTCTCCATTTGCTTATCTACCCCAAAAGCTAAGCTTGGATTTCTCAAAGCTTTTTTAACCCTCTTTAGACTCTGCTGGAAACTTTCAGGCTTATCGCTAAGCAGTTAATGTTAATGAAACAATGAAGGTAGTTAATTCACAAAAGGAAATCTGTTTAAGCTGGTGGTTATGGTCAGTTGGGAGCTATCATGATCCTCTGAAGAACAATTGATTCATTCAGCCGAGTTAATTTACCATTGTAATGGCGTAAAAAAACCAAAACCAAACCAAACCAAAAAAAGCAAAACAAACAAAAAAACCCAACAACAAAACCACCAAACAAAAAAACCCAACCAAGCACTGAAACCCTCAAATTTATGAAAAATTATGCAGTCTCTTTGTGTTGTGGAGATTGTCTATGTCTAGTTGAAGATGTTCCTGCTCATTTAAAGGTCCCTTCCAGCCCAAGCTGTTCTATGTCTAGCAGAATGGGAGAGTTCTCAGTTACTGCAGCGGATCCAGCTGAGTCCCTGCCAATTCATTGTATGTGTGTTGTCTCTGCCTTCAGTACCTGAATTTTTTCTCCAGTCTGAACAAGGATAGTTTATCAAAAATGTCAGTGCTTTAAACACTTCATCTTTAGTCCAGTTACTGGCGCATTTTTCTTTTGGCTCACTTCAGGCTGTGTTGTTTCACTGTCACACAGGTGCCTTGCAAAGCTCCTTCTGCTTTGTTTTATTTCCTGCTGCCTTGCCGTGCTCTTCCCTTACTCCCTACCAATCTGCAACCAAAAGAGGTGACCCAGCCGGCTGCCAAAGAGGGAGTTCTCAGGTGGGACAGCTGGTGGGAAGGGAGAGGAGAGAAGAGGGGTCTGTATCCCACTGAGGGTCGAAGTGGGCAGGGGAGGAAGAGCTGAGACTGAGGTGGGAGGGCAGGGAGGGAAAGCAGAGTTTTTAGCTGCTGCTTCTGCTCAACTGGAGCAAATACAACAGGTCTCAGGAGCAGGTTCCTGTACCGTGTCTTAATCCCATTCATGTTTTGTTCAGTGACATTTCTTATTCTTCAGAATACGCTTCCTGAAATGTTTTGCAATGCCCTTTGAGAAACCTCGCTATTAAACTATTGGTAAAAAGTTTTACTAGGTATGTGGAGGGGAATTACTTTAATGTTAGCAAAGAAAGAACATAGGGACAAGGGGATTAAATAGTGAAAGATTATGTAACAGAAGTAAAGAGTAACTTTATTGCAGAGTTATCTAGTAGCTACGCTTGTGCTTGGTGCAAGTTCTATAACCTTCTACTTTATGCTTTTGAATTGCTGGTTTTGTTTGGTGTGGTTTTTTTTGTTTTGTTTTTCTTTTTTCGCTAAGGTTATTAATTTTGTGTGCTCTCACAATCTGCAATCCAAAATGCAGTTACTGTGTAGGGGAAAACAAGCATGATTTTGCTTATATATTTATTCTTTACTGAGATTTTCAATGGTATGACTTAGCAGGTATATGCCGGCTATTCAGATAGTTCTGAAGAGGTTTGAATGGTACACTTTCAAGCCAGTAAGATTTAAAGCTGGGCCATTATGATTCAATTATGGCTCTTAGAGGATATAAAATCACGTTGCTGAGTCAAAAGAAACCATTTTTCCTCCCGTGTATTTTGGGCTGGAGGGAGAAGTGTTATATTGTCAAATTATTTTAATCTAGAGAATTTTGATTAAAGTTCAGAAAGACCTTGCACATTTGTAGTTGGTGTTAACACAGTCACAATGACATGGTCAGGACTGCAAATGACTTATTATCTGGAAACTCATTCTATGGAGAAGGCAAAATGAAGTTTCAGGGGATTTAAAATGTAGTGTTCCACTCTTCAAAATATGTTCTTCTCTTGCTCTTACAAAATTCTTTTCTTTAGCAATCAGTACTCTTTCCATTTATTAAAACAAGCTGAAATGGTCGTCTTTCTTTGCTTTTCATTTTTTTTTTTAATTTTTTTTATTTGTTTCAACCCTTCCATTAATGTATAGCACAAAGGAATCAAACAGAATGGTTGCATAATGACACCTAATATGTTTATACTTGAAAGAACATTATTTAAAGTACTCAGTCATGTGTATCTGTCCAGATCAAGAACTCAGTCACAGCATAAAGGGTTTTGGGGTTATGTTTTTAACATTCCTCACATAAATACATCAAAGCTCAAGTATTTCAAGAGCAACCCAAGTTTTTTATGCTTCAACACGCTGATGGATCTGAAGCAAAAACAATGTGCCACTTTTCCATTTGTTTTTTATTGAAGAAAGGATATTTGCAGGAAAAAAGATCTCTGTGTAGTGATGCAAGTTACCTTGAGCGTTAGCTAGATGGCACTGAAACACACTTGTGCTGCTGTATTAAAGTGACTTGTTTGGAGCTATCTTTGTTAAATGAAATTTCAGTAATAAGGTATCTCTTAGCTGATTCTTTTCCTTTTCAAACCATACATATATATCTGTAAGTCTTCATCTGTATGTATGCTCCTGAATGTACAAGCCTTTTCATATCGATTAATTATGTTGTCACAGAAAGACAACATGAGATGGACAATGCTGGAATTTTTGCAAGCCATATTACATTTTTGGATTTTTATTTTCAGAATTTGAAAGTCTGTATTTTAACATACAAGGGATATCCTTTTCTTTTTCACTGATTTGTAAAATAATCTTTTCCAGGTTACAGCTATAGAAGGACAGCATGCTTAGCATTAATGGCTCTTTAAAATAAAAATTCTGCATGAATTGCAATTGTGGGATAAAAGAGAAAAATTACTCTCTAAGAAGTTAGCAGTTGTTCCAGCGATACTAGCTGCATCATCAGAAAAGGTTAGATACTACCCTACTTGGGGTCTGCTGCTGTCTGGCATTGTAAATTGTTAGGAAATACTCAGAAGACAGGTGAATTGGCATAAAATATTCTTGTTGGATAGCTTCAGGGTAAAAATGAACAAATTCTAGCATGCAAAAAGCAAAGCTCAAGCACTTTTTCCTCATCTGCATTTCTTTCCAGGAAAAAACTTCGTTCTTGCAAAATGCTTAGACATTCTGCATTATTCTGTACTCATCCACAGTGACTTAAAGAACCTTAATGCACGCTTCTGCTGTCTCCCTACCTACCTCCTCCTCAAGCTGCGACTGTTGTCACTTTTGAATTTTTAGAACTAATCCCGATACGCTGAACCACTTGTAAACAAACAGGTGTTTACTTAAAGATCTTTGTCGTTGTACTTTTTGGGGGGGGTATGGTTTGCACAGCCCAGCCAAGTTGGTTATTAGGTTCCTGTCCTCAAAGGAAATGATTAAAAGGCAATAATTGAATCTGGCGGGGAAGTGACAGGTCATGAGCAAGTGTATTGAACATCTTACAGGCTCAGGTTGAGCCCTGGGCTGGAGGAAACTCCTCCAGGACTGTACCCTAGCTTAGATTCCAGGCAAAGACAGCCCAGCTTTCTGGGCTCTCTTTTTAATCTCTTCTCTACCTGGTGCGGTAGGTTTTGCTCCTGACCTTAGAGAAATGCTAGATTTTTGCTGTTAGTTGCAAAATGCTGTATGTTGGTTTATCTTTTCTATTTGGAAAATCAGAAGTTAATACAAAGAGAAGTTGCCCTTTTATTCGATAAGGTTTCTTTCTGTCAGGATCAATAATATTTTTAAAACAAGTGTCTTTGTATGCAAAGAATAACTTATTGACAGTACTTTCAAGATCACTTTGTGCAGTTACAATTGGTGTGTCAGTTTTCTCAGCATTTTAAGCCTTATGTCTTAGGCTGGTGAGGCTGTCTCAGACAGAGGTCTGAGGTGTGTCCTCTCTGGACGAGAGCATGCACCAAGAATCTTTAAAACTTTTAGAGGTTGTTTTTTAATACAAATATTAAAATAAAGCAGAATCTCATAGAAGAGAGAGAACAGATATGCTGGGCAATGTATACTCAAATAGCTGTGTTTGAAAGCAGGTTTTGTCCTTGACTATTTTTGTCCCTGCAAGGGGAAGGCCTCTTTATTTTCCCCTTGTTTAGATGGATCCTTGTGGTCTCTGGTAGGTGTCTAGAAAAGTCTGCCTGTTGTCTCAGACACCTGTTTCCCTGCTTTACTCAAGCCTCCTGTTCTCATTCTCATGGCTTGTTGCTTCCCACAACTTTGTCTGTTGTCCCCTGCACTGCAGCAGCATTTTCCAGTTTGGTGCTCTCTGAGAGATTGCTCCCTCCGCCTTCCCAGCATCCCACTTGGACCAGCGTGTAGCTGCCTGGTAAAACAAGCCGTCAGCCCAATGCTCTTCTGACAAGCCACAGCCCTTTAGCAAAACATACTCATACTGTAAACTGTGAGCAACGAATTATACACTTGTAACATCTGTCCCAGTGAGAATCTCAGCTTTCACGGGGAAAAAAAAAAAACCCAAACCATTATACATAGTCCTCATGGTTTTGGCCAGTGCTTAAGAATGTAAACGTTTTTAATCTGGGATTTCAGAAAGCAAATAACAAAAATTAAAATGAAGTGGGTTTTCTAGCTTTCCAGTTATTTCTGTGATAAGATTCAAAGGCTGACTGTGGGTTTGACAGAAGTGAGGTCAGACCCAGCTGTTAACGTTCTTGTCTGACGGAGGTCTGCTGCAGGCGGTAGGTGGTGTTCTTCATAATTTAACTGTTGGTTTAAAGCCCTCTTTGTGTATGCTTGTAGTATGTGGAAAGTATGTAAACCTTTCACACAAGCACTTGGGCCAAGATGCAAAGAAGGACTTAGGGGCACAGTTGATCCTAAATTATTACATTTGCTCAAGTCCAAAAGGTGGGTCTTCAGGTCCTGTTCATCTGTCACTTGCAGTTGAACTGGGTCCCTAGACACCATCCTGAAGTCCTTAAGCAGCTGCTTTTAGGCATACACTGACAAGTTTAAGTGCAGAGCTCTTGTGAAGCCTATCTAGGTCTGCGTACAGCACCCACCTTTACTTCTGTGCCATCAGGATTTCAGAGTGCTTTGTCCCGCTTGTGCTCTAGCACACTAGGGCTGCTGTATGCCCTATGAGCTCTAAGCAATGAGTATGTATGTGCTCAAATAGATACTAAATTAATTACTTTTCTGTGAGATACCAGAGCTCAGGTGTCCTCCAAAACAAAGGACTCAAGTCATGCTTACTTATGTTCTTTGTCAACTTAATCACTGCATTGCATGCAGAATCAATCAACTTTGAGAAAAGAAAATGACAGTCTTAGGAGGACAATATCTGTATAGTCTGGGGTCTGTCATAACAAATACAGACTGACGTGGAAATTCTAGTTTTCCCTTGAGAAGAAGGGCATCTCCATGATTCTGGAAAGTCACTGACAGAAAGGAAGGAAAATACATTGTTTTCCAAAAAAAGGTCCAACTGCCTAATTCTTCCATTGGTGATTTTGAGACTCGAGTAAAGTTTCTAAGAAACTAAATCTGGCATTTTTTAGAGACTAGCCTAGATGTAACTTCACCTAGAGTGTTGGTTTCTGTGGAGTCCATCCTTAAGGCATTTCGCTTTCAAACATTTAAGATGTTGATGCTTCCAATCTGGTAGGTGATTAAAAATGGAGTCACTGGAGTTTTCAGCCTTGTGATGTTTTTCATTATTTTCATAATTTTCATCATTTTAATATTAGAAACATTAATCTCGGAAATACCTCAGACAAACAGGCCAGCAATACTGAAACTCTTTGTTTCAGAGAAGTACAAATACCACTACAGGGTAGTCTTTAAGTTTAGTTCCTGTTTAGATATGTGAATTGTGGAAGATGTAATTTTTAATAACTGGAAAAATGTCAAGATCCCTTCAGAGGGACTCCTGAAAAATTTAGCAGTTGTCACTTCTGTCCCTGCATGTATTTTAGTTAATGATTTTTCTGTTCTTGTGCAGATAAGAAGGAATTTTAATGAAACTCACAGGTATGTAATTTAAAAATGTTAGCCTTTTCAGTCAAATTTTTCATCACTGAAATGAATATTGCTATCCAGATAAATCCATAATGTGTGAGTACTCCTAGTCTTAAAGGTTATCCACATTTTTTCTGTAAGCAAGGTCAAGAAATGTGTTTGCTGCATTGATTGGCAAAGTTGAGAAGTACGTAAATGATTAACAACCTCTGACTTTTTTGCAGCCTAGTTGCTGTCTTGAAAATCAATTGAGCGTGGTCAGTCCCTTTCTGTGACATCTCAGGATGCATAATGCTAAAAAATCCTGGGTAGCCTGCCATGCCGACTCCTCCTGAGCCAGAATTCTATGTAGAAAAGGAAGTTTAGAATTCATTACATGGAAATTAGTCATGTCCTCATTAAGCAATTGGACAAAAAAAAAAAAAAAGAACAGAATATAAACCCTTGACATGCCAGAGGATGTACGTGCCACAGTGTCAGCTTCACCTACAGAGGGAGGTATATATAGAAGAATAAATAAATAATATGTATATATATATGTACTGTTGGGTAGGAGTCTTGGCACTTCAGTACAAGTTGTAGTAGTCCTGTTTTAAATTTTTTCACTTTTCCCTCTAGATTTCCTATAGTCTCCTGGAACTAGTTTTTTAGTGACTGCGCAGGTTTCTAGCTTAGTGGAGAGCAGAGGAGCTTCACTGTGGAGCTGGCAATAGGAGAATCTCGTCATGTCAAGTGTTGGAGTTACTTCTGTTGTACCCACCCAGGATAGGCAGAATTTGGGTCTATTTTAAAAGACTGAGTCCTAGTCAAATTGGAATTGGTGTCAGCCACTCTCATAGCATATATTTACATGTTCAAAGACAAGGAGAAGGGACAAAACAAGGAAGAGAGGTCACAGAAGAGGTTCTCAAACCAAAGCTGACTTTCTGGTTTTGTTCTCGTGTTCAAATTCATTTCAGTGTCTTTTCCTTTACTTTGTGATTCATTTTGAATAGCTCTGCTATGGAAGGGTTTGTGTACTCTTCTGCTCCACCCCCCATTTTTTTCAAATTCATACCTCTCTCTTTGGGAAAGAAAAAGATTAGAATTTGAATTTCTTCTTATTTTAACCCACTACTGTTCTCCTTGATATCTGCGGTGTTGCCCTTTTCTTCTCTTGCTTTCTGATCTTTGTTCCTCTCTTTTAAATTATGATTCTCTTACTTGTGAGATTTCCTTCCATTCCCATCATATTTATAGCTTTTTACTCCATTTCTTCCCCTCACTAAAGCAAAAACAGCTGTCTGAAATATCCCTGTTCAATATTATTTTAAAGGAAAGAGAATTCTGGGATTATTTTGGCCATTCCTGTGTGAGGCAAGAATTTGATAGAAGTGCTGTGTATTAAGAAGAGAGCAAGGTCCTAGTGTTTTCCAGTTGTATTGTGCTAAAAGCTTCATTTCTGCTTTGGACACTACCTGAAAACTATGCAATGATGAAGAGACTTTTTTTGGTAGCTAAAATTGCTTTAAGTTCTCTAGACTCTTTTATTCCTTAATAGCAAAAAGCACTAGTATAATTGTCGCTGTGATGGTAAAAAATATAACCACCTTTATTGGAAGGGGGTCCATTTTCGGACTATTTTTTTCCAATTATAACATGTATGGTTTTCTAGCTATGCTGCTCTCTCTCCCTTCATACCTGGCTTCACTCATATGTAAGAACAATAAGTCTTTTGTCTTTTTTCTTAGTGAGATTCTGGCAAACAACGTAACCGATAATGGTTCAAAACTGATTAATTCTTTCATATCAGTTTTTCTGTAGTAGAGTAGTAGTAGCTGAAATTGTCAGCTAAAGGCTACAACCTGAATTTAGCTGGACTTGCTTCATATCTTTCTACCAGAATATTTAAATCATAAAATTCTGAAAGCATAAGTGGTAGGTGATATTATACGTGGGCTTCCCAGGATGCAGTGTTGACTCATATTAATTAGATTTTACAAGATGTTAGGCATAAAGGTGGACACCACCATTTCCAAAGCACCATTGCATTTCAGTGTAGTATGTTGCAGAAGCAAACAGTAAAAGGAGTTAAGGGTGTAGAAAGATGAAAATAAAGTCATTGTAAGCTATTACTTATGTTAAATAGATGTGCAGTGGAAGCATATTAGAAGAAAATTTCCAGATCTCATAGTAAAAGAGGTCACTGTTTGTAGTGCTTAATTATTTGCATAATTGACACTTAGGAGGTAGCAGAGCCTTCCTGTGCGCCATAGAAAACATCATTACAAATTTCTGCTACTTCTACAAATACAGTATCTGAATTTAAAGGGAGTAGGGAAGGATTAGAGCAAAAGGAGACAGAAGGTGGTTAAGCAATCTGCTTAATGGAATTCAGAATATCTGTGTCAGAACTGGTGACAGAAGAAACATCTTGATCTGGTATCAGGTGCATTTCGTCATAGTACTTGTAGAAAAACTTTGGAAGAATCTCCACTTTTTGGAACTATTTGAGGATAGCTATTTCATGCATGAGCGAGAGATGGAGAAGGTTTAAGACAGAGTCTTAAGGTGCTTTTGACAGGAGAATGATGAGATGATGGTGGCTCTGTAGGTGGGGCAGATGGTTTGAAGCACAGACAAAACACTAGCAGTGAAGTTCATCTTACTATTTAAAGATTATCACGGAGCTGAAAATGTGCATACTTCCAAGGGTTAAGGAAATGTATCACGCAACTTTCTGCAAGACTAAGGAGTTTGGACCTTTACTAGCATGATATTTGGGTAACTTCTGTACTGACCTTGAAAACAAGCAGCTTTTGTAGAATGGTCATGCTTAAGACTGCCAGGCGGGAGGGAATTTTGTGGCCATGTAATCCTTCTTTGTGCATGATGGCTCAAGGACTTCTTGTTTTAATGTAAGTTATTTTAAGTTTAGCGCTGCTTTGGTTTATTTCAAGACTTAGAAAAACAAAATGTTACTGCTTAAGATATGATAGTTGTAACTGCTCTCATGTAAGTATTGCCATTATGCTGAAGAAGCAGGGATGTGTGTGTGTTTCGCTACAGTGCATACCAAGAGTGCAGCCGTCCTAGTGATATTCTTGGAAGTCATGGTTTGATAGGTGTCTTTGGTAGCAGTCATGGCTTAATGAAGTCACACCGCTTCCTTCAGCTTTCCACCCCAATACGCTGTTCCCTCCACTGGGCTGTCACTTTGTGCAAGGAACTGATCACCCTGAAAACTGTAGGAAAACAAATAAACAGAAGTTCCTCAAGTAGCATTGCTGTTTAAATTCTCATATTGTGAAAAAGCCACAGTCTGAATTTACTAGTTAGAAAACAAACGTTATTTGAGTGTTAGTCCAGTTATGCCTGCATTTTGATTTTAAAAAGTCTGGCATATTCTGCTCCACTGTCTTCTCCTTCCCACTGCCATCCTTCATTAGCAAACTCAGTAATGTAATCTGAAAGCCAGGTGATTAATTTCTAACACACAGAGCTCTTATGTGTCTAATTTATGCATGAAGATTATGGCATATGGGTTACTGAAATTTATTTAAAAAAAAAAAAACAAACTAAAACGTTATTAGGGGGTGGATGTAGCTTTCATCTGGACTGGATTAAGGGGAGGACTCAGGTTTGTGTGGAATTGAGTTTGGGTCACCAGCATACTTAGCGCTCCCCTGCAGGGGAGAGTGCTGTAAGGAGGCAGGTAACTGCCGCAGGCTTCTGCTGATTTCATGGAGGAAAGTTACCCCTCTGCTCTTTTGTGGCTGCTTTGCCAGCCAATGTCTTGCTTCAGGGCACAATTTTTTTCTTGTTTACACTATGGAGTGCCTGACCTTAGGCAACCTAGTTTAGTTCGCTAAACCTTGCTAAGTTTTATATACTGAATTATGTCTATTTGCTAATCTCTACAAATCTGTGTTTTACATTTGAAAGCACTTACTAAAAAGAAGCCAAAAGCTCGACATAGGAACAACTACTTCGAGGATTTTTATTTTGATGGTTTTACTGTAGCAGAAATGTTCAGTGATGTGGGTGTCTGCATAATGTAACACATCCTTTTCCAAATCCTGCCTTTTTTTGAATTCTTGAAGAAATCCCACACTCATTAAATAGCTTTCTATTATGATAACTTGGAGAGAGAACTGCTGTACTTCGGCCTTCCCACTGAGTGTAGTCTCATTATAAATCATCTCTTTATGGCTCCAAAATGCTGTGCTTCCAAACTTTACTTGTTAATGAGACTGGAATGAATTTTATAATGGCTGGCTGTTTGCACCAGAGCCGTGCTCAGGAAAGAGTGTTGCGTTTACTTCCTCGATGCCTGAAACACGTTTGCAATGCATTGGGCCTACAAACCAGGAATTAATAAGGAAGGCTCTCTGTGCGTGTGTGAATATGGATGCATGTGTGCAGGCAAAATTATTTCCATTTGCATCATTTTTATTTCTTCCTCCTTTGTTTTGTCCAAAAAGCTGTTATTTAAAACAAATGTTTTGATAATGGTACTGGATGTGCTTAACAAAAAATAAATATCTTCGTTTCTTCTAAAAGAATATATAGTTTTTAGTTCCCTTCAGAGAGGATGGATTGTTTTACAGCTAAACTGATTTGAGCACACATCATCACCCAGCGGGAAATATTAAAGATCTTATAATAAGCTAAACAAGATAACTGTGCAGGCTTTCAAGTAAGTTTGATGTAATCAGTTGAGGGGCTTCAGGGTACCTCTTACAGTACCAGTAATTGACCTCTTTTAAGTACTTTACCCCCTAATAATTTGGTTGAGAAGTATCTTGTTATTGGCTCACAGGAGATTGCTAACTGCCTTATTTCTTCACATTAGCTTAATGGAGAGTAATGAGTCACCATGTCAATTACAGTCCCATGATATGAAGTAAGTTTTGTCATCCATATTCTGCTTCACCATTTTTCATCTATCTTTATTTGTATTATTAAGGATTTGGTTTTGCATTACTGAGGTCAGTAATTGCTTTACCTTTAACTCTGTCTGTCTCTGGATCAGACCCTAATAATACAGTTCATGTTTTTAAAAGAGCTGTGCTTAAATATCCTTTTAAATACCCCTTAAGAAGGTATCTAGGCTAAGGGCAGAAAAAATTAACACTTTTTTTTTAAGTATCTTCATATTTCATATGTGGGAATCAGAGTAGAGGACATTCAATTGAAGGTGTTCTATCATTTTTATCAAACATGCTTTTGAGGAAGTCTACTGAAATGCTTGCAGTTTTTATTATTGGCTAAATATTCTTATATTTGTGCATTTCTATTCCTGTGATATCTTTGCAACAGTCTTTGCTATCATTGGGTAGTCATTACTTATATAGCTAGCCAGTGCTATTTGCTGCAAAAAGTTTAATTTGTTCTCTCTACCCATTTTCTAATAGGTATTCATTCCTGTTTCCATTTAGTGTATTAAGTAGGGAATGAATATAAAAAACTTCCCTAGTAATTAACAGGACATAGCAAGATCTCTTCAAATTAGTCTTTGAGCATAACCGATTCTGTAAGAGACTACCTTGATCTCATGAAAAAGAGGGACAAATGAAATTGATATTAAAATGTTAATTTTCCCAGTCTTGCTTCTCTGAGATTGCAGTACTTACTGGTCAGGTTTTACAAAGGTTGTTTGTTTAATTTCTTCTATATTTTTTTTCCTCTCCGTTGTGTTATTCTTCAAACATTGAAGCATATATACTTTGAACCTCAAAGGTATGTAGTTCTCACTGTAAGTCACATTTATGAAGGCTTTCTGAGACTAATAGTCATTGCTACATTGCCTTTAGCTTCTCCAGTTCGTTGTGGTTACCATTGTTTGAAATGCGATGCTATTGTAGCATAGAATAAGTAGAAATTATATAGAGGTTTTATCCAGACCGTAGGAGATGTCCTTAAGCTGTTATTTATAATAAGCACTGCATCTGAAATAAGTGACTAGTATAAGTGGCTGATACTATGAAATTTTTTGCTGCTTCTAAGGGTACTGACTTCAGGTATAACAGTTGCGCTACTTGTGAGTGTCTTTTGGCCATCCTCTTGTACCACCTCATAAATAGATGTATTTTTTGTGGGTGGGTAGGTGTAGAAGGATGGGGGTGGGTGGGATTTATTTTTTTTTAATAATTTCTTTAATCACAACATAGATTGTGTTCAGTTTCTCACACAAATATGTTCTGAGTCACTTCACAATTTTTTTTCCCCTATCTTGCTGAACCACTGGAATCCGAAAATAAAATATCTGCACATTAAACAGCTTTAAATACTCTTTTTTTTCAAAGGAAATAAGGACTACTTGTATGATCTTAAATGAATCTTCCTTGATCATATAAAGCACCTTCTGAGTTGATAAGCAGGTTTTGTATTTCATGTGGACTTTCAATATTATTTGTGTTTCTCTTTGAAAATGTTGTAGGTGTTTAAGCTTTACTAGAAGAATTATAATTAAGTGTTAAAATTTGTAATGTATTTTCTTTGTTATGAATATAGTTTGAAGATAATTTTGCCTCTTGTTCTCTTGCTATATTTTAAAGGTACAAATAATACAAACAAAACACCTCTATTTTTTAGTTGCAAAGGGAGTAAAAAACCCCCACATAAGACGCTTCTTGTGACTCACTGTAGAAACTGACTTTTGTAGCTCGATGGGCTTCCAGCTGATGGATTTCTATTGCACCTAGATAGCTTATTTTGTCAAAACTAGAACGAACTTGCTATTTATCCCATATACAGAAATTGGTTATTGATTACTTCCTTCTTCCTGGATTGATAAAGTTGTTTAGTCATTGCCAGAGGCTGAATCTGGGATTAAATGACATTTTTGCTCATAAAATCCATTTCTGTTTGCTTTAGTTAGTTAAAAAGTATGTGTCTATTTACATTCAGTGTTTTTTTCCCCACTGCATATTAAACCAGCTTTTAGGCTTTAATTTTCCTTTATTGCCATCCTATTAGTGTAGGAAATATGAAATGTGGCATAATAATTTTTGGCGGTAGGTTTATAGGTAGGATTGCAGTATGTGCTCTAAGAGCCATTTTATACCTTGCTTCCATTTTTCCTTAAGCATGCCTGTACGTTGTACAGAAGAGCGGAACAAACCTCCTTTAGAAGCAAAAATGCATATCCATCTGTTCAGGTGAGCAGGGCTTTAGTAAGTTGCCAACACTTTGTACAGCATGAGTAGTTCAAAAGCATTGTCAGGTGAGATTTACTTAGTATGGTGTAGGAGATAAAAATGCTACAGTTGGCCTCAGCCTTGGGTACTCGTTTTCAGGTGTGTTTGTTACTCCAGAGGCCAGCCTGGCTATTCCAGCAGATACAGCCTTTGCCTTTCCAGGACTTGGGCAAAGCTTCATTTCTCCTCAGGGCTCTGCAGGCTACTCATCAAGTTGCTCAAGCATCATGCTGAGCCATGCTGCCCACCGCAGCCGCGCCGCTCATCTCTGACACTGTCCTGCTTCCTTGTTCACACCACAGAGGCGAACTGGTGCTCTTTTACACAGCTGGAATTTTCCCTTGGTTCCCTTTGAATTTATATGAATTGCTCTGTCACATCGTGCAGTTGTGTATGCTAATTGGGTTTCTTTGCATGTTGGTAATAAGAGTTTTTAAAAATTTCAAGCATGTTTTTCATCTCATTATATGTGCTCATAGCTTTTTACAGAGTCTTACTTGGATTGTTTACGTTTACTCTTTATTCCTTTTTTTTTTTTTCTGTCTTATAAGTTATCAAGAAGTTATAACATTATAATGCCAACTTTTTGAGTCAGTATTGCTGGTAGCATTGTCACTTGGTGAGCTTGAGAGGTGGCCGTTAACTGATATAAATTGCTGACATCAATGGCACTATTCTACTAACCAGAAAGCTTGATATTTTTAATTTTAATTATTATTATTACAAATAGAAATCAATATTTACAGTGTTTGATGTTGCGCTAAAGCTCTCAGCACAAAATATCTCTCTTTCTATGTGTTTTATTTTTATTTTTGCAAAGTCATGTATGCATATGTCTGGGGGTAGAAGGATGCTTATGGAGAAGCTGAGGAGGGCAGAAGAGGAAATGTAGCAAGAAAAAAAATGCAGTTTTTACATTATTGTGTCCAGGTTAGAAATAATTAATTGTCTGCCCCAGAATGTTTATAATTAATCTTTTCTTTGCCTTTTTTTTTCTTTTTTTTTTTTTTGCTTTGCAGAAGTATTTATACACAGTAGTTTGTAAGAAATATGCTCTAGGATGAGATAATATCTTAAGAGCGTGGGTGATTGGGGAAAAAAAGAAGTGTTAGTTTGTAAGAAGTGGATTTTAGAAATGTTCAGAAGGTGCTAATGTGACTGGGCGAACAAAACACCAGGATCATATTAACTAACATTTTGCCTGAGTTGGAGGGAAGTGAAACAAATGTTAAGACAAAGTAGGACTGCAGGAAGCTCTAGTACTTAATGCAGAAATGACCAGAGCATGGATGGATTATCCTCTAAAAGGTCACAAAGAGAGAAAAGTATGCTTCTTTTCAGTAGAAATGCTGATGATACTGTTATGGTAATCAGAGGAAGTTACGCCCAGAAGTTACCTCAAGAGGCCATACAGTGCGTTATTTTGTCCCTAACTCAGGACTGACAATACTTCTATCTTTCCGAAAAGTTACACGTTTCATTTATTCTTAAAGGCAGCATAAAGCCACAGAGCCAACTTCCATGGCAAATTTTTCCAGTGCATCCCTATATCAGACAGTGGAAAGTGTCTCTTGATAGCTGACCTGAATCTTCCTTTCTTGAACTGAAGCTTATTATTCTTTTGGACATGGATATAGATAACAGATTATTCCTTTCCTGTTTGCAGCAGTCATTTATGTGCTAGAAGGCAGCTGTCGTGTCTAAACAGCATACGTTCGTTTTTTCCTCATGGGATGTGTTTTTCTAGATCACTAATCAGTATCATTGCCCTCTTCTGACCTCACTCCAGTTCCTCCATTTATTTGTGAAAGTTCTGTGCTGGAATCAGACACTTTTAGGATTTACCGCTATTGAGAAGAGTGGAAGGATTACTTCACATGTCTCGAAGGGTGTGCTTTCATCTGTAGTCTCAGTATAGTGTTTTACCTATTTAGCAGCATTTTTTAAACTATGCTGCTTGTGATCTGTGATAATCCCTGATGCTTCTCTGAAGAAGAGCCAACTACTTGTTCCACATCTCATACTTGTGTAGCTTTAGGCAGTCATCAGTCTCTCAGCTGAGAGGTTAGAGGTTTAGCTGTGTGTTTTCTTGGTGTTTTTTTTTGTTTTGGTTTTTTTTTTGTTTTTTTTTTTTTTTTTAATTTAAAGATTCATATTAAAGAATTAAAGATTTTTTAAAGGAAGACTTTGGGCAATTTTAGATGCCCATATTTATAACTCAGTTTAAATTTTAGTAAGGCAAGTCAGCAGCCATAAGGACTGCTTAGCTTGTGCTACTTGCTAATTGCAATAAAAATATGTACACATAATCTTCAGTTGTTTTATGAATGTACCAACTCCATTGTTGAGGAAAAATTGTGTGGGTTCATAACACTAGAAGTAAATGTCATTTAATATGTATAGTTGGTCACAATATTGGATAAGCTATAGGCAGAGTTCCAACTCAGAGAAAAAAAACGACCTTTAGGCCAGCTGCTGTTGTATCACCAGTGTAAATGAGTGAATCTCATTTAGCGGGTCATGCGAGTAGGAACCAACTGGGTAGGTGGAGAGGGAGCTGTAAAGCCCAGTACCCCTTCCAGCCCATACTCAAGTAGGAGTTGTGTCAAATAGCTTTGCCCCTGGTGTGGATGTGTTTTGAACTCTAGTTCAGCTCAGACTCATCTGAGCTGTGATCCAGGAGCCTCTACCTATCCTGGAAACGAGACACTGTCAGTCTAGTGATTTGGCAGCATTTTGCTACTTTGGGAAGCCCCGGTTCTCAAGCCAATGTATATTCAAGGAGTTCTAACTTGGAAAAGAAACTCCTGTGAGTAATGCCTTGTGACTTAACTACTTTCTGCATTTCTTGAGTTCTAAAAATAACATTTTGTGTGTGGTTAACCCTGGTGATTTTGATATCTGGACTGTCTTGACCGTGTACTGTATTTAATGCTGCTGTGTGAAATGGACAAGGTGAGGTTAAAAGAACAGCGTCCTTTGAAAATCCTTTGGATACCACTTAGGTGATGAGTGAGCTTTGGCAGGGGCTGCCCAATCAAGAAATTTGCTGCAGTGCCATATTTAAGAGCAGTATAACGGAGTGAGGAATTAACATTTAATGCAAGGGAAATGTGCAATGTGGGTGGGTCATGCAGATGGATTTTCGTGGGGAGATGAAAAAGGTTTCTGCAGTCACAAACACTAAAATTGTAGTGCTGGTACTTGACTGTTAGCAGGCAGGAGAGATGTTAAGTCTGATCTAAATCAGTGCTCATTTTTTCCCCAGATGAAAATGACTACTTATGAAAGGTTAGAGGATTTATGGGGGTGTCAAAACATATGGCAGATGGGCTGGATTAGGACTCATGAGTACAGTAATCCAAATCCTTTCTGCCAAGCATTACAGAGGATCTCTTCCTGCTGCTGGGTTACTCTAAATGTACACAGTTGGAGGAGCACAGGCTGTCAGGAGGCTCAGAGGAAGAGTTGCTGGTGAAAGTGCTTGTCTGAGCAGAGTTCGTTTTGAAAGCACTTTCTCTGCAGGCAAAAGTCTACTGGGGAACTAATTATATTATTTAATTTTAATAAATTGCTGTAACCAGTTGGTTGTTTTGGTTTTTTTCCTTTGGTTTGCTATACAAAGCCTGGAAGAAAGTGAAGCCTAAATGTGAGCTAAGCTTTTCTAATTATCTCTGACTATATTAGTACAGAGGGATAAAAGCTGTGCAAAAATCATGAGTGTTGAGAGACAGAAAAGGGGGAATGAGTTTGTCATTCCCCTTCTGAGCCAGCACTATATATGTGTGATTAAAAAAAAAATAATAATAAAAAGGCATCCTACTTTGATTTTTGTGACAGAAGTTTAAGTGTTAGTGACAGTTTTAGTCTTGGTTTTAGACCGAGTCCTTTGAAATCTGAAAATTCGTAATGGCATGTCAGTGTTACGCAGTATATTGGTAGCAGTAGTTAACCTGTAGTTAATTTTAAAAAGATGTAAAGCTACTGGATTTTGAGAAGATCCATGTCTGAAATAGTTTCTGGGGAAGGACGCAAACCATTTGTGTCTGAGGCAACAAGAGGATATTTGCACTCCACTTCTGTAGTCAGGTAATTAAGCTAAAGTATCCATGAGAGCTCCTTCTCTAGTTAACTAGTATTTTACAGCATGATAAATAGATAGGCTGCAGAAAACCACCTACTTGGATATCTCTGAGCTCCATGAGTGAACACTTAGATATTTCATTTGACGTTGGTGTAAATTTGTTTTTATTTTTTTTTAAATGAAGTTTTATTAAAGCATGAAACACAATACTGCATATAGAAATGTTGTGTTCTTTGTAGAACCAGGAAGTGTGAAGATCCAGACCTTACAGATCTTAAATTTAAGCTTAAAAGAGAGGCTGCAAGTAGTTACTCCAGCAGTGAGGATGGATTAGCTCTGAGGTACAGATTATTTGCATTCTAGGGCTAGGAGCAAGAGGCAAGCTTTTCATTGTTACTGTTTTATGATGTATGAAGAAGACCTGAAAGTTTTTAGCAGGTTTTGCTATTATCCATGAGAAACGACGTATCTGCTCTAACATGGTTTTGTCAAAGAACTTTGTAATGTGAACTTTCTCTGCATTTAATTGAAAAGTGCAATTGTTAGATCTTTAGGAAAGAGAGATTTTCTTCCAGTTTTAAAGTTAGTAGTCTAAGCAATCCATGAAAGCTCTCTTCTCATCTGTTAATCAAGTTTCACTTGCTTAGCATTTGGGATGTCTTAATCTTTCGAGTGGTATATAGTCTTCCAGCAAAGACCTGCTTTGAATTTCTAATTAAAACAAAAAAAACACCACAAATGAACAAACCCCCCTATCTTTTACTTCCCTGCCTCTTTCTTTCTAAGCTGCTTCCTCTTACAAGACTATAGAAGGGTGTATAAAAAGAGCAAAAAGGTCACATTTAACATTTGAGAGTTGTTTATGTGCATGTTTGAAGGAAATGAGTTTGAAAATAATTGAGCCAGAGGGGTGGGCAGAAAATTTTTCATGTAGCAAAATATGACAGGAATGAAAGGACAAGTTGAACCAGGGACATAAGGCTCTACTATGAGGGCATACATGCAGATCCATGAAATCTGAATAATCTTTTTATTCCAAATATAAACTTAGTTAGGAGTTTTGGTGATAACCAGTTTACACAGCTTTATAACATTAAAAGCATTTAAACAGTCCTGGCAGGCAGGGATGAAACAGTATCTGAGATGAGTTGTGAAGTATTAACCAGCTTACAAACACAAGTAGGTTGTTACAGTAGGTTTTCCAGGGAATATATTCATCTAAAAGTGTAGATGTGGGTTTTGATTGATTTATTACCAAAAAAATGTTGATTTTCCAGGATATAGAAATGTACAAAAGCTAATAAATCAAACTGGAATTAATACGGCAAATGAAATATGTGGACTCACGCTTTGCTTCAT
The DNA here is from genome assembly GCF_963924245.1 of Chroicocephalus ridibundus. Classification (NCBI taxonomy): domain Eukaryota; kingdom Metazoa; phylum Chordata; class Aves; order Charadriiformes; family Laridae; genus Chroicocephalus; species Chroicocephalus ridibundus. The sequence continues at coordinate 175,571,449 of NC_086284.1, read as the reverse complement.
GTATAAAACTGCCAGCATTTTTAGGAGATTCTGATACAAGTATGTAAATATTCTCATTATAACTTTGTTCCCTACTAATGCCTCCATTGAATTATTCCTTATTGCCTCAAAATTGAATGAATTAGTCTAACTGCCATAAAATACTTTAAACATCACAAGGAGAAACTCTATAGACATATGAAAAAGAATAAATTTCTTCATAAGGTAAGCAGATAAATTATGATGACTAGACCACGTCTTGTTACTGGAACATCAGTAACCTGATGGTAGAAAACTATTGATAATTGATCTAAAATGGAGCAACACAATCATCTGTATTTCATGATATTGAGGGAGAGTCCCCCCACAAAGAAGAAAAATGAGCTGTTTGAAAGAAATATGATAAAACATTCCAGTGTGAGGTCCTGCTTCTGAATAACTGAGGAAATATTGAATAACCATCCCAGGAATGTGTAGTGTGAGATGGAAAAAACAGACTTAATAAAATGAAAAATGATTGACAAATAATTCTTTGTAATAATGGGGGGAAAGATTATCAAAGTGCTTATGCTGTATCTGGAGCTATTTGGCAAATAGTTTTTCTTTTCTTACAAAAGGCACCTGAGAAGTTGAAATATAAAAATACACGTATTTTAGCTTTTACAGATTCTTCTGCAGAGAGAGTAATCCAAAACAGGTTTCATTTAGGGTGCCCAATATAATTGAGAGCAGAACTTAAGCTCATCAGTCCTAGAAATAGGTGAGAAAATCTTGATTCCTGATTCTCATTTAGGCAGAAGTGGTATGTTTCTGCAAGCACTTGAATAAGTAAGCACTTTTGGATGTGGTGGGAGGCAACGCAAAAAGGAGCTCCAGCTGGCAAATGTTGAGTTATTCCATAAATAAGTGGAGGTTCTTGGAGTTGCTAGCATGATGACATGGGCAGGTGGAGGCAGCTGCATGCTTCACATGATATTATTTAGATGGGTATGAAAATGTCAAAGGTTTTAGAGCTCTTATTAAAATGGTGTGCTTGAAGAAAAAACCCCAATATACTGTTTGGCTGTAAGATGCAAAATGAAGTGCGGCTTTCAGTAGTAGGCAGATCTGAAGGATCCAAATGGTCACTGTAGTTAATAGGTAGGAGCTGGAAGACCTAAACATGGAATCTGTGTCTGATTTCCTCTCTTGCCTTCTTGGAAAGTTTATTTGGTTCTCAGGTGAAATACCGTAGAGGAGACTTTAATTAGGGAAAACAGAACTAGAACATTCTTTAAACTTTAAAAATAGTTAAGGCAAACTGGTGTTTTGGCCACAGCTAGGAGCAAAGAAAGGATTTTGGAGGTTATGTAGGAACTATTGTAAGGTTCCAAAAATTTCTCTAAAATAAAGGGCTTTCAAAGGGTTACACAACTAAATCTTAAGCAAGGACCGACAGCCCTAAGATCTTTAAAGGCTTGACTCTGATACAAGCTTGATATAGCTTAAATGAAAGAGCCTATTATTTTAGTCTATGGTCAATATCATATCCCAACATTTCGTGATGCAAATGTCAGCAACGAAGTTCTATAGTGCTTGTTTCCATTATCAAGGAAAAAAAAATGTATCTGATATTTCTAGGTTCCTTTTGTTTATAATTTACAGAATTAAACACCTGATGTTAATTTATACTGATGGGTCTTTTGTTTTGTTTTGTTCTTTCAGAGAAAGAATTTGACCCTCTTCTTCAGCATTGGTTTATTGACCTCCTGGGGGACTGCACTGCTGGGTGTCCGCTTATACTGGATGGGCAACAAGCCACCAAGTTTTTCCAATTCTGACAATCCAGCAGCTGACTCGGACAGTTTTCTCACACGTACGCTGACCTTCTTTTACCTGCCAACAAAGAACCTCTGGCTGTTGCTGTGCCCAGATACCCTCAGCTTTGACTGGTCTATGGATGCCGTGCCTCTTCTGAAAGCAGTCAGTGACTGGAGGAATCTACACACTGTGGCCTTCTATGCTGGACTCCTCCTCCTTGCCTACTTCAGTTTGAAGGGCTCCAGCAATGAGAGAGAATGCAACGGGAGAACTGTAATGAATGGCAAGCAGAATGCTAATGGGCATAGCTGCCACTTAGAGACAGAGTACAAGACACTGGAGGTGAAGTCAAGCTTTGCATCAAAAGAAGAGAATGGTATAAAAAAGCATGAAATGCAGAAACTGCAGCTTCCTTCAACTGAGAACCTTGTCATTCTGTCTCTGTCTTTGTTAATAGTGCCCTTTGTTCCTGCCACAAACCTATTTTTCTATGTTGGCTTTGTAATAGCAGAGCGTGTGCTGTATGTTCCTAGTATGGGCTTCTGCCTGCTGGTTACAGTAGGTATCAGGGCCCTTTATGTCAAAGCCCAAAAGCGCTGTCTGAAGAACTTGGTTTTTTGTTCCACAGCTGCATTAATTGTTTTCTATGGACTCAAGACTGTGGTCAGGAATGGGGACTGGCAGAATGAGGAGATGCTGTATAGGTCAGGGATAAAAGTAAACCCTGCTAAAGGTAATTTCTGCTCTTTATAGTGAATGTTTTATTTATTCCTATCTGTCTTTGCCTTTGAATTGTCTGATTTTATCAACTATATCTAAAAAAATTATATCACTTCAGGAAATGTCCTTTTAAGTGGCAGTAGTATGTACAGTAGTAAAAAATGAGGAAAAGCAGGAATGTGTTTTGATTAGGTGTTACAGGTTTGGCATTAACATGGAGAAAATGAGACCCTAAGGTAAGAGGCTACTTTGTTTTTCATTGATCCTAATTCTGTATTTTGGAATTAAAGAGGCATTACTAGTATTACAGACTCCACCCTGGTAATTTTCCATTTGGAGTCTGATGTCTATCACGCTAATGAAGGTTTTTCATATGTTCACCGAATGTTCTGTTCTCCATGACTAGAAAATATGAGAAATAGTAAAGGACAGCGTCAGGGAGGTGCTGTTTTTTTTTATTTCACCTGATGCAAATAACGTCAATACTACATAATAAAAATGAGGAAATGAGGTCATGTCATTCAGTCTAGGAAATGACTGCAGTTCCTCCTGCATACAAGTACTGTAAAGAGTTATTGTCAAATAGTTATGCCTTCACGTTAATACCTAAATGTCAGCTATTCGTAACATTGCCCAGCTACTTCTCTCAAAGGTTGTATCTATACCTTAATGAAATGTGACTACACCTAGTGTAAACACATCCAAAGAGGCAGTAAACCAGCTAGTTTGGGGTTCAGTAACAATGTTTAGCTGTGGCTCTGTGGTTTCAGCATATACGGCAGATCCAGCTGCAATCCTGAAGTCCTTGATGCCTGGCTGTACTACTCTTGGCACACGAACAAGTTTATATGAGAACGGTCAAAATACCACCTGTGAGTGCAATGTAGGCATTGACTAAACCTTCGTTATTTACAATTCATCAGAAGTGAGAAGGGATGACTTGATTGCTTTGCCTTTCTGTAAAGAAAAATTTGACAGCGCTTGACCATATTGCATTTGAGTTTTTCCAGTTCTTTGCTCAGTAGCCCATTATATGATGCAAAGTCATCTGCTGACAGAGGTGTGCTTCTTGGTTAGACAGTTATCATACCATAGTCTAAAAGCTGTGATAGTATGAGGCAAATGCTGACAGGGAGTGGAAAAAGTAGATATGGCAGATAAGATGCCTTGCAAAGCAGCATTATAGTAGCTTGTCAGACGTCAGTCTGTATTTGTAACTCTTCTTCATATGCTTTGTTGCCCTAGGTAAAATTCTTAAACTTATTGCTGCAGTAAGTGACTTTTTATTAACCATGAACAAGCACATCCCATTTCTTTTACTTTTTTTTCAAAACTAGAGCAGGAGGGCAAGAAACGAACAGCAAGATAGTGCACTGGAATGATTATATGATGCTATGAGACTTACCAGTTTAGTGATGATATAAAGCTTGCATTAAAACACTGGCGTTTATTGGAAAGAAAAGAGTATGTGTGCACTTGATTAAATAGTTAATGTGTGTTCCATTTTTATCCTTGGTGGAGATCCCCATATATCCTAGACTGTATTAATAGTTGTCTGCTTGCTTTGAGCCAGTTTTTGTGGTTAAAAAAAATAATTCTAATTTTTGTTCAATAGTAGGATTGGCTGTAGTGTTGTCTGGAAACTAAACTACTGGGTATTATGCTCTCAGGAGACAAGGCGAGCTATTTTCATCGTACACGTCTCAGTATGCACAGACTTATGTATATGTGATCGTCTGGTTTCTTGCCATATAAGCTGACATTAAGTTTCTTGTAAGATATGCAAAAGCAAAGACAGCATGTCAGTGTGATGATATAGACATGACTGAGCTGACTGTAAATCTCCTTAAAATATCCTGTTAAACTTCTGCTGAATATTTACTAGCCCACACACATTGTAACAAGGCTGGGTATCTGAAAATCCCAGCTAAAGCGACCTGTCACCCAACTCTATTCGTTATTGTGAATACTTCCTAGATTATCCCTGGCTTTGACTATGCTAATTTTATTTTCTATTTCTCATACAATCAGGCAAGCCTGACTGGACTAGACTGGCTGCCAATCCCGGCAAAGCATTAGAAGATCAACAATTCAAACTACTCTTCAGTAATTAAATGAGGTTGACGTAGGAAAAACAATTTATTTTTGTTTGCCTGGTTTTTTTTTAGTTTTATGAAAGCTAGTGATAAATAGGCTATTCAGACAGTGAGACAATGGACTGCTCAGTCAAACAGTAGAGTGGAGAAGTGTTCTCCTTCCTTTTAGGCTATTAAGAAGAGGCTGACGTTCCTTGTTTCTCTGTTTCCCTCAACTTGCGGTTGTTTCTCCTCATGAGTATTTTCTTACTTCTGATCATTTTTGAGCGGCGGGATCATTTTCCCTGATGGTTCTGCTTTTCCTCAGTCCTCCTGCAAAAAGCTTCTGAACAAGAGCTTCTTCTGTCCTAGGCTAAAAAGCAAAGAGGGATCCCTTCTAAAACTTCCTGTGTGGGAACTGATAAAGAAGTAGAAATGCACGAAGACTGGCGTTGCTCAAGCAAGGCGCCGAGTGTTTTGTTCCACTTCCATCTGTATTCTGGCCTAGCAGGATGAAAGCCCCTGTGTGTCTGGATGCCGTGCAACAACATTGAGCTGATGTGCTGTACTAATAAGGTCGTTTGAGAGGCAAGCTATTAGCACAGGTGCATTTGTGTACTAATGCAACTGAACTGCTTTGGAAATGGAGTTATGTCACATGGTGATGGTTTATAATCAGGTCCTCTGCATTTTAGTATGTGTAAGAATATAATCTCCTCTGCTGCTGTGGGATTTACAGGCAAAGTTGTTCAGAGGCTTCTCCATCTTCAATCCTCAGTGAAGAAATGGGCAATCGATGCCTCATCAGCGCTTTCTTCTGGCCCCTCACAGGCACCTTGCAGGCAGAGGAAAAGCTTTCTGCCTCAGGTGAGAAAGCATCTACCCCCCGCAGGCAGCCACAGCCTTTCTGTAATTTACATTTCTCCAGGCTGCTCTTGTCAATCACTAACAATGTCGAAAAATACTCAAAAGCACTGTACAAGGCTCATCCCTCAAAGAATCCCAAAATACACCATGGGAGAGTCAAGTAAGTAGAAGGTGGTGACACGTACATGCCGGCTTTCCTGGCTGCCCCGCTGTGCGGCGGGCAGCTGCCGGCCGTTAGCTGGTGGAGTCATAGGAAGACTTGGGATGGCCTTGGCTGCATCTGTTACTCGGCTTGTTCATCTGCCGTTTTGCTTATGAGTAGTATTTCAAATATCTTTAAAGTGATCTGAGGCTTGCCTCGTTATGGTTTGTCAGCACTTGAGGGAAAAATAGGCAAGATTGATTAATGTAGTTTATGGATCCAGAAGTGGCTGTATACGTGTTTTGACACTAGGGAGGGAAAGGCGCAAGTGTTTCTCTGTGCTGCCTTCAACTTAATGAGCAGCCCAACTGACATAAAACAGCTCACATTATTTGAGAGTTCTTTGATAGTGAAGAAAGCCTCCCAAAATGTAAAAGCAAACAAAAAAGTTAAAAATGGGTGGTAGCTCTCACATCTTTTTCAATTAGACTGAGAGTCATTCTGTGGTGATGATTACCTTGTGTTTAATATAAAATTATAATGACACACAAAATAATTGTTCCCATTATGCCTTGTTATCTCTAGTTTTCTCTGTAATACCGAAAGTTGGCTTCAAAAAGCATAATCTTTTTCCTCCAGGCCACTTTGTACCTTGCAGTCCACATCATAATGATCTTTGATGTTCAGATATATTTGCTGTGCTGTTATAGACACTGATTAAAGAAGTAGAAGATAACAGAGAAAGGCTTAGCCTGTTAGACTGCTGCAGAGGTATTAATTGCTTGGTCATATTTACTGATGAAATTTTAGTCTCCTGGTGTTTGCTGTGACATTTGTCAGTAAGCTTTGAACATCCTTTCTGGAACTAGTTGACCTGCTACACCGGGTTATCAGGTCAACGCTAGTTCATCTGCTAACTTTAACCATGCGTTCAAGTCTTGCTAAATTCATATATGTGACTTCTCTTTTCAATGGAATGTACAACATGAAATGGATACTAGGCTGCTTCCAAAAGCAGTATTACCACAGAATTGTGGTGCTATACCCTCTCTGATAAGCCCTGTCTCGCACATGGTACTTTTGGCTTCAGAACCAGTTCTGCATGTTGCTCAGATGTTTGTCTTTGTTCTGTCACGTATTAGTGTTAGTGAAACATCATATGTTCACATCTTGGGCAGGTCAGTGGGACTTGCATATGTGATTCATTCCCTTCCTGACTCCGTTCTGCAAGGAAAAAAATAAAATCCTTAATATCTGTCACATGAAGACAAAGTTGGATTTACAGTTGAGAAGGCTGTGTTTCTTGGTTCAAATAAACTCTACTGCGGGAGTGAAATTGCTTAGATGCTCCTGCTAGGTGATTGACACAAAGACTGAAAAGAAAATATAAATAATAATAATAAAAATATCTTTCTGGCAAGATCATTCAGATAATTTGTGGTCTTATAGTCCTACTTAGAGTTAAAAATCCTGTTCTCAGCATCTTGCTTCTTACATCAATTATCCTGCTGTTCTCAGTGGGCAGCAATAAGACGAAGACATGGTGTTGACAGAGAAGAATATAGAGATTGTTCCATAAGAATATAGAGAGCCACTTTCCTTCTATCTTTCCACTCTTCCTCCTACTCCCAGTTCTCGTCAGTGTGAATCATTCAATTCTGCTTAATGTTTTCAGAAGATATTTTAATACTGAAATACTCTTCTGGACCGCAATGTTCCTTTTCCCTGTCCTACTTTTCTCTTTTTTTTTCCCCTTTGCCAACAGGGTTGTGAGATCTTCCTGCATCATTCTGCTATATTTGTGCCTGTAGAAGATTTAAAGATCTTCCTCTGCTTTCTTGGCATCTTTGGCATAGCATTCAGCCTTGATCAGTTTTGTTCCCTGGAACTTCATGGATATTTTCCTTCCCCCTCCCTGCTTCCACACACACCCCCCCCTCCATTTTTTTCTTTTTTTTTCTTTCCTTCCTCCTTATCATTAGTTTATCATAGGACTGGTAAGGACTGCTTCTGTATGTGAATGTCAAGATAGGAATATGAAGTTCAGATTCTGAAGTATCTTAGTTGAACAACAATGTATGGAGTAGCTGTATGCTCAGCTGTCATAAAAAAGTAGCAATTGTGGTTTTGTTTCATTTATAGTTTTAATGTAATTTTATGTAATTAGCTTACTGTTTAGTTGACTAATACCATCTGCTAAATAAAATTGAAGGAATTCTTAAAGCTGAGTTTAGAATTTAGCTTATTTAATCTCATCTATGTAGCATAATACTTGCTTTTTGATCTGAACTGCAAAAAAGATACTCTTTGTTTTTAGTATTTTTTAAACACAAAATTTCATTTGTTATCCATGTTTGTAGTGTTAATTTCCTCTATTTTACCAATACTAATGCAGCAAGCAAATGTATTTGCTATACAAACTGTTTCAAGTGTTAGTGTAGGGGGGGAAAAAAAAATCACGTGGGTTAGTTTTGTTCTATTTACCTAATTTTTTTATCATTAAACAGGTACCCAAATTTGTTCTCACCCAAGAGTTGCTCCTCTGATTAAAAAAAAAAATAAATAAAAAAAAATCCATGCCTGTCATTGTAGAGATTGTGCACTCTAGTTCTGTGCACTTGGGTAAAGGTAAATACTAGAAGCTGTTTCCATCTGATTTGACAGCTTGCTGCTCTTATCCTTATCTACTCTTAGAAAATGATTTCTTGCCAACAGTAGCTGTCAGTAAGAGGTCCCTTCTTCAGCAGACAATGAAAATGCCAACTAATAGTGCAGCAAGGAAAAATAGTTATAATACCTTGTAGTAAACTAGGTAAAGAAGCCATATTTCCCTCAAACAAAAAGGATGCAAGAAACCAGTATTTTCCATGATTATTAATGTTTTCGCATTAGTAGTGATGACTAGAGAAAAAAGGAGAAGAAATATTTTAAAGAAGTATGGCATTCTTAGAATATGCTTATTATTAAGAGGTTACATTTTACTGACAAGAAGCAGCTGGATTCTCTTGTAATACCTTTAGAGTTTAGTTTTCCATAGCTATTGTTCTGGCACACAGCTAGTTGTTCACCACACTTTGTTTTATGCCTCCTAAACAGAATAGTGTTTTTTAACAAACACCGCATCGGGCATTTAAACATCCTTCGAGCATTTGGGATTGCATTTCAATGTTTTTGTGCATATATTCTTTTTTTTATAAGCAATTTCGTAGTAAAACGCCAACTCATCTTTGGGCTAATAGCCCAAAATATCACTCTGCACAGTAATTATTTCTTGCTCCTTTGGTTCATTTCACTTCAATAATAATAAAATCACTCTAAAAGTGGTAAAGGTCTGACTCAAATAATACTGCAGTGAATGGAAAATTCTGTTTTTGAAAAACAAGGCTTAAGAGAAAAGTAATTTCAGTGCACAGATTGCCATAAACCAGCAGATTTAAAAAATATATAAAACCTGTTAATAATTATGTGGAAAAGTTTTGCATAGTATTATCACTATTAAGAAATATCAGTGATATGAGCATAGCATCTGAATTAGGTATTCACAAGTTTGGTTTAGGTTTGCTAATGAGCTCTTCTTCAGCCTTTGAACAAGCCACTTAAATCTTACTTTTCCCCTCTGGAATGGAACTTGTACTAACTATTTCCATTAGATATTGGATCATTTTTTAAATTTTGGTGACTCATTATTGTATTAAAAGCTCACCGCATTTATGATGGTACAATATCCCTAAGAAGCTAGTTGCTAAATAAATATCAGGATACATAGTCATTACGGTGATTCTTGGCATAATTTTTAGTCCACTTTGTCAGAGAAGCGTAACACCAACGAATCATCAATCTTCCCAACACCTTCACCAGAACTTTCTGGTACTTAATCTTTTGACTAGATGTTGCATGGATGTTTTCCTTGACTTCCATTATTATTTTCAACTTTGGTCAGAAAGTTAAGTTTGGCTATGTTTTTAAGAAGAAATTACTGTAAAGTTACTGTGGGAAATGCACCTGATAATGATCTCATAAGTAAAAAATTCAAAGGTTATAATTATATATTAAAAATATAATTAGTAATGTATAAATTTATGTAGCTACATAAGTCTGTTATTGCTGTATATAAATTATGTAAGATATACCGTGGTAAATTTGGTGTCTTTGTTCTTAACGAAATGGCAGAATTTGAAGGATAAATGTTGTATTGCATGCTTCAGAGTTCTTGAAATAAATAGGAAATAGTTTTTTCTGTCTGACACTTGTAACAGCTTTGAAGAGAAGAATTGTTTGAAAGTTAAATACAAAGATTACTCTCTGAAAACAGTGTAGGGCTCTCTAAATGGGTGGTACTGCTGCTGTGGATGATTAGAAAGTGTGGAAGGAATGGCCATTAGTAAGTTGTTTGGGAAACAGCCATAGTTATTTAGAGCACTGGAGCAGCCCACAGGCAGCCCAGCCTCAGCAAAACAGTCTGGTTATGCTAACTATGTTGGAGAGCTGAAGGAAAGTGGTTTACACTTCAGTTCAAAGTCTGAATTTATTCTCCAGTGGCAGTGTTCTCTCTCTCAGTTCTACAGTAGTGCTGTAATTTCCTTTGAAACCCAAGTCACTGTGGGATATCTGCTTCTCCTTCAGCAGGATACCAGAAAGCCCAATATTCTTCCTTTATATAGAGAGAGGACTGGAGACAAGGATACTATTTTTTTTCCCTTGATTGTAGTCCAACAGCATCTCTAATCTGTGAATCCTAAATAGCAGGGGAATAGGAAGAGAGTCTGTTATTAGCTACTAGCTAGGCTTTTTATCACCTTTGCATATACTAAGAATTTAAAGAAATAAACAATTCTGAGACGTGGACTCTATTACTCTGTTTTGAGACATGGACTCATCAGACTGTTATTTCTTCCCCTGCCTTCCGGGTGGTGCTCTGCAAAATCATTCAGCAAACTCATCTGTGCTGAAAACTACAGTGCAAACAAATGCCACCGCTGGTCAAGGAGGGATTGGCTTTGTCAAGATGGGGTTTTTTTGTAGCATGTCAAGTGAGATGGACTAAGTTCGGTATTTTCTTTGCCAGAAAATGACAGATCTTTTTTCCTGGTCTGATTAAAAGTCAGGCCTTCCATCTATATTCATGTGTTCTATGGAACTAGCCTGATTTTTTTTCTGAGGGAAAGTTACTGTTAATTAGAGGAAAATGAAGTTATCCAGGTTGGTTCTCAAGCTGAGCATGTTTAAATGCATTAGATAGTCATCCAGTTGTTTCATTATTTTCCCTTTCTTCAAAATATGCCAACGGTGAAAAATCGTTCTTTACATACTTATTTTCACCATGGGTTACATGTCTTCATTTTCCTATCCGTAATGGATTTCATACCAGTATGTGCTGAGGTCCCATTACATAAATCTGGTAAAAAAACTAACCTTTAGTGTGGACAGGACAATAATTTACACACATGCCTCTTTGTACCTCTTCTGGCAGTGTAAAATCCCAGTGTAGATTGAGTAATACAGGTATTTTATTAAGGTTTCCAATAGCCTTCCTTTGTAACAGGGAGTTTTATTCCCACTCAAGCTTGGACTGTCTTCATTGCCAGCCCTCACACATGTAAAAATTAAATGATGGCTGATGCAATTATAGTATGTGCAAAAAGTTTGCACATAACTTTGTTTTAAATTACAGAAAAGGTCACAAAATAGAGGGACTGAGTGCTCAGTGTCCTTCTCTTTGCTTGCATGCGCTACCACACTGAACTTTTCTTTCAGTTCTTAGAACACAGAAGGTATTTGGAATATGAACTATTAAAGATGCTAGTTAATCATTTTAGTGTCTTCAGTTGCACTGCTGGCAAAAGATGGAGAAAGTCATTTTATGACTCATCTTCTTCCCTGCCACCTATATTTCTATACCAGTGTGGATGCGTATTGACTGGCAAAGCTTCACAGGCTCTCTCTTGCCTTAATAAGTTATTTAAAACAAAACAAAACCATACAACTTAAAGTGTCATGAGAAGCCTGCTTCCTGGATAGGCACTAATTTGCCTTTTCCAAGTCTGACATACGTCCTTTGAGCACTCTGATTCTCTTGGTTTGACAAACCCTAGCACTGATTTCCTATATCCCCTGCACTGTGGCTCCTCTGGCACGTTTCCAGGATGCTGTCCTTTCTGTTCCCCTCTCCTGGAAAGGAGCTAACATGATCCATCTACTTTTAGCTTTGAGGACCAGAGCTGTCATTTCAGTTGGTTAAGTGCACCCTTCCATTTCTGCAGGAGGCTGTCTCACAGTTCACCACTCAGGACATAAGTGATGATTTTGAAATATATGATAATTTTTTTTTTTTAGAACAATGCCTGGTGTTTAAAAAGTGCATATTTTGGCATCTTTAGTACATGGTTGCCTCCTTTCCTGAGTCAGTTTGGTGCTCTGAAGTGTTCCTCCGGGCTAATCCTGAGGTGTCTGGGGTGCTGAGAGTTCTCCTCTTCCACTTGTATTTTTCTGCTGCCGCGGCCTCCTCTCACTTTCTTGAATGATTTGAGCTCATCGGTGCTACAAAATACAATTCCTTGTGAGAGTTTCAGGTCAGCGCTGGTTGACTGCTTTGTTCCTGACCCTTGTGAAATTTTATGGTATGGGAACTTGATGGCAGTAATGGCTTACAGTGTTTACACACTTGCAGTGCACGCATAGTTAACCAAGCTGTGCAAATCAAGGTGTCTTTGGGCTCTGCTGTCAGTCAGTGCAGTGACTAGGTTAGATGTTGAAGGTGTTGTGATCTACCTTTTCTCTTTTTATTTTTTTTTTTTTTCTAACCTGGATCCCTTCATTCATCTGATTCATACTATAGCCTTCCTAAAAACGTTAGTGTGAGGGATAGGATGGCAGAACTGAATGGCCTGGAGGGTGGTAGACGCAGGAATTCCTTAACGTTTTAATTCCACCAGAGTTGCTGTGTCATAGAGCACCGCCCTGAAATAACCTCCAGCAGTTACCGCCTTTGACAATGGGATTTCTATTGAAATAAAATGTAATCTGTGTTTATCAATCTTTTGTCATTACCTTTCTGTCAGCTGAGAAGCTGTTTCCTGGTGCGTTGGGGTGTACCAGCACAGCTCGGAGGTAGAAAACTGTTGTATTGTCAAGTCCATGATCTTGCAGTAGTTTTAGCTTAATCGGAGTATCTACATCAGAGGAGAACATTAAACAAAACTGAATTGTACAAAGACTGGGAAATGGGAGGACATATTCAGAACAATGTGTGTGTTGGTATTGTGTTTATTTGTTTATTTATGAAGAATGCCTACAAAGTTGCAGTGAGGTTGTGATTTCTGGTTTGAATCTTTTTAGAGGTTCTTGCAGTATAAGCAGTGGTTTCGTGGGCTGAATCTGGTTTACAGGACAGCTTTGTCTGGAATTTTGTCTTTCTTTTGTGGGAGAAGTGGAAGGACTGTTCATGTAGCACTCTGGCTGCACTGAGGCAGCTCCTGGGAGACATGACATGGTACCTCCATCTGAGAGATGAGTGGTTGGGAAGCATTTTTCTTCCTGAACTTGTTTGTTGACCAGTCCTGAGTGAGGGCTATGCTGTTAAGAGTTTCTGTAATGTTACCCTGAAAATATTTCACATAGTTGATACATAACTATAAACAGTAAGGAAGTGTTATTTGATCCTGTGGCACCTCAAGTAAAGGTACTGGTGAGATTTTTTTCATACAGTAGTCTGTCACGTGTAGTGAATCAGGGTGTCTAGCAGAAGTGGGAGTATGTGAGTATACCTATCATTTTTCTTTGATGGCTTGCTTTATTCTGGGTGCATGCTAAAGACTCCATTAATGTGATATTTATTATTTAGTTAGATTGTAGAGCCCTCACGCATTTGAGATTAGGTTTGTTAAAGGTGATTGGATTGCCAAAATCTGCAAGTATGTCCTAGGCAGAACAAGGAGTCCATACTCTAGACTAAACAGAGTAAATGGTGAAGCCTACGAACACTTTAGCAGCTGCACAGCATCATCTCTCAGGTTTATTGAGCTGACAGAGCCACTGTACTATCATTTGAGGAGGAAAAGTTAATTTTCTGTGACCTAGCAAGTGGAGCGGGTATATCAGAAACTACTGAAAAAGTGTCATGCATTCATACCCATTTGCATCAGGGTTTCAAAACCAAGGAACAGAAGTGAAGCGCTGTCAGCCAAAAGCCAGTTGGTTCAGTACCCATGCTGATATGGTGTTGGATAGCTTTCAGAGCTCTGCATAGTTTTCAATTATGTTTTTCTTTCACCTGCTGTCATTCCAAAAGCCCTGGAATTGATCAAGAGATGAAGTGTTGAACAAACAATATAAATAACACTCTTAATAAAAAGAAGAATAATATAAATAACACTCTTAATAAAAAGAAGAATAATATATAAAAGTTGGGAGGTGGTAAATCTCTAATATACAGGCTGTCTCAACATTACCACATACCCACTGAAATAATAATAAAAAAATCAATGTATAAAGTAGATTAAACTCATAAATTATGAGTATATAGAAACCATTTATCCCTTTAGGAAAAAAGAAACAGGGCACTTTTGCTGTTGAGTTAGCAAAATGAGGTAACTTGATCAAAATATGCCTATTAACAAGCTTTTGGAGGCAAATTATTGCAAATGGTATGAATACTTGTATGACATTTTGAAAAATTCATTATTTCTTTGGAATAATAGGAAAAACAAATACCTTGTACAAACCGTAATGTTCTCTTAGCAGAACTTGTACAAAACCTGTTCAACTTTCAAAATAGTAACCTTTAGCATTTGCATGAACTTTTCTGTTCTCAAACCACTCAACAAACATTATCTAATTGATCTTCGGAATATCTTTGTGAGAGATAGTGTGTCTGTATTGTAGAAAAACTATTTAAAATGTTGGGCGCTCTTCTTTGCCTTTTTTTGAGTGTGCAACTGAGCTTCCAGAATTTTTATTGTGCCTCCGTTCATGAAACTCTTTCCCTCTCTAGAGCAAAGTGAATGCCTGATGAACTGTGAATGCTAAAGAGTGGAGCACCACTCTGCTTTATCAAGTAGTACCCTTGAAAGGAAAAAGCTATAAGCTGCTGCTGAATCTAACCTTTTGACAAGGAGGAAAAGGTGTTGTTCTTTATAGCTATGGTTATAACCTTTCAAGTGTGAACGATGTAACTAGTGTTGTGCTCTTTCTTTGTGCATTACCCAACAAAAGATAATTTAGAATATTTGGATATTGGAAACTTGTTGACCTCTGTTGCAAATCTCAGCCTTTTTTTTTTTTTTTCCCCCAGTAGGATGAAGTAGACCACACTCAAAAGTCCTCAAAAGACTCAAAGGAATGCCAGATTTTACTTTTTATTTTTTAATTATTTTTTTATTTTAACCAAATGCAAGCTTTGTCTTCTGTTTTAGGAAGGATGATCCTTTAACAAAACTTCAGAACAGAGATAAAAATATAAAATGCATACACAAATATCAATGTTCCCACAATGTTTAAACTGTAAATAACTTAGTTTTCTTGGCCCTCATTTTGTGAGAATACTAATTCTGTGGGGAAATGTTCCTTTCATCTCTCAGCTGTATTGCAGAACACTTCTTCCACTTCCTTTACTTCATTCCTCCAGAGGTTATCAGACGTTTATGTTCCATTAGCATCCAGCTGTATTGTTGTAGTAGGCACTGTGCAAACCCATAGTGAGATACCATCCATGGCAGAAAAAACTTGCAGTTAATGGATGAGTAACAAATACCAAGAATACAAATAGAAAGGCATCAGGAGGGGAAGCCTCCCGAACAACAGGTCCGAACAACAGACCAGCAACAGAGCCGGGAGCAAAATATAACTCTCTTAATTCCTAGTTTAGCACCTGTAATTTCATCAGGAGGGAGCTGAGTCTGATTACAGGAATGTATCTGTTTTAAAGGTATAATCTTGAAGAACATAAGAAAAAGAATTCTTTTTTTTCTATACAAGCCACATGCTACATCAAGTTTATTTATACTGAGACATCCTCTGCTGTCAGAATTGTTTCACAAAATTCTCTAATTCTTGAATAGTCTGTTAGCCGTGGCCCAGTGCTCCGTGTAGGGCAATATGTAGCTTTCAGCTGTTAATGTGGAGCTTCAGGTGGCTGGTAAAACAATTTGATTCATAAAATATCTGATCTAGAAATATTCAGTGTAGGTGCTAAGAATGAATAGAAAAAGAGATTTAGTGAAAGTTCCAAGAATATTCAATATTGTGTTTGCTCCCCTTTACCGTAGAGCTGTGAGATTCACAACGTGCTGCTGCACTTGCCTGTGCCTTCATTGTGGTGATACTGCCACAGGGTGAGGTGGCAGTGTGAATGCGTGTGATTCATGACTTTCCTAGTGATAGCTGTAAAAAAAAGTTAATAGCAAAAGAGAAGAGGTTCTTTCTTTTGGGGTTTGGTTTTATTTTACGCTCCAAACTTTTAGAAGTTAATTAGTGTTCATCAAGCCTTTTATGGTGACAGCAACATATAAACTGAAGCCCTTTAATACAGGCATTGTGGTCAAGGCCAAAGGCATCTTCCCCATGCTATTTTTGTCACTTTATCAGAAGCATCAACTGGAAAGTAGTAAGATTTCCTGGTTTTCCATAAAGTTATTTTAGCTCTTTGAGATTTGACTCCATTACGTATTACATTACATATCTTACTTTTAATTGACTTGTTAGACTCTAAGGGGAAGAGAAGAGAAGCAAATGTAAAATCCTTTTGGAAGATATTGGAAATAGATGAAAGTGGTTAAGAAAAGTAAAATGAGAATTCTCACCCTTCAGTTATCATGCAAATAAATGTCTTACCAATGATAATGGCTAGGAATTTCCACAGGTTTTGAGAAGGATGCTTCTTCGGGCCTTTACAGCATCTATTGGGCCCATATGCTTAATTGTCTTTGAGTCTTGAAATCTAATGTGTGCAAATCAAATAGGGGAGCAGAAATAACTTTTTTATTAATTTCAGAGTACTGATGGTTTAGGTGTAAAATAGTAGGGGAATATGGAGGAGCTGCCCTGTTTATCAACCTGATGAGGGCTTTGATACCAATCAACATTACTTTCACAAATTAAAACTAAAAGCGCCTCTGAAGTGTTGATAACTTTGTGGATAATCACTATAGTTCTCTTTCCACTCCTTTTTTTAGCAGGGGTACAATATCACCCTCCTCCCATTCTTTTATTTAGAGGGAGAGGAAATAAAAAATATTCTTCAAAAGCCTAGTCTGTCAGATACAAGCCTATTTTATTCAACAAACAAAATGACCTTAAGGAGTTAGACTCAAAAATACTTTCTCTTATCATCCTTTTATGTAGTTTGGAATTGTAGAAAATTTTTAAAAACTGCACATCTTTGCTCTTTAATGGGTTTTACATAAGTTAAAGTGGGTTGGTTGTTATGTTCTTGGTCATACTTGCCTCCTCTCTCTTGTTCTTTGCCATATGTGGCAGGTAGGCTTTCTTTCCAAAAGAGAAGACAGAGATCAGTACTACTTATAATTAACAAAAAAGACAAATGCTGTTTCTCTACTGAAGTTGAATATTAAAGGCATTCATAAACTTTTTTTTTTTTTACTTTGAAGTAGAGAGGTTTTGGGTTTTTTAAATTATTTATCCTGTAATCCCCCCTGTAATGGGGTAATGCAAATATTTACATTGCTAAAGAAATTGTTACAGCTCTGAAATGGGTTATTTGTTCAAATACCAGATTCGGATTTTCTGCTGTGCTAGTGATTTTTTTTTACAATCAAAGATTCAGTTTCTGAACTCCCACTGTATTGAGATTCTTGTGTTAGTGTCCCTTATCATAAATGTTGCCTAGGAGCGTCTTTTTCATGGCTGTTACTTGGGAGATAAATGCAATTGGGATAATAGAGAATAACAGACCTCTTGCAGAACTTCCAAAAAACAGATGTCATTGCAAAAAAAAAAAACCAACCTAAAAATTGAAGGCTTTTTTTACTGGACCAGCATCTTTTCATCCCTAAACTCTACTTATGAAAAAACAGAGATGATGATTGTTATGTATTCAGTTCTTTTTCATAGATGAGTCAGGAGAAATGCAGAAGGCTTGTAAAGAGAGGGAATGCAATCTGTAACGGCTGTTATTAATTTTACAAGCTAAAGAGTAGTAAATAATGCACAAATATCTGTAGAACTCCTTAGCAGTTTTCTTGACTTGATGTGCACTTTTCTGTGAATTAAAGTTGCTAGTTTGGAACTTCTGACAAGTTGATTACAAATGACTTGGCTGTTCGCTAAATACGT
The DNA here is from genome assembly GCF_963924245.1 of Chroicocephalus ridibundus. NCBI lineage: Eukaryota > Metazoa > Chordata > Aves > Charadriiformes > Laridae > Chroicocephalus > Chroicocephalus ridibundus. The sequence goes on along the minus strand of NC_086284.1, from coordinate 175,553,578 downwards.
CAGTCTTTTTTCAAGGAGTTTGCTTCACTCAAGTAGTAATTCAGTTCACATTTTTTGATACGTTCACCAATTTGTTTTAACTTTTATTTTGTGAATAAGTCAGATAGTTTAAGGTGAGAAGAGTATTACAGAACTTCAGTAACTTGTTGATGTGAATTGTGAATGTCATGTATCAGTTTTTTTAACTTTGAGTCCTACATTTTATTTAGTACGTTGTGAGTTTCCCAATATATTTTATTATTAGCTCATTTTTCATGGATTATATAGGGGTGACAGGTAGGAAGGGGAATGCTTCTCTTATACTTTGTGTTGTCTTTGTTAATGATTTGTGATTATTTTTTAAATTTTTTTTCTAAAGCAAACTATGGGATCAAACTTTACGTTGTTGCTTTTTATTTCCATTTCACTAAATAGTAGTAGATTTCTACTGATTCAGTAGAAAGGGAAAGATTTATTTAAATGAAGATATTTGCACGCATTCATTTCCATTTCTCATTTGGTTTCATAACTCAATTGCAAGCTGAAATTCCAGCGGTTCTCTTTAGTAGGATGTGCTTCTTAAATCCAGGCAGATTAGATTGGACAAGGTTGTTCCTGCTCCACTGTTGTTTGTCTTGCTCTCCTCTGAATGAAAGTGCTTTAATATGCCAACCTGGTGTTTTTCAGGCTTGTTAAATCTTAATCCTCACTTTCAATGAGATAGTTGAGAAATTCATCATGTTAAATTTGAAGCTGAAATTTGTCATATTCATTTTCATTTTGAAAGCAATTAAATGCCTGAGAACTTGACCTACTCTCACTGCAAGGTGGCATAAATGTCATCTTTAAAGTTTAATGGAAATCTAGTTTGATGTGGCCAAATGTGTAACACTTGAACAATTGCTTATTTTCCTACTTAGTGCTACGTAATTTTTCCTGCTATTTATTTAAAAACAACAGCAGCAACAAAACCCCTTGAAAATGTTCCATTTTCCTGCAACAAAATGTAACTAGCATCGGAATTCTCAAGCATTAGGAGATTTTTCAGTTTATAATTGGTTTAGGATAGAAGATGATAAAATGGATTTAATTTTTAATATGCCCATTTATATTGAGTATGATCTATGGACAAAAGGTAGGCAACGAAGTAAAGTTTGAATGGATGGATTGTTTTGTAGCTGTGTGAGATATGTGAATGTTACCTTTGTTCCCATGCTATGATGGAGTGCTATTTCTAAAAGACCTGGGACTGTTTTGGTCTCGTTGTTGGTGCACAGGGAATTAAGCAGGAGGCAAAAAGTAAATATTACAAAGCTGCTTCATTCACAGCTTGCTTTTTCTCTTGTGCTGAATAGGGTCTCCGACAGGGGAAAAAATGAATTTGTAATTAAAGGTTAAATTGTGGTGTATATATATACTTTAGCATCTCCTGAATATTAAATATTCCCTTTCACAATTTCAGGTATTACAGATTTTATATGAAAAAAAAATATAAAACAAGTGGAGAAAAATCCATTTCAAATTCTAGAATTACCGACCTAGTTTCTTTTTCTTTTGAGAATATTAATTTTTAATTTTACACCGTGTGCAGATGGAAAATAGTTGAGTGTTGAAATTTAGTTGGAGTCATGGGGTACGTTTTTAATAGGGATGCGGCTTCATTCATGTGTAATTTCATTTCTATTTCTGAATGCACGCATAGTGGAACAAATATTGTTACAGTTTTGCAGGAGAAATTTGTCTTGACATATGGATTGAGAAACTGGATGGCAGAGTTATAGGTAATAGTTGAAATTATTTGTTTTTCCTAAGGTTAGTTGCACTACTTAAGACAAAAAAAAGGAATGAAGTTCCTCGAGTAGCTGACGTAGCCTCTTTTCCTTGTAGAAAGTCCTCTTTTTCTGTCCCTGATATACCAACAACCAAGAGGATGTGGTTGCTGCAGGTAATAGCTGTTCGTAACTTCTTAGGCTATGAGTAACATCTCTACAAATAAGCATTTATTCTAGCAAATGTTCCGTGTAGCTTCATCTTGAGCCAGAACTAGGTTATTCGTATACCTAATTCTGTATTTAAATAGATGTGAAGATTTATACGAAGCTTTTATAGTTTGGGGAAGTAAAAAGACCTTGTTTTTCATGTTTCTTTTAATAATAAATTGTGAGATTGTCGTGTTTTACGTTTGTTATTTTCTGCTACTATCACTTCTTCTAGTATACCACATTAAGTTAAATTAATCATTCAGAGCTTTACAAGTTTAGACAGAAGTCTAAATGGAATACATTTCAAATGAAATAGTGCAGATTAAATATTGATTGATATTAAAAACATGACACAGATTATTCTGCAGAGCGTAAAATAGAGTATTGCCTTAAAAATTATATTAACTCAGATAAATAATAGACCATACAGCATGAAATGAAGTCTAGAGGAGAAACTATTACATTAAACAATGTTAATAGGGTTTTTCCAGTCTAACAGATGAGAAGATGAACTAAATAATTCTTCTATACATCCTTTCATTTACTGAGCTTCAAAGTGGTTAGGAGCAAGTAACTATATAGCAGGAAATTGTTGTCAATAGTCCAAATGATCATTTGATGTAATGCTCTGTTATGGAAGATTGGAGTGAAAACAAAAGTAGCTACAGATTATGTGGAACGTACAACTGTGGGAAATTGGGTATCATGCACTGCAGAAGCAACATGAGAGTGTGTTTTCACAAACGAGGTTTTTAAAAAAATAATAACCATTTTCCTTATAAGTGTTAATGCTTACAAGCTGCCTAGTCATCTTAATTGCTGCTTTCAAAATGTTTTCTACCTGTAAAAAAGAATAGCAGCAGTAATGGGGAAATAAATTCAAAACTCTGCATATATCCTAGCAAAGAGTGTAAAAATCAAGTGAATCTGAGAATATTTTTAGCAGCTCATTTTATTAAACAAGAGAATGATGGAACGTTTTTGTGACTTTTATCAGTTAAGTGATAAATAACTTTTGAATTATTTCTCATCTTATAAAATACTAGGCTAAAATGAAGTGACTCAGAAGTGATAGCTTCTTTTCCCATGAAAATATTGTATCTATTTTTTTCTTTGTCTTTACAAAATATGTTGTGCACAGTTGGATAACATTATTTTTGTGAATCCTAAAAGGTTTACATCAGGTTTTTTCCCAGCAATGATTACTTTATTCTGCTCAGAGGGAAATGCTGTGTTTGCTCCTGTTTCCATCCCCGTGGCAGGATGCTTCTGCAGCAAAACACAACAGCTTGAAAACAAAGCACTTTCTAAGGAAAAAACACGTATCTGAAATAGTTATCAACCTATTTAGCGGTGTTATGTTAAAACTACATTGAAAGTTTGCATTACTCAGGATTGATACACATTCTTGTAAAGAAAAGGGCTTGAGTAACTGAAGAAGCAGAGTTTAACTGCTACTTGAGCTAATGTTTATGATTAGTGCATCTGGAGGGAAGAATAGCTTGCCATACATTGTGTGTTTGGTGGAAAGGACGTGCATCATCTTTCCATTATTCTTGCTCGTAAAAAAAATACTTGCGAAAGTAGAACTGTTTTATGAAACAACTTTGATGTATTTATAAGCATAATGTGTTTTTTTCATGGATACACATAGACTATAATTATAATGCCAGTTAAATTAGCTTCCTAAATTGTGAATAACATGGGCTATGTTTTCTATAAAACATTAGTTCCAGTTTCTTTTGTAAGTGCAGTTTTTGAGTCACTCAACAAAACTGCAAAGGGAACACATGTGGAGCCTTAAATATATTTTTACCTCAAGTCCTTTATAGATGGGATATAAAAGCACATTGTATAACATAATAAATTGTACGGAAAGGAACCACATGTTTTCCAAGTAGAAAAAATGTGGTTTAGTGATTTGCGTAGTATGTTTATATCCATATGGCATACTTTTAATCCTGCTTACTTACCTAACCATTCTTTCAATTTCTGTGTCATTTGTCAGTTTTCAAACTTCAGTGAGAGCTGAGTCTACTCTAGGAAAAATTCTTCTGTTTAGAGTAGGTAGGCTTAAAAAAAAGCTAAAACTATGAAGATGCTCTAGTTCCACATTTTACTCTGGGGATTTTTATTTAGAGGCAATATAAAATAAAACGGTCCTTTCCCTTTACTAGAGTAGTTTCTAAAGCATAGAGACATATTTTGTTCTTAAAGATCCTTTTCCCACCCAAAAGCTATATGTATGCAGAATGTATGCAAATCACCACTATGAAATGTGAGTCTCACAGTAAGATGCGGAGATCCAGAGACCTGGAGGAAAAACCCAACCAACCTCCCCTCCCCTTTCATAAAAATAGTTTCTTTGTGGGGTTTGTCTCCCTGAGGAACTTCCTGATACTTGGATACTCTGTCATGTGTAATTGGATTGTAGCTCTTTCTGAATACTGTTTTCTCCTCTTGACAGCATGGGGTAACCTTGGAAATGTTCTCAAGAGCCAGAGCAAGATTTCTGAAGCTGAAAGCGCCTATAGAAATGCCTTGTACTACCGCAGCAACATGGCTGATATGCTTTATAATTTGTAAGTATGCATGGCTTTCCTGGAGTTGGATCATCTGTGAGACCTGTTGTGAATGGAGCTATTGATTTACTTGCTGGAAATGGAGATGATCTTAGCTGGTGCTCTGTAATAGTCGTTTCATTAATCATGCTCCTTAAACTATGGGGCGGGCAGAACCTTTTCTTGTCAACATTATTGTATATTCATGTGTTGAGTATGGAGAAGGTGAACTTACAAATCTGTTTGCTTTAAAAGAAGCAAACCCACCCCCTCCACTGAACAAAGTATAGGTAGATGAGCTGGCAACAGTAGCACTCCATCTGTTTCTGACTCTGCTAAAATATAAAGGTGTTATTTAGACTTCTTTTTTTTAAATCTGAATAACACTTGGTGGGGAGAGTGGGTGTAAGCACTTCCTAACATAAGCCAATACCCCTCAGTTAGCTCCAGAGGTCTAAAATGTTAAAATAGCAAATTACTTTTCTCCTGTGACTGACTTAAGAGCAGCGTAGGTTCACAGAAATTTAATTACTAGAATCCTGTTGTAGGTGGGTAAGAGAATAAATATCCTGAGCATCAAAATAATTATGCAGTGGGGGAAGAGATTTCCCAACTCATTAACACACCAAATCGTGAACAGGGAAGCTAGCGTCGTGCTAAGCTTCTCACTGAGGTGTGATCGTGCCACGTGCCCCAGTGGGGAGGGGGCTGATTCTCGTGTGTCCTGGCTGGGCTCCTCACCTGCTCCCTGCTCAGCACTGCTCCTCGTGCCTGCCCTCGCCCTTCCTTCCCCTCCTGCCATCACCCACCCAGCCCGAGCCCCCCTCGGAGGGCTCTGCTGCCATCAGGCTCGATACCTTCAACAGCCATACGCTGTTGTTGCATGATGTGTGTGGAGAACAAAATCCAGGTGGCTGCCGTTCATTCAGTAGTAGCATGAAAATAAAGTCCCGCGCGCAGTAGAAAAGTATGTATGTGAGAGAAACAACATGCGCAAAAACTAAATGCCAATAGTAATCCTCTTTAAATAAATAAATAAACAAATAATGTTCTGCCTGGAAGTCTAGTTTAAAATGGTTGTTTATAATATCTGAAAATTAAGTTTATCATAATATACTTTTTCTTCTTTTTTCCTTGATTAATGGGGAATAAGTTGACCATTTCATTAATTTACCTTACAGGTAAACGTACTGGAAACTCAAAATAATGTAGTGATAGAATTTATTTTGCAAAATCAAATTCATATCTCTCTCTATATATATTTTTAATAATCATACAATTGCAAACATATATGTATGCACATAATTTTTTTGTCTCTGTTAGGCAATGGAGACTGTGAGAAGCGTATTTCTACAAAGCAAATCCTCCTGCTCACATTTAAAAGATAATTTCTGAACCTGGCAGAAAATTGTAGGGAAAAAAGTGATAAGATTGATAGTCCTAAATTTCTCATATGCCATTAATTTTGGGGATAAAAATTATAACTATTACAATTTTTTGTATGCCTATACCGTACTTTTGTCTCCTACTCACTCACTGTGTCATAGAGGGAAACTGAAGTTAATACCAGGGTAAGAAGAGGAAAGGGGGTTAAGCGACAAAGACGGGCATAAAAGAAATCAGATTTCATTAGTTTTGCTGTTCTCAGAACAAGCTGATAATCTTCCAGCTTTCCATTGATACACAAAGTAAATGACTACAAACCTTCATTTCTGTTGAATAGGAAATTGCTTGGAATTCTACTGAATTTGTGTGAAAGGAATTTAACTGAAATGCTGGTTGGGATATATAGGGCTTGAAGTTACCTTACATATACCCGTGAAAGCAAAGGAAGTATATTCAGAGGGAAATGTTTGTGTATATGTATGCATATGCAAAAGAGGATCTCTAGTTCTTAATAACCTTTCTACTATTATCTTGAATGCAATCGCACCCTTTCTTTTCTTTTTAAGCTTCACAAAGCTATTAGTTATTCAACAGAAATTGAAAAATCTTGCATTACTTTTTTTTGTAGTCTTTCCCTATGTTTGATAATTACATATCCAGCATGAAAACTAAGTGGTGAATGGAGTGGGCTTCGATATTATGAGACCGCATACAAATCGATTATTTTAAGCATAAACTTTGAAGAGCTCCCTTGCAAGCTCAGCCCATCCTTGGCATGCAGTTCTGTGGGAGGCTTTTACAAAAACTACTGTAATGGAAAAATGTGGCTTTTATGTGCTTATGAGAGGTCAGTTAGATTTGCCGTTTCTGTTTTTTAGTATGTGCCTTTGAAACTGAAACAGTCATTTAATAGAACTTTAGGAAAAAAGGGACCCTTACAGTAATTTCTAATTACTGTGTTTTGGCCATAATATGTCCTAAGTATATTGTAGTCTCACATGCTCTTTATTTTTTCTTAACACTTATGCCTCAGTATTTGACAAAAATTAATTGGCACATGCAGCCCAATGTTCACACACAGCAATAACAAATCAAAGTGCTATCAGATCGGGGAACAAATTAGTGAGGATTAACTCACAATTTTTAATGGGTAGCAATCAAAGAGAGAAACTACATAAACAGAAGCATTTGATGATCTCTTCCTTCTTTTTCAAGAAATGAAAATGTGAGGTTTGCAGCCAGCTATTAATGCATTAAAATCTAGAGATTTTAACAGATTAGGTGAATGGCTGATTTCCGTGGTGTATTTTTATTTTCTGATGTTATACCTTATAGCTCTGAGTTACAGCTGGTTTTGCCATGTAGGACAACTTAAACTGTATTAATTTAGATTACATAATTACATAATCTCCATTTGGAGGTTTGTCTGGTTCTGAACATGTCATTTCCCGTAGTGTTCAAACATGTCAATTCTGGAACCTTAAATATATTCCTAAACTTTTGGAGACTAGCAGAAAATTTTATATTATTATTTTTATTTATAAAAAAAAAAAAGCTCTTGCTAACATTAATATTGGGTTAGTGGTTCATCACTACTTTAGATATGGGTTAAAAAGTGTTTGTTCTGTTGACGTTTTCTCGGGTACAAGTACGTATAAGTGAACCTTATGCATAGCTTATACCTCAGGATAACTAGTAACCCAGCCTGTCTTGATGATAGGATCTGTGGCCTGGAATTTAGGAAACTTGAGCTCAGTCTAAGGACTTGAATTCTTGTTTGGAAGCTTGCTTTCTGAAACTCTTATGGAAAACCCAGAGCGTAAATTCTTGGTGACTCTGAAAGCATTTGGGATCCTCATAGCAATTTCAGTGCAGAAAGGATTTCAGTTGTTTTATACTGTAGTTGGAGAATGTGTTATAATACGACACTAATAAGGTAGTTTGTACTTGAAAAATACATATAAAATGGCCTCCCGTCAATAACTTCTCTGATGTCTTGAGACTGCACTGCAGGTAATTTTTACAAATAAATCTCAAAGCCGACTTCTCAAAGCTGTGTAACGCTGCTGATTTCAGCTAGATTTCATAGGGTAGTAAATCAGCATAAACGGAGATCTCTTTCCATGCCTTTTTTTTTAAGCAGAGAAATCCATGTATTTTAATACTGTGAAGTACCAAGCACAGAGCTGTAGAAAAACAGTAGTTTCTTCTTCCAAACTAAACAATGTTCAGTAGATTAAAAACAATTATTTTTTTAGCTTTTCAGTCTTTGTTGTCTTATGATTGTTACCTGAAGCTCATGAGTTTTTTTGTATTGTTTCAAATTGCTTCTAATTAATGCCTAAAGTAGAATTGCTTATCAATCAAAAGACAGTTTTGCATACATTATTTCACTTGTATTTAGGCCTGCCTCTGCTTAGAGTATTCTTTTGTCATCTGTATCAGTAATCTAGATTACCTTGAGTTTCTCAGCCGATTTTAAGGATGCTCACAATCTCGCATAAATATTGACTATTCCTCTAAAATGGTACTAATTACTTTAAATGTTGTATTTGAGTATACAATGCCCTATAAAGGATAATTGTCTATAAAACAGCCATCCCCTTGCTTCTCTCCTAAAATGTCTCATTTTGCCTTTAGTGATATAGGGCTGTGTGTATAGTTTATAATTCAAATAATTTAATTTCTTTGAATAAGTTGAAAGTATGCATTTCCGTAAACTTTACCTTGGCAAACTTAGGGTATTATGTCAATAAATGTGGATTTGTTTAGATTTCTCTTAGATAAAGTCTTCAATGGTATCTCAGATTTTAATTCTGTAAAGTCTGGGATTGCAGAAGTGTTTTGTATGCAAAGTTGAACTGCATAAAAATCAATATGAGTAAAGTTCTTCCTTGTCTGTTGTTGTTAGCCTGTATAACATCTGAAATTGTGTTCCCTTCTGCCTTTTAAGGGTGCTGGCATAAAAATCTCCTTTGCTGAGCTATCAGAGACGAAAAGCACTAAAAGCGGGATAACCTACTAACCCATGTTGAACTGTATTTGAACCTACCCCAGACAAAGGTGCTGCACCACTTCACGTAGTAGGAAATGAGTCAAGGTTATGGTTCCTCTTCCTTGATAGCCCACAAGTTTTTATAGTGCAGGATGTCGAGTTAAAAAGCAAAGAGGATGTGTCGTCTGCTGTCTGTTTAAGTACTTAATTATTTTTTTTCTCAGCTGTGAATGTAAACTTGTTACAAGCTTGTTTGGAATTAATCTCTGCTCTGCCAGCTAGTTCTTCCTCTGTCAGACAGTGGCTGAAATTTGTGCCTTACTGTAACCAAAGTTGTCGTGATAAAATCTTGCTGTAGTGTGAGACTGGCTCTTGAGGTAGCACCCAAAGGTCACTTTGGTGATCGGTGGTGTCCTGCAGTGCTCCAGGACTCTTCATAAAGCCTGTGTGATACTTCTTTAGTAATATTGTAGATATTTTTGTTAGTAATATTGGGAGCTGAAATACATTTAGTGACCTAGTGATTCAAGTACATGCCTCAGTATTTGAAATTTTGATGGTTGATAGTCCTTACATAAACTTTGTCCATTTTATAAATTAAGGAAAACAATTTTTGGACTCAGGGACTGAATGGGAGACATTCAGTTTCATAAAAAGAACCTCTTCATGTCAGAGGTTCTCTGAAGCTCTCAACCCAGGTTGCCTGCTGGGGCATGTGAAGGGGAATAGGTGTCTTGTTTGAGGACTGCTGGCACAGCTTACCACTGCCCAGTGTCCAGAGGAGGGAGAAAGGCAGAAACCAATGCTACTCTTCATCCCTATGGCAGCCCTCCCTCTCGTCAAATCAATGAGGGTTGTGAGAGTTGATGCAGTGCTGAAATGGTAGTAATCCCAACTGAACTGCCCCAGTAACAGAGAAAAGGACAGGACTATCCTTGCCGACCAATTTGCTTGCATTTGGAAAGCTCTTCCCTAGAACTGGGAGAACATGACAGAGTTTTGACTGTGGTATCTGAAAGACTAGAGGTTGTTTTGGGGCTGATTGTTTTCTTTTGATTTTTTTTTTTTTCTTTTACTAATGGGGTTATGGACGGCTGTGCTTAGTGAGTTCCGCAAATGGAATGGTCATTTTGTGTTAGTACCTACTGGGTATGTTTGGGTTCTTATTGATTGAAAAAGTAGGATTTATGTTCCATTTACATATTTGCTAACAGGATGTTATTGGAAAACATTAAACATGTTCCCTGTTTGTCCTTTTCCTTAATGATTGGCTTTCTTGTTAATGAAACCTAGTTATAGGCTCTTACGAAAGGTTAGCACTTATTTGGTTGAGTAACTAAATGGCTTACTTACATTAAAACAAAACAAAACAAAAAAGACTTAATTAAAGACCAAACTTAATGGTTTCATGTACCGGGCTGCTGTAGCATGCAGACCTGTCGTTCTACCCACTAGTTTTGCAAATGACAGTGAAAGAGTTGCCTTAGGCAAAGCACATCCTCTATTCCTGCGTGGCTGGAGACACATCTGTGTGAGGAATAAATAAGGATTTTCTTCCATTTCTTTCTTTGCCAGCATAGCACTGAGGTAAATATATTTCTTTGTAGATGATCCCACCTGAAATCAATGGGATGAATGTAGCTTGAGGCATGGATGAACTGCAGTCATGGCAAAATAATAGCGATCAAGCCCTGTATTGGCTGTTATCAGCCAGTAAACAGAATTGATAAAATTATTTCAGTATTTTACCTGGCTTGAAAATTTTACAAATATTTCACTAACATACATGTTTACCTTGATGACAGTTATGGTTTCTTGTATTTGGTCAATTTACACCAGCTTTAGTCACTGAGGAGTTTGCTTTGTAAGGAGACCAGCTGGCTTTTATAGGACTACAACAGGAAGAAATTAATATGTAACTTGAGAAAAACGGTAGACTTTCTACTTCCTGTTTATATTTTGTGACTGCTTTCCAGACCCCGAGAACAGTTTTGTGCCATAAGTATTGAGTGACTTTAGGTCAAAACTAAGGCAGAGAAGGAAGACAGGAGGATTTTTCAAGTTGTTGGTCAAGCAAGACAGGTAAAAGTTGGCAGCTTAAAGAATTCAGGATGGTTGCAAAGAACTCATTTGGGGGAAATATTTTCCTGCACGTACGTATTTGAATGAGCAATTCTATCTATAGACATGATGTGCATCATTTCTAGATAGTGAGAACTTGCTTCTCATTTTTTTCTTCTTTTTATTTTTCTTCCTATTAGACAAACAGGATTCTGAGACACTTCCTAAGTCACTGGGTGAAGTCTGCTACTCTTTCAGGCAGTCAGCACATATCCTCCATTTCATAAATGATTCACACTCTACTGTAAAATTAGCTAGAAGCAATGGAGGCCAAAAAAATCCTGTTGTAAGGTTGTTCCAGAATCTTGCTACTGTGATAGAACTTGTCTCCTAATTAATCCTAAATTAATTCATGGAAAGTTTATAAACGTTTACTTTTTGTCCTGTGGTTTAAGTAGCATTTTCTTATCCAAGTAATTTCATCCTCATGTGTTTCTAGACAGAAATTATTTTTCCGCAGTACTTGTCTTACTAGGCTAAAGGAGGCACTGACTGACTCCCCACCCTCCTTCCGTCTGATAGGCTTTACATTTTCCCAGTTATGTCAGTAAACTTTCTTTGAAAGGAAGTTGCATGTTGCATGACTGGAGAGAAGATGATGTTTTGGAACTACAAACTTCAAGCAATTGCTCCTGTGTTTCATTTTTTGGGGGGTGTGTTAGGGTTATGCTCTTTTGTTTATTTAGCTTGGTATTCTTAGCAACTGTAGAAAGTTTATTAAAAAGTGCCAGAATACTTTAAGCTCTTCATCCAAGTTTATCATTTGAGCTTACTCTTCTGTGTCAAGCATCCTTATTTCAAGGGCGTGCTTTCCTTTGTTCATCCTTGTCTAAGGAAGAAGGAAGGCTTTGTGTCTCTGTAACTACAAAAGATAGGTGCGTACTCGGCACATGCCAGTTGCTCTGCTCCAGCACTGGCTTATGTTCAGCGCTTTGCACTGTATCACTCCTTTCGTATTCTTTCAGTCTGCTCCTTCTCCCCTCTGCCAGCAATCTCCAAAGAGCAGTTATCATTTTGAGGTGCGAACAAAGAGGGGGAAAGGCACATCAAGAACAGATTCACTGCTGGCTATAGGAGGGTATTTAGCTTGCATGGCAAAGTTTTGGCAACGGGGGGCGGGGCTACAGGGGTGGCTTCTGTGAGAATCTGGTGGAAGCTTCCCCCATGTCCACTAGGGCCAATGCCAGACAGCTCCAAGATGTACCCACTGCTGGCCAAGGCTGAGCCCATCAGCGATGGTGATAGCACCTCTGTGATAACATATTTAAAAAAGGGGGTAAAATGCCTGCGTGACAGCAACCAGAAGAGAAGAGGTAGAGAAACAAGTCTGCAGACACTAAGGTCAGTGAAGAATGAGGGGGAGGAGGTGCAGGTGCTCCAGGCACTGGAGCAGAGATTCCCCTGCAGCCCATGGTGAAGACCATGGTGAGGCAGGCTGTCCCCCTGCAGCCCGTGAAGGTCCACGGTGGAGCCCATGGAGGACAGGTGGATACTTGAAGGAGGCTGTGACCCTGTGGAGAACCCATGCTGGAGCACGCTCCTGGCAGGACCTGTGGCCTTGTGGAGAAAGGAGCCCACACTGCAGCAGGTTTTCTGGCAGGACTTGTGACCCTGTGGGGGACCCATGCTGGAGTGGACTGTTGCTGAAGGACTGCATCCCGTGAAAGGACTCACATTGGAGAAGTTCATGGAAAACTGTCTCCCTTGGGAGGGACCCCACCCTGGAGCAGGGGAAGAGTGTGAGGAGTCCTTCTCCTGAGGAGGAAGGAGTAGCAGAAACAATGTGTGATGAACTGACCAGAACCCCCATTCCCTGTTCTGCTGCACTGCTTGAGGGGAGGAGGTAGAGAAAATCAGGAGTGAAATTGAGCCTGGGAAGAATGGGGAGTGGAGAGGGGAAGTGTTTTAAGATTTAGGTTTTTATGTCTCATTACCCTACTCTGATTGGATTGGTAATAAATTAAATTTATTTTCCCCAACTCAAGTCTGTTTTGCCCATGACAGTAATCGCTGAGTGATCTCCCTGTCCTTATCTCGACCCCCAAGCTTTTTGTTATATTTTGTCTCTTCCTATCCAGCTGAGGAGTAGGGGTGATAGAGTGACTTTGGTGGGCACCTGGCATCCAGCTGGGGTCAACCCACCGCAAGGAGGAACTTCCTTATGCAGACCACTGGGAGCAGTGAGTTACTGAATACTTGGCAGTGCCTGCACGGTGTGAACTCCAGCTGAGGGATGTTATTTCTCTGCATGTAGAAACTGGTCATTCAGAGCAAACTTCCCCCCCCGCGTATTTGCTATAGGCAAAGGAAGCGGCAATGTGAGGTGAAAATCAACTGTCTCCTTTAAAAGGAAATGGAATAGAACTATATATTTGTTGAGCTTTACAAATGTACCCTGAACTTTTCAAAGATGTCTTCAGTGTAATAAAGCATAGTAATTAGTATAACAAACAAACTTTAAATTATTTGATTCTGCAATTAGATAAATTTGCTAGACAAATTGTAAAGTTTTGGCTAAACGTTTAGTCTTTTTTTTCTCCCCACAAAAAAAAAGAAAAGATGGAAATATGCGTGCACCAAGCCTTTTTTAGAAAGAGTTTACCATTTTTTACAGACTCACCATTAATCTGTTGTCACTTCTTTCCAGGTGAGGGGAAGGGAACTAGTTTTTGTCTAAAAGGTTTGAGAGCCACTAGACGAGGAAGCCCACACTCCATCTGCCATTGCCAGTTGCTGACTTCAACCCTAGCAATCAGTTGGAGGGAAATGGGTTGTCCAAGGAAGGAAGGAAGGAATTGAAACTATCAAAGTGGGGCTAAACAACAGATGCTAAGAACTTCAAGGAGGTCATGGACTTTCATTGTTATTTGCCTTGGGTTTCATTTCATCTGCCTCTGTCCATGCTCCTCTATTCTATAGCTAGTCAGCTCGTTTCTTGCAAGCTTAGCTGACTATGGTAATTATGGAGCTGTTAGTTCCCAGTTTATGACACTACAAGTTCTTTCTGTACAACCATGGTCAGTTTGCTTGAAGGATGTTTCACAATTCTAGTTGAATTGGCATAGAAAAGTTGTATTTCAAATTTTGCCCTTAATGTATCTTTATAAAGACACTTCAGTTTTATTTTTAGTGATTTTGAAGTAACTTAGAATATCTGATGAAAATTCTCTAGATGAAATATAGTAAATTCTAAAGCATGTGAAAATAAGACTTAGGAGACATATCAAACTTTCCTCTTTTGGCTTTGGCCTCTGTTCTGAAGTGAAAGAGACTCTAAATGAAAAAGGAAGTGTTTCAGTGGCAAAATAACCCATACTTGACCTATTTTTGAAGGAGAAGGAAAGAACATATAATCAAACCTCCAGTTGAAGCTTGTTGAAGGTTGAAGAGTTGTTAATATAACTTAAAAGGCTGCAAAGGTAGTTGAGTTCAACCTCTCGGTTTCTTTGGAAAGAACTTCAAGTTCTGAACAGGCTCTTTTGGTAGTATTTGCTCTAATGACCTCTTTACAGCCATGAAGTGAAGGACACTTTCCCTTCAGATATTACTCAGTTGAGCCCATGTCTCTGCTTCGTGTTTGTCTTGACAGTGGTGAACAATTTTCAGGCCCAAACACTTTCAGAGGCAGCCCCGGGGTTTGCTGCCTGAACTCGGCGTTGCTGGAGCAGCTGGCAGAGAGCCTTGAGAAGGAGATCCCTGCTCTGCTCCCAGGGCCCTTCCCTTGGGCTCTTGTTCCTTCGACAGGCCCTGCTGTCTCTGCTGACCACGTCCAGTGATTTAGCAATGCGGTAGCAAGGCTGAACTGCGTTGTTTCTCAGAACCTCGGGGGTGTACCTCGGATGTAATGCCTAGCTGAAAATCAGCATGATTTAGCACGGCTTAGAAGCTGTGAAATGCAGCAATGGAAAGATGAATATAGGACCTGAGGACTTGCAGATTTTCTTGAGCTAATTGTAGTGGTAGTTTGTCATTTGGTCCTGGTGCTTATTTTGTGTTTTGCTCAAAAAGGTAAATATTTATAAGAAGGTGGTGGCTTTTTGCTTGTAGAAACTGGAGACAAAAGCAAACGTTGAACTATCGCTCATTTATATTCCTTCTGTGTGGTAAATGAGACAGTAGACTTGTGGAAATAATAGTGAACAATAATGTAGTTAGAGACCGGGATTATAATACATGCTCTGAAAGGACAAGTAGGACATTTCACAGGCAGTATTCATTTTGGCAGTAACGAAATTTGAAGTGTTTGGTTTTAGTTTTAGTTGCATCTTGTGAGTAATTTGGTAGAGGTTGGTGAGCCTGTTTATATGCCTGCATTCTGTTTGGGCTTAAAACTAGAGAGGATCTGATTTTTTCATCTTGGAAGTGAAATATATCTGCTCTTTGAACCTTCTAATATTCACTGTAAATTCAGGAATGCTTTGCCAGTTTAATGCAACGTTCGTCATTTTAACTTTTTATCTATTGGCATAACTGTTTATTCCTTCAGAGGTGAACATCCGAGCCAGTCGTCTCTTAGAAGCATATCCCCTCTAAGTGTTAATTGTATTCAACTAAATACATTCTTTTTTAATTTTCCTTTAAGCCTTTTCCTGACTTTGTTTAATCTGAAACTAGAACTAGAGGCTCATAAATCTAGTAATTTTTCTACTGTCAGAAGCCACAGGGAAAACCAGCGATCAATCAGGACCAATTTCACAAGAAGAGGCAGTTTCATGCCTTGTCAAGGTTTATTTAGATTATATCATTTTTTTTTCTTCTTTTTCTTCTACCAATCCTCATAACAAATAGAAATAAAACATTAATTATTTGCTGGAATTTAGCATTCAGTCTTGCATCTGCAGCTTGGGGTTTTAAATATATATACATGTATATATAAAAATGTGTGCATGTGTGCGCGAGAAAGTGTCTGTTAATGGAACAACTTTTACAAGAAAAAAAAAAAGTCTTCTGGAAGAGGAGTAGAAAAAAAATCCCACTTTGAAATATCAAGTAATTAATCAAAAGTGCTAGTATTAGTGCATGTAGTGAACACAGAAGATTAATTTGGTAATAAGTATAAATAAAAGTTCTTTTAATCAAAAAGCACAAATGTCATACATTTACCAAAGTTATCTATTATTTTGTTCAAGTTGACCAATTACTGTATTGCTTCTCTTAATATGTGAAATTATTTATTCCAGAACTAAAATAAGAATGGAATTTCTTTGATAAATTTGTCCCAAAATTGTGGTTTTGTTTTTTAAAAAAGTAAGAAGCAGCTTATATGTCAGACCATGCAACTCATTTATTTTTATGCTAATTCTACTGCTATCAATAGAAAACTGGATCAAAATCCCATAATAATAATAATAATAATTTTCCTTGGAGTAATTGCAGTCTAAAAAAGTTTTTAAAGTAAACAAAATTCAGGTTCTAGAAAATTTAGAAAATGTTATATCTATCCTGACGATCATACATCTTGCCAGCTGCGAGACGCTCAACATTACTTAAAAACCTTGGTGCCATGCCAGGAAGTATCCTGAATGCCTCTCTGGTTAGAGACTGGAGATGGAAAAAGTCCAACCTCTTTGCAGTTCGAAATGCTATCGGCAGATAAAAGCATAGAGGAAGAAGAGAAAATTGCTGTAGGTTAAGGAAACCGCAAATAGATGTGATAACCCTCCCACCTAAAAGAGATAGTTACGTTTATTTTTTCATGGCTACTTTGAGATATATGAAGAGGGACAACTACCACTGGATAATAAGGTCTGAGTCTGCACTCTGAAATTAGTGATTTTTCAGGATTTTTAAATCTTTGTGATTTTAATACAGTTGCATATGCTTTTTTCAGTCTCAAAACTTTGGAAACTGTAATGTTTTGAGCATTCTTTTAAGCATACAATTGTGAATTCATGTCAATGATGTCCAGACGACTTATTTCTCAGAAATTTGTGGGTGGCTGGTGTAATTTATAATTCACAAGAATGCTTGTCTTAAAAGCTTTAATTAAAGTTCATGGACTATGAAACTAACTGAGAACTGCAAGTATTTGGTACCAATTTTTGTACCACTTCAGATACCTCTTCAGTTATTAAATTTGTTTGGAGCACAAAGACAGGAAAAAAAATGAACTGATGTAGGTGCTTAGCCATATGATGAATAATCTAGTGAAATTGCTCAACAAGGGCTGGTTAGGGTAATACATGTGAAGTGTTAGGTGATTCACTTTATTGTGCATTTAAAAAAGACTGGCTTATTTCAAGTCAAGAAAAGACCAGGCTAAACATGAATGACTTAGTTGCAAATAGCTCCACCATGCTCCCATCCGCTTTAAAATGTCTCCCAGTCTACTGGTTTCCAAGGAAGTCAAAACTATTGCATTTAACATCTGCTTTGTTAAAGCCATATGGATGCACCTGATGTCTGTGAATTAATCCTGTTTTCAGACAAAATAATTTTCCCACTGAATTGTTAGTAACATGCAGAGTTGTTACATCACTGAAATACCAGTCAGCATATTTTTCTTTCTTAACTTAGTTTTGTTTTTAATATTTATTTTGAAGTTACTCTTTGCAGTAACCTCCTCTCTCTCTCTCTCTCTCTCTCTTTTTTTTTTTTTTGTCCTTATGCAGGGGATTACTTCTTCAGGAAAACAGCAGGTTTTCAGAGGCATTGCATTACTATAAACTGGCAATTGGTAGCAGACCCACACTAGCTTGTAAGTATTTCAACTATACAAGCTTGCATAACATTGACTGTTGTTTTTTAAGGAAATCTTCCTGCTCCTTAATAACACTTTCTTTTTTTGCAGAAGTTTTTAATTCAGAAAGCAAAAGGTAAAATTGTGCACGTTTTCAGTTGAAAGCACGTGTTTATTAGTCAATGACTACATTTCATGTGGTGCAGGGAAGAAGCAGATAATGATTTAACACTGGGCAGTACCGGTAGAACCCAAAATGCTTCTGAGCTGGGGTGGTGAGCCATAGGTTCTATTGCCCAAATTTTCAGGCTCCTGTTTTCTGTTTCTTACAGCCAGTCCCTGATTTTTATGGTGTGTGGTGCGGGTAAATAATACAAATAATACTTTTTAAGACCTTTCATTTTCCCTTTCTTGCCTAAGGGAAATGGGAAATAATCCATAGGATGTTGCCCGTCATCGGTTCCAAAATTAAGTGGGTGCTTTTTAAGATTGCTGAATGTTTTGTAGCTTAAGTATTGAGACTTCTATATATGCATATATACACATACACATATATATGTATAAATATATGTATATATTTTTGTAACATTTCAGACAAGGACTGAAAAGGAGCACCCTGCGGAACAGTGTTCCCTTTCTTCCTTCCTCAGTCTTTGTAGCTACTTTCTCCTTTCCTTGTCTCTGAACTTTTTCCTTTTATATGTTCCCCTTTACACCAGTAATTGATCTATATACAAAAGCCAAATTAGATAACTGTGGGATGTCTTTCAGATACTACTTTGAAGTAAAACAAAGATCAGATCAAACATAATGGAACCCCATTAAAAGATAAGGTTTTTTCCCTCTTCACAGCTGCCTATTTAAATACCGGTATTATCCTGATGAACCAAGGGAAGACAGAAGAAGCCAGGAGGACTTTCCTGAAGTGTTCAGAGATCCCTGATGAAAATTTGAAAGATCCTCATGCTCATAAAAGCTCTGTTACTAGCTGTCTTTATAATTTAGGAAAACTTTTTCATGAACAAGGACACTATGAGGTAAGACTCCATATTTGTCTACAATATCATGATAAAACCTTCATATATAAATAATACCTATTGCTTCCATCCAGGCTTTCAAAATCACCAAATCAAGATTAGCATTCTCTACAGAGAACATTTTTCTCTACAGTCACAGATGTGACAATGTTAATTAGCAGTGTGATGTTCTGTCGTCAGAATCAACATTAGCAATGGTCACATCTGATATGTGTTAACTCATTCTTTTTGGCTTTGCCCCATAGCTGGTATGCAAAGGATATAGCCTGATTGGAACTAGGTGATCTTTAAGGTCCCTTCCAACCCAAACCATTCTATGATTGCAGACCAGCCAACCTAAAGTGTACTGGCTTTTTAATTCAAAATAGAGTAAGTCCATCTTTAGTTGAAAAAATGCAATTATGTTTGCTTTTGACTCTCCAAAAATAAGACCTAGTTGAAATAATTCAAAATTTCAGTGATTAAAAACATCCTGTTATGTGCTATTTTCAGATAATTTGACCTAAGTAATGTAACCATACACTGCACCAAACCCATCCCATCTCATTTATGCGTGCAAATGTAACTGTTGTGATTCCTCTCCATTCACCCTGATGAAATTACTAAAACTGGACATTCGCTTGAGTTTTGACCTTTAACAATATTTGAAAGAAAGTCATTCTGTCTTTGCATCGCCACGCATACTTCATAACAGGAGTTACGCATGATTTTGATCCATATAACTCTTCCTGACCGTGACAGTTACCTCAGCTGTTTAAGATTAGGCATGCACAGGCTCTATGGATTCTCTGTCATCTGTCTGCTGAATTCAGCTCTGTCGGATGGCAGTTACTAATTGGTTAAAACGCAGACACAGACAGCTAATACATCCATAAAGATAAGAGAACAGCAGCATGTTGTCTGCATGGCTGATAGAGTGTAGAGTTGGAGTGCAGTGCCTGGGAGGTGCAAGGGATTTTAAGAATATAAACCATCAGATTTCTGCTCGTGGTCAGTGCAGTCTGACCCAGCTTTGATTTTTTTTCAAGCATATTTCAGCCTTCACAAGCAGTGACTGCTCGATGGGATGATGTAGGAAATGATGCAGAACTAACAGACTGACCAGTAAGCATGCGAAGTGCTGAATGAATCATAAATGTGTAATCAAGTAATTCAAGGCACAGCACATTTGTGAAGGGAATCCAATTTTGGCATTCTTGACACTATAGTCTATCTCATTCTTTCTGTGAAGCAGACTTCAGTTGTGAGGATTATGTTTTGTTATTACTTGGCAGTAGACAATGATTTCTTTATGTTTAGGTCACTTACTGTAGCTTAGTCATCAGAAAGTCCTTTGTCTGCAGTTTCATATTATTTCATATTCTCTGACAGCCTATAGAATTTTATATATGTTTATAAACTTGTGAGTCATTGAGGATTTAAAAAAATATTCCTTTTATTTCCACCTGGAAAAAGAGCTGCAATATTGGAGCTAATTTGGTCTCTTGTCAATAAGCTTCACTGAATTTGGTAAAACTTCTGTAAACGAGAAATGTCAACTTTCTGTAATATTTATGACACCAATGTGTTTTCTTTCTCTTTGCACCTTTCATTTGAGAAAGGAAGATAGTTTGGTTTTACTTTATATGTGAAAGGCGAAAGACTGCTTTTGAACTTCGTTCTTTACTAATGATTTGTCCCACTTGTGTGTTTCTTTTCAGGATGCCCTGACGGTTTACAAAGAAGCAATACAAAAAATGCCAAGGCAGTTTGCACCACAGAGCTTATACAACATGATGGGTAAGTACGTTGTTAGTGCTTCAGAAAGATACTTGAGGAGTAAGACGGGGTGAAACCAAAGAGCTTTGCCAGGCAACTGATGCTCAAATGAATTAGCTAATAAAAACAAAAATAATTGCCTTCAGTAGATATGAGCCAAACCAGGTTCAGAGCTTAAATGCCAGCAACTGTAATGCTGGATAAGATACAATAAATTATGAGGCTCTTAGATACTGGACATTTTTAAGAGTGTCCATGCAGCACTTTTACATGTAGAATGCACGGTGTTTTTCTCTGCCTCCAGAATCTCTCATGCGCTATCTTGGAGACCTTGTGCAATTCATAAATATTTTTTTTTATTTCATCCATTATCCTGGAGACATTGTTCAATTCATACACATTTTTAAATCTCCCATCTTTGAAACTAAGAAGAAATTGTATTTACTTCATAGAAAATGGAGTGAGATTGATAATAACATAAAATTTAGTGTGGGTGTTGGATGTTAAATTTCCTTGTAAACCAACAAGATGTCCAAATAGGCCCAGAGAGATAGATAGTTGGATTTTTTTTTTTCAGGTTGTGCCAAAAACTATTTTCCAAGCTCATGTACTATTACTTAGACATCAACAATGAGAGAATTCTTCTTTCAGGACCAGGCTGTTTGTTCTTAAAATTTTAGCAGAGTCTCTTGAGTACTGCAAGTAACATTAATTTAGCTGAGGTGTTTTTTTGTTCTTTAATTCCAAGTCCTCATGTTCTTCATTGCATCTTTATACAGGATACATTAAACAGATAAAAGAAAGAAGATAATATGGATTATTATTTATAGTATTCAGATCTGACAAGATCTGAAACAAGAGGGCAGGTTCTCCATTGCTCCAGAGGTGCTTTTAAGTGGAATTCTCTCTGAAAGGGTGTGTGTTTGTGTTAAGCAACCTCAGTGTCTGGCCCAGTAGACTCTGTGAGCTCCTATCTGCAACAGAAGAGGATGTAAGATGCCTTTAAAGTAGTTTAAAGTAGAGCAATTAGAAATGTATGTAGAAACAATTAGGATCAACAGGAAGCATGTGGGATTTTATGCCTTTTTTTACCCCCTCCCAATGCCTAAAATACAAGGGAATATATTGGTTGATACCAATTGGTTTGACACAGTTGTTGAAAGGAGGCACCACTCACTCTACTACTTAATTAGGAAAGGCGTCTTTTATTAGCTCCTTACAAGTACTTGGACATAGGAAAAAAATATTCTAAAACTGTAGTTGTTAACTGATGCTACGTGTTTGCAAATCTCTGTAAATGCTAAATTGAGTACTTCTCTTGTCACAGTGATAAAGTATCTAATGTCAGTAATAGTATAACAGTTCATACAGTTCCATGGAGAGTTACTTCTCCCTGAATGCTGAGCATTATCAGATTAATGCAAATGATTAAAATCCCTAGAACGCACAAGTTGATTATTGCTTGAACTTTTCTTCATAGGGAGTCTTAGCTGAACGATTGTTTCATCAGTTTTATTTACCAGCATTTGCTGATAAATTTGGTGGGGTTATCAATGGTCACCACTCCATGAGTTAAGCCTCTGCTTGCTATTGGTGTTCTATAGTGATTGCTGAAGAACCGCAGTGCTCCAGCGAAACCCTCTGAAGTTTGACTGCCCTCTTTAGTGCAGATGTATATGTCACAATTCCAATAAAAGTTCTCCTCAGAAGTACAGAAATTGGAAAAAGTAAAGTAATGCTGTTTCTAGCATGATGGTTGTTCCATCACAAAGCAGGCCTGTGCCACCGTTTTTCTTTTCCTCTGAATAGGTGCTCCCTTTAGAACCACTACGACCTGTAAGATTCTTTAGTTTTTTACTTTTTTGCCCATTGGTTACTTTTTTAGGTTCAGGAGGCCTTTCTCAGCTTCCTTTATAAGCACAGTCCGTGACGTCCAAGTTCACTCTGTTCCTGGGATTTGCATTTATTAACTCACAAAGCAATAGTGAACACAAAAACCAGCTTAGTCCTTTGCCTGGGCTTGGCTGCTGCTACACTTCCTCCCTCCCCTGCTTAGCCCATACTCTGGCTTCTCTTTGCTTTAGGCGGCTACCGGCACTTCACGGATGTCCTAGCGGCATAACAAATTAGGGTCAACTAAGATTACCTTAGCCCCTTTCAGCCTATTGCAAAGAGCAACAGGCTATTATGGAGCTCTGTAAAGTACAGCTTATTAACGTAGCATATATTTGTATTTTGTTTGCTGTTGTGATGGCAGCTGTTGCAGGGAAACCGGAACTTGGTTCACAGTACTTGCTGAGGGGTGGCTTGTTGGCTCTGCTGCAAAGGCAATCCAAGAGGCTACGTAAAGAGTTCGGTAGTGACTTGAATTGAATGCAGTGTAGCCATATTAACAGCAGGACTCAGACTGATTTGTTTAAAGCTGTCCTGAGTGCGTCTGCATGAGCGTACATGACTGCAGTTGGTTTCTCCTACCTGTAATAGTGTAAAGGTTAGATGACAAGACAGAGCTTGGTAGTAGCTAAGCTCACTTTATAGTGTCGAGAGAAAAAGATATCTCTGGGGAGTAATTAAGCCCATCTGACTTAGACATCTATTTCAGATAATACAAATAATCCCCTGCAAGCACACTTCTGTAAAAGAGGCTAAGATGACTAGCTTAGACTTGCTAGCTCAACTTGTGTGAGATAAATCCTAAACACCTACTCAGTTATCTCTTTGCATCGGGTGTGACAGGAGAACAAGGCAACGAAATCCATTATCAGGAGTGCATCCGCTCTGCAGCTCATATGCTTTCACTGGGCACCCGAAGGCCAACCGGATTGTTTATTTCTGTTTGATGTTCAAGATAAAATTGTAAACCCATTCACTATAATGCTTTCTTTGATGAACAGCATTACACAAACTTGTCTGCCTACTTCTTGCCGTTAAAAAGGAGACTAGAGGAACTGAAATTGGCCAGTCCCGTCTCCTGTGCTTGGAACTGTGTGAACCTAACTCTGAGCTGTACCCGCTCACTGTGTACTCATTGCTGGGGAGGAACAGGGGAAAAACTGGGGAGCGCTCCCCATCTGCTCAGGAAGGAAGGGTCCTTCCCTGTCACTGCACCTGTGGAAAAAGTCTTCACAGTTTATCATTAAATCCCAGAATAGCTACAGTTTGAGGATCACCTGCTGCAGTTGTCATTGTGATTGATGCATTCTGAGTCTCTGGCAATCACTCTTCTTGGTTCGGTGTTAGGTATTGGCATGTGATGTAAGAAAACAGTGCTTTGTCTAATTTTTAAAAATCATTCAATCATTTCATTGAAGATTTTCTGAAGGCTTTTTTCCTTGTATGATGTATATGACATACTCAAAAGAGAATAAACAGGAGACAAACTGTTTAAACTGAATTAGGGGTTGAACTCCAGTGCTCTGAGTGCAGTAGCATTAACACTCCAGCAGTGTTAAGCCTTTACACCACCTGCTTTCCCTGTTTGCGTTACACTTCTTTTCCTGTGCTTGCTTCTATTGGCCTTTCTCTCTGACAGGCCCATGGACTCATTCCTCTGGTGCGCCAACTTGCCTGGCTGACTCTTGTCCTTTAAGACTCTAAGTAACTTGCCTTTTAGAGGAAGAAGTAGTATTGGGCCTCAAGAAGCAAACCATCCTTTTGACTTTGCATTTTATTCATGGTACAAAAGGCGGGGCCAGAAGACCAGCATCAGACGTTCTAAGTTTGTGCATATGAAAAGTTGCAGGGTAGATTTTGGTCTCCTGTTGCTGTGATTTATTTTGCCAGGTGTGCAACAACTCAGCTAAGGAAACCATATGTTTCTCTGGCTTTGTACCAAGAAGTAAAACCTTTTCTTTTTTTTTTTTTTCTTTAAAGAACCCAAACCAGCTAAAAATTAAAACTCTAAAACTAGAATCAAAATAATTATTCAACAAGCTGTATAGGGTTGGCTTGGTATTTATTTTCTCTATGTCATATTTCTTTGATGTAAATTAAAAAGTACATGCTAAGGTTACACAGATTAATTTGCTTGGCATGGCAACATGCACTACAAAAGCCAGAGTCCAGCTCAGCTGCATTAAATAGGTAATATATTTTGTTTAAAGTTTCAATTAAAACCTGGGGTCAAAAGATAAAATGGTCCCTGTGGGATCTTGAACACTTTAATGCCAATATTAGGATTACTTAAGGATCAGCCTCTGCTCTAGATGTCTTTTGCGTTCCTTGAAATCTGATATTGTACAGTTGATTGTATTACATTGCTTTTAAAACCACACTGGCCCACCTGCTACAGTAATTCATACTCTTGCCAGTTAAGTGGCGTGAGGTGGACCATGGAGGCTTTATTTTAATACTGAACGGTAACAAGAAGGATGTTGGGGTGGCATTGTTCAGGTTTAGATTGGCAAGATACTGTCATAAAGACAAATGTCTTGATCACACTTCATCTGCCCTTGACAGCTAACATCTGAATGTCTGTTTTCAAATGCATTTAATGCAAAGCCTTACAAACATTTTTTATGAGAAAAGCAAGTTACAAAAGAAGCTAACATTGCAGGAGTGAATACAGTTAATGATGCGCAGATTAGAGTTCAGATTTCTCCTTGCTAATCTGCTACATTGAACATGGACAGAAAACAAATCATACAAAAGTGGCAGCCAGGTACAGAACAGGAAAGGGGAGCCAGATTTTACATCTGGTGCAGAGGTTTGCATCATAAGTACAGAGGCTTAGCATGCAGAGAGACTTTCTGTGTTGATGATTATAACATAACTATCGCTTTATTTGATTATGCTTTTGGGTGGCTGTAGCTGTTTGTACAAACCTGCTAATATTGTTAAGGCTCCTATGCCATTTGTCCCTTGGTCCCATTAAATGCTTTTTTATTGAATTACTTCTAGATCTTGTTTAGAACCCCAAGAAACACTTTTGCTGGTATAGTTTTACAGTTCATGCTGTGCAAGACTTACTTTTTAAGAGGCAAAGATGATTAAGCTGTGAAATACATATCTCACATCATAACTTACGCAGAGCGTGGTACCTGCACTTGTCTGAGCTCCAGTCATCAGTGTGCTTCCTGTGCATCTCATGAATCTTTACTGGTAATTTCTTACTAAGTCTACATTACAAACTTTTAAAACTAGTTTGATTCAAGAAAAGGGTTTTTTTTTCTTTCATACGTATATTTTATTATACGTTCTAGGGAAAAAAGAATGGAGTCCACTCCGATAGTGATGGGAATAAAAGGTTGTGCTTCCTTCTCTCCCCCTCCCTGCTCCCATCCTGATACTTTAACTCTTCCCCCTCTGAGACTTTTGTGGTAGTTTATATCTGCTGTCCAAAGCTGAATATAAATCTCTGGGCTGATTGCAGTGTCTCCTGTTTTTTCACTTTGTTTGAGACATTCAAGCTGGGTATGAAGGTTACAGCAGTGGGTTGCTGAGGGGGTAGTGGATGCAATGTTTGAGACCAGGCTTTTTTTTTTTCCCCAGATTCTCAGGTTTTTTTAGTTTTATCTCTTTGGACTGTTGATCTATAATTTCATGTGAAATGCTTGAGTTTTCTTAGACAGAATTGTGAAAAAGCTAAGAGTCTAAGCCTGAAATGCATTTTTATTTTAAACATATGGTGTTTTGTATGAAAATAAGTATAATTGAAGGTTTGTAGACCAAAAATATGGTCCAATGTTGAAATTGGACTACAAGGATCCCAGTTAGGCATGATTCTAATGGAAAGTGCTTCTATTAAGAGTGTTTTAAAGAAACCTATACTGGTATAATGTCCATGTTTTGCTGACGAAATAATAATCTTTAAAAGGTGTGTAAATAAAGTAAAAGGCAAGAAAAAACTACTATCACTTGTTCAGTTATGAATTCTTATGATTTACTGCTGGTTGCACATCTGTTGGAAAATGAAAACGAAATTATCTATGTCAGGTGAGCTCAATGCCTGTATTTGTGTCAATGTACTTCTCTCACTGGAAGTCTTTGTACAACAGGAAACAGCTGTGCAAAGTCCATGCTGTTCCACGCTGCAACTGATTTTATTTTGCCTTTCATATATATCTGTTTTCCTCTTAGGTATTTTCCTTCAAAAGTAGCTTAGTGGTCTAATTAAAACAGATCAAAGGCTTTGCTTTGGCTAATTGAGTCCTATAAGAATCTGCTCAACGCAAGTAAATGTGGACTGACTCCTATCCATCAAAAGCCCTCTTAAAATACAATGCATTCCTTGGAATCTTGAAGGAGATTGTTCTGTAAAAGTCAAAAAACCCCAAACAGAATATGCTTAGTCTATGCAGAACTTGATGCTCATTAAGTTCACATGCTTCAGCTGTTTCAGAGAATGTGTGCATGCACTGCATATTTATCATCGAGACTGTTAATCTTTTGCAGTATATCTTAAACATCAGTATAGTATAACATCAAACTGTGCTTCTAGATTTACGATGTTATTATACGCACTGGTACCTAAGGGAAGAAAGAAGTAAGTTATATATCTAGGGAGGTGCATTTATGCTAAATGCATCTGCAGCCTTGATTTGCACAATGAGGCTGCACGGTTGCATTATGAAAGACACAACCCTCTTGTGATATTGTGGTGCACAGGGATGCACACCTCTCCATTATTTTCTAAGGCACCTCTTTATGTTCCCAATTCAAAGAAATGATGGAAAAATGAAATTTAATTCCTCACTGAATGTATATATTAGAGATTTTCCTTTTCAAAGTGCATCTCCATCTTCCTTTCTGTTTTGACTTCTGCTCTTGTCAATGCCAAATTCTATATTTTCTATATTACATTTTTACCATCCAGCAATTTGAGTGGCAGATAATGAACATGCCCAAGGATGATGTAAGGCGGATTTATCCTGCATTGTCTCCTTCACAGGGATAATTTTTCAGTTGTCTTTTCAACAACATCTTTTGGGATCCTAAGAGGAAGGCCACAGGAGGGACATAAGTTTTTAATCTGAAAGTATGGGTACATGGCACCTATAGAGGCACAGTGCTATTCCATCCATGGTTTCGTTGTACTTGCTCATAGATCAGTCTAATGTGCTCCTGCAAGGAGATGGCCTTTGCTTGGTATGACAATGTGCATTGGAAACAGAACAAATCTGAAATCAGCAGATGAGAGGTTAATCTAGAGCCATATAACATACGTTCATGTAAACGGTACCTAATTTTGGTTTTTAACAATGTGTGATATGTAGTAGAAAATCTTAAGGTTTTTTTGTTTTGTTTTTTTTTTTGAGGATTTGTATTAAGCTCATATTGCACTTGAGTATAAAGGTAGCCTTTCAGGGGAAATAGCTGCTAGCAAGCTGATCCGTTATTAGTATTACTATTTAATATAAATATTTAATATGACTGTTATTGTTCTTTAATTATACTTAATTAATTTGTCCTGGGGTCATTTAAGTAGAGGTTGTTTTGTTGTTGTTTTATTTGTTGGTTTTTTCTTCTTTGTTTTATTTTGAAAGATTATTTTTCAATCCCAAAGATTATGAGGAAGTATTGCTTTGAAGGATGGTAAGTAGTCTTGCAATTGGTCTATCTCTATAGCAAAGAAAATCCACTTGAGTACCAGGATTTTAGAGTGTGTGTGGTGTAAATCTAGTTAAAAGGTAGCCCATTTCTCATTCCTTTGTCATAAAGTATTAATGAAGTATGTATACACTCCTTTATAAAGTGTTTCGGTTGCATATTAATGTGTTTTCTTGTACTACATCAGTAAATGACAGTTACAATTAAATAATTTGTGTTCCTCTTTTTGGAATAGGCTAAGGAATTGCTGTATAAATAACAGAAAATGTTAGTTTGAACTGTAAAACTGGAAACATTTTTGAATGCCTCACTTGTCTCCTTTTACTCCAGTTAGCTGTTGAATTTCTTGCCACCACTCATCGTGCAGGCAATGCTGCACGTGGCTGCATGTTGATATGGATTAGGGAACTGAAGTAACTGTCAATTTATGTCTTAAGGTTTTCACTGCCATGAATTTCTTTCTCTGTTGTTGTTACCTTTAGTAGAAAAGTAGAATACATCATAGATCAGACAAGTTTCATTAATAAATTGTGTGTATGACCTTTCAGATTTTTAACATGAGTTTTGAAAGGTTTTTCAAATTAAATAATTGTTAAAGTAAATATAGAAACCTGCTCACAAGTACCATTGGTTTGCATGTTTTCTGCCAATGGACATTGTGTTATTTTCCTAATGAATAAATCATTCATGTTGCAAGTTTATAAAAATACACTATTTTAAATGACAAATATTGTTTTTCTTATTTTAATCTCAAACACTCAAATACCCAAATGCATCCTGAGTGGCAGAAGTCAATCCATACATGTTTTCTCTGTCATTTTGTTGGAAAACTGTCTTAAGCTGGAATAACTTTTATTAAAATTGCACCAGTTTAAGACTTCAATTAGCAGATGTTTGATTTTATTCTGATCTTTGAGTATGGCAGTGGCAGAGCCTTTAGAATTGTAGAATCATAGACTTGCCGAGGTTGGAAGGGACCTTTCAGATCATCTAGTCCAACCATCAATGTAACTCTGACAAAAGCCATCACTAAACCATATCTCTAAGCACTAAGTCTACCCGTCTTTTAAATACCTCCAGGGATGGTGCCTCAACCACTTCCCTGGGCAGCCTGTTTCAATGCTTAATAACCCCTTCAGTGTAAAAATTTTTCCTAATATCCAGTTTTCAGCTTACTTTGATTTCTTTTTAAATAGGATTGTCACTGTAAATCATTTAGAAAATGAAATTACTATCAGGCACCCTAACAGTGCTTCCTTCTGCAGTAATGACATGTTCTAATTGCTCATAATACAGCAGTTCTTGATGATATGGGGCTTATGGGCAGAAAACAGACTCTTCAGAAAAAAAAATGTTCAGCTATAGTGAATTCCTGTAAAGTCTAGAGGGGAATAAAATTCCTTTCTCTACAGTTTGACATTTAGATTGATATGTTTCTAGATGTGCCACTCAGAAATACCCTCAAAGTTTTAGGAGGTTAACTTGTAAAGTAGCTGAGCTCTTAAAACGTATTAAAAATTGAATTCGCCAGTTCTCTGAAGATGTTAATCTCTTTTTATATCAGAATCCATCATGGAAAGTAGATGAGAACCTTGGATCTCTTTGAAATTTGGCAGTGCATTCAGCATATACTACCAGCAGATAATAACTCCATCTCTTATGGCTGCTTACATTACTTTTTAAAGGATCTTGTTGTTAATTGCTTGAAACTTTGCCAAGAGCTGGAATTTTCCACTTTAAGAAAAGAAAGGGCAATATGGATTCCTCATTTCCTGTATGCTAAATGAAGCAGGGGCTCATGGGAAAAATAGTATGCAATCAAATAATTAAACATTCTGCCATAAAGCGTATTACTAGGGAGAGGAGTTGAGGGGAGCATATAGCTTGAGTTCTGGCTTCTTCCATCCTTTCAACACTTGACTTCATGACTTTGTTTTGTGCATAACAAGGTATAATGTTACGTCACTTATTTGTGAGTGCTGACATGGTGGAAAAAAATGCAAGTGACATTGATATCCCTGAATTTGATTGTGGTTTTTGGGGAGTGTTCGTGTTCTTTTGGGGTATCTTTCCTGTTTGCTTGTTTTTGTTTTTTTTTTGTTTTTTTTTTTTTATTTGGCTTGATTTTTTTTTAAGTTGTTCTTTTAGTTTGGCCGTAACCAGCAATAGAATGATTTGAGTACCTCTGGGACTGAAACATCAGCTACTTCTGTGTATGTAATCAGATACGAAGACCAGTGCATGAGTACAGAATGCTCTGTATATCCTTGAATTAGAAATCCTGGTCTGCTAGATTTACAGGCTTGCACCCCGTTTTGGAAATACTGTATTTGCTCATAAAAATCACGTTGGCTTCCCTTAGCCTTGGCTCAGTGTGACTTGTGACTTCTGACTCTATATCTGCAGGCTGTGGTTAGGTCATTTTGCATGCACTGCACCCTAACTCCTGAAGCTCAAATTTATGTGGCACATTTTGCCTGGGATCCCTACTCTCTGCTGACAAAGATAAAAAACAAGCAAACAAACCTGGACCTAGGCCTATTTTTTTTTTTTTGAGGATTTGTATTAAGCTCATATTCCACTTCATATCCCCTGTAGATACTCAAAGTAGCTCCCGTGGTAAGAGTTCCTTCTATTTTACGTCTTTGAGCATGTAGGTGGCACCTTCTTCTCTGAGTTTTGGGGGTGTGGTAGTTGGCTTCAAGCTTGAATAAAGAACATCGGTCTTTCTCTCTCTCCCTGATGCCCTCAAAGCTATTAATTTCCATGTAATCCAGAACTGGAAGCAGTGACTCAGCTGGCAACAGCCTTAGCTGACCTCTACTTTGGTCAGCTGTAGTCCTCTCTTGATCCTCCAGTGGTGGCACTGGATAAACTGTGACATCATAATTTTGGGAAGAAACTTAGCCATTTATTTGGAATTAATCAGCTGGGAGATTATGAAATGCTGGCTCTCCTGTAGGCATTTTTGGTCTGTCTTTGGCTTGGGCAAGGGCACAGTTATATCCCTCATGAAAGAGCTGTGTAAATGCAAGGTATTAATCTGAAAGCTGCTGCTCTTCACCATTACATGTTTGCTATTGCTTATTTCCAGCCTTTGCAAAATTTGGTGGTTTGCTTCTTGGAGAAGCTGCTTCTTTGTATGCTAAATTCTTTCTCAGAAACTTCAAGACTACAATTATCTGTACCACAGTATATGGCTTTCTGACATCCTGTTCATCTGTTCTTCAATATTGCCTGCCTCAGCCTCTCATAGTAAAGGATTTCACTTTGAAAAATGTACAATTTTGGTCATTTCGTACGTGACTTCTTACGACTAGCAATTTTAAAATTATGGATGTTATATTCTAATTTAAACTAATTGTGGCACATGACCTAATTTAACTACATTTAGAGATTAGGTTTTTAATGTCTTGCCCCTCCCTCCAATTTTCAGGACTCTTAACCTTTCCTAGTTTTTTAAAAAATCTAAGTTCTGGATGTATTATGTTTAAAGGCAAACACTTTTCGTATTCTCCCTACCATTCCATGCTGTGAAATGTAGACTGATGGAAAAAAAGTAACTTTCCTACAGTAGATGTGATGAAGTTTTTGTTACTTTGAGACTTCTGACTGAAACTTAGTAGCTGGAGCTCTCTCGTGCAATTCTGTTCCAACAAGACTTTCATCTCAACCATGCTCTTTCAGCCCTAATAAGGCAATAACTCAATATCTTCCCTCAAGTGTCTGTAAGGCTTTTTTTGGGTATGTGTCATTGCAGGTGTTCAAAGCGCTTCACCCTTTTCAAGATCTCTGGTCATTTAATACATAGCAAATTATAAATGAGATAATAAATTATGGAAGCCTTGAGAAATTTTGGGCATTCTCACTAGCATTTGTTTCACCCTGTAGGAGAAGCCTATATGAGAATGAGCCGGCTGCCAGAAGCAGAGCGCTGGTACGTGGAGTCACTGCGATCCAAGAGCGACCACATTCCAGCCCATCTCACCTACGGAAAATTGCTGGCTCTGACGGTGAGTTAATCAGCAGCTCCTGGGAGCTGGTCCCAGGCCCTTCGAGTAGATGAGGTAAAGGGACAAGAAGACTTTGACCTAAAAATTGCTTATAGCCCTATTTGCCATGCTATTTTAGTCACGCCTTTTAATTAAGGATTTTGACAATGTCGTTTTTTTGTGAAATATTGCATCCATTCCTGAAATATCGTCACCTCTGTGCTGGAAGAAAACAGTTACAATAGTGTAGGAGTTCTCTGATTGAAAAAGCCTTTATTATAAGTAGTCTAGATCACAAGTAATGATACTCAGTGTTTGACTCAGGGTTGTTGTAGCAGCCTATGGCAGAGCTAGGGAGTGTCACCTATACATGTTTTCCATTTCTCATTCCCATTTTTCCGACCATATCCTCTTTCCTGTTTATCTCTGCTACATTTGCTTTCATTGTTCATCCCATCAGTTTCATATTTTCTTCCTATGCTCTACTGATGCGCCTTTGTGTGGCTCTTCCATCCTTGTGCCTCAGTTTGAATATCTTCCTCAACTTTTCACCTAGTCGTAAGCTTTTACTCTGACCTTGCTTACGCCCTGTCCAGTCTTCAAGCAAAAAATTACACAGGGTAGATAAATAGCTCATAATTAATTTCCACAGATACATTGCTGCTAAAAAGTACCCGAATCTGGAAAAGGGGACACGAGTTTTCTATATGAGTAACAAGTGTCAACATAATTGGAAAGAATTAAAAATTGTTCAGTGTTGTCATGTAATGTCACATACAGAGTTTGATTAAAAACTACTTGGATGGGAATTTTTAGCTTGTAATGGAAGTCAAGATGTTAGTGTTATGTCCCCACTCCCTGTCAGTTCCAGAGCTTAGAAAGGCATTTTTTTGCTACAGTTTCCAGTTGCAGTTAAAATTTCTCAGATACTGAGAAATACATGCACTCACTGATTACCTTCCTCTGGGATAGAGCTGCAAGTAGGTTATACAGCAAAATTTCCTAATGTACCTTGCTTTTCTGGCAAATATCTTCATATCTTGAACCTAAGAACAATAGGAGAAAGTCAGCATTATTGGTTTCTTCGTAGCAGATCTATTTCTATTCCACACACACACCCCAGCCCCAGTACTCCTCTGGTTAATGTTGCACATTTTCTGAACTGCTGTGTATATGAAATATGAGGTGTGGTAGTGAAAGTCTTGCAGTTATTCTGGTAAGCAAGGTCTCACAGTTTTCTTCAAAATAACAAAATCCCCAAATCCCATAACTGTACAAATGTTGTGAGCCATAGTTGTGGTTTAACCCTAGACGACAACTAAGTACCACGCAGCCACTTGTTCACTCCCAACACGGTGGGACAGGGGGGAGATTCAGAAGAATAAAAGTGAGAAAACTCGTGGGTTGAGATAAAGACAGTTTAATAAGTAAAGCAAAAGGCACACGTGCAAGCAAAGCAAAACAAGAAATTAACTCACCGCTTCTCATTGGCAGGCAGGTGTTCAGCCACGTCCAGGAAAATAGGGCTTTGTCACGCCTAACAGTTACTTGGGAAGACAAACACCATAACATCTTCCCTTTCCTTCTTCTTCCTCCAGCTTTATACACTGAGCATGACATCACATGGTATGGAATATCCCTTTGGTCAGCTGGGGTCAGCTGTCCCGGCTGTGTCCCCTCCCATCTTCTTGGGTGCCCCCAACCTTCTTGTTGGCAGGCCAGTATAAGAAGCTGAAAAGTCCTTAACTGCTTAGCAATAACTAAAATATTACATAAACACAGCACTATAGCAGCTACTAGTAAGAAAATTAACTCTATCCCAGGCAAAACCAGGACAGCCACTAGAAACAAATTTTTAATTTATTAAAGTTAACCTTATCATGAAAGTTCAGGTATAGGATTAAACATTAGTGGCATACCCCAACTTTGGGAAGGACATGATGAAAAATATACACAACCCCTTATAGCAGAATTGAACTGTTCACTTTCCTCCAGGGCTATAAATGCAAGATACCTATGGGGTGGATTGTGCCTTCAGGATCTGAACTATGTGGAACAATGTGTCTCATTAGCAAAAAGGACAGGAGCTGTATAAAACTTTGGACACTGAATACTGCACCATGACAGGCAATAAAATACCTTACCTATCCTTTCTCAACACACACTTGTTTACCTGTACTTGCTCTATGCCATAATTGTAGTCCCTTCTCATTATGTTTCTTATTATATCTTGACACTTTCTTTCTTTTATTACTGTTGCTTCTTCTCACGTTCATGGCAATATAGGGTTCATGTCTGTTCTGTTAATTGCAGCATAAGCTGAAAAGGTGGTGCTGATGTCCTGTTGGCGTGTAGTGATGTAGGACTTCATAAACACGTAACAACACATCAACACATGTTGATTACAAAGTAATTAGATATGACAGAAAAATTTTCAGGTGTTTATTCATTCATGAAAAAAAAGTTCATTTATCTTTGATCTATTGAAATTTGGCTTTTATTTCATTTAATTTTTTCAGCTGCAAAGTCTGAAAAGACAGTAACAGGAAAATGGATGATGAAGAGATTTGGCAGTAGAATATGGATTTTTGTCTCCGTGTTGGTCACTTATCCTTAATCAGTTTTGCAGCCTACCATCTGCTCAGTGATTCACATTAAATGAATTTTGTCTAGTTTCTAGTGTACTTAACTATACTAGTATTAGTTCCTATCACAAATATATGCTTGCTGTAACTGACATGCTTCCTGGAAGTCTGCATAGACTTCCTTGGGACTCAGTAGCATTAGAGCTGCTCCCTTTGGCATAATTGTTTCAGCCTATACCTAACTTGAGGTACCACTGTGATTTATTCTTCTATTAAACTTTGCTACCGAGGCTCTTGACCGTTTTCTCGCAGCCTGTATACTTAGGAGACAGAAAAGCTTACTTCAGTTAGTATTCAGATGTTAGAGGAGAGACGTTTTAGAGGCTTCTTGCTCCTCATTTGTTGGAACCAAACCTTCAGACTTTTTGCAATCCTGTTTCTGAATATAAGTGCTGAGACAAAACTGTTGATAACACTTCTCTGTGTCTCTTTTCTAGGAGAGAAATGTGAGATGATTGATGAAGTGAAGGGTGGAAGTGGGCACTAATATAGATAGAAAATTTTTCTCTCTCAGTGAAATTGGGGGCTGAGGCAGGAGAGGAGGAAGGTTTCAGATGGGTTCCTAAGTTCCAGCCAAAGTCAATTCTAGTATAAAAGTCCCTAGCAGTAAAGTCAAACCTGTAAAGTTCACAAATTCAGGTATGTTTTACTTCCTGACTTAAGTTCCAATGAAGTGGCTTTAACCCCAACTTTTCTGCTTCCTCAAGTCTGTCGCCAGTATTAATGCTTACTAAAAGCAGCATAACATAGAATCATAGAATCATTTAGGTTGGAAAAAACCCTTAATACCATTAAGTCCAACCATTAACCGAACACTGCCAAATCCACCACTAAATCATGACCCTAAATGCCATATCTAGAAATCTTTTAAATACCTCCAGGGATGGTGACTCAAGCATTTCCTTGGGCAGCCTGGTCCAATGCTTGATAACCCTTTCAGTGAAGAAATTTTTCCTAATATCCAATTTAAACCTCCCCTGGCACAACCTGAGTTGTTATAGAGATAACAACTATCACTTGTTATTTGGGAAAAGAGGCTGATACCCACCTCGCTACAACTTCTTTCAGGTAGTTGTAGAGAGCGATAAGGTCTCCCCTCAGCCTCCTTTTCTCCAGGCTAAACAACCCCAGTTCCCTCAGCCGCTCCTCATAAGACTTGTCTTCTAGACCTTCCAGCATCTTTGGACACGCTTCAGCACCTCAATGTCTTTCCTGTAGTGAGGGGCCCAAAACTGAACAGAGTATTTGAGGTGCAGCCTCACCAGCGCTAAGTACAGTAGGATAATCACTTCCCTAGTGATTATCTCCACTAGGGAGACTCACTGAGACTCCACTCACTCCCCACTATTCTTGATACAGGCCAGGATGCTGTTGGCCTTCTTGGCCACCTGAGCGTACTGCTGGCTCACACTCATCTGGATGTTGACCAACACCCCAGGTTCTTTTCCACCAGGCAGCTTTCCAGCCACTCTTCCCGAAGCCTGTAGCATTGTATGGATTTGTGACCTCAGTGCAGGACCTGGCACTTGGCGTTGTTGAACTTCATACCGTTGGCCTTGGCCCATCGATCCAGCCTGTCCAGATTGCTGTGCAGAGCCTTCTTACCCTCAAGCATATCAACACTCCTGCCCAACTTGGTGTGATCTGTAAAGTTACTGAGGGTGCACTCGATCCTCTCATCCAGATCATTGATAAAGATATTAAACAGAACTGGCCCCAATACTGAGACCTGGGGAACACCCCTTGTGACTAGCCAGCACTCCATTCACCACATGAGTCATTTAATCCCTTAGTGCCAGTCTGGATACTTGGACTGCCTTCTTGTACCTTCTGTTTTCTTTGCCTTCCCATAAGGCGCAGTGAGGGCGACCTATGCCCAGTGTGTAGAACAGAGATTTGCAAAATTGCTTGCTTGTTACAGCAGACTATCCTTCCCTAACTTTCAGCAAAAGCTTTTCAGAGTTTCATAAAAAGGGACATAGAAACAAATAAACGATCCAGTGTATGCTGTTTATTTATGTTATATGGCCTTGGTTCTATCAAACACAAACTAGGAACTCTGCATGTTTTCTAAATCCACAATGGCCTGTACCCGTCTTTTTCCTTTTTCCTTTTTCCTTTTTCCTTTTTCCTTTTTCCTTTTTCCTTTTTCCTTTTTCCTTTTTCCTTTTTCCTTTTTCCTTTTTCCTTTTTCCTTTTTCCTTTTTCCTTTTTCCTTTTTCCTTTTTCCTTTAATACTGAGATCTACAGCACGCTTAAAATAAAGTCACCATATACTAGATGAGTGTATTAGCTTAGCAATGAAAAATATGTTTGCATTTGTTTTTTTTTTAAGACTATATCCAACTTGAACAATAACCTGCATGAGCAATCTGGTCTAAATAAAATGTTAACTATACTTTGAGTAGGGTATTGGACAGGATGATATCTCAAGGTCTCTTCCAACATGATGATTCTATATACCTTTCGTTGTTTTCATGCTGAAGCTAGTTCCAGTTTACTAAAATGCATTGTTTTGAATCAAAGTCAAGGTACAGACGTATATTTAATATTAACACCCATTATCTTCTCTTACTGACAAAAGATTTTATATGAGAATTAACTTCTACCAGAATGGGTTACCTTCTGCAAGGTCGTGAATGGCATGTAAAACTGTAAAGATGGTAAATCATAGTTCGTCTACTATGATAAACTTAAAATGATTATAATCATGCTTTAACTGACAGATACTAATTCATGTCAACGTTTCAGGTTGATTTTACCTGTTTCCCATTTGCACGTAGCTAATGTCACTACTGTTCCAAAGGGCAATTTAAACTTTAAACTTGCATTTTGTGACACTAGTAACAAAAATAGTAAGTAAAAGTAACAATAGTAACAATAGTAAGCAAAAGCATAATCTATGCTATTTAATTTTATTTGAGCTAATTCTTTTGGTTTTGTATGTAGAACGGAATATTTCAATTGTAAGGGACCTACAATAATCATCCAGTCCAACTGCCTGACCAATTCAGGACTGACCAAAAGCTAAAGCATATGTTAAGGACATTGTCCAAACGCTTTTTAAACACTGACAGGTTTAGGGTATCGTCCACCTCTCTAGGAAGACTGTTCCAGTGTTTGACCACGCTCTTGGTAAAGAAATGCTTCCTAATGTCCAGCCTAAACCTACCATGGCGCGGCTCTGATCCATTCCCACACATCCTATCCCTGGATCCCAGGGAGAAGAGATCAGCATTTCCCTCTTCACTTTCCCTCCTCAGGAAGCTGTAGAGAGCAATGAAGTCACCCCTCAGCCTCCTTTTCTCCAAACTAGACAAGCCCAAAGTCTTTAGCCGCTCCTCGTAGGATATTCCTTCCGCCCTTCACCAGCTTTGTTGCCCTGCTCTGGACGCATTCCAGTACCCTAACATCCTTCTTAAATTGTGAGGCCTAGAACTACACACAGTATTCAAGGTGAGGCTGCACCAACGTTGAAAAAATATGCTCAATAAAAGCACATACAAGTTGTAAATTATTTCATTCATAAGTTTCCATATATTCCAGAAAAACTCTTCAAAAGACTACACAATGTTTTGTTATTTCTGTGCAACATTCTCTTCTGAGATGAACATCACTGACAACCTTAGAGGATGTTAATAAGTAGTTTGTTTACTTCTAGAAGTGTTTTACTGAACAGTTAAAAAATGTATTTATTCAAAAACAGGTGAATTCCTGAGAAAGGATTTTATTTTTTCTGAGTTTGTGAAAATTGAGAGTATAGAGTGTTATGAGCCCAATCTCTGACAGGTGATTAGACAAACATGAAGAAATACTATTTTCTTCTCCAGTGCCTACACAAATTTTTACATGTGTGTATCTGGGCGTATGGAAAGATACAAAACTGAAGTAACTAAATAAAGTAAAAAGTGAAATAAAAATCCAGATAAAACGAGTTTCCCTTCTGTATCCCTGAAAACCTGCTGATGACAAACTCTTATCCCTCAATAATAATTTTAAATACTGAACGTGGTATTTCTGAACAAAATTTTTCTCAGTGAAGTTTACTCACTGAGTAACTTCAAAGATACATTCATAAAACTCAGAATATGCTGTTCAGCTTGTAATAACTGTACTTTACATTGACACAAAACAAACCAACCAAAACCCAAACTTAAAATAGCTGTTAATTTGTCGTTGATTCTTGAAATACATAAATGATATAGTTCTAATTTGCATGAAATAAAACCTTTGGAGTAAAAAAATTCCTTATTGGTACTAAAACAGTTCTCTCTGTTTTCATTTTAATGCAGATATTTGCCTCAAGGCTTATTAGCTCTTTTGGGATACAAGAAATGCCAGGTGGACTTGGGCAATCTGCTGTATACGCAGAAAACAAGAGACCAAGTTAAGAGCTCCAAAGAATAGCTAATGAATTTACAGTCTTCTTACCTAATACCATGTCACAAGTATTTCATAACCCCTATATTGGATAATGTTTTGTGTTCATATGTAAAAATTACAGCTCACTAAGCTACAATTTTTCTGAAAATATATTAGAACAGCATAATTTGGTGGTTGAAAAGCATGATTAGTAGCTTCAGCTAGTAGAATAATTGGAAAATAGCCAGTTGTCTGGGGCTTAAGTTTGTGCTTTTCTTTTTTTTTTTATTGTTTATTTTTCAGAAACAATATGTAGCTGTTTAGGACTGCAGTTCTTCAGCGTTATGTGCTTTTTATATATTTAACTTGTTAAGCTGCATAAATTACTTGAGAAATTTATTTGTCAATATGCACAGGAGTTTGGTACCACAGCATCTGAGCCTCATCCCTTGCTTAGGTAATTTATTTCTATATCACAAAGGAAAGCATATTTTTTGTAAAAGGCTTCAAAATTGGAAGGCTCCCAGTTCTAAGATAAAAATGAGTCTGTCAAAAATGACAGTGCCAGGTGAGGCCTTGAGTGTGTGGTGTAATTCATTTTCCATTTTATGAGCAGGCCTTCTAGAAGAGAAAATGTTGGCTATCATGCTAAAAAGAATCATTTATAAGTAGGGCTTTTAAATTTATTTTTTCTCCTCTCACTTTAGTCTTCTCAAAGCGAAGATTAAGAAACCCTCTCTCCTAAGGGCAGGCCTCTCTGCCATCAGGCCGTGGATGGTTGTTAGAGTAGCACGCTAGTCTGAGAAGCTTTATTTCAATTGTAAATAAATCTGTTTTCAAGTTTTGTTTTATCTGCTTTGAGTGAACTTGAGCCCACAAACCACCCCTCATAGCTTGCAGTAGTGCTTATAATTGCTAAAATACTTAGGGACAGCCCCATATTGTAACATTTAGCTTATTGCATCTAGGAATTACAGGCTTTGCTATATTTCTTTGGAAAAAATTGCACAGTGTTTTCTTGCATTTTACATGGCACCACACAGTGCTGTTAATCTCCTATTTTTTACTGGCTTGGAAAATCACCCAAAGTGCTGTAAGAAAAAAATTACTTTGCCTTGTAAAATTTCTGTGTTACAGCTCCAGACCGTATTAAATTCAGTAATAATCACCCTGGAAGATTTTCTAAAATCTAAAATATTTTATTTTAAAATGTTTTATCCAAATGAGGATGGGGAGAAAGCAGACATAGACATGACAGAGACTTGCAGTGTTTTGGATTAAAATAAAAGAAACGCGATTGTGACATTCAAGTATCAACACTGAAGTTAAATACTTTTTCTAAGTTTCAAAATACTCCCTCCTCAGTGGGTGGCCATATTTTTGCCTGCAGTTGTTTGTTGCTTGTGTTACTGACAAACAGAAGGCCAGAGAGGTATCCTGCCATTTTTGGTTAGTTGTGAAATTACTCAGAGCGTCACTGTCAAATACCCTACTGTATTCAGTAATTGCTGTAGTCCTTGGAAGTCATCTCAAAATAAATATATATAAATGACAACATAGAAATAAGTGGAAGGTAGGAAGAACAGAAAGAAATGGGACAGCAGGGGAAAATGGGAACATAGTGCAATAACAAACAGACTAATTCAATGTTTACTATTTCTGTAATTACTTGCTGCTGCTGTTCCAGCAGAGAAAGGAAATTTGCATTTTTGTCGGACAGCTCTGTCATATTGTCATTTTTTATGTTGCTGGTTGATTGCTACTCTTTTTTTCTGTCTTTCTAGATTTACACAAATTGGAAGAAAGCAGGGATGAGGTAGAACAGTCATGATGTCAAAAGAATCGTGACTGTTTTTAAGATATAGCAATTGAAATGCTGTGTGTTAAATTTAGGAATGATTTTCTAGAACAGTTTATCCCTTCTTTTAGTAATCAATTCCTTTAAAACAAACAAAAAATATTTTTAATATTACTTCTTTTGGGAATGATAAATAAATGCCTACCCATACAGAAATCTGTAATTTATGAAAAGACATTTTCTGAATGGTTCAATTTAATTAGATCAGCAAAGCTGTTAGATATTTCATTTTGGGAGGCTAAATCCCTTGGCTATTAGTACTGCTTCTAGGAAGAATGTTTTAATGAAAATTGGATATTTCGGTTAAACTCCCATCATAACAACATATAAATGACACTGAATCCTTGAGAAGTCCCTTCCTAAGAAATAAGTTAAGCCAAGAAATAGCCACTGCTACTTTTCTGTCACGCATTCGCTTTGTCTTTGGAGTCTGACACAGATACTACAATTTTTCTTGCCACTTGAAGTCCCTTGAGGGTTAAAACTGATCCAAGCACAAAGTTTTTATTTAGTTCTGAAATTTGCAAAATGTCAGAAGTCTTTTCATTTTTGTTTTCAGTTTACAAGCAATTCGCTTGTAGGGGATCGGAGGGGTGGGTTTCCCTCTCCAATGTGGAAAGTCAAGTTTATTGACTTCGGAACCACAAGCCCTATTTTTTTTTTTAAGGTTTGGTTATCTGGTGTATCTGGAGCATTAACACCTCCAGGCTGAATGTCAGGATTTCCGAACTACAGAAATTTCAATAGCTGACATCTATTGAGCTTGTATTTCTTCTGAGGCTGGCCGCATGCCATAGGTATTGCATCCATAGATACACTTTTCAGTCCCCTTAGGACATATGTTTGGCTGCATGCCAAATCTAACAGAATTAATTGTCAAATGGAGTATTTTCATTTAAATATAACATATCCATCTAACTAGTTGGTAAATGACTCTGGAACAGGTATTTAGGCACATAACCCCTCACTAACCTCCCTTAGGGATATCATCGTCTGTATCTTGTTTCTAACTTCCTGTAGACAGGAAAAGGGGAGCCCTAAAGCTTTTTGCTTTACTCAACATAAATTTAAAGCTTGGTATAGAAAATATCACTGACACAGGATGAACTGCTTTCATGAAAGAAAAGAACTTTTTATTTTGCTACATCGTTGAATATAGCTGCCAGTCACCTGTAATTACTCTTTGTGTAGTAATTTTGTCAGTAATCATAGAAAAATGCATGATAGGCCAAATTTAGCTTAGAATAAATTCATAGGACTCAGTGAAAACAGTATGTGGAGATAGTGAATTTATATTCTACTGACTGGCCAGTGAAATATGAGTAGATATTAATACACTACTTTATCAGAAAATATAAAATGTGGCTTAAGACTGAATGGAAAAGAAAGTGCCTAACATGGAAATTTACTTAACATTTCATTACATATTCTTGATAGAAAATAATCTAAAATTTAATGACCAGGTGAACATTTCAATATGGGTCTAGACAGTAAATAAATCACAACATGTGAAATGAAATCTGTTCTTTAAAAGTTTACTTAAGACTGCACATAATCTTTCTTGGTGTTAACAGTGACGTAACATGAGGTAAATTCCTTTTAGACTTCAAGGTGCTCCAAAAGAAAGACTAAAAAAGAGGTATATCCTTAAAAAAAAACAAAAACCAAAACAAACAAAAAAAAAACCCAAAGCCAACAAACAAACCAAACAACCAAAAGGACCTTCAAGAGAACAAAAAAATCTTTTGCCTATATTTCTTTCCTATATAATTTTGAATGTTTTAATAAAATAAGAATGCTTTTCGTGATATGAGACCCATAAAACAAGAAAATGGATGTCAAATATCTCTAATATATTATTGATTAATCAGATACATACTGCTTTACTTGAAGAAAATAGCACCTTAGTAGGCTCTGAATCATGTCCCAAGCCAGTAAAGTTATGAGGTGTGCTTTAAATTCCTAAATCTATGTATAAGCAGTGGTGTCACATTCAGAAATGCTTAAGCTCCAGTGGATTCCCACCAAAGTCAATGGGCAGTGCTAAATCTCAGCTCTCTGGTTATCATGCCATTAATTATCCCCTTAGATGTAGACTCAAGAACCCAGTTTATGTTATTGTTCTCTAAAATAACCTTGGCTCATAGAAAACTTAAACTGAATTCATTAGAATGTAAGTCAGTCTAGTGGATGGATTTTTAGTTAACACAAATCCACCTGTGGTTGATGGAGGGCTAACGTGATAATGTTTAGATGGAGGCAAACCACTTAAGGTGCAAATAGAGGATTAAACTAAAACAAGACGTTCCATTTTATTGATCCTAACAAGGCTTATTTCTAAAAGTAATTTACTGGATCTCGCA
Source organism: Chroicocephalus ridibundus (assembly GCF_963924245.1). Classification (NCBI taxonomy): domain Eukaryota; kingdom Metazoa; phylum Chordata; class Aves; order Charadriiformes; family Laridae; genus Chroicocephalus; species Chroicocephalus ridibundus. The sequence continues at coordinate 175,510,312 of NC_086284.1, read as the reverse complement.
AGCAGTATCCATAGACTCATGTGCATTTGAGGACCCTGGTCCAGTGAAAGACTGGGAAGTAGGGCATCAGTCATGACCTCAGCACCAAGGGTGTGTGAATGCATCACGCTGGACAAGAATGAGAAAGTTCCCTCGCATTTACTCTAAGGTAAAGGTCAGTATGTGGTGACTTATCCTGGATTAGTAGATACAGTTTTATACCCTTATTTGCTCCAGAGTAATCCCATTCTTGGTCCCATACACTGAGATTAATATAGTACACCAAAATGAAATAATATTATCATATTCTTGAAGTTATTAGAGAGTCAGACCTTGGGAGGATCGGTACTAGTAACAGTATTGTTTCTCACTGTGATCATCTAACAATATGAGAGAGGAAAACTTCGTTTGAAAAGATGGCATCTTTGACAAGCCCACTGATATTAGTTGGGCAAAGAAGGGCTTTGCATGACTGTAAACTCCTTCCCCCAGAACAATTTGTTATCCTAATTAAATATATAGTGTTTCTCATTGCAAATCTCTTCTCATTTCAAATCTTGCCTCATGTGTGTGTTTTTCTGGGCCGGATGTTCACCTGTAGAAGTCATTGCTTCTCTGCCATGTTCAGTTGGTTTTATTCTATTATGATAAAGATGAGATGAAGAGGCAAGATTTATCTCTTTGCTGCACAGGAAGTATAGAGACTGAGATAAATTTTGGACCTTTGATGTGAGTAATGCAAGTCCGTGTATTTCAGTGGGACTAGCATTTCATGTACAAATTATGGTGCAAGATATTCACATTGTAATTCAGAGTGAAGATGGAAGAGTTGTAAATAACAGCAAAATGAGGGGAAAAGAAGAATCCATTTAGCTACTATATGCTAGATATCAATTTTTTTTTTCCTAAGTATTAATATTTAGAGGAGGGATGGAGAGCTTGCATATGCGAGTGACCTCATTGTAAGATGCAACTCTCTAGTTCCTGTTTCCTTAGTCCAGCTAAGTAAAACCTTTTGAAGACTTCATCACTAGTTTACTCAGTATCACACTATTTAAATTGTGCTTTGCCTGTCCTGTCATAACATCTGTAAGGCAAAAGGAACTGGCTATGAAACAGATAGTCAGGTCTGCGATAACTTAAAGAAACGTGAAATGAAGTCACAGGTTCAGTTCAGACCTTTTTACTATCCTTGTGTCATCTCTCTGTGACTTTAAAATGTCCTAGAGACGAAGAAGGAAATATGAAAAATAATTATTTTTTCTTTATTCAGTGTCCGCAGTTTAATCAATCTTCCATTAAGAAATCTTTTCATAATTCAATTCCTTTTATTAAAAATGTGAATGCTTGCCAAAAAAAATTGAGCAGATGTGGGGAATGACAATCAACTGCATTTGTGAGACAAATTGAGTTCCTTATGCAATCACGTTATTACCAGTTATAGCTGGTAAGACTGTACTGAAGAGTGAAGTCTCTGCTGTACTGGTTAAGCCCTTGCACACTTTGAAGAATGATGGATATTTACAAAATATAAAGTCGGTTTTAATTGCAGAGACCCCCTAATTTGTTGAACCACCTTACTGGTTGCCACTGTGTCATCATAGTTTCCACAAGAGGGTTATTCAGAGCTGCTCAGCTGTATTAATCTTCCAGTTTTACTAGCATCTCGGGGTCCTTGGGCCTCCAGCAGCCTAAAGTACAACAGCTGCCTCAACATGAATTTGGCACAGCTTTGCAGCAGAGTGAGGAAAAAAAATGGGGTGGATATAAAAATGGTAGTTTTTTCCTCAGTTTTTTAATATTTTAAAGATAAATACAGGGTCTTCCACTAATATATCAACTGCCCTTAGCTAGCTCTCTTCCGTTTGTCGTGGTGATTGTAACAGTCATTTGTAGGAAAGCCCAGTTAAGCAATATGTCTTCTCTTATTAGCCAGGTTGGATCTATTGTCTGGTCTGTAGCGAAGAAGCAACCAAACAAGCAAAAACCTCCTTGCAGTGAACTTCTACAAAGAATTGGGCTTAAAAATCAGGCTCCTGAATTCATATTTAAACACTTAACTGTTTGGCTCCCAAAATGGCAAGCAACCAGCTGTTCTGATTTGAAGTCTGCATGATTTGTGGAGAGTGGGGTATTTCTGAAAGCCAGGACAACTGCTGTGCTAGGTTATAAGAGCCATGTGTCAGTTACCTTCACTTTTTTCCTTTTAAATTTGCTGATGTTGCTGGAAGATGGTAATCATGGGCAATTCATCTTTATTTAGGCGGGTTGGGGGGAGGGCGTGGGATGGGAAATTTTCTTTATTAATGGAAAACTGCTGAAATTTGTCCTCATTTTGGGCTTTAGAGTACAGTGCAGGTCCAGTAAGGTGAATACCAGAACAGTCTTCCAAATCAATTATTAAAGTGTCTTCATTATGTTGTTTTTTTCCCCAGCAATGAGATTGCCATACATTTTTTTTATTATTCTGTCTCGTTGTTCTCTACACTGAAAAGCCATGAATAAACCAGTGCATCTGTGCAGAGGCTCTGCATTAGGGCTTGGGCTAGGACCACCCACTCTTTTCTCCTGAGCAAACCAGTAGCTGTCAGATAGCACCTTTTCATTAGCTACCAACCTGGACTGGATGTGAACTGGTGACCAACAGGTGAAAGCTATTTCGTATCCCATTATTAATCCTCAGAGCTGTCAAGTCCTTCCATGAAAATCTTATGAATAACTTTTTTATCCTTCAGATAAGTCTGCTAGCGTGCACTTGTAAACTTCTATTTTTTCGCTTTGTAAAATTGCCAAAGCATGTGGTTGTGCATATACAACTGCACACCCTGCTGCTAGAAATTGGGTGATTTCCAGTGGCACTCAATGCCTGCGTTTGTAAGGGTCAATACGCATAACACTGAACACGCGCACAAAATGCCTTCCTGCCCCAAATCGGTATTTTTCAGCTGTTTTAACAATTATTTGGATTTTCTTTAAAAGTTAGAATTTTTTTCCCTTGTGGCATGTGTTTTATTTAATATTGAAGACACACAGTGGGAAGGGACAATGACAGGGATTGCCATCTTAATCTAACTACACAGTGTGTACATTCTGTTATGGTAGTTAAGCTGTACATTGGATAGTTGAAAAAAGTTGATAAATGCTAAAGTTTAATTGTGAAATGGCCTGATTCTGTCAGGTGATTGGATTTTATATCATTTGACACAAAAATAAGGTGTATTAAATCTATGCTGAGGTATTGACATTTTAGCAGCAGACAGATGGCACCCAAGAGGACATTCTAGGTGGTGTGATGCAAGGTTCCTCAGAATGCCGTTCTGCAAGAAATACTTTTATTCTTTTTTTAAAATTTTTGACAAATGCAGATATATGAAAATGACCGTCAATAAGAACACTTGGAGCTGTGCTGATCATTTGTAGTCAGATCATTTTATGTCTTAGGTGATGTAATGTAAGATTTTTCTCCCCTTTATCTGCTAATGAGTATTTGAACCTGTTAATAGCACAGTCATTCCTTTGATGCTATGTATGCTGGCACCTGTCATCGTTATGTACTCCAGGTCTCCTCGCTGGCCTGAACTTGAATGCAATATGCCATTTGGAAAGTGCCAAAAAGAGTAGAGCAGTCACGTATTTTTGGTGATCCCAGTAAATGAAAATTAATCACGTTTGACAAATGTTTGTGGCCTTACAGTCATAGTTCTGTAGGCAGAAGCTACATGTTTTGTGATGGTATTCAGTGAACTGTCCTTTTATGTTCTAAAAATAGACACAGAGTGCAATCAGCTAAAACTAATGATGTTAGTCTGATAAAAAAAAAAAAGATGCAAAATCTGTAAATGTTAATTCTGTCAGCATTAGTGATACATATGCCTGGTGCCTGTCATTTTGCAGCTTCAAGGCTGGACTTACATATGTTGTGGTACCTTTTGCCAGACCAAGAATGCCAACCTTGGAGTTAAATGTGCAAAATTTAGTGTTAATTATCATCCTTCCCCCCTTCCCCCCCTGTTATTTTAATTTGAATAATTACCCAATACTTACCCAAATTTGAATAATTACCCAATACTTACACAAATTTAATTTACGTTGTGTTTTCAATTGGAGGTTATTTTCTTCTTCACTTTTTGTTCTCAACTATGGTTGTATGCTATTTAAAAAACAAAAAGGCATTTAGTGTATAGATGTGTCTGTACTGCACTAGTAGATGAGGAAAAATCCATCTGGGCTACATATTGGGTGTTTGGGGTTTTTGTTTGTTGTTTTTTTTTTTCTTTTTTAAAAAAAAGAAAAAGGGATGAGAGGCACTGCAGTATAAGATAGTGTACTCTATGATGTAGTTGCACCATTTGGTTGACAGGAGCCTTGTGCCATATGGATGTGGTTTCAAGGTATATGAATTTACCAAAAAAGTTTACGAAATAATAAGGCTAAACTCTTACCTCCAATGAACATTGATTTTGTGAAACTGGAATATTGTACATGATAAGCCTGCTTGTATCTCTGCCAGGATGATCTCTTGGAAATATGGCCTCTCTGTTGGTTTTGATGGAACCTGGTCTTGATATAGTTCTTGGTGTGCTGCACAACTTCTTTCTCTCTCTTTATTTTATTGTCTCTAAGGCCCTTGAGGGAAATACTGAGTATCTGGAGCAGCTGTAATCATGAACAGACCTTGTTATTATTCCTATGTTAACTTGTGGGATAGTGCAGGATGTATGCAATGTCTGTTTCCAGACCACAGAACTTGAGAAAGCCTATATGCTTATATCTGTGAAATAACACTCAAGGCAACCTTGAGAGGTGCAGACCACAATGCCTTTCTTCCACACTGGTTAAGCTTAACTGTTCTTTATTCTGGAGGCCTTCTATTTTATAACACAAACCGCAGTAACTAATTTCATGGGGATAGGGATAAGCAAGTCACAAGTGTCTTAACTGAATAGCTGATGGTGATTTGTGTTTGAGTATCAGACTAGGCTAATCCAATATCACTGTCTTCTTCATGAAAAGAGTAATGAACTCTAATGGATCTGCTCTGGCACTAGTATACCATAATGGAACTTTAGTGGCTTGGTGATTTCAGTGATAAGAAAATCTGTGGTTTAGGACATGTCTGTTCTTTTTACCATCATTTCTATTGGTTTTTTTTTGGTTTTTTTTCTGACAATTTTGTCATACCATTGACCATCGTCTTTAAAAATTATCTTTTCTATTTCAGTTGTGTTTTATGATTGACAGAATCGATTTCTGGTGAAATCTTACTTCCCACATTAAAATCTGAAATGTTTTCTGTTTTCTTTACTTCCCACATTAAAATCCAAAGTGTTTTTGTATTTATGTACCTTTGTTTGTGGTGACTTTACTGTTGGCTGTGTATATAGTGTTGTTTAGGACACGAGGAAATGGAATGAAGCTGTGTCAGGGGAAGTTCAGATTGGACATTAGGAAAAAGTTCTTCATTGAGAGAGTGGTCAATCACTGGAACAGACTCCCCAGGGAAGTGGTCACGGCACCAAGCCTGTAAGAATTCAAGGAGCATCTGGACAACACTCTTAGTCATGTGATTGAGTTTCAGGTAGTCCTGGGAGGAGCAGGGAGTTGGACTCGATGATCCTTATGAGTCCCTTCCAACTTGAGATATTCTATCATTCTATGATTTCACAGAAACAAAACATGTTTTTCCCTTCTCCCCTCCCACGTCTTTTTTTTTTTTATACAAGCATGACTAAAGTTCCCTCCTACTTTCCCTTCCAATTTTAGCTGGGGTCTTTGTAATGCTTATCCTGATACCTATCTAGAGAAGTAGCATGGAGCTTGATGTTCACTCAAAGCTCTTTACAATATTTTTTGCAGTACGTTTCTACCACTTCCTTACTTCTTGGACATTGATGATGTTGGACACATTTTTTCCTTGGTCTGGAGATCTGCAGCACAAAGTAGCTGGCCACAAAACTTACTGTAACACTTAAACGTTGATATTTACTTAGGTTAAGTCTAGTGATAATAGTAGTTGTTTTTCTCTAGTGCCTGGAATTTGGAAACTGTAACTATACATGATCTCTCCATGGTGACACACTGTTAAAATAATCCCCCCCCCCCTTTTTTTTTTAAGGGACGCAAGAGTGAGGCAGAAAAGTACTTTGTGAAGGCTATTCAGCTGGATCCTACCAAAGGAAACTGCTACATGCATTATGGTAAGTTTAAAATAGATAGGGTTTCCACACGTATTCCAGACTTGCTGTTAATCTCTCCAAGTGATTAAGGATTTGAAAAGTGCTACTGGCAAAATACCTTCTTTAAAGGGAAAGAAACTAATCTACCATGTATAACTTCATCTCCATTTCAATTTTTTAATCACTGCAGAGGGAGAGGTGAAGATTTTCGTATTTTGCATAGCTTTCCTCCTGTGAGGGGAATTTGAGTATTGCTGCCTCTCTGAGGAAGAAAAAAAGTGACTATTGCCATATGTCAAAGTTTCATGGCCTGGAATATTATTATTAACAGTTTTGGCCTAACTTCACTGGCTGCTGGTGGGTGGGCAACTAGCAGTTATACTTTACTGTGCGTGAGTTCTATGTATCGAAGTGCCTGCTTTTTGTTGAAGACTTATGGGCCTTACACCTACCCCCATCCCAGCATCTTCATGGCTTGAAATGGATAAGTATTACAAAAGGTTTCGACAAGTTGGCTATACCTTTGTCATACTAAGCCATGCATGTTCTTAAAGCACACAGTTAATTTGAAGGTATAACTTTGGATAGTTTTTGCTAGAATTGCAAAAAATATTTCCAGATGTGATTAGTCCCAAGGAACCAAAAATACTTAACTTTATGGACTAATTCTTACTGTATTTTAAAGCTGATAATAGACAAATCAAAAAATGCCAGCTATGTAGTCCCTATTGGAAAATATAGAAAGAAGTAATAAATTTCATCTTAGTTAAGGAAGAAGGTAGGGAACCACAGGCATACTATGTATATATATCTTTGTATATTGCTTTAATTTCCTCTTCTTATTCTAACTGGTACATGTAAAATAAATGAAAATGAGTAGCCAAAAGGGAAAATTAATCTCACATAATAACCATGTTTTTACTTTGTGTTATTTCTTTGTCTGAATTGCTCACACATTATATTTCTCTTTGGTCCTATACAGTGTAAAATTCTGTATGTTAGGGTCCCAGAATCAGTGCATACATTGTTACTTAGAGCGCGTCATGGTATTTAAATGAACGTAGCCCAGTGTTTCATTATTTGGCATTAGGGATCATTGAAGTTAGGGACCTTGTCTTCTATTTATGCATGTTTAGGTAATTCTGATAGGGGTATTTGTGCACATAAGCTCCATTATTTCAATTGGATATAAGTATAGTTGATATCTCAAGATAATGAGGAAAAGTTGCAGCAAATAATTTCTTGAAATCCTACTCAAGACCCTTCCAACCTTTGTTATTAAGAAATCTATCCTTAGTTATTATGAAATCTATTTGCATACAAATTCAAAGGTAGGTCTCAACAATCCAGCCTCCCAACTGAAGTTATGACTGTGTATGTTTTATTACAAGTCTAGGTGTTTTTCTTTTTCTCTCTCTCATTAATTCATCAACTAAGTGCCTTATAAACTAAAAGCAAGGTTATTCAAATCATCATTCATCTCTGATGTATTGACTTCTTCATTACCAGACTACAATATTAAAATGGTGTATTGTTTCCTAATTAAGATTATTCCCTAAAAACTTTAGCAATTTTTTCCTTTGTTGTGTCACAGGTACAAAAAGTGGTTTCTGTGTCCTTGTGCAGAGGTCATTTTTGCAACATAAGTGAGATTCTGCTCCGCAGATTAGGAGTGAAGGGAAAAATTTAATCAGTGTTTGGAATACCAGCATAGTAAAATGTGATGCTGAAGGGCTGTAGACACAACAAAGCTCTGTACACCAGTCACTAGGTCTCCATCATGGAGTATTTTATACACAGAGAGCTCTACTGAATGCAGGTGAAACCGTTTCTTTTGTTTGTATAACTTCTGCTCACCAAATTCAGTGATGTTACTCCATGTTTAAATCAACGTAGCTATGAGAAAGATATGATTTACTTCTGCTTGGCTTATGTGTTCCTGTATACGGTACAGGTGTATGTACAGGTAATCTCAAAACCTTGTCACTTCAGGCACAGGACTTTGTAAAATTTGAAATAAATTATCCTTGCTTTTCTCTCTTTCTCTCTCTCTTTCTCTCTCTCTTTCTCTCTCTCTCTTTCTCTCTCTCTCTTTCTCTCTCTCTCTTTCTCTCTCTCTCTTTCTCTCTCTCTCTCTCTTTCTCTCTCTCTCTTTCTCTCTCTCTCTTTCTCTCTCTCTCTCTCTCTTTCTCTCTCTCTCTTTCTCTCTCTCTCTCTCTTTCTCTCTCTCTCTTTCTCTCTCTCTCTCTTTCTCTCTCTCTCTCTCTTTCTCTCTCTCTCTCTTTCTCTCTCTCTCTCTTTCTCTCTCTCTCTTTCTCTCTCTCTCTTTCTCTCTCTCTCTTTCTCTCTCTCTCTTTCTCTCTCTCTCTTTCTCTCTCTCTCTCTCTCTCTCTTTCTCTCTCTCTCTCTCTTTCTCTCTCTCTCTCTCTTTCTTCCTTTTCCCTTTCTTTACTCCTTTCTTTCCCTTTCCCCCTCCACCTATTTTCTTGTTTTGATCAGGAATCTGTAGTGCATTTTACCAGGGACATTTTGAATACTACACAAGAATCCCTAGTGAACATTTTAAGCTATTTATCTCTACGTCTCATTAATTTGTTTCAGCACCTTGTCACAGGTACAGCCCATATCCTATTTGCCAAGTCTTAAACTATGGGGAAATACATCCATATTTTGCATGTAAATCTTAGAGATTACTTTTTATCTCAGCATGAAGATGTTGGAATAGAGAATAAAATAGTTGGCATCAGCCCTAAAAACACACATACCTCATGGAACAGCCAAATGAAAAGAGTGGTCAATTGGGACACGACAGTGTGTTGATGGAGTAGCAGGAATAAATGGACAGAAGATTTTCTTCCATAAATGGACAGAAGATTTTCTTCCAAGTGCACATCCATACACACACTTATAATTTGTGCTCCCAGGATGTGCAGATGTTCTTTTCGACTTCCAACCTTTTGGACTTTTTTTGGAGCTATCAGGAAAAATTGTCGATATTCTATAGTCTTTTAAGAGGCTTACATTTATATTACAATGTGCTTTAATTCAGGCCTTAAGCCAAAGAAAGCTATTCTTAGAAGATGTGATTTGGTGCTGGAGTCAGCTTATTTGATCACATGAAAATTTGCAGAGAGGTGAACAGTTTCATGGTTGCTTCTTGGGATAATACCACCACGTCACATTTCTCTGATGGAGCTAGTGTTATAAATAGTTTTCTATAGGTAATTTGCTGGCTTTGGATTTCAGTGGATTCAGGTTTAAAGTGGTGTTTCTCAAACTCATTATGCTTGGAGATGTCTGAAGGGAGAACTAGTGGAAAAACTGAAGAGATAAAAATCCCTGCACACTGCAGATGTGATGCCACTTCGTTGGACATCATTGGATATGGCTCTTGCTCTAGTGACCAGAGAGGGTGGTAGTCCCCTCTCAGGCTGAAAGGCAGGCAGCTGCTCACCTGTTCACATTTTCCCCTTCTTTTCCCCTTTTTCCCTTCTTTTCTCCTTTCCTCCTTTCTCATATGACAGTTATCTGAACATCTGAACTTTGTGCATAACTGTTGTCTTATGAATATGTGAGTCTTGATGAGTGATCTGATACAAGCTACTCAGGTACATGATACAGTACCAGAAACAACTAACAGATGAAACAGAAAATGTGTATGAATCAAGAAGAAGAAAAAATGGCAGAGGAAAGAGTGCAGAAGCACCAGTACAATTTTCTCTGGCAATGAAAATATTATTCTTGGCACAACCTACAAGTTGTTAAACTAAAACACTGGAGGAGATTATTTCAGATTCTAGATTTGGATGCTCCTATAAAGTTTGAGGGTTTTAACTGGATATTTTTAATACACTTTTTTTTTTAAAAAAGACTTAAAGTGAACAGTTTTGACTAAACCAAGTTGAACTTAATAAATGCTTATTTATTTTTGAATTTCCATATTTGTTTTCTCTGTGAAAGTTTTCTCCAAAATATCTTATCTACACCTACTCAGGATATTGGTTCTTATGCATCCCTCAAATATTTAGCTTGTGTGCCATTTTGGATCCTGTAGGACGTCAGTGGCTTCTGTCATCAACAGATCAATAACATAATTGAAACGGTCTCCACTGACCATAGAGGTGACTCTTTCGAACCTAGGTGCCTCGATTAAATGCTTATGGTCAGGTGGGGTGAATCCAAGTATCAATCTGAGAAACTACAGAGAGACAGCTATGAATTGACAAATTCCAAAGGAATTTTCATATAACTATTTTAAGAATAGTTGGCATGTTGTCAGTAAGTCAAATTTGTTAACAAGTGTGCCAAACATAGAAATGTTTAGCCAGGTCAGACCAGGGACATTATGGCCCAGAGATTATTTAGGTTTTGGATACAGTATTGACCACCCACAAAGGAAATACAGATCTCCCATTTCTGTCTGCACTGAGCCTATCTCAGGAGAAGTTGAAGAACGATTCTGTATAAAAATTTGACAATGCAGAGAGATTAGGTGAATTCCAAATAGTGAAATACCTAACTTCCTGTCTGTTTAAAAAGTAACAGAAATAAATTCTTCAGTATCTTTTCACTGAGATGGCTAACAGGATACAGCATAGTTGAGGAGTTTGAAGTTGTTTAAAGCTTTCTGTATGAGCTTTCACTTAAACAATGAGCAAACAAACAAAACACCCATAAAGCTACAGTGAAATTTAAGTTGTGCAAATGTTTTACCTGCAAAATGGCCTTATTTCCTTTAGAATTTGCTGTTTAAAAATAATAATTAAAAAAAAAAACAAACAAGCAAAACCAAACCAACCAAACAAAAAACTCACCACCACTGAAGAAGTTTTCATTTTACTTATTTGCTAAAAATAGGTTTTGCTACCATGTCTCTTAAAGTGCACATTTAAAAGTAGAGTGGGGAAGAAAGAGAGAGAAAGGAGTGAGGTTTCAAGATGAATGTGTGTACAGAGGTCCCTCCTCCCTTACATTTGTAATAGCTTAATTAGAATGGGGAAGTTAAAATTAAATCTGTTTTATTAATCACCATTGAGACCTCCTTTTAAAATAGTTTCCTTTGAATAATACATTGTTTCTAATAACTCTAAATTGTTTAATGATTCCTTTTTCATTATAAAAATGGATTATTCTCATTAGATTAATTATGGATTCACGTAATTAGGCAATTCACATTGATCATCTGCCTTTTTCATTGCATTCCCAGTTACAGATATAAAACAAAATGAAAAACATGCTGTCAGATTAGGTAAAACTGAAGTGTATTAGCTATACTCTCATTGAAGGAAGAACAGATTAACATGTTCCCAAACATTCTAACTTTTTTTTTTTTTTGCATTACCTTTCACTTCTGAATTTTTGATAATTTAAGAGTTGTTTTTATAGATTTTCTCATATTATCTGGGGTTTTTTTACACAAGTTCAACTTATTAACTGCTGGTTTTATTTTTTTCACTTTCATCCTAAGTCTTTCTAATCATTGTTTCCGCACTGACCTTTTTGCCCTTTTTGATGCCTAAATTTTCAACTGGATCCATGAGCACTTTGTATCTGTCTTGCTTTCAAAGATGACTGCTTTACCACTCCCAAGTCCCAGCCTGAAAACGTGTTTGAACTGCTATGGTTTAAGCTTCAAAATACATTTCATTGAAATATGATAGCAGTGGATTTTCAAGCACCATTTTTTTCAGTCTTTAAGTCATACACTTACATGTGTTAGTGAGTGTGAGAATTTACATATGCTTACAGATGTGCATTCAGTTTTATTCTTAGGTGTGATATATTTATAATATTTCCCTGTAGTCACATTGTTCACAGTGCTGGAGCGCCGTGTCTTTGTTCTTCATTGCCTGAAAAGCAGCCTGGGAAAGCTTTTTTTTTCTCCCACATATTTAAGGAAAAGAACTTATAAATAAACCAGTGTAATAATGAAAAAAAAAATATCAAATTTTTATTGATAAGAAAGAGAAATATCGACCATGACCTAGTAACAAAGTCTTACTCATTTCTTCAAGACAGTTTTATGCCTGTGGAAGAAATGTCACCCTAGTCCATAGGAAGGTCAGTTTTTATCTTGGTCAATGAAATGAATAAAACTGATTTCACAATCCATTATTCCAATGAATTAATTGTCCGTTTCTGACATATAACACAGCTAAATGAAGTATATGCCGAATGATAAATAAAACAGAGCGCATGGATCTGCTCCATCGGGAACACCAGATGCTACATGATGATTATGTATTGAGAAATTTAAATTTCTTGATGAGATGGGGTCAAAGCCAACCAAATGTAATATGTCCATCACTAAGTCACTTTGCCAGCCTTCCTAATGTGTGCTTATGAATCTTTCAGCAAATGAAAGGGTTTTTGCCATTTTAAATCTTTTGGAAATCCTAACATTAAATAATATAAGGATTTTGTGTGGAAACTATAAAACAAGTTTATGATACTCAAATAACACATGTTCATAGAACATATGCACTCTTTGGAGAAAGGGTCTCTCTGTCTTGGGCGTACAGTGCCATCAAATTGGGATCCTGCCTTTGGACTACAGCTTATACCTCCTCTTACAATACCAATGAATGTAATTCCAGGAAGACAAGATTCCTAGCCCCAAAACAGGACGTGAGGTGTAACTGACTCGCAGAAAGACTTTATTAAGCTTCCGACCTTTCTGCTCCAGAACCCTTTCCAATAACTTTGATTTAAGAAAATCTTATGCTACTGTTAACACAGACAGTATTTCTTACTTTCAAACTGAAACTGAACAAGAATATACCAGAAACGGAGCTATGCACAAGAATACACCAATCTGTAGTTGTCTTTGCAGTTTTCATGACAGCTGTGAATAATGAGTGTACAAAGGCATATGTACATAAATTGTCAAGTCCTTTTTGTTGCTCTCTAGGCTGCTGCTATCACACAACAATAAAAGATTATTACAAACCACTATAGTAACTATTTATTCCAAACTCCCTTTAGAACCAATCACTTAAGTGGAATGCAGTGGAGTATTTCCAAACAAGCTAGGTCACCGACCCTAAATGCTGTGGAAGTTTCTGGCTCTTCCCTTGAGTTTATAAGTAAATCTTCTATCCTTCATTCTTCTATCCTTCATTTAGGCTCTACAGAGGGACCTGGACAGGCTGGATCGATGGGCCAAGGCCAACTCTATGAGGTTTAATAAGGCCAAGTGCCGGGTCCTGCATTTCGGTCACAACAACCCCAAGCAGTGCTACAGGCTTGGGGAAGAGTGGCTGGAAAGCTGCCCAGCAGAAAAGGACCTGGGGGTGCTGGTGGAGCCAGCTTAACATGAGCCAGCAGTGTGCCCAGGTGGCCAAGAAGGCCAACAGCATTCTGGCTTGTATCAGGAATAGCGTGGCCAGCAGGAGCAGGGAAGTGATCGTGCCTCTGTACTCGGCACTGGTGAGGCCACACCTCGAGTGCTGTGTCCCGTTCTGGGCCCCTCTGTACAAGAGGGACATTGAAGTGCTGGAGCGTGTCCAGAGGAGAGCTACCAGGCTGGTGAGGGGTCTGGAGACCAGGTCATATGAGGAGAGGCTGAGGGAGCTGGGCATGTTTAGCTTGGAGAAGAGGAGGCTGAGGGGAGACCTCATTGCCCTCTACAGCTACCTGAAAGGAGGTTGGAGAGAGGTGGGTGTTGGCCTCTTCTCCCAGGTGAATAATGACAGGAGCAGAGGAAATGGTCTGAAGTTGCGGCAGAGGAGGTTTAGATTAGATATTAGGAAGAATTACTTTACTGAAAGAGTGGTCAGGCACTGGAACAGCCTGCCCAGGGAGGTGGTTGAGTCACCATCCCTAGAGGTGTTTAAGAAACGTCTAGATTTGGCACTTCAGGGCATGCTCTGAAGGGCAGAGATTGTAGGTTGTTTGGTTGGACTCGATGATCTTAAGGGTCCTTTCCAACCATGAAGATTCTGTGATTCTGACATCCCAGGTATATGGTTGATTCTGCTTCCTCAGAACAATACACTAGCCTGCTCAAGAGATGTGGTATAGAAATTGCAGATCAGAGACAGTGCTAGAAATAGGGCTTTATGCTTCTTTCATATTGCCAAAATTTGGGGTTTCTGCAGGAACTGAAAAAAACTGTGGCACAAACAACCCTCAAGACTTCTTTGTTAATGAGCATGTGTTTTGACCTATAAGTGCTGTCTCATTATGAGGATTTTTGAAGAGAGAGCCTGGAGAGGCTACAAAAGTGCGACTGGATATTTCTTTCCCATCCAGATTTCAGTTTTCCAAACGTTATACATCACCAGGTACCTGGGGAATGACATAGGGTCCAGAATCTTGCTTAGTGTTTGTAAAACATGAGATCCTCTGTGTTATATGTTTTCATCATTAATCTTACGTTTCAGTGAGAGCTTCCAGTGATCCAGATGTGGTCACAAGTTCAGTCATCAGGTCCCAAAGGCTTGCAATTTAATTTTTTCTCTCTTATCTCTGCTTGTGCTCTGGATGACATCCAATGGTATATTTAGCACAACTGCAACAGGTAAGTTTTTCAGACAAAGAAAATTGCTAATAAACAGATTTTTCCAAGCCAGTGCATATATTGATCTTGCAGCACCCACCAGCTTGCATAGTCTTTCTACATATTTTATTTGCATGGAATAATCTTCTCAATGTGAACCAATTCAGGGGATAAACTCCCCAAAAGCCCTTCCAGCGAGAAAGCCAGAGAACAGCTTTAGATAAAGATGGAACGGGATATAAGGAGCAGTAAAAGAAACCGCAATGCCGCTACCATCTAGGTGATCCTGATGTAAGTTCTGTTTGCTTCCCCTGTCACATCCTACACATTCAGCAAGAAATTGTCTTAACAGGCCTGGAAAGCAGGATCTTTAAGCAAACATTCCCTTGTTCTGGGAACTGCTCGTTCACAGCCAATGAATCTGTTTTGAAACTCTTAAAGGAAACAGTTACATTAGGTCATGTCTGTTGACTTGGCATCTTGCAACATTGATTCATCACCTGAAAAGTTTTGGAAATCAACTCAGAGACAAGGTCTCTCCTCTCATTTCTTCCACAGAATGCTATTGAAATTTTCCATTCAGAAATCTCTGGTTGCATTGCTTTTTCGCTCTGCGTTGCCATAGCAGAGTTGAAGATGATGGTGACTTCAGTGGTTGTTCTGCTCATGACAGTGAGAATGTAGTTCAGTTCTCAAGACGTGCTCTTGTAGCCTTGCTGTGTACTTCAGAGACAGACACAATGCATTGGGTCAGCCAGAACCCAATCCCTATTTTGCTTTCTATTGAAACTTGAAATGCTTTGAAAGCACCAACAAAAATTCAGCTCCAAATCCTTGATGTGCAACGCGCTGAAAGAACTTCTAGTGAAGTTTATTGTAAACAAATTTGACAGTTGAGTCTATGGTCCTGATATACCCACTTTTCATGTTAATATAGTTAAAAACTTTTGAAGAGGATAAGATGCAGAAGACTTAATGATAAATGTATATTAAAAGCAGCAAATGGTAACTATTGCCTATTATGGTGGGACTAGAAGGTATTTCCTTCTTATTCAGAAGGTAGTTTACTTGGTTTTGATTGGATTACTAAAGATATCAGAACACGAGTGTAAGTCATTGAAGTTTGAGTGAGTGCAGAACCAACAGCATTCTGAGAACATTCAAAGCGGTTCTTTTTAAAAGCAGCAGTAGCAAGATGAGCTGTTTCAGAAACCTGCTCTGTTCTGGTACAAAGTACCTTTGAATGCTTACCAGTGAGCAAAAGAGAGAACATTTCAATTAAAGAAAGATTGGTGCAACTTGCACTTTTGTCTAGTAAAATAAAAGCTCGTAGTGCCTGTAGGGAATAGTTGAGCCCATTCTAGAGGAAGGCACTAATGCCTTTGTGCTCTGAACATGAAAGATTGTTACATGCAGGCATATCCCAACCAATTAATACCTTTCATATTACAATAAAGCAGCAGAACTACCAATTCAGATGTATGGCTTTTAAACTGGTGTTGGCACATGTCTTAACAAAATGCTTTACAAATGTTCATGATCATTTTAGAGAAATAATTATACAGGTTAGAGAGCTGTATCCTTTCATGTCTATGGATGGGATGAAAATTTGTTAAAAATTTGACAGACTATGAAAATTAGTTGGTTTTTTTTCAACTCCTAGGAACTGGAGTTTTTTTTGTTGTTGTTTAAATTACACATATACTTTCATCTTATTTTTCAGCAGATTGCACATATTTCCTCAAAATTTTTTGGTCAAATATAGACTCAAAAACACTGTTGGCAATTTGCAAGAAAAAGTAAGTTTTAACAAGGCTGTAGGTACAGAATTCTTCAGCTTGTATGCCCTTTTTGATGCTTAGATATCTTCATTTAGGGAAAAATGACTAAGAAGATAGTGAAGTATTGGATCAGTTCTCTGCTGTCAAAGGTCTTTAAGAACTCTTGGCTACACGTTTACACTCAGCTCTGTCCTGTCTAGCAAGAAAGGTGGGAACATCTGTTTTAAAAAGTAATGTTGTTCCAGGCAAAGAACAGTGCTGTTGAAGATCACACCTGAACCTGGATTGTGGATTTCCCGCTTCTGTTCTAGAAGAATCGTAATGAGAAATATGCTTTCCTTGAAAAAGGAAAATCTGGGATTCAGAGCTTCTAGAAAGCTGTTTTCTTGAAAGCTGGTTCTGATTCCAAAAAACAATCAGGCTATCATAATTTATGTAGTTGGCAGGAGTCAGAGTTGTGACACCTGCAGTAAAAAAGCTCTGTGTGCGATATTGGGCAGTGTCTCATAAATCATGCAGTTTGCCAGCTATCTGTCAGAGAAGAAAATCCTGTATGTAAATTTAGACCCACACAAATGCTTCCTGGATCCAGGGGCCTGTGGATCAGACCTTCCGATCCACCTTCAACACCTTGCCATTATTCTGCCGTGCTAGTGCTCTTCTCTGGGGAAAACACATCTTTATGGCTTTGACAGGAAAAGTTCAGAAGTCTGCTTCTTAATGAAGAAAGTGCAGCAGTAAACTGCCAATCCAGTTCATTCTTCTATGAATTTAATATGTCATAGTAAAAGGGATGGTGGCTAATGTTTTCAAAATAGGATATCTCTATTTAGGTGCTTTAAATTAAATTTAGATGTGTGAATAAAATTAGTCTGCTTTTCAGGAGAACTTGGCAAATCAATTCTCAACTGGAAGTTTCCACCTCGTACTGGGTCTGGCTGGGACAGAGTTAACTTTCAGTTAACAGCCTGGATGGTGCTGTGGTTTGGATTTGTGACTGAAACAGCCTTGATAACACACCAGTGTTTTGGCTGTTGCTGAACAGTGCTTGGATGGTGTCAAGGCTTTCTCTTTTTCCCACTCTGTCCCCTCATCGAGTAGGCTGGAGATGGGCAGGTGATTGGGAGGGGACACAGTTTGGACAGCTGACCCGAACTGGCCGAAGGGATATACCATATCATATAATGTCATATTCAGCAATAAAAACTGACATAGAGGAAGAAAAGGGGTTTTGGCTTCTGAGGTGACCTTTGTTTGGAGACTGGCTGGGCATCAGTCTACGTGTGAGAAGTGGTGAGCAATTTCCTTCACTGCACTGGGTTTTTGGTTTTTTTTTTTTTTTTTTTTGTCTTCTTTCCTTCATCTATTAAACTGTCTTTATCTTGACCCACAAGTTTTCTTGCTTTTTTTCTTTCTGTTTTCTCCGTTCACCCTGCTGGGGGGGGAGGAGCGAGCAGCTGCCTGAGTGTTTGGATGCTGGCATGGGACAACCCACCACATACCTGTACACTCAGGTATTGACTTTTCCACTAGATTAAGAAGGTAGCAGTCAATTATATTTATAGCCCATCCAATTAAGGAAATGCTTAATCAGCAGCCTCTGATTGAATCACCTCTACTCACGCAATGAATAAGGCAGTTATGGGGTGTTCCCCTCTCTTTTTTGCAGTCAGTATCCTGTAAGGGTTTGGATGTAAAGGATGCCACGGTGGTTTCAGGAGGATGCTATGTACCATCTGCTACATACCCACTCAGCAGGAGTTATTGCTGTTATTACCAACTCTAGTAAAGGGGAGGGACTTGCTTATGGTAACATACAGTCCTAGAATTTTCTTTTCTGGAGAACGGAAAGTTTTACTTGTACTTGGCTGGTGTCACGCAGTACTCGCAATTGGTTTTAGTTAACTTTTTTAATCCAGTAATAAAGATAATCCTTTAATATGTTATATAAATTAATAATCCTATTATAGAGACACTTGTTAGAGACATATCAGTAAGTGGAGAGAAAATTCTGGTTTTATTTAAAACATTAGTTTAGCTTTGTTGCTGACAATTTTGATGTGTCCATGTAGACTAATGGAATGTATGCAGCCCAAGTCCTAGAAAAACAATTAATAAAAACAAGCTTTTAACTAAAGCATCTAGCAATGCACTTGCTTTTCAGTAAATATATATAGTAGTGTTCTGTTCTAAGCTAGACTTCTTGTAGAAATCTAAAGCATGTACAAATTTCGTAATATCTTCAGTGTATGTTGATCTTATAGACCTCTTAAAGAGCTAAGAATTAACCTAGTGTGTTGCTTAAGAGCACCAGTAAACCATTAGTATTGATTTGAAATGGTTTCCAATAATGTTATATCTTTAGGAATTACATGGATAAAGTGCAAGTATTTTACTGTTTAATAAAATAAACCTAAAGTCAAGAAATCTGTTGATTATGTCACATCAAGTAGAAAGTATCGTTTACATTTTATTACATTAGCAGTAGTTATACATATGGTAACATCTCTGTTGAGCTTCAGTGTTAAATATTTAATACAGAAAAATAGCAGCATTCTAAAGATCTGTCTCTAAAAACCCTTGAATAATTTTTATTGAAGACAATAATGAGAGGTTTTTTCTCCTTATAGAACTAATTAGCTTAATGACAAGTTGACATTATTTTTGAAACCTAAGCTGCAAAATATTTTTCCTAAATTAGGTATATAATTTTTTGAGAATGATCCTAAATGTTCACTGTGTCTTAAAATCTAAAAGGTTATGTCCTCTTTCTTCCCCCTGGCTGGATGTATCAATAGTACTTCTAGTGTCTCCTTCTGCTAATCCAGTGCTTTCATCAACAAAAAACCCCTAACGTTAACGGTTTCAGGCTGGTTTGCTTTAGCATGGAATTAAAGTTTAGGGTACTTTTTAGTTCATTTGTTGGAAGAGAACTGGAATACTAGTTGGTGAAGTTTGTTTCAAAGATTGCTCTTTAGAGAAAATAGGATTTTCAACCCAAATCAGGAGATACGAACTGCGTATTGTAGTTGGTAGATATACTTGTCTGAGAACTTTCATATTCATATCTGAGTTTGTCCTATATATAAGGTATACTCTGATCTGGTAGCTAAAAGAAAAAAAAGAAAAAAAAACCAAAATGCGAACTTGCAGCTTTTGTCAACATTTATTAATTTATTTTTTTTTCCCTTCATAAGAGACTTCCATTAATGGCTTAAGCAATGGTTTCTAATTCAGAAGACAAATTAATTTCTTATGATCCAAACTGTTCTCATATGTTTTCTTTTTGTGTTTTTCTCTCTATTTATTTATTTACTTATTGTTCTCTGCGAGAAAGCCTTTTTGGAAATCATCTGGTTTTGGAAACAATGAACACAAAGGAACATAATGCATGAAAAGATGGCACATGTTAGAGTGTGAATCTAACTAAAGCAAGCCAACGTTATGCTATGACTGCAGAAAGGCACCTGAATGTTTCTCCAAGACTTTTTGCAGGTGTGAATAACTAAGATATAGGTGACTGTCTGAGTAAATAATCTTCTATCTCTTGCTAAGTTGAAATGTATCCACAGAGAAAGGAAAAAGCTAGAAAAGCTGTCTTTCATCACTTCTTGTATTGAAATAAATCCTTCTGCACATGTGTTCATTGTGCCAAAGCATCACTGGATTCACTATGCCCCTACAGACCTTGCTAGCTCTGGTTAAGTGGATTTTCTGCATGTGCGTATAGTAAGCATTTAAGTAACAGGGGATGCATGAGTAAAGGAGGCAAGAAAAAAAGAAAATCCCTCACCATGAGAGGAAATAATTTGTTCCTGAATAGGCTTGTGGCCAGTGAATGGCTTGGTGGACTTTCGGTTGAGTGATCTTACTTTACAATTGAAGATAGAAAAGGAAGGATGGGATGCTGGAATGTATAATCACCAAACTTTAAGATAGCTTTTCCAAATACAAAGTTATGTAGATACAGAGTCTAGGTGGCTGAAACCCTTTGAAAAGTCCTTGATCCAAAAATAGCACATTTTACAAATTAGGTATGAAAAAAATCATTAAAAGGAGCAGAAATAAGGTGGTTTGAGTACCTTCCCAAATGTTTTTTTTTTTTCCTTTTCTTCAAAGGAAACCTCAGTTTTATAGAGTTCTACTGGTTGTCATGGGTTTTGTTTTGAAACCACTGTATTTTAATTAAAGTTTGGTTAATGCTAAATTATTCATTCTTTTCAGTTTTAACTTGGTTTAATGATTGTGATAATGTCATTTGTAAAAATTCAGTCACTTGATTTTAGCCATCTTCTGTTTTTTTTACGTGAAATGTAACGATCATGTAGGAAATTTGTAAAAAGCTACCTGTTGTGATACTTTTAGTGTTACTGAAATACATGATAAAATACCAGTTCTTCAAGGTATATGTATCATTTTAAAGCAAAGTATCATTTATAATTCTAAAGCTGGAGAAATATGTTTGCATAGGTGTATATATATATGTATATTTTTATTTGGCTTTGAGATAAGCTTTTAAGATGGGAATATATTTCATTTGTAGATGCTATTTTATTTTATTTCATTTTGTTCTGAGGACATGAGGATCAGCGGGTAGGCAGAAGGACAAGTTCTAAAATGCAAGGCCCCTATGGGATTGGGAGTATTGTTTGTTGATGGCTGAGTTTTAATGTATCTTTCTCACTATTCATAAAAGTGTTCTGCAAATATTGCAGTTATCTGTCATATTTATTGCATTTTTTCTATCATTACTACATTTTTAATATATTAAAATACAGAGCAGATCAATAAATTGAATCTGAGGCATCTGGTTGTTGTTGTTGTTGTTGTTGTTATTATTATTATTATTATTTGATTTTCCTAACTATATTGTCTGAAGTATTATCCATCAGTTGCTTTCTGTGGGCTCATATTCATGCACTGCATTGCAGGTCAGTTCCTCCTAGAAGAATCTCGCCTGATAGAAGCAGCTGAGATGGCAAAAAAAGCAGCTGAACTTGATAATACAGAATTTGATGTTGTTTTCAATGCAGCCCATATGCTCAGGTTAGTGCTTTTACATCTGCCTTTCTTGATTTTACCTCCCTTCTTTTGGAGGAAAAAAGTGTTTATAGCCTCTGCTTACACAGGGTTCTTTTTAAAGCCCAGCAACTCTTTTGAGCAGTTCTAAATTGCTAATAAGATAAAAAGATTTGGAGTGAAACTGTTGCAGGATTTAGAACTTTCTAATTTTCTATGCATTATCTCATAATTTCTTACCTTTAAAACTTCTGTTGTAATAATACTGCAGGTAATGATTTTTGCTTGCATACAAGAACAAGTGTTTCTTTTGTGAAGAATCTTCTGCAGGATTTCCTTTCACCTGATTTTTTAAAATTCAGGATGCATAGCAACTGCAAAAAAACCCCTGTATTTCTGATCTGGATATAACTAAAGAATATTGAAAAATATCACTTTTTATGTTAATATCAGTAGGAAACACTGCGATAATTAGAAATCTAAATATTCCCAGGGTAATGATGACTTTAGATTCATAGGAGCACTTAATGATATTATCAGAATCTGTGATTTAAAATGTAGTCTTATATTTAATTCGGTTCTCCTATCTGAATAGAATAAAATTTTAGAGTTCTCTTTTTCCTTTTAAAGCTGTCAGACCTGGATATTCAGAAACATTAAGCTTCTGCCTGAACAGTTATCATTAAACTCTCATTACTGTAATAGGTATCCTCCATGCATATTTCTAGGATAACTATGTAATTATTGTCTATTGTCCGCTTAACAGCTATGAGGATACTGGATTTCATTTAGATTATATCTATGCTTAGAAAATGCATGAAAAGGAAATAAAAACTGCACTTCATTATGAAAAAACAGTATTGAGATAATTTCTCTAATGACGATACCTCATGTGTCTGTTTATACTTTTAACATTTAGAATATGAAATGAAAGGAAAAGACAAAGATATTAAAAAGAAGGTAGAATCAACTTCAGCCAAGTGACCTGTGTTTCAAAATGAAGGGTTCTATACCAGGATTTTGAAATAAGCCACAAAACGCCCTTTGAGAAATAACTCACTCCTTATAGGTTAGAAAGGAAATTGAGACATGGTTCACTGATAAACTATAGTTTGGTCTGCCATAGGTATATGGGCTAGTTTAAGGATCCTTCCCTTCCTCCTCGTTATTTTCTGAATAATATCTCTTGAAATAGAATTCAGTAATTTGAAACATTTAGATTAATGAAGCAAATTCACAGACAGAAGCATAGCAAATTAGGCATGAAAGCTGAATCCAGAAGAGTATAGAGTGTGTCAGACTTCTGATTTCAGTGAGTGTGTTGTGGAAGGTGGTTTAATGGTGTGATTTATTTTTTTTTTTGTGGATATTTTAAAATGTGATGATGTAGATCAATGCTATTTTGGGAATAGGTTTAATAAATGTCTTACTTTATCTGAGTGAAGCATCTCAGGTCTTGAAGGCACATGTCCTTACATCGGGATATGAGTATTTTTCAGTCTCAGAGTAAGAGCTGTGCTTCTGTACTGTACATCAACCATGGTTACCCTACTTGATTTGGTTGGGAGTGGACACTTTTTGGGAGGTTTTGACCCACATTGAACTCAGTGATTCTAAACTGTATTCTCTATGTTAGCTGTAAGCAAAAAAGCAAGACCTTTAAAAAAAAATAAAATAAGAAAACCCACCAAGCCAAACCAAATCCCTTAAAACCAAAAAAAAAAAGGCCTGGTGGTTTAGTTTAGCTTAGAATCCAACTGTGCTCCCTTGGGCTACCCAGTTGGTCTAATTTTTCACTTAAATATTCAGCTTTCTTTGTGGAAGATTGTAATGTCTTCCTAATATGCTCTGGGAATCTAAAGTGGTCTGGAGGATTTAGCAAGAGTCAGGGTGGCAAAGTTAAATTTGGTGCTGCCAAGTTTTTGCTTAAAACTGCATGTGTTTTGATCTGACTGATTTTTGCTTAAAGGCTACGATTCTGTTGTCTGCCTTTGTTCAGTGCTTTACTTAGCAATGTACTCAATATATTGCTTACATAATAGCTGTTGGACAAGGGGAACGTATATTCATACATCAGGACAGACCAGCTACAAATCCATCATGAGTCTGTGGGACTTCAGAAGCAGCTGATTTTCAGGGTATTTAGAGTGTTGAGACAGCTGTGGTGGTTCCCAGAGGAAAGCAGATACCAAGATACAAAGGAGGAAGGGAGTAGTCTGAACAGTCCGAACAGCATAGAGTGACACAGCTAGAAACTGGATGCTAAAGACAGTTGTAAATGAAAGGCTGAAATTATTATACATAATAGTTTCATGTAGGTGACCAACTCCTCTTTAGGTACCGTAGAGAGCTATAAAAACTGACTGGTGAGCAAGAATTTTGAATGGACTGCACAGCTGTGAGGTATAAAATACATTATAGAAGTTCACAGGGCGTGGAAGTGAATTGACTGTTGTGAGAGAGAAGGGATAAATTTTAAAGATGTGTTGTGGACTAAGAGACGGGAATTGATATTAATGTGGATGATGCAAGATGTCCAAAATGACTGGGAGGTAATAACAGCAACTTAGATTTTTGTATAAATTCTAATAATTTTTTTAGACCAAATATTCTACCCAGTGACGTACTGTTGAATTAGAAAGGAATCATCTTTCCCTTCTCTTACACTCCTGTGTCCACTATTAGCCCCAGGAGTGTCGTGAGATTCAGAAATATGTAGACTTTTCTTCAGAATCGCAGGCAAATTCTTTCAAATTTGGGTTACAGCTGCTTTGGATGGAAAATAATCACAACATTTCCTCCAAATCTAATTTATTTTTCTATTCTAGTGCTAAAATATTTCCTTATTTTTCATCCCTTTACTCTCTAAGAAAAATGTTGAAATTAAAATGCAACCTAAATAAACATTAACACGTTTTGAAAATTTTGAAATGGAATGCTGCGGGTTAATTTTCTTTTTCTTAATTTTTTCTTAAATAAACTGTGTCCAAATGTGGTAGCTGTATTTACAGATAGCCTGTTCTCAGCTTAGCAGTAACAAGAAAGACTTCTCCTTTTGTCAGGTATTCCAACACTTCTCTTTGTGACTAAATCCGAAGCTGAAGCCAAGAAAAAAAACCTGAGTTCTGTTTGCATTATTGAGACCTCCCTGTTCCTAATTACACAAACATAGTTATTAATTTTTTTTGCCTAGATGACTTCTGTAGGATCCTGATAATGCAATGCCAGATGAATCAAGTCATCTGTAATAGGGGTGAGATGTGATTTTTCTTTGCAACAGTCTGGTAACTTTTAACTTGCATAGTACTTGCCTGTAAAATTTGTTTTCTCAATAGATTTCTTTTCCAGACAGCTTCATTCAAGGATCGTGTAGCTGTTTGGATGGTTCTTCTTAAAACAGTAACCGGTCATGTGTTTTCCTTTTGTAGTATTTGCTATGCTCTTGCTTATAGCCTCAGTTTGAAGCCTTTCAGCAAAGCTAGATACATTTTAATGGAATGTAGTGAAGTACAGATGGTGGCTGTAACTTCAGTAACCCAATCGTGTATTAAGAGTGCTAAGTTTCACTTTGTAGTTGTATACTAGGTGAGCTGCCATGAGATGATAGGTTTCCTGTGATCTAGGGGACGATTACTTCGAGAATGAGGAATGGCAGTGTGGTGACACCGCTGTACTAATTAGAAACAGGAAAAGAGCTACACATTGTCTCCAAATGAAAACAAGCAGAGGAAGAAGAGCTTTGCTTAAAAGCGCATTGTTTAGGGGTAATTGTTTTTCACACGCTTCTGTAGGTCAGTAGACTGTTGTGGGAAACATTCATATTACTTGAAGTTATAGCATGTTTATTGGCTATTTTGAAAACAGAAGCCTAAATTAGAGCACACTGCATGACAAGGTCTTCATTTTTCAGTGAATTTCTATGAGAGTGTCGTGGGTCTCCAAAGAACGCTGACTGAACACAGGGTGTAGTTGCTGGCACAGTCTCATAGGCACAAGTCCACCCTGTGTTATTGCCTAAACAGTTTTTATTCATTCTTTAATTACTGTCCATGTGCTTAAATATATATATGTATGTATGGCTAAGCATATAGTCTATGTAATTTTTGTAACTGTTGTAAAACAAAAAAATGTGGATGAAGGGTTACATGTATGGAATCTGATTATGATTTGATTGTGACACAAAAGGGTCCATTAAGAATGACAAGTATCAACATTCAGTATTTTCAAATAGGAATCTCTTTATAGAGATTCCTACTATAAGGAATCTTCCTTATAGCTGGGCTGATATCCGTGATTTCACTTCAAAAAAATAATCAACAGTCTGAAGCCTTATGCCAAGCAATAGGCAGCTTAAAAATAACCCTTTCCCATTCACGTGTTTATGTAACTAAACCAATCAGGTTTTGTTTGTCTCTTAAAGCAATATTTTTTCCAGTGATCATCATAAAAATTCAAAATGAATGTAAGCTGAATATAACTGGGTGTCAGGAGAGCCTGAGCATGCGTTGTCAAGCCCATTTGTGAGGTGTCAGTAGCAGTCAGCTGGAACAAAATACAGGGAACTGGTAGGTTTGGAGGCTCAGGTTGAGAGATACGAGAGAATGAAAAGAGGAGACATTTTTGTCCCTTAAAATAAGATTGAATGCTAGGTGTTAATGGGGGGAATCAGATGTGTTTTCAAGGTCAGTCCTCATGAAAAGATTTAGGATAGAGGTTGAAATATAGCTCATAACTATGAAAAAGACTCTGTCTTCTGAACTTCTCTTTGCTTCCTTTCTGTCCTTTCTGTTTTATTATCAACATTTTATCTAATGTTTTACTCTATTGTGAATTATGTTTCCCTTAGTAATGTCCCTTCATTGTTTGACATTGATCCAGAGCCCTTTACTGCTTAGTGGCATAGGGTTACTGCAATTTCCTACCTCTGTGCCTTTAATTTTTCTCAAGGGAAAGCCATTCCAGGGCTTAACATAATGAATTTCTAGTTTAGATTTCCAGTGAAAATGGGAACCAGGATTCTGCTGTATCTTAACTAAAGGAACTGTTGCTGAATGCCCCAGAAACGGAACTGGTATTTTCCTGACCAGATTATATTGTGGTGTGCACTCATTTCTATAAACCATTTTTAATGGAGAACTATAAATTCAAACTGATTTCAACTTACGAATTAATGATCCATGTTTGAAGATGAGCATGTGGGAGGCAAGCAAGCTGTGTATTTCCATTGGGCTACAAGGGGACAGGATTTTAGTTTGTTCCACATTCACATGCCAACAACACTTTTTGGAGGTGAAGTGTACCGTCTGTATCTGCCTCCTCGGTAAGGCACCTTGTTTATTGTACATAATTTCACCATGTTCAGAAATGCTTTGTCTCTTCACAGTTTTGTGCCAAGAGGAAAAAAAAAGCAAACATCTGTGAGATTTTTCATTTTATATGCCTTGTAGTAAATCCTGAAATTTGGAATGATGATTTTTTTTTTTAAAGTCATTTCAAGTGTTACTAATGCCCAGCAGGAGTGATTCAGAAGCAGATTAAATGAATATTTTTAGACAGTCAATCATTTCTAACCACTGCAACCACTGAGTCGATGATACATGTGCAAAGTAATTTAAAACAGTTAACAGGTATAAACCAGCTTCTACTTGGCAAATTGTTAGTCAGGAAGTGGTTTCAGGTTGCATGTGAATTATGTGAGAAACTTCAAAGGGATTATCTTTCCTCCCTTTCTCCTCCCAAGACCAATAACTGTCAAAATGTGTTGATTGGGATTAATTGCCTATCATGTATTTTGTGGCTAATGTTTAAAATTTGGGTGGAAGGGAACGCAATTTGATCACTGAATAACAAAGCATGTAAAAGCTCATGTAATGAACAAGATAAAACCTCAGATACAAGTGTTCAGTTGATTGATACTCTTTGAACTAGTGACTGTTCTTGGAAGGAGAAGAAAAAGGAAAAAAAAAAAAAAAACAACAAACAACCCCACTCGGGCATTATCCTTGTTTTCTAATTCTTTCATTTTATATCACAGAAATTCATCTGTAATCACATAATAAACACAAATATGCTGAAGATCTCCTGTCCTAACTCTTCTATGAAGGGACCTAAAGCTTCATAGAAAAAAAAAGGAAGTAACTTTAGCAGAAAATGTGTAGCCTGCCTGATAGTCCTGCTTGTTTGTTCTTACATATTTACGATCTTTCTCATGGCATGTATGTGATCAACTGATATTCATTGGGCCAGTAGCCAAAATGAATATTTGGAGGGAAATTAAGAAGGTAGAGACAATAGGAAAAGAGAGGAGTTTGAGAGAAGAGTTAAAAAAGGCCTGTTGAGACAAAAATATGTTTGAATTTCTCTGGCAAGTTATTGCATTTTCATTTGAAGGCATTAAACTAAAAACTCAGGAGAATAAATAAAAATTAAACTACTAGGAGAACGTAGATGCCATCTATATTAGTAAAGAAAAGAAAAGGAGGTGAGCTGACAGTGCTTCAAGTATCCAGAAACTCATCTTATTCCCTTGGGATATGAGATCTAAGTTTAAATCCCCTCTCAGACTGATGTGAGTAAATTTTGAAATCAGAACTCTTAATTCTGAATTAATTCCCTGATTCATGGAAGCCTATTTTTGAGAAATAATTACGTTCTCTGACTTTTTATTTTTTATTTTCCCCGGAATGATAGTGTTCTTGGGGAGGCACAAAGAAAGGAACTGCATTATTGTCTTATCTACATCTTCATAATTTTTAAAGTATAGCTAATTATAAAAATCGAGCCAGGTTTTCTTCTGGTGGACTAGTGCATCTCTGGTTTTGTCTCGGATGAGCGTTTGGCCTTCTGCATTTCTCTCCAGTGTGTACTAATTACATTTCAGAACTAAGAAGAAAATAAGGTAGGCAAGGAGGGTTTGTGATAATGAATATTCTGAACTATGAAAAAATCTTTTAGATTGACATATTTTGTGCTTTTTTTAGAATATCCTTAAACAGTGGGGAGAAGTTGCACTATTTTGGTTTTAGCTATGCTCCTTTAGATATGGTCAAGCCAAGGAAAATGAGGTGTAACTATATTGTTTTTTCTGTCCTGATAGACAAGCCAGTCTCAATGAAGAAGCGGAGAAGTATTATGAAATGGCAGCAGGATTAAGACCTAATGTAAGTTGTCTTCTTAATGATATCTATTACTGAAGTTGAAGAACATGCTACAGTGCTGAACCCTTTGTGTCAAGCAGAAACTTCTTGCTGGGGCATTTATCTGTCAGCCTATATTATGTGTGTTCTTTTAATGGTTAATTACTGGATAGTTAGATAAAGCTGTTCATTTGTCAAATGAATCGCTATGCTTTCAAGTTGCCTCATTAAAGTGTTCTAGCAACAAATCTTACTTGGCTAACATACTTGGAAAAGATTTCTGTATTTGGATTTATTTGTCTACCTACCTTTAAATGTGTTACGTTTGGAAAGTTCTCCTAATTCCATCTATTTTCACTAGTAAAAGAGAATGAACTGTTTAAGGCATTTTAAATAATACATTTATGCATTTTCCTCTGTTATGAACTTCTGGCAAACATTGTTCAATAAATTTAAAGGTGGTTTTATCTCGTAGGTATTTACCTCTGATTTTGTTGTATATTGGCAAAGAAATGCTTATTCTTTGAAGCAGAAATATGCAGGAGTATGTTACAGACCCTTTTTAAAAAAAAAGCTCATTTCCAATATTTTTGCATCAGGAACTAAAGAAATATAATATTTTCTTTCTACCATTTTTTACTCAGTGTTGTATTTCTTTTCAATTACCTTCACATTTTGGGGAAAAATAAACACTCATGAATGTAAATGGGGCAGAATTTATTTTAAATACCTAATACTTTGCCTATGCAATAAATCAAAACTAGAATACATTCCTGTCACAGAAGTCCATAGTGCCAAATTTGAGGATATAAGTTAGCAATTTCAGTCAAAAAAAAAAAAAAAGAAAAAAGCCATGTAAAAAAAAGAAAGAAATTCAAAAATACAGGCTTAAAATCAAAGAGTTTCAGACGTCAGAATCAAAAGCAACACCAGGTAAAACTAAAAACAAGCTAACGAAATATAATAAAAAAAACCCCAAATAATTTATTCATATGAAATTACACACTTTCACGTCTTCTCTTAAAAAAACCTCTCCAAAATCTATGTATTTCTTTAATCCGTACTTTGTGAGATGACAGTTTAGACATTGTGATTCCTTATGCTTTCAGATGCAAGGCTTTTCTTTTTTCTCTCAACCTTAATGTTGAAAGAATTCCCTCAGTTGCCTCCAAGTTGGTACAGTTGCTCTTCTCTTTTCTGTTGTTCATTGTACTCTCAAAACGTTTCTCAGAAACTCAGAAATATATATTAATATATATATTATGATATATTACTATTTCTATATCGTATTATATGTAGTATGATATATGTTACTATATATAATACGATATACAAATATGATTATATGTGTAAGGTTTCTCAGAGCTTTGGAAGCAACTGAGGGCTTCTAGCTCATGGCAGCAGAAGTATAAAAGTTAGATTTTTCTAGGTATTGCTGACAAGATTTACATGTTAAGACCAAAGTATCTTTTTTGCTGGATAAGATCATGAGAACAGTTTATTATAGCAACTTTCTTCTAACTTTGGATAGTTTAAGTTAAAATTTAATAGGTGCTGTTTTTCAGCTTTCTTTAAAAGATAATTTCACTTTTATGTTCAAGATAATAAAGTTTAACTTCATAGCTAAGCATAGTGTACATATAGTTCATGACTTTTAAAATATATTTTAATGATGCAGAGTGGGAAAGTTGTATCCATTTTCACTGCCAGCATCAACTGTCTGACAACCGTACAAGGGCAATCTCTCAAGAATGAAAATAAAAACAGAAGTAGTCATACATACCTTTTTTCTTATTAACTCTCAAATTTACCGTAATAGTTTGAGTGAGAGGAAAAGAAGCCATTTGAGGAGGTTTTCTAGATAGTAAGCAATATAATGCAGACATGGTAAGACAGAAGCTCTTGATTTTTCCAAAGGAGTATGGAATGCAAATCAGTGAAATCCTGAGTACTTCATAGCTATGTCTGTACTGGTTGTCTGGGACTATTCATAAGTGTCGATCCAACCGGCTTCTCAGAGTGTGCCCAGGTACTGAGAGACTGCAGTGGCCCAGTCCAGAGCTGCGTAGGAACCTTCCTCACAGCTTGACAATGTCCACAGGTTAATTTGTTATTTTGGTTCTAGCCTCTGTATCCTCTCACTGTCTTATGAATATGAAGGATCAACAAAATTGTGTGAGTCAAGATGCTAAAGAAATATCTTTAAGAAAAATATAGTGCTGAAGGATTTTCATTTTATTATTTTGTATCCATCACTAATGATCTAGAGACATTTCTTTGTAGAAAATTCAAAATATTAGATGTATGAATGTGGTGTAATGTACAGGGGCATACATACAGTTCCATATATATACACATATCTGTATGCATATCTGTGTGTACCTGTTTAATGTTAGCTGCTAAGAGGTCTGTTCCCAAATTCCCTCTCAGTGAGAATACTGTGGCAGTTCTGAAGTCTCATTCCGTCCAGTGGATCATCTTTGTTCCTAGAACAATTAGTGCTAAAAGCATCTGTTTAACAAGGACCTTCCCCCTTCCGGTGCTTGAGATGGTACCTTGTTGACATTAGTGAATTTTGAATCACTTTCCCAAGTAAACTGGTGCTCTGCCTTTTTTTCACTGTGATTTTTTTTTTTTTTTCTCCTGTGGCTCTTCAATCATTCCTCCAGATCCCAAGTTGAAGATCCATTTCTATGTTATCAACTCCCTTCTTATTCACTGTACCAACAACAGTAGACAACTAAATTAAGTTATTCTTTAGAATTAGACTCATGCCTAGCTCCTGAGAGATTTTCAGCTAGTGCAGCCTGAAACAAAACTCAGATTTCCATTCTCTTGCATCCATTTCTTTACAAATATTACAAGTAATGTCTCCAATATCACTACTATAAAATACCATCCTTAGCAGCAAAGAGATATTAATAGTACTACAGACTCAATCTTTTACTGATTGTTAGCGAATTTGTATGCTCACTGAGTTTTTATGACACAATTTTGTTCTCAGCATTCTCTCTTGGTTTTCCTTTTGCATCTCTTCCTTCAGTTTGTAAACCATTCCTGTTGCTTTTGGAATGAAGCAATACTTGACACACCTGCTCCCCGTTGTATAAGCCCTTTGGATCCAGAAGCTGCTCTGCTGAGCTTTTCTACACATTTCCAAGTCCAGGTTAAACTGCCATCTGAGTTACAACTTTCAGAGCTACTTAGTTGGCTATTTCAGTGTTCTGACATCAGTCTCCACTCTTGTGTTTGTTTCCTAAGCAAGCCTTCTTTTATTTCAGTGTGTCAACATTGAGGCACAACAGCAAGCAACCAATATGCCTTCATGTCTGAGTCACTTTCTCATTCAACTAATCCATTTTTATAGAAGTTGTGACTAAGGAGGCTAAAAATATCACCGGAAAAACAGTATTCAGTTACAGAAGAAATATAATTTCTCCGAAACATGCAATCCAATGTTTTTAAGAAAGCAAACATAGAAAGATTTTATTTTTGTAGTATTGGAGGTGATTTATTCATCATTCAACTAATTCTGAGAGGACTGAAAAATACTGAAAAGACCATTTCTTTTCTCTGTGAAAAGCTTTATTGCAATGAATAAAGAATTTGCAAAAAAAATTACACCCAGTAAAGGAACGACTGAATACAGCACAGATGAGTTAAAATGTATATCCACATCTTGAATGTCATCTTTGCTTTTGGGTATACCTTCATACTGCAGAGTGCAAAAGAATTAAAACTGGTATGATACCAGCACCAGATGAAATGCAGCTTGGGTGCAAAGAAGAAACAAATCTGACTAGTATTATTATTCCAGATTTAGACCTACCTGTTCTCTTAATAATGTTCATGATTGGCCTTATTTTCAGTAGGTGTGTATTTATCCTCTACGAAAGTAATTTCCAGTCACATTTCAGAAGAGCAGTATTTTCTGTAGAATATAGTGCTGCTGTGGAGATGGGAACCACTTGTCTTAAACTTCACTGAAGAAGCAGGCATTCTCAAGCTTATGTCTATTTATTTCCAAATAGGCTTCACAAAGTTGACTTTCCCCTGGAGAGCCAAGGGGGAGAGAGGAATCCAGGAAAGAGTTTGGACAAGGAATCTACTTTTACTTGCTATGAATCTTTTCTTACCGGACTGTCTTTTCCTCCTTCAACTCTATTGGTAACCTACAGAAATTAGCTTGCCTAGCCTCTGGATCTTTTTGGATACTTTCCAAAAAATGCATTCCCACATTGTGTGTTTACCATGATCAAAACAAATCATTTTGGAGCCTTCTCAGTGAGAAGCACATATGTGTTTATTCTGGCAATGTTGGCTTGGGTGTATGTTAATCACATTGGTCTGATTTTAACAAATTCAGTTGCATGAAGAAATGAAAAGTGTACGTTTTTTGGACAGCAAGGCATTTATGCAGTAATTATTCTGAGTGGGAGTATCACAGAGGAAAATCTGTATTCAGAGATGGTTTCTAGGTGCCCTACATCTTGTAATGTTCACAAACCAGCAAATTGTTTTAACAAGTTGTTAGGCACTCTAAAATGTGAACTTTAAGCTCACTTTGTTGTGGAAAAATCAGTCATCCAGAAACTCTCTTTAAATTGGCATTCTTTACAAGAATGTGAGATATTGACTTAAGCTTCAGCTTTTATGCAAACTTTTAAGGCATTGTTTGTGTAATAGAACTGCATTTCTAATTTTTTAAGTCTGAACTTGAAGCAACCAATCTTTAAAAATCTGCTCTAGAACCCCCACATATGGCCAATGGCTCTTGAGAAGAAAAGGCACTTTGAAGTGTGACCTCAAAAGTATTAAATGAAAGAGAGCTCACCAGAGCCTTAAGATTTTGAGCCACCACCTTGAGCTGATTGGCTTAGGGGCATTCCTCAAGGAGATGCCATGACCTGCAAGTCACTACCATCCCAACCACATATTAGTGCTGCTTGCAATCTGGAGCTCATGACAGCTTTAAGCCCCATGTCATCGGCACATTGTCAGAAACAGCTGTTTCCACTCTACCACTTCAAAAGGGCTTGATTAAATGTCTTACTGTAACAACATACATAAAGACACACACATAGAATGAGGGGGAAAGGAGAAATGTACCTATAAGCAAAATAAATACAATTTCCACTAGATGGTTTAATCATGATGCGGGGGACTAAACCATTTCTTGACTTGAAGGGTTTATGTAATCAGTTAACACAATATCAAATTAAAAAGCAGTTTCTACAAGTGCTTCTTTTATTTTTTTCCCCACTGCTGGAATACAGATTTCATGTCAAATGGTCCAGGCTTGCAATAAGCTCTACCTTGGGCTGTCTAATGGTTGAAAGAAGAATCCTGGTGATTTCCAGATAATTGACTGTATTTTTATAGCCACCTTATAGATAACATGCTTTCAGTGCCTCCTTATGGAAAGTGTTCTTAATATATGGGGTTTATTCATGGCAAGACCTCTAAAAATGAATATACTTCCAATAGTACATACATCTTTAAAAAATAAAGTAGATGTTGGATTTTGTCTTGAAACATATGTAACCAAGATCTGCGTTATTATGTATTTTTCCCTTTGCTATTTCCATGCCAAATTTCCCTCTTTAACTTTCTCCTGAACATTCAGTAATTCTCTCATGTAGCTTTACCAGGCTAGGAGTAATTGAGAGGAAGAATGGCTTTAATGCATTTTGCCAGCTTTGTTAAGGGCATGTCCTGTTATTGCCAGGGAGAATTTTCGCAAAACTTTTAAGAGCTCCTGCTACATTAATTCTGTTGCTGATGGCAGTAATGGATGGGTTAACAGTGATTCTTAAATTGTCTGCAGCTGATCCTCAACTGACAAAAAACTGGCACTTCACTGGATCCAATGTCCTCCTCACTCTGCTTCAGGGATACTGCAGATCCCTTGCCAGTGATCAATCTGTTACTCCTGCAGCTCTTTTGAGGAGGCCTACCTAGTCCGTTATTATCCAAACCTAACAACGGAAGTGTCTTGCCATTGTACTCCTTCTTCTGGCAAATCGTACAGATAAAACTGGCATAGTCCTCTAGAGAAGCAGTACATATATGATTTTTGCACCATGTATTATTGCCAGTAAAGCATGACACTTTCCAGTTGAGAATCCTTGTTTTAAAATGTTCTTCTGTCTGTTTACTTGTTTATTCAAAGTAACGAGCACATGGTAATCTTTTATCTTTATGTATTGGTGTCATGGAATCACCACAGAGCTGTATTTTTAGGTAGTTAGCATCCAGCAGATTCACCTCTTCGGTGGTCTTCCATAACTTGTGTCCGCCTTTATGGAAAATACAAAAGTGGGCCTCATGGGGCAGGTGGAGCTTCTGCTGATTGCCTGCCTGCCCTCCGACCTGCTCCTGGCTTCTCCTGCCCTGTTTCTGGGCTGTGCAGCTTCCCACTACCAGCACCAGCTGCTGCTAAGCCTTGCATTGTTTAAGGCTTCCTCTCAAGTGTGCCAAACTTTCCACCTCAATGATATGAATGGCTGTGGATTCCTTCCAACCCAGCAGCACTCTTGGCCTGCTGAAAATGCCTTCTTTCTTTTCTCCTGGTGAAGGTGTGAGGAATAAGAAAACTTCCCAGGATCCAGTTCTTCCTCTCTTCCTGCTCTGTTGTTTCCTAAAGATTGAACCAATTGTTATAGGACGTGCAGGACTTTTAGGGACTAAAAAGGGTACTGTGGCTTCCTAATGAGAAGATAGGCATGACTAATGTGAGCTGTATTTCCAGATGGCATACTTTTAATAGTTTGACTTCAGGCATGGATCGGCTCCACTGGGAGAGGAGATAGTGGAACACCCTGAGAGAAAAGAGGACACCTCTCTCTGATCTCAAAAGGATGAGAGAGCCCTTTCTTGGTTACTGTAAATTGGGTAGACTTTCCCTGTTGACAAGCGACGAAAGACCGACTCTGAGATTTGATATCAGGATAGACGTTTTTCAGCCTGCCTAGCAGAAGGCTGCCCTAGCCTAAAGGTTGTGCAGAATGGAGAAATCCAAGATAATTAATATTAACTGAATGCCAGCTGCCCTTTATTTCAGGTAGAGAGGCTCTTCGGTGTTTGCACAGAAATAGCAACACTTCTCCACATAAAGAGTTCATGCATGCACGAACTCTCTCTCCCCCTCCTGAGCTGGAAAGCTTTTTGAAGCTTATTTGGGCCCCCAGCACAATTTTCTTTTGTTTTTGTTGTCACTTCACCCCCTCCAGATCCTTATACTCAGTTCATCCTTCTTGTCTGGGGCTAGGTGCAAGGCAGATATGTTATCTCTGTCCAGCTATTTGGGGAAAACTGTGTTTATTCTTTTGAACAAGAAGTTATCTTTCTGTATTTGCAGTTATATTTGTTCATGGCCCTCCTAAATATTTTTAAGACACATTTAGTTTTTTTGTCATGCACAATTGTCAGCTTCAAGACTGGCTTGTGTACAGGCTGTTGTTCTGAATCTTACAGTATTCCTACTTCAGCAGAGATTAGTGCCTCCCACCTTAAAAAAAAACAACAGACAAAACAAAAACCCTCATATAGCGTTTCCCATCCCTATGATCTCCATCAGGGGACAAAGAAAGAACACGGGCTATTGGAATGGGGATATTTACCTGTAATACGGAAGCACAATAGCAGGATGAATTGTATTATTTGGAAACCAATTTACTCAGCTGTGGAAAACACTGAATTTCCTTTGGGAAATACATGAGAATATTTTATAGCCTTACCCGAGAACACTATATGTGTGTTTTCTCATGCATTGTAGCAGCTCTGTGAAAGCAAAGATTGAACGTGCTTTTGGGTGATTATGGAATACTTAGATCTGATTCTCGATATTGTTATCCATCTTTGTGTAAGATGCATGGGAGAAAGCTGGAAATCATGTCATTACAGTTCTCAGCTTCAGTTTTGTGTGAGTTAGACTGTGGGGAGTCCATTTGTACTCTTCTGATTATACAAGCAGTTAAATATGCAAATATCTGAGATCGATTGGCTCACTCTGTGAGCTTTGGAACTGAATTAAAATTCCTTTAAGTTGCTGTTTATTTCCCATCTAGAATAATTTGTTTTATGTTGATATCCTAATCGATACATAAGTATTTTGTCTGTACAAGTTCTAAATGACTGAAATGAAAATACATTTGAATTTCTTCTGCTTACGTAGATATTGCATTGCAGTAACTTGTTTAGAGTTGCTTCTCTTTCTCCTGCATGTGAGAGGTAAATTGGGCTCTGTAGTTTCTGATTTCTCCAAGTGAAATTATGCAAGCAGCTATGAACTCTTCTTAACGTAAAGTTTTTCAAACAGTAAGCTGCATACTGAGAAACACTCTTCAAAGTAAGCCAGAAACTTGTTGTCATGGTAATTTGGAGTGCTTTTCATTTCATTTTTAGCTATGAAAATGTTTACAATTTTCCCATAAATATTAATCCTTCTACACTCTAATTTTTAGCATAATGTATTTTCTGAGTCATTCATTTTCGTGAACTGTAAAATGTATAGACATGATTTCTTTAACAGGGGGAACAAATGTTGGAAATAAGGAACTATATACTAACTCCTCTTTTCTAATTTAATTAACCTTTAGATCTTCATTAAATCATCAACTACTGTTACCAAGAACTGGTGAAATAGTATTTTTGTGCTTAACATGTAATTTGAGAGAAAGAAACTCGGTGGTAATCCATGTGCTATTCTCTTAGGACATAGGTCATGCAAGGTTTTCAGTATGTCTGGTGACAATCTCTTGTGCTGCTTTGAGCTGCTGGTAAAGTCCTTCACCAAAAAAAAGATACCCCGGAGTATTTTCGTTTATGCACCCATTTTCCATTGTAGGCTCTGTTTTCCACAATATTCAAAATGTTTATGTGACTAGATCTCCAAAAACTAAAAGACCACATTTTCACAAAAATCGTGTGTGTTTATTATTAGTTCGTTGGTGTTTCCTAAGAAGTTAATCACACAAGGTATAGGTTCTGTTTACAGTTGGACTCGATGATCTTAAAGGTCTTTTCCAACCTAAATGATTCTATGATTCTATGTTTTGTCTACGGACACCTACCTACATACACAACACTGTTTTGCTGATCCCATTGCATGATTGTAAATCTCAATGGATAGGTCATAAATACTCCAAAGAGAAAAAATTCTTATACCAAATAATGCTTGAGCTATTCTATTGGCAAGACCTTGATTGAGAAATTTGGTAGGACTGCACCTTAGTTAACTTGAATGGAAATCTTAGTGTCCTCACATTTATTTGTCTGTGTTTTATATGTATTTTCATTATGAACATCTAAAGCCTTTATCTGGTATATAGATATGTTCAGTCCACCATCAAAATCATGTGAAGAAAAAAGGACGTGAGGTTAGCTAGGCCTGTCTCTCGGAGTGCAGTTTTGTTTCATCTAGTGATTTAATGTTTTTCATCCACATCTTAACAGACAGATAACTTTTTTTTTTTCCTATGATTACTTTTCAGTGTGAAAATAACTGTGCAACAGTTGTGCTTCTACTGGACTATGATGTTTGTTTATGGAATAATTAAAAAAAATAGTTTTGTGAAGTCGCAGGCTAGATCTGTACTACTGATTTAAAGAAAAGAAATCATCATGCTTTGAGATGATGGGAGGCAGCAGTTTGTAAAGATGCAGTCTGTTCGCTGAAATTGTGGAAGTGAAGATGATGTATCGTGGATAGACCTATGCACTTGATTGTGATTCACAGTCTGATAGTAGTATGGCAGGGGGTACTATGCTGCCTGCATCAGTTCCTGGAGAGAGCAAGATTGGCTTTGCCTTGTAAATGTAGCCCTCAGTGTCAATCAAAAATAAAGTGCCATGAAATATAGAACTCACAGCAGTAGATTAGTATTTCAGAAATTAAACCATCTGTTTGAACTCAATTAAAAGAGAATCCAACAAGGTTTTTCCTAATAGAGTATTCTAGTGCCGTTTCTGGAAACAATGCAATGAATTTATTATGCAATTAGAACTGATAAGGAAGTGTTTTTAATGCTCATTAAATAAACACATCAACAGTACATTCTCAGTAGGATGTTTTGCAATAAATAACTTCCTAATTTTCTTCCTAATCTATAGTTCTGATGTATTTCTCATTCTAGGGATGATTTTTAGTTGTGGGTTGGCATATCCTATTAGATTCCCCCCCCCCCCCCGCCCAAGTTCTGGAGAACTTATGTTTCTGTTTGGCGAGATGGTTTTGATGCAACTGGTATTCTCCCCAGTGCTCCCATGCCTCCAGGTGTATCTAGGTGATTGGATAGGGGAAAAATGCCCTACAATTTGGTCTGAAATCTGCCTGGGAAGAACTGTGTGTTTGCAGACTGCTAGGAAGGGGATCGTTGGCAGGTGTCTGGCTCTGGCTGAAGTAATTTTCTTGGAAATTGTCTTTAAGTGTAACTTCAGTAACCAGTTTCTATGTATTTCTCGCTGGGAAAGTTACAGTCTAGAGATCAGATGTCTGCTAACGAGAAGATGCAGGACGATGGACAGCCTTTCGTTTCCCCCAAAGAACAGTCCCTTTTTGTTGAGGCATTCTGGACCACTGTACCTTGATCAACTCCACATACTCCATTTACATGATTCTATTTACCACAGTTAGTGTTAACTGGAGGGCAAATATACATTCAAGTGAACCTACCCTTTGGAAACATGTCTTCCATATAATGAACAGCTCTAATACTAAGCTGCGGCAGTTTTGCTAATTCTTTAGGTACTTCAGTAAAGATTGTCTTCCTGTAACAGTAAGTAACTTTAATCTGACATTATGGTTTGTAACGGTGCCAGTTGCCTCAGCATCTGGCTGCCTCAAACTCACTGAAAACAATTATAGCCTGAAAGAAAATAGAAAAGTTTTCCACTGTAACAACAACAGTAAAAATGAAAATCCACAATAAAACCCTAAATTAAATTCCGTACGAAGGTTTGCTGTATGTCACTTAGATTCCGTAGAGTAAATGATTTATTTATTTATGGTGGAGTTTTATTGTAACTCAGTAATTCTACTTCACGTCTTCACATTCTAACTGCATTTAAATATTCTCAAAATTACCAGGCTTATTTTTTATCATTTTTGAAAAATCATGATCCTTCATTAATTCTGTTTGAAAAATTCTGTACCGGTAGCTGCATTGATGCATTTTGCCAATTAGTTCACAAAGTGGATATTTTACCCATAATAGAGGAAGAAAATGCTTTCTGAACAGAGATTATGGAAATTGCACCGGAGGCAAACCTTTTCCTTCGGGGGCGGGGGTGCGGAAATGAGCTTTAACAAAAAGATGGCTGGTAAGTAGGACCTAATGTTGATTTCTGTAGGACCCTGTGGTGTTCATATGGAATGGGTAGTATGTGTGGTGAAAATATGTACTGAGAAGGCAAATTAACCTGAGTCATCGACTGCAGAACTGCATAGCGATCCTAGTGGCCCTGGATTATAGTTTGCTCCAGTCATGGAAGGCTTTTTCTGGGGCAGTTTGGAGCAAGCATCTGGATTCACTGACTAATTTTTGGCACTGAATTTCAGAAGCAGGAATTAAACTTTCGTGGGGCTAGTCCTGCAAATATTAGTTGTCTTCCTGTGCTTTCTGAAATAATTAATTAAACCTTTTTAAAAAGGAAAATATTATTCACAGCGTTGCTTCATGTGTCCATTTCTTAAAAACATAGTTTGAAGAATACAGAAAGCTTCTGTTCGATAAACAGCTGTTATCAGCATGTGCAGTATCAAGCACAACCTTTCAGAGTAGGATGTGTAGATATACCACTGAGCATATCTTGCTGTTATCAATATTAATAACTTACAAAGCACTGTAAACGTATGTGTCAGTGATCAGATGTGGTAAATAAGGCTGCCCTAGCAGAAAATAGTTTTATTTTTTTACAAGTCACAACCTTGTAAAAGCCTACTGAGCAATTAGTGCCCAGTGGTCTTACTATTAGCAATCAAAAGACCAAATTTTAGAAACTACAGACTTAAAATCTTTAAGCTACAAGAATCAAAATTGAGCTTCCCCTGGAAGTTAATATTTTTAATATGTACTGTAGATTTAATTGCTAAATACCGTGTAGGGAACACCTTCAGGTTACTGGCTGCCAAAAAGCAAAGTATAAATTCTTATGAATTACACAAAGCACTGGAATTCAGAATTTTGCAAAGGACCAATAGTACGTGCCTCTTTTCTCAGCTGCTCTCACAGTCCTGTGGGTAAAACTGAAGTCAAGACAGAATGTGGGCATAACATTTTTGCACTATGCAACAAGCATGGAAGTGATAGGAGCCAGATGAAAAAAGACAAAGGGGAAGAAAAAAAAAAAAAGATTTATATGCAAATACTTTAAGGCTTTCCATGCAGAAATTTCAGAACAGAAAATATTTATGAACAAGATTTTTTTTGAGCATTTTCAGTTGTGTCTACTCTGTAATGAAAATGTAGTTCCTTGAATGATGCATCTCCAGAGTTTTGTTATTTATTTACAAACATATGGAGTTAGTTTTGATTTGTAAAATTGTCTTAGTAATGTTTCCACATGCTGAAGTTGCATTTTTTGACCAATTTGAAAATACCTTCAGACACTATTGATAAACCATGTTGTTAAAGGAAATTGTATCACTTCATGTCATAGACGTCAATTTTACTTTCATGCCAATGGAATTACTACCCGTAGAGGAATAATGATTGATTTTGTTGTCTAGGGAAAGTTAGCCGAAAGAAGGCATGTCAACGGAGGGGTGGAATGAAGGCTAAAATTCATCCTAAAACGATCCTACAGTGCCTCATGATCTCCTAGTCTTTTCTTTTTTCCTGTTCCTGTAATGCCCTAATATCACGCTTTTTCTGTGGGCTGTCTTTAATAGTGATAGTGCATGATATAAGCCTTGAACAAATTAGCAAGGTTCTCATTCTTTGTGCTCAGAGCAAGTATGTCAAGTTGCATAATGCTTTCAACAGTGTGCTTGAAAGCTATACCTTACAAATAGTTTTGGAAAACAGACAGCAATATCAATATAAATCTAGGTCTCAAGCATTGAATTCAGCTGACTACACTTGTCAGCCAAAGGTGCAAAGCCTTGGTTGACACTTCACATTCATCTGAACAACTTGAGCCAGAACAGTGGAAATCTTGTGATTTTGAGATTTCCTTAGTTAGACCTTAGCTGACTTTTCAAGACCAGGAACGAAAACTTTTCCCTTCTGAAATTTCAGTAGTTGGCCATTCTACTTAAAAATGGAAGCTCTAATGCACTACTTCATATGCCTGTGGCTGGCATCTTGAAAAACTATACAACCTTCTCTGGGTGCTGACGTATTCAATCAATATCTGGGCAAAACCAGACGGAAGATGCATTCATTCTCAGCAGTCATTTTTATTTTCCAATGGCATTTGATTGAAAAAAATGAACTACTTTTAATGCTAGTAGTATGTACTGTGAGTATAGTTGTGATCATAACCTCAGATGATCTGTAATTTAGAGTTTTCTGTGAAGATTTGATTGTGTTAATATGGACAGCTATTCTAATCAGCCCTGCACGTGTGCTGCTGGCTGAAGTAGAGTATATTCATTTTTCTTTTAACGCTTTACATTTCTTTTAAATTAACGGTGGGGTTTATCTTGCTTTAGGCAGTAATACAAAGCCATTTATATTTCTGGTTTCCAAGGTTAAGAAAGAAAGTGCGTGCAAAAGTAAATTTTCTAACAGATTCAATTGCATTTCAAAATACCCTTTCTCTTAATAGGACAAATTTCTGTTACTGAAAGATTTTGAGTAATTTGTGTTTTTCAGTATGGTAGTACAGATGACGTTGCTATTCAGCAAGTTTCTCACTTGCTGGGAGTACAGACTTCCTAATTAGCATGCAATGTACTAGTGTTAGATAAAGTAAAGAATTTTTAAATGTTTTATACCATAATTGTAGCTATGTATTAAAATTATCAAATTGCAGACATCACAGCACAGCTGGATTTCTATAAACAAAAATTAAGTCATTTGAAGATTTTTTTTAATGAAATCCTAAAGTGCTAGCAAAATTGAGTAAGATTATCATGTCCTATACTGATGAAAACATTTGAGCTGGAAACCTAAGAAGCTTAATTAGAAACACTTTCAGGCCTGGAAAATGTTTATTTATTTTTTTAATATAATGATAATATTAAATACTCATAACGTATGTTCCTGTTTAGCTTTTATTATGGTAATACAAGTACGTTATCTAAAAATGTCCATCATGGTTTCTATATAGCCTGAGAGTTATTACTAGGAGGCTTTTTAAGCATAAATCAAAGGAATTGATGCATGACTATTTGGGGGAAAAAAATCTAGATACACAGAAATTACAAAAGTAAGTACGTTTCTGTGGGACTTTTTCAACTGTTGTTATGATCTGCAGCGTTTACCGGTTTTAACCAGTTTGTTAATGTGCTGATATATAAAACAGTATACTCTGAATTTATACAAAGGCCAATGGTAGATAGCTTTTCAGCAGCAAGATGTAACATATATCCATATATGCTTATTTGGTTTCGGATAGCTATGTTTTTAAAACTCTGAGCAGTCTCTGAAGATGAAAAAGATGTTGAGGAAAAAAATCTCCACTGGCTGGAGAACATTGATGCTAAAATGTCCCCTATTGATGTGATAATTTGAGAATCAAAGTAGACTGCTTGGTGCTTCCTTCCCATGCCAAGTCTAGAACTCTTCCTTGGCTCACAGCTGTGGGTTTCCTTAATGATGCTGATGTCTAAATCTACTGGCAAACTGTATAATTTCACAGTGTGCTTGGGGATGAAAACTCCCACATCTACCGCCCTTAAAAATAAAAAAATGATAAAACCCCCTTCCTTCACTTTTAATTTTGGGTTTCAAATGTACATATCCTGTAGTTTGCAATTTTAGACAGGATAGTCTCCAGTGTTTGAAAGCACGCAAGTTTAGATGCATACAATTTCCGTGTATATTCCCCTTTCACCAGGCAGGTTAAAGTGTCATCTGTTTTGAATGTCCAGGTGAAAATGTCCAAATGTAAAATAAACATATTTTTTTTTTTTAAAAAAGTACATGACCTAACATTTATGTAGTATTGTCAGTTCTTAAGGTGACCAGTTATTAATTCGTGATGTTCTTCTGCCTTATTAATTTATTATATTATCCTAACCTGAGACTTATTACATAAATAGTATTCAACAGAAACAATTTTTTCCTAGCTGTTTATTTTTTTGTGTGTTTTCTTTTTTGATGTCCTTTCTTTTTTCTGAAGGGTGTTCGTCTTCCCTGGAGATTAGTAATTTGTTACTTTGGTGAACAAAATATGAATAGCTGAAGTTGTTCTCTGTCAGCATTAACAACGTAGTACTCTTGAAGATGATAACTAAATCCAAGGATCCACTCCTCGTTAGAGCCTGGGCTCGTTGTTAGTTAGATTTATATAACTATGTATGGTAGTCAGTCTTAAGGTAATTAGATTGGGATGCACACTCTCTTTGCAGCAGAAATGCTTAGGTCCATTTCTGACTAATACAACCGTAGAAACTGTGCTCTTTGCAATGTTTATTCAAATTAGTACTTGCAGGGAGAATGTTTTCCTTTCCATTTCCCTTCTTCCTATTTCAGTTGAAAGCTGTTGTCGACACGAGCATACTTACAGAAATTGTTCATGAGCAGACTTGCAATTTAAGTAATGTAGTTAACTTGTTGTAGAGCAAAACTTGCGGAGTATTCTTCCATTTTAAGTTTGGAAAGATGCTGATTTTTTTGTTTTCCAGCAGAACTGAAAGCTTTGCTGTCT
Source organism: Chroicocephalus ridibundus (assembly GCF_963924245.1). NCBI lineage: Eukaryota > Metazoa > Chordata > Aves > Charadriiformes > Laridae > Chroicocephalus > Chroicocephalus ridibundus. Next base: position 175,465,902 of record NC_086284.1, on the reverse strand, counting down.
GGGCTGATGGCACAGGAAATCCCTCTCAGCTTTGAATTCTATGCTTTTTTATTCTCTCTGATCCATAATATTTTGCCATACATCCTGTCATCTTGTTCTAGAATGCTTTTTACAACAAGTTATCTGTTCCTCTACAATTTACTCTTGTCAGTTTAGCCAACTTACTGGAGATCAGTGTCTTAGTTGTGATTCACATGCTGTTTGGAACAAAATACCAGATATAGCACACGCAAACTAGAGTTCTTAAGAAGCCTTATAGCATAGAGAACCAGGTAGAAACATGAGTCTCTGGAAGGAATAACTGGTACTTGTCTTATCTGGCAACACTAGGTTGCTCCTATAAAAAGGTCTACTTCCATGTGCTGAATTTGCGGTGTTGTCAATGAATTGCACTGGAGAGTAAGATCCAATCATCAGCAACCATCTCGCTGTGTGTCCCTCCGCTGCCTCTCCTTCTACCTTCTCTGCCCAGCCCATGCTTTAACGTAGTATGTTTACATCTTGGGGCAACTCCTAGGTCATGGTTTTACTCATAAGTTGCGAGGTCTGTCAAAAGCAAGTGCTACTGCTGAAATGATTCTGTTGTCCACAGTTATCTTTAGCAATCAAAAAGGAGCTATTGACATTTTGATTGCTTCAGAAAAGACTATGCTGTGCTACAGCAATAACACCAGTAATGAAAGTTCAAGTGGAAATTCTTGCTATTGCTGTAGGAGGATGAAAAGGCATGATAGCACATTATCCCATGGTCACTGATAAGGTGAAGCAGTCCACCATGTTTTGCTCTCATGCTTAGTGAGCCATTCTACAACAAATACTCTGATGATTCACTACTCAGTCATTGTACCTGCTGTGTATCTTCAGTTATCAAAGAGAAATATCTGAATTCCTCACCCATATTTAACTGGAAGTGCTGGGGTGAAATATTCATATGTGAATGACATTTTGTGTCCTTCTTTAAGTATGGACTTTAGTCAACAGGAACCCTTAAAATACCAAGTGTCATTAATTGCATTGTTTTAAAACAAAACAGCCTCCATGTTTCTGATGGGTTGGCCATGCTGATTGCAGTATTCATTAAGCAGTCCTGGGTTGTTTTGAAACATCTACAAGATCACACACTGCAGTAATTCATTAAGAGCAAGACGAATATTGGCAACATCTTTTCAGTGACCTTTTAAAATGGCTAAGTGAGAAGTAGCTTGCACTTGTGATTCTATTGGAGTAAAAATTGGCATGATTTTCCTTATAAGTACCTCAGCAGCAACAAATCGCACTTTCATCTCAGTATCTGCTGCCCTGGCCTCTGTGGTGCTGAGCAGAGAAGGTCATCTGTAAGCAGAGCTTTGGGAGGAAAACAATTTCAGATCTAATTGCTCCTGTTGTTTGTTCATACTTGCCTGCGATGCGGGAGGTGTTTTTGAGCTAGGTTAAGTGTTTATGTATTTGTTTCTCTCTCCATAACTTCTTAGGCATATATAGGAGTAAACTTGTCTTCTTCTGTTTGGGACTGTTCTTCTGAAATGGCATTTGCTGTATGTGGAGCCAGAGGTGATGAACAAGGAATGAGTTCATCTGCTGTGTCATTAAGTTTCATTCTGTTTGTGGGTCCAATACTGTACTTGATTACATTAGTGTAATCCCAAAATACTACTCAGAATTATTTTGAATTATTTGAAAATTCCATAGTTCTCTAACTTTAGAGAGGACTTTAATTTACAGAAAATTTTTGCATGCCCCAAGGCTCTCCTTTTGTTTTGGTATTATAGAGAAAATTTGAAAGAATTATCATCAATGTAAACCAAAAACACCCCAGGCAACTAAATACATGCCTTTTGCTATTTCGTTATTCATTAACTACTCTGTTATTCCTCTTCCCTCCTCCCCAAGAGCACCTCCCTCTCCTCCCCCCAAAAAAACCACTAAGGAAACACACACACCACGATAAAAATGCTAATAAAGGGAATAATTCCCAATAGACCATAAAAGACAGCATTTATAACCCCGATAGAAATGCCAGTCAGCTTTTTTTGATGTAAAGCATCTGTCTCCAAAAGGAAATGAAGGCAGGCCTGTTTCTCCTTTCAAGTCTCTGAAGTAGTAGGTGGTGTCATTTGTTATACAGTGCTACAAGTCCCATGTTATTGCACTGGTAGCTGCCGACTGCCTTCGTTAACGTACTGAAAAGTTTTATCAGCTGTTTTTAATAAAAGACAATATATGTGAAGAAAAACTGTAGCAAATATCTTGCTGTCTTGTTCTCAGACCGTCATTTATAGCTGTCAGAGGGCGATGGCACTGACGTATAATCTTACAGTCACCCAAAATTCTTGTGACTGTTACAATAAACCATAGATATTGGGGTGGCTGATACCCTAGAAAGCTGCGGAACATTCTTTCCGAAATCCTGTGCACTTCCTCATTTGAAACATGGAGGAGCTGGAATGAACTTTCAGCACTACCTGAAATGAATTATCAGTTCACACGTTACAGGAGTACATTTGTTGAGAGCATTAATGGCCTAAAATTTGTTGGGTCTCCAGGAAATCAGGAATGATGAGTAAAGGTTGGAAAATTTCAAGTTCAGTTAAAAGGCATGCAGTTTGTTCTTTTTCTAGATGATTTCGTTGCTTCCTGTAGTGAAATGGTATATCAAATTAAAGACATGATGGCAGAAGAGTTTTCTTAGCTAGGCGTAGAGTCTTAACGTTCTTTAGAGTACTTGATTAGTACCATACACATACCATATTTTCAGGGGTGTGTGAAGGAACTGGAGAGGAATTCTGGAAGCGGTATGAGACAAGTGTGTTACTTCCCACACAATAAGTTTGGGGATGCTGTAGATTTAGCCCTGAGCACATTTCAATGTGTGTCTTATTTAATACAAGTTTTTCTAGGTCTAAGGCTTTTTAATCCTTATCCATTGTAAGCTTTGTCTAGATGCAAACTTATGCACATAGTTGTATTTCAAACGAGAAAACAGTTCTGTGCCAATAACTATGCTTTTGAAAAAAACTGTTTGATTCATAAACTAATTAGACAAATAAGGAGCACAATTAGTGGGAATGGGCCATCCTAATCATTATTTGAGAAAAATTCTCTCAAACAATCTTAAGTCTAAAAATAAATGAATAAATAAAATATGTGAATATTTAGACAGCAATCCATATGCAGTGGAACTGCTTTCCAATTATTTTTCACTTGCATCACTTCAATTAGCACCCAGAACATCTGTAATTAGGGAGTGTGTTATTCCATTATAAAATAGTATGCAAGACTGGCACTGCAAAGGTGTTGTCCATAGCAAAGATTACACTTCATGAGCTTAGTTTTCTTTCTCTGTACAGAATATGACTGAAGAGGAAATTTTGAAAAGTATTTAACTGTGAAAAGTTTATAAAATCCATCTAGGTTTTTTTTGTTGTTTTGATTTTTAGTAGAACAAAGTAACTGACTTAGGGGGTGGTGGAAATAATCTGTCAGGGTAAAGCAAGAAAAATCTAAAAATAACACCTTCAGATTCCACTGCTTTAGCATTATGATGTTTACAATAACGAGGGATGAACTAATTTTGTTTTGCTTAATTTCAAAACTCTGGAAGCCGGTTGTTCTGAAAATTTTGTGTCACAGTTCTTTGTAAGTTTTTGTGATGCATGTGTTAACAGGTGAAAAGAAGCAGGAAATTTAGGTTTTGGACACAAGAATTATGGTGGGTTTTTTTGAAGTTTGATTCAGACGAATAAGAGTTTAAGAGTTTAACTTGCTAGTGGAGAGGTTTTGAACATAGCTGAGTCTTCCTCATCCTAATGACTTCCTATTACCTCATCAGTCTGGGAGACCAACTCTAGTGCATATTTTATTGGCCTTCTACCTACCATATTTTCCTGAAGTTACTGTCACTTCTAAAGCTTACCAGCACCCCCACCCAGTAGACTGAAGCTGAGTTTCCACGTGGCTTCACATTTTGAGTATTGTGTTTTAATCATAACACTGGTGAGCGGTGTCTTGAAACACTTATCCTCTGAGGCAAAACTATGTGACTTCAAAAGCAAGTGTTCGTGAAGCTCATTGGAAATCATAGTGACCTGAGGGGGAGAACAGAACCATAGTGAACTTTGTCTACTACTTTTTTCTCTTTTTCTGTGAGATGCAAGGTACTGGTTTGGCAAATGCCTTTACTGTGCTCTCATTAACATGTGACTACCTTAGGTACTGCAGAAAGGTAGGTCAGACTGTTCTCTTCAGCTTCATCAATCTGCTTCTCTGCCCTTGTAATATGTGTTAACTCCAGTAACCAGGCATGTTTAATTATCATGAACCTATTATTTCATAGTGGAATAATCTAAAGATGAAAAAAATAAAAACAAAAGACACTTTGTCTTAGCTAAAGATGGAGAAATTGCTAGTAACATAAGAAGATTTTTAATGGATTTGTTTTGAAATTTTCACATCTTTGTTATTAAAATAGCATGTGTTTCCACCATTGTTAATTTTATTCAGCCATTCATTAAGAAATAATTGCCACAGCCTGAATCTAAATGGATATCCTAGGACCCTAAAAACATCCTTAGAATCTGCGAACAGATTGTATTTTCTACTGGTTATAATTAAGACAAAGAGAAAAAAGGGGATGAGTTCCAATGTGTTAACTATTCCCAATGATTATAAATTCTTTATTGGCAATGGGCTGAATTAAAATTAAATTCCTGTCTTTAATCCACTCTTGGATTACTTTAATTTTCTCTTGGAAACTGTGCTATGCCGACATTACCACATGTAAAGCTTTATGAGCTCTGTGTTTTCTCATTAAAGAGAGAAGTCTATGTCTGTAGACACCAGAGCTTGCCCTGTTTAAAGCACAAAGTATACAGCAGCTGTTCAGAAACTTTTTCTTGTTATCTCTGTTTGCTTTAATTACTAAATTGCTTCCATGAAAAGTCTGCAAACATAAGGGAATAATTTGTTTAAGTGGAAGAAGATTGTCTGAAAAGAAAACCTGAAAATATTCCTAATATTTCTCCTTCACTTTTTTTTTTTTGTACCAGTATCCAGCTGCCCTAATGAATCTTGGAGCCATTCTCCATCTGAATGGTAAACTGAAAGAGGCTGAAGAAAACTACCTCCTTGCTCTTCAACTTAAACCTGATGATGTCATCACTCAGTCCAATCTTCGCAAATTATGGAATATCATGGAGAAGCAAGGTTTGAAGACATCCAAAACATGATGGTGAAAACTCTGAACTTTTTTTTTCTTAAATTGATTAAAACCACGAACTAGAACTTCCACACAGTTGTCCGATCAGAGAACTCATTGGACTTGACTCCAAGGATCAGAGGTCTTAATTGCTGCTAGGAGAAGCTGTTCTGCTTTTTTGGCGTAAGTTTTTTTGCTAGATAAATAGAAAAAAGGAGACACTGAGATATTCATGAAGGACTTGTTACCCCACAGAAATATTTAGAACCGTAGCACTTGAGAGAAGGTGTTTTGGCATATTTGATAAATCATTGCAAATCCCATATTGCTTGCTTTTGGGTGGGTACTTGAAATGTATACTGTCATAGAAATACTAAGGGAAAATTGTACGGTATGCACCAAGCCATATGGGAGTAAAAGTGGTAATAGTAGGTTAAAGTATTTCGTTGATACCGTAACTCATTAAAATGTATCCTAAATTCAGTGTGTTTGCAGTTTGTCTTAATGCTGCTGTATCTCACTTTAGGGCCACTTGCTTACCAATTTCACAGCTTATATGAAAAAGTTCTTTTTTTTTCCAAACCTGTCACTCGTGATTAGCTGACAGCATTCATAATTGTTTACTGAGGATATGCATATTATTTCAGCTTGTTAAATTTTAATGCAGTTTTCTGGAGATACACAGTCAAATGTCGTTGGGCTAGACAGAATGAGCAAGGAACTGCCCATATTCTACATCAGATGTGTATGTAGAGTGGTAAAAAAAAATATAATAAAAAAAGAAAGTCCAGAGGTATGATTTAGCAGTACAAGCAAGACTGATGTTTGCCCTGATATCAAACGGGTGTGGTCAGACTGTCATCTTAAGAAAAAAAAAAAAATGGTATTATAGAACAGTGTGTTGGACTCTCTTTACATCGCTGTCAGATAAGACCAACTTTAAACTGGACTCTGTATACAATATTTTTGGAATAACTAAGATAAGCGAGATTTGAAAATATTAGTGCTTTGATACGCTACAAATGAGACTTCATGAGCAACTCGGAGGAAAGGGATTGTTGTACGTTGGTGAGGCTAGCAAATAGCCGAAGGGAGTGGGTTAGATCATGCTTTAAAAAATGTAGATCAACACAAAATTGTAAAGGTGGTTGCCAATTACTTTTCACAGCGGTGGTGTTTTGAAAAATATTAGCTATTCAGATTCTAACCAAATATTAGCATTCTGTTTGTATTCTGACGTGTGCTAGTGGCAGAGCTGTCAAATATCTAAATATGCTTTTGGTGAGGTTCAATTTATTTCTGTTTCAGAATGATCTGGCCTAGTTACTGTTTTAGTCTTCAGTTTTTAAATGTAAAAATAATTTATTTTAAATTGCAGTGTATTGAAGCTTTAGTCATTTTTTTCCAGGCCATTTGTTAACCGCTTTCTTTGTTTGGAAAAAGCGTTATTGCTTGTAAGAAAATTTACTATTTCATTTAATGACCTGTTGGTATCTGCTTCAGTGTTCCTTTCATAATGGTAGATACAATGTTAAAGTGGTAGAGCACCTTGAACTGAAGCTTCTTCAGGATCTTCTGTTAAAAACTCTTTATTACTGAGAAAGTTTGGGGTTGTTTTTTGCTTTTTTATCTGTTGAGCACCATTCCAACAAAACTGTAGAGAAGAATACTTTGCTGTATTTATTTATTTATTACTTGACTGCAGCAACGTTACCTGCCATTAATGCAACAGCCTGTAAGTGTTGCTATTTCCTTTATTTGGTTTTCCTTGCATTTTTTGTGGTTAGTGTATGTACCTAACGGGAAAGGGGACACTTGAGTTCTACTCTACCTTCTTGGTCATTCTCCCCTTACACTTGTACTGAAATAGATGGGGGAGTAGCTGTTTCAAAGTCAGTGTAGTAAAAAATTGTAGTAGTGTCTGTTCCCTTTTCTTTCCTCTTGCTTGCTAAAATACCATAAGTTGCTAAGTTTACAGCTGGCCTACCAGAAGGGCCAGAGGGGCAAGATTGTTTGGTTTTGTGGAGTGTGTCAAGTTTTTCTCAAATAATGTTATGGCTGGAAAAGCAAAATTGAAGGGTCAGAAGTTGAATTTCTACTTTATCATTGAAACCAGAGTTAGAATACAGTCATAGCTTGAACTTATTCTCCTGCTTTACTGACTTTCTGAGAAAAGTATAGAAATAAATTAGATAGTAACTATAACTGAACTCAGTATAAAACTGTGGTATCCTGCAGCTTTATTTGCTCAACAGCCATCAAACTTCGATGGCTTCTTGGTCTTAACCATTCACTATGTTATTTGTCTCTTTCAACTTGTACTCATTCTTGTTTAGTAGTTTTTATTCATTGCACAAAAGGGGGAAAGGGGGAGCACTCCTGTGATGCGGTGTCATGCTTGCATTGATAACTGGTTTTGTTTGTTTCTTAAAAAAAAAGAAAAGAAAAAAGAAAAAAGGAGTAAATTTAACAAGAATGTCCCTGAATACATTTTTTTAATATAGGTCTGGGCTTGATAACTTTCTTCTTTTGGGATAAATTTAAAACATGTTTAAAATATGTCTCTCTGCTCAGGGATTTATGGTGGATTATTGCAGACAGTGCTAAAAAAAAATAAAAGAGCACAAGACAAGTTTACTAAATTAAAATTTTATTTTTTGAAAAACTGTTATTTGTATAAATTATCAGATTTGTAGGCTTTCCTTTTTGTAGAAATAATTGTTTATGTGCCAGATAAGAGAATTTCAATTTTGTTTTCAATAATAAAGCATTGATAACTAATACACTGTGCATTCCTTTATCTGTTACTGTCATAACATTTTTTAAAAAGTTATTCTGATTTAATGAGCTATACTGACTGTTTCATGTATGGGAGAACTATATAGCGTAAGAAGAGTACAACCTGTCACAGTTGGCTTTCTTTTATACTCTATTGCAATTATGCTTCAGCTGATATTTTCAAAAGGGTTCTCTGGAAGCATTTTTTAATATTTCTACTCACTATATGTAGCCAAAGGGGTATGGTAACTATCATATTTGATTGTTGTTTCTAAACACTATGGGAATAAAAGCTGATGAATAAGATATATTTATAAATTCTTTTTATATTGACATACAGGCATGATGTCAGTAAAAATGCTTCTAAAATGTATCATTGGCTACTAAAGCTGGAAAGACGATTTCACTCACATACATGGTCTTTTTAGTGTCTGGGATCGCCTTTCTCTCACGCTACAATGTCAGACGATCAGTTTCAAATCTGCTGCTTCTCTGCGCAGAGATGTTATGAAGTGACATGGTTCTTTGACTTTTTGGTTTTCTCCTAATTTCCTATGGACAGAGCCTTCTTAGCTCAGTGGACCTAACGCTAATATTCTCATGCCCTCCCAGTTCTGTTGCATTCAGATGCTACGCATTGACAGATTTGCTCTACAGTTGGAAAACCTTGACGGGCATGAGCAGAGCACTAGCGAGGCTTTGGGTCAACGGCTTCCAAATTCAACTGTCAAGCCTTATTTTTATCAAAGGTCACACCCTGCCTTCAGACATGGTCATGCCTTGCCTAAGTAGGTTTTGATGAAATGGCAGATGATGAATATGGAGTATGCAAAGAATAATCTGACCTGTGTCACTCCTTTCTCATGGAAACAGAGTCTAAGCATGTGCTTGAACTGCTCTAGCATCTTATCCCAAAACCCTGCTCTGTGAGATCCTGTTCTGCCTGCCTTCTGTTGTGCTTCTGATGTTTCTGTTCTTCCAAGCATCACACTTTCTGGGCAGCAGATACCTGGTACATCTCCATTGCTGATGGAGGCACACGGCAGCTCTGCGGTGGCGTTTTAGTCCTGCCGTCTTCTACAAGCCCATCTGAGCTCGCTCTCTGTAGCTGGCACAGATGGCTGTATTACTTCTGGGATTTGAACTGCTGTAAAGGTAAGGCACTAAATTATTCTGTGTAAATACCCGAGCGCTGTGTAGGCATTCCCATAGCAGCGTTGCCCAACAGGGGTGAATGCAGGTAGCATGAGAGAGACTTTGCCTCCACTTCAGGTGTGAGAATAGTCCCTGACAGCTGAATGACTACATTTATTTTGCTGCATCCCTAAGGGTTGCAAAGGAGAGATTTTAGTGAGAGAATCTGGAGATGTAGAAATAAACTGTGTGAAATCTAAGAGTCCCCTGTAACCACTTACCTTTTTGGAACTTCTATTTCTGGTCCTTTGACATAAAAGAGAGACCCCACTCAGATGTTATATAGTCTTCCTCCATTGGTCTGACCCTGCAATTTGAAAAGTCCCTGCCTTGTTTCACACAGATACTGAACGTTTAATCTCTCTTGAGATTCAGTAGAATGACATTGCAAGAATGTGTTTGAAGGAAGAGAATACATCCGGTGTTTTGCAGGGCTGGGGAGGGAGGTATCACGGAGGAGGTGCAGATATTTTTGTGGAAACGAGTAAGACTTTTAGAGGGACAGACTTATTCCAACAACAAAGAAGGAACCCTAAGACCAAGTTATGCTAGGGTAAATTATGGGAAAGGCTATGCATCACTAAATTTAAAAACAAACAAACAAACAAAAACCAAACAAAACCCCCCAGAAGCAATACAGACTTCAAAAAAGTTTGAAGTTCTTTTGGTATAATAATAAATCAAAACCAAACATTAACCGCCAGAAGTGCTGCCCTCGAAAGACGGTATAATGGAGTTCAGGGCATAATAATATATTCCCCATGAAAGACTGAGTGCCTTCCTCAAGTTACGCCACTTGATTAGAAAACCTTTGCAGTTGCATTTGTGTTCCAATTCCAAATTGATATTTCTCCCTTCCCGTATATATTTTGTATTTTGTCATATTTACTTTGTCGTTGTGCACTGGCTTTTTGGTAGTGCCACAGTTCTAGAGTTGGACAGCTTTGAAGGTCACATATAAGGAATCATTTCAAAAGGGCAAAAACATCAGAATGGACCTTCTGGAAAGGTGCAAGATAAAATAGTTTAAATCATGCATGCTTGCTGTATGCTTATTTATTTTGAATATATTTTCAGTGACCAAGGGTAATTACATTTACTTGCTGAAATTCTTGATCTTACAGATCTCTCTGTGCAAGGTTTGAAGATTAAATCATTGTTTATATTTATAAATTTGTGTCAGTTCATGTGCATTTGAGCACAAATTTGTGTTTTAAAAAACTTAAGATTTCCTTTTGAAGAAACAGGTGTTGAAGCCATGCGCAGTGAGAAGAGTTGTGGTTTGGATTTTTTTATTTATTTGATAGAATTTGTGCATAAGCCTATCTTTCCTGGCATCACCAGTCCCTTAGCTGCTGACGTGCTATTTTTACATGGATATTTTTGTTTTTCTGAAACTCTAAACCTGATTACATGATGCAGTCTTCCTGCAGAGTTTGAGTACTGTAAGCCACAGGTTCTGTTTTGAGCTAAGCAGAAATGGAGCTTGGCTTTAATGGCTAAACTTGAGTTCAGTTTTGATTTCAGGAATGATTTAACCCAGGTGAACAGGTTTTTCAACCCAATAATAACCGTGGTTTGCTGTACCAAGTATTCCCAGAAAGCACGTTATTTAAGAGGCTTTGTTTGTTTCTTCTCTAGATTTTATTTTTCCTGTTAGCAAAGCATTTTTTGTCCTTTTCTGGAGAAATATATTTTATTTTGTCTCTAATTTTCTTGAAAACAGATGTTCCTGCATACCCAGTATTTTTCTTTATTACAATGAGAAATTAAATTTACACAGAATTGATTTATTTATTATTTTGTCATGTTTGTTGCAACCACAACCATAAGTTTCTCTACAGCACGTGAGTGTATAATACAGTGTATTGTTCCTTATGTTAAATCAATTCCCTCTTCTGGTTTCTATCCAATATGGAAAGCCAGTCATTACAACAAAGAGTCACTTTTGCACAGCCACGGTTTCTGGAATCTGGGATTGTTCTTCTTATTGTGGCAGGGAATATTTTTATATGACAACATGAGGATGCAGGATGCTAGGAAATATGTCTTCTTCCCGCTGTAGAATTGGATCTTTTCTTTCTTCTCTACCACCATCGTTTCATAGCGATTTTGTCCTTTGCTACTCCTTAATGAAAGAAAGTCTTTATCAATTGAACTTAAAAAAAAAAAAAAACAAACCAAAGAAAAACAAACATACTATTAATAACAACAGAGCTCCATGAATGACACTTATGCCTTAAAATTCATGGATAGAGAATAGTGGCTCTGTCATTAAAAATCTATTATTTTAATTACTGTTCCTCCCTCTGAAATGCAGTTTTCCTATGAAGTTTCAGTGGCAATTAATCTTTTAGCCGTATAACTGTAAATCTGTTTGTGTTTCTGTTTAATGGGAGGGTGTTAGGTTTTGGGTTTTTTGGTTTTTTTTTTAGTCTCCTGATTGTTCTCATTAATTGAAAGAGTCTTCAGGATATTCTCACATAGAATAATTGTTTCCCCTTTCTCTTCTCCTTTGTTAGTTTTATGAATGATTTAGAGACTAGAAGAGGAACTGCTTTCCGTGCAGCTAAAGCAGAGAACACTTTTGGGTGTGAATTGAGCTTCTGCATCAGTTTTGTGCCTTATAGCCAAAGACGGTAAAAAGAACTTGTTTTGCTTTTTTGCGAAGACGGTAAACTATGGACCGTTTAGGTATACACTAAGTTTCTCATAAGTTTTAAGGCTTGATGGATAGATTCAGGAATTGAAAGTCTAGCTGTATCAGGTTGCCTAATAAGAGAGCCCCTTTCCATCTGTATCTCTTCCGCCTATGCTTTGTTCAATCTGAGAAGTACGGATGGGTCAAACGAAGATGTATTGCACCAAGTTCTTCAGATGGGTCAAACTTTTCTACCTGCAATGTTATGCCTAAAAAACGACCATACATTTTCTTGCAGATTTTCAAAAATCAGAAGTTTGAAAAACCAAACAAAACTACTTGAATGAAAAGCTAAAAAATGGTATAAACTGTTCTAAGTTCTTTGCAAGCGCTGTTTGAGATTATGATTGATTTACAATTGCCTTCAATATTCTAAGAGTAACTTGATATCAAGTCAACGGGTTTTGCACTTCGTCACGTTAGACGTGTTTTATACACACACACACATGTATGTCCCATTGACACCATCACAGCTGTTTTGATTATCTTCCGTGTCAGCGCTGCACTTAATTACCTAATTGATTTTGAATAAATTATTTACGATAAGGTTTATTCCGATTGATAAGAAAACTTTGCTTTGTTTGGCATGGGAAGAAGAAAAAGAGGTCCAGTCACATGAAACAAGATGTGTACTGTTCAGGATTTTTTGTGGTCTCTCAGTAATGATGTATAAATATCAATTGGAGGTGACCATATAAAAGTAGATTTTTGTTCAATTCAGTGAAGCTTGTGATTTTGAAAAGAGAAGGAATCCTACTCACTGCAAATAGGATTCTTAATATTTTGATTTACAGACAGATTAGTTTACTCAAATGCTTTTTATATTGATCAGTGTGATAATATTAAAGTTCAATGCTGTTATGTTACACTGTTTACTTACCCTGTTTTTTTCATCATAATTTCAGTTATAGTGCATTTTTTAATCTGCTGTTTATAAACTGAGGTATATTTGAAATAGTTTTTCAAATTAAATTGAGAAATGACTAATAAAAGATGTCATTAAACAGATCATCTTTTTTAATATTTCTTTTATGCTAAGGGAAGTTCAGGAGTAAGGGCAAGGAAGGAGAAATCTCGTGGTTGTATTTATTTATGTTTTTAGCTTTGTTCCCATATAAGCATATAATTTGCTGTACAAAGCCCACAGTGATGCACAGAAAACTGATACATGCACCTGGACCCAGGGTAAGTCCAAGTGAAGCTATGGAAACATATCTTCCATTTCCCTGGAAAAGGCACAAAAATATGAAGCAGGATCTTCACACTATGCTTATGCCAACCGCAGCCTGTCAGGACATTTACCGTAATTTTGCTAATCCTGAAATCAGGTTGAGCCCATCTGAGTCTCAAGATGAAGTTTATTTCTGAAAGTAATGCATAAGATAAGTGAAGGTCATGCCTGGAACACCTAGAATATGATGCACTAAGTCTCAAATAGGAGTGCTGGCAGGAATTACATCGGAAAGTTTTCTTTTTTCTGCATCTTTTGAACTGTTACACCCTTCGGGCATATGAAGTGCGAAGATAACCCTCTAATGGCTGGTATGCTTGGGTCCTCTGATTGCCTTGGCTGAGAGCTTGTTGCATCTGTGCGAAGATTTGATCTTTCATACGCAAGGAGTGCTTGGAAAGGATACACAGGGACGGCAAAAGCATGATTTCTATTGTAAATACCTTCAGAAACTGGACGAGTGTTAATTGACCATAGGGAGGAGCTGAGCTGGGAGGAGAAGGCTGGACCTTGATACTTCCCCAGTGAATGGTCAATGAGACAGGAGGGAGAAGTAAATGCCAGTTGTCGACTGTGCATGGATTTCATTGGGTTTATTTGAAAAATGTAATTTGAAAAAGACCACCTGTCTTGATTATGTGAATTTTTTGCTTTGCGGAGGCGGCATCCCAGTGACCCCACTCGGCCTGAGGGACACAAAATGCAAAATGATAGCAAAACTGGACAGAGCATCCTGAAAGCATTTGTGAAAAAAAGTGTGCAAATTTAAAAGGCCTCTGGTTTTATATCAAGTATTATTACCTGGCAAAGATATGCAGTAGATCAGACGCTTACGTGAACCTACTGTCCTCATTTGCCAGAGGACTCAAAGACATGTTTCCTGGTGGTTGTTTTTTTTTAACCTTCAAAATTAAAAAGTATCCATAAGATAAGTGGATACAGATAAAAAAAAAAGCAGAGGGGGGTATCTCCCTATCAGTCCTAATCCTAAGGGGAAAAAAAAAATATTTCTGAAAGCAAGTCTATGAAATTTAGTGTGAGAACAGAAGCCATTTTAATTCAACTTCTGATGAGAAATTGATTTAACTAGCAAAAGAGTCATGATGAAGAAATGTGGGCTTTTAAAACAGTTCAGCATAAATTGCAGAAAAGAAGGCATTCAATGGCAAAACCAGGGGAAGAGCAGCCTTTTAATAAAGTATACGGGGTTTTTTGTTTTGTTTTGTTTTGTTTTAAAGATATGATTCCTGGGGACAAGTCTTATAACTTCAGGGGAATAAAAGGCAGGCAGACAGTGTGGGAAGCTGCACTGCAACTGATTGCTTTGTCCATTTTTATTTCTTATTGTAAAACTACCAACTGATATTTGGGCGCTCAGAAACTTGGGTTGAATGGGACCGCATGACGTTTTTTTGGCAAATCCCAAGTTGTCGCACCCGGCTTTGACTGTTTGCCGCTTAGAATCTCTGGAAGTGACAAGATGAAGAGCTCATCTCTCGAACTTCCCTAACCCTAGTCTTCCCATAACCTCACTCCTACCTTTGGCTCTCGTCCCCGCTCGCCCTGCTGTATTCGCTGCAGACAGCACAGTCCTGAGAGCAGTGATTTGTTTCTTCGACTTGGCTGTAAAGTACTCCGCTCTCATGGGACTGTATAAATAAAAGTAATTAGTTTTTCTGCCTCATTCAGGGGACTGTAAGTAAGAATAACAGGGTACACAAATCTAACTTTTATATAAATTACTTATTTGCAGGGCTAATAGGTTTTTAATATGCACCTCTCTTTTTGCCTCTTAAATGACAAGAAAAGGCATTAATACTTGAAACGCAAAACTGAGTGAAACGTTTCAGATCAGAGAGACTCAGAAAGCTGTAGAAATGATAGACTGACTTATACTGAATAAACAGCATCACTTGGAGTTGGATTTCTACTTTTAATTCAACATTGGGAATGATATAACCGTGCTCCGTACCTCTTAAGAGGAATTGTACAGGTTCCAACCATCTGTTGAATTACACATTGATGATTACTGTGAACATGTAGAGCAGACCTGCTACAAGGGGGACGATAACTCTGTGCATATTGCTAAGCCCTAGGAGCAGACTTGATTCACAAAGTTGGATACCCAATTAGAAAAACTGAAGGTGGTTTTTGTTTTGTTTTGTTATGTTTTTTAGTGCAGTCTCACTCACTGCAAAGTTCAATGGCAATGATTTGCTCTGATCCTTATATATTAGATACAGTATATCCTGTGTCTGAAATACTGAGATGCTGGAAAAGGTACAGATAGTTATGTCTTTTAAATAAAGGCTTTAATATGTTGGTGCTTTTCTGGCAGTAATTTCCCCTGCCAGGCATTGCTGTCTTGGTGGTACTTTGAAAATTGGAGGGGTAGGGGGGGCAATAAATCAGGCTTTCTTGAAGAGACAAGTTTTGATTACTAACAAAATCCGAACAGAACAAGACATAGCGCTATATGTGACAAAGCTGGAAAACGTAAGCAAACATACTATGTCAAACAGGTAATTTGTCAAGGGTCCTTCTGCTTGAGGGCCTGTTCCCAACCCACAGATCTTGTTGCTTCACAGTTTCTGCTGCTTTTCAGGCAACGCGCCCCTAGTTTTCACCTACTTGGCTTGTAAGGAAGAAATCCTGTCCCAGTTGAAGATGATAACAGTTTTGTCATTGACTTGAGTGGCTAAAATTTCACTGTGGAAAACTGTCTGGGACAAGGACATGTTTCCATTTATACATTGGTTCCTCAGATGATTTTTCTGATCTTCTCGCGCAATAAAAAATGTTCTGACACATACGCTGTTCAGGAACTTTTACACAAGAAACCCGTCAAGTAGGCAATATTTTTCTGCCAGCGCCTACTGCCTCACTCCGGCAATGTGAAGCTGTGTTATTAAGAGCATCAAGACAGAAGCTGCTTTAAAGCTGGAGCAGAGCAAGAGCTCGTCGCTAACAGTGAGCTGTCGTTTTACTGTGCAAGGTCACACTATCAAATTATGACAGGGATGCTTTGCAAAAGGAATTTTTTTCTTGTATGTTTGGGAAAATACAATTTATTGGAAAATCCTTCCAAATGCTTGGAGAGCTTCTGTTATTATGGCAACTAGAGTATCCAACCTAGAACTAATTCATGTTTCCGTTTGTCAAGTGCACAATTATAATTATTTCAGTGCTGTACCGAATGAATGTTAAAGCCTGATAAGAAGGTGATCTCTCTGTCATTCCTATGTATAACTCCTCCTCCCAATCCGCGGAAAGCATTATTTCTGGTCGTTTTCAGGATGACCTCTCTTATGACGGACTTCAACTGCATTTCACAGTCCACTGAGCAATGTTGTTTGAAAATTGATTAAAAACTGTAATTATTGTAGCAGGAACATAATCATGATTGATAGGACAAAGCCAAGTAATCAAGGCGGCGAGGAATCTCAGCCTAAAATTTATTTTTGCTCCAGCAAAATGTAATTGAAAATAAAAGCTGTAATTTCTAAAAGCTAGGTGAGTTTTTTCACTGGTGTTTTAAACAGAAAAGGAGAAAAATAGAAATACAACCAGCACCCCTAAAAAATCCCAAACCTCTTGAAATTATGTGGGTTTCTGTTACCTTGACTTCACATTAAAAAGGGTAGATTCTAGTTGGTATAAACCAAAGAACCTAGTTCTACATATGCTGTCTTGTGGGGATGAAAGTAAAATGTACACTTAATATTTGTTATTGTTTTTCTTCTGTAAAGTTCAGTTATAATAACGCCTGTATGTTAATAATTAGTTTTCTCTGTCACAGACTTGATGAACAACATTTTCTTCTGAAATGCTAATACTTTTATGACTTGCGTGATGTTAACTTTTAATGAAAAAATTGTTCCTCAATTTACTTATCAAAGAAAATCCAAAAATAATTTCAGTTACGGATATCTTTTTTCTGTCCGAATGTCATTTTTTTTCCAGTGATTGGATTCTCACTGTTATGTTCTGCTCTACTTTCAATGCCACAGCTGCGACTTATTGCATGCTCATTTGATTTTTCTAAAAGCATCATCTCCCTCCCTGATTTTTCTAACAGCCTCACCTCCCTCCTCTCGAATAGGTTCAGGGTTGTTTGCTAAGCACTTTTTGCCACAGTGCTAACCACTCGGCTGGCAGATTCCACTTTTACAGGCTAAGGCAAAGCAAACAATTTGTCAGCTCAGTTGAAATACTCAGTTGAGGAATGACTGAAGCGTGAAAATTGCTTTTTTTTTTTTTTAAATCTGTGAGTCATGTTGCTGATTAGGTAGGTTGGGGTCTTTTTCAACATAAAATGCAATCTTTTAATCTCACCTAATCTTCAATTTTAATATTGTTTATAAATTGATGAAGTCTACCTTTCCAAAGAAGTGTTGGAAGGGTTAATCATTGTTTTTCACGTAGATTCCCTCTCAGCTTCTCGGGGTCTTAACTTGCACCCAACTCTCACGGTCACAGTAGCTTTTCCTTCCTTCAGTGCAGGTCTCTGCGATGGCAGGGGTGGGCTTTTACGGAGCTTAAAGCATCAGGGCTTAATTTTCTCGTGGCAGTATAAAAGATTTAGCATGTATACCTGAAATGTAGAAGTTTCCCACTTCGAATCTCAAAGCCATTAATGATGACAGCACTTTTGATTACAAACTTGACTTAGAATGGACGTTTCGGTGCTTGAAGCTCGCAGACGGTCTTCTTTTTCACGACCACCTTACAGGGAAAACAATGTCTGGATTATTTTGAGTTTCTCCTTAAAAAAAAAAAGCAAAAAACCAAACACAAAATCTTCAAAAACCCACAAACGTTGTGGTTAATTGCAGTGTTAAAATATGCCTTCAAACTGTTGTGGCTATTATAGGATATTTGTCAGCTGAGGCTCAGTCACTGTCAGTAGTCACTGCAAACATGGGCTAATTTAATTTAATTAAGCAAGAATGCAAGAAGCTTAACTTAAGGCTAGTCACCTCACATTTGATGTGACTAAATGTTTTTTCGTGGATGTTTAGTGCATGCCAGCTGGCCTACAGTAACTTGTGTAATATTATCCATACTGAAAGCAAGAATCTACTTCTTGGTGACGTACAAGTTAACGTGAGCAGAAGTGATACAGCTTGACCCTAGACGAACGCAGAATTATATTTGAGAGGGTTAACAAAATGAATTGATAAGTTCATTTTGTCTAAGCCACTTCTATACTTGTACCAGAAGATGTGTTTCATGCTTACAGCGCACAAATGATGACAATTATTCCATCTGAGAAGCCAGAATGATTGGATCTATTGACAGGCCCTTCATGGTCCTTAATGTAATTGATCGCAGTACTCACTCCAGAATATGTACTCTCTGATCCTTCAAAAACATAATATTTAGGAGAGAAACACAAAAAATATTTGTGCATAAAGCAGAGGAAAACCAAATCTTAATATAAATGTCCTCATTTTAGGTGAACTTAGTGAAATGCAGTGAGACCAAATAGGACATATAGAAGTTAGGCTGGGAAAGGCAAGAGGGTAGCAGGACACTAACTGAAATACACAGATCATTTGAAACTCGTCAAAGAAGACCTAGTGGTGCCCGGTGCAATCCGTCATTAGTAGGAGGAATAGGAGTTATCAAGGACAGAGAAAGTCACATGAGAACATATTAAAGAAACAGAAGAAAAATGACCCCTCTACCATATCTGTTTTTCAGCCCAGTACTGGAATAAGGATTAGATGTTTAAACTTTCTGAAAGCTAGCTGTCTGTTACAGGAAAGAATAACCCTCACACCCATTGTATCCTATTAAAATACCCATGTATTACACTTTCATAACTGGAAAAATCATAGGGCCCCACTACAAGATCAGGCACATTGCTGGAATTCCAAAGAAATTCCACCAAAGCAAAATGGAGTTGCATAAGCATATGTAAAAAAAGCAATTGAGACCCAGAGTTTTTCTTGTTATTTATCATGTCATTTCTTCTTCACTTATGAAGAGCAATAATTATTTTTTTGTTACAGCAAGCTTGAAAAAGAAAGCATGCTAAAGGATGAGTATTAGTAAATAGGCTATGGTTTTATTTCCAAATAAGACCTTCACAAAAAACATACAAAGTTAATGGCATCTGAGACGAATTGGTGATGACAAACACATACTAAAGTATTTGAATAACCACCAGCTCTGTGTTTGATTCTGTACTTGCTAATCCGTGTTTCATAATTCCTGCATAGAGATGAAAATGGAAATTACTAGCTTTAATTACTTTCTTACAGTGGGTTAGAGACACTAATTTTACTAGTCACTGCATCTTGCAACACTCTTAGGTTGCAAGAGAGGGTTCCTGTCTGACTTATGTTTGGACTCAAGATAGTTTTGGCTGGAGCTGGACACTCGCACTACAGAGCTGGAGTGCTCACTATCTCTGGTGCTAGCTAAATGCATTAGGGTTGTATCTCGGCGATAGCTCTAGCTATTAACACTTAACAGCCCCCCTTCTCTCTCCAGCTTGGAGGACATGAAGCAGGCCATATTCAGTAGTAAGAAAGCCGAGATGAAGCGCTGCTGTCCCCATGACAAAATATGCAGCATCACTGCATGTTCTAATACAGATAGGACTTGTTTTCAAAAGAGTTAAATATTCTAGGTTTTTCCTGATCCCAGTTGTCCAAGATCGTCTAGGTGGTTTTGGGCACTTATGAGATACTGATGCTTCCTTTTTTAATGTTTAATTTAGTCTTTAACATTAATGAAAAAATTTGTCATACTTTCTGTTTAGCGTATGATTAAACTGTTCTTGCTCCCTTGATAGATTTTTTTTTTCCACAAGTGCTCTTGACTTTGACTGAATTAATCAATTGGTTGAGAGGTAATCCGTTTCTAAGATATTACATTTTGAAAATATTCTCAATTTAAAATAGCTCAATAAATATGTTTATTTAGGAAGTTTATGTTCTTTCTATTACTTTAAAGTACCAAGATTACTAATCATTATGCTGTTCCATTTCATTAAAGTTAATTGATTTCAAACATTTGAGAAAACTGTTTACTCCTACTACTACTTCAGAAGCCTCTGACAGCAGAGGCTAAATCACGATTTTGACAGAGTAGATTTTATTTTATCTTCGTTGTTAACCTGTCCTTGAGCTCCCACGTTTAACTGCTTGATTACATCTTTCATTGTTGTTACCTAGTTTTTGAAGTGATAGACACAGTTGAAAGAATGGCATTTCCCTAGAACAAGTGAACTTACCTAAACAAAGACTATCAAATGCTGACAGAAATATAAAGTGAGGGAAGGAGGAAGGAGAGGGGGGAAAAAAATACTTGATGTACAAGCATACGAAACAAACAAGAAAAACCCTCCACAAATTGCAGAAAACAAAATAGGTTACCTAAAGTTGGGTAGAAAAACAGCTTTATCAACTGTCAAGTTTAGCAACTGCTTTCTTGTCTCATTAATAGTTTTGCATAAGCAAACATATCTACGTATTTAAGTGGATGTTTTCTTGGACATACCTGAATCACATGCTATTGTGATCAGTAGGATGAAGAATAGTCGTCTAAATGGAAACGCTGGTTTTGGAAAGAATTTGCTCAAAATACAGAGATATGGATGAAATTTGCCTTCTCTTTTAGTGAGATGAGGCTGATGGGATGTCTCTTTGTCTGTCTACCTCACTCCTACCAACTTGTCATCTTTTTTGGCGAAATTCTACCAAGAGCAACGTGCATGTAACTGTCCTGTTAGTAGCCTGAAAATAGGCAGCTGGATAGAGGAAAAAGAATCTGTTATTGTGCTTTCCTCTATCCTCCCCCTCCTCGTGTCCTTTGGGGAGAGAAATGTTGAAAGCAAATCCATATTGCAGAGTGAGAACCTCAAAGTGGGAAAACAGGAGCTTGCACCTTTTTAGACATCAGGGGATCTGACCATTAGACACAACCCATAGGAAACCAAGCCTCGTTAGCTCTGCAGCCCACAGGACTGTTTTTCTAATGGAAAGAGGCTCAGCTGTGCAAGCAATATTTTTTTTTTCTGAGGATTTCAATCTGGGTGCATAGTTTTGGGGTATATGACATCAGGTATTTTGGTCCCGATTCCACTGAGTTAAATTGCTGTGCATTTGATATTTCTAAAACTCCCATTCCTTTTACAACAAGGATATACTGGCAGTCCGCTCATGCAGTGTGTGTTCCATAGATTTCAATGTCACATTAGAAGCTCTGATGTAAAGAGGTATTTAAAACACCACTATTTTATTAATGCTGGTGTATTCCTTAATACCTTTTCCTGAGGCTACCAGAATATTTTCATGTCCCGTCACTCCTGCAACATACAGAAGGGTCATAGAGTGATAATTTTCCCATGGCAGAAGTGCCTTTGAAACAAAACAAAGCAGTATTTAACACTTCAGAGCAAGTCTCAAAGGCAGTTTACAATAGTTAGTGAGAAACAGTACTAAACCCAATTGCATCTGCCAGAGAAATGTAGGCCAGGAAGATGCAATTATCTGGCTAGAAATTGTAGAAGATAGTGAGGTTAGCACCCTATTCTTGTACCAAAGATCCACAAAGTTTTTAGAAACCGCAGCTGAGAAGGCCCTCTCTCTTGTTTCTTCTTGGAAAGAGAGCGTCCCTGTGAAGTTTGCTGATTGATAGCGTTATGTTCGAGGTGCTGTGTGGTATTTGCTTGCTCAGTGTTACCCACTTCCTATTGTAATACGGGATTCCTGGAGATCAAGGGAGGTCATGAGATCAGTGTAAAGTACTATAACAAAAAACTTCCAATAAAAGAAACTGTATTTTGAAGCTGACATCAAGGAGCAAAATGTCAAAAGCAGTAAACTAGGAACTGGCCACCCAGTAATACAGTATCTTGACATTGTATCTTTCATCTTAATGTATCCCAAACTATTTAAAATCATAACAAATGAGGATCTCCTTATTTTATGCAGCTGCTTGGGAGGTGCAAAAGTATAGACGCAGTGGGAGCATGCACCCTTGCTATATAATATTATGTTTATTACGTCTAGCTTTAAGCACTGGCAATACTACTCTGTTGTCTGTGATTCTTTTATATTACTTTGTTCACTAATATCTGCGTATGTTCATAAACTGCAGGCTGCAAAGCTGACCTGTAGTTTGTTTTCATTTTCTTCCCAGGGGAGAAGAGAGTATGAATGAACGTGAATGACTTAAATTTATAGTTAAAGTCCACTTTATAGTTATTGTTCTAATAGTTTTGGGTTTTTTTTAATATTATTATTAACAAAGCTATCCAGTTGTGTGCTTATGCTGGACATCTTTGGCATAAAAAGATTTAAAAAAGCATCTTAGGGTGGAAGCCAGTGAGAGCTCTGGACCTCAGTTCATAAAGAAGTCTGTTAAAGAGTTTCAGACCAGTCTGTGGAAAAATGGTATCTATTGGCTGGGAAAGATTTATCCTTACTTTCAAGTGCTCTGTTGTGCCAGAAGAACAAAGTTGTATAGCATGATTTTTATCAAGGGGTTTATGTAAACATTTTATATACTAGCCATAGATATGTGAAAACTTGCAAATATTGGCGGCTTTGACCTGAAACTTGACTCTGACCACTGAAAAGAATGTAGAAAGCCAAGGACAACTTTGAGATGCTTTTGCTCATCTGTAGTTCTTAGAAGATGATGCATGTTTAGTATTAGTAAACATTCCCATAACGGATGGTGATTCCACAACAGAAGAACAAAGGAACATTATGTTGCTTTTCAGATGTGGTGCGATAGCAGCATGTGGCAATGAGCCTTTTTGATAAAATGAAGATGATTGACTTTTCCTGTAGTGTCGGAACTGGAAAAAATGCACTGCTTTTATTAGGTGGTGTGTCTCAATTATGGGTCTGGTCTGGGGTCTGCTCAGTTCTGACTACTGCTTCCAGATCAAACCTGAGCTATGATGGTCTGTGCATATAGTAAGATAAAAAGTAGTTAATTCCATTTGTAGGTGAAATTCGGTAAGACGAGCCTGTCTTTAGTAAAGGTAATATTGAGTCTTTATCAGACACTGGCATTTTTCTTGCATGTGTGTGCTATTTACCCGAATGAGCATTCAGCTTGTGGTCTGATTACTTAGCGGAGCCTTTCCAACCAGAAAAGAGATGGAAGCCCTGCTGACCACCAGCACTTAGCTTTTGGGGCCTTAGGAAAGCACGCATAAATACTTTTAATGGCTTTAGTGTGTTTTCATTGGGGAGCATCAAAATCAGCCTAAGCGGGATGAGTCAGAGAAAGAAGCCGAGGCTTTGTCTGCGCAGACGGGTGCAGACAGTCACGCGTTTGATCTGCTTGCACACTGAGCTGTCTGAATGGAAGCCAGCTCTGGCCTGGAAGCCATAAAGACATGTTAATACATCGCCGTGCTGGAGCTCATAAGCCTTACCAGTGCTAGGGCTACTTTTGTTTCAATAACCTCTCTATAACTGTTTTTTTAATGAAGTTGCTCCCATGGTCTGTTCCAACTACTATATAAAATTCTCTATTTTAACAGGACCACAAATCACGGATTCTCAAAGAGAGAAAGCATGAAATGTTTTATGTGCTGCTGGACCTGCAAAGTGATCAGTAGTTATTATTATTTGGAAAGTTTTATCAGCTTCTGGTTCTACAGGTGAAAGAAACATAAAATTTAATACCAGACCCTGGCCTGGTAGGAGCGTACAAAAGTGAGATAAACCTAGCAACCATGATAGTTCTAGTAAACAGGTGGAGACAATAGTTATCAGTTTTGAGGATCTGGAGGGATTGTAGCACTGCATGAACATGGCTGCAGGCTCTAACTTAGTGCTTTGGGCTAATAGCAGGCATAACTTGGAGCAGCCACCCAGTAGCCAAAAAATTCTGTGCCCTGCCACAGCAGTTCCTCTGCATACCCCTGGGCTAAGGGTAGGGATGGCAGGGAGGAAAAGACTGAGCATAGAAGCTTGAGGTTTCTTTATCAGCAGTCAATGTTAAGGTAAAAAAAAAAATTACATAAAGAGGCAGGGAGGATGACAGAGTGAGTGTGATAAAAACAGAGAGGAAAAAAGATGTGAACTAAAAGAATAAAATGATATTGTCATAACACCCACAGGCCTCCCTTCTGGAAAGGACAGGGAGTAATTGTCAGGAGCTAAACCCAGTGTGCTGCAAACTCAGTCTCAAACCATCATTAATAATCTTGAGAAATGAGTCTGGAGGATAGAAATGAAACTGGCAGTATTTCAGAGGCAGAGTCAACGTCGGCTGTCATCCTGTTGAGAGACATACCCTGTTAGGGCCTGTTAATGTTGCACTCCTGTCAGAGTGACATATAACATTACATGTTAAACAAGTGGCAGACGAGACAGCGTGGAGGCAAATTGTTCAGCAGATGGCACAGCCTACTTTACTTACCATCTGAAGTTAGAAAATAGAGCAAATGCCATTTTTTGCATTCACTCTCTCATTCTTTCCAAATACTAATCTGGGTACTGCTCAGCAACTTCCTTTGTTGTGGCTGTTGAGACATGAGGAAATTCACAGTATGATTATAATATGACATATTTCAAGTAGAACACTAATTGTGTGTGTATACGCGTAAGTGCATGTTGAGCTGAAATTGCAGCAGGGTTGGATATAAGTTTCCGAGCCACAGTGAGGGAATACTTTGAATGTATTACATCTCCAGATATCTGTTTTGAGCTGCGAACCACCTGTGGCTCATTGCGCTGCCTTTCTTTTTAAAGCCTCGCAATTTGTAGACACACTAGACTTATACCATCCACCCACATTCTTAATCCTTGAAGGAGAAAAAATTTCTTTTTTGGAGCTGGGAAAAGAACAGCTAAGCAGTGTGGTAACTGTTTTCTCTCTCTCAGAGTTCAGTTCCCATCCTGAAGTAAATTATGGTATTCTCATTCACTTTGGTGGTGTTGGACTGTGCTCTTACAAACCAATCAACTGACCTATTAGGAAAAAAAAAAGAATCATCAGCCATCAGTTTGGGACAGTCTGAATGGAGTAACAATCTGGATGTAAACAGATCTTCATGTTGATCACCTTCTAGATACTCCTGGTTCAGTTTCCCAGTTACTTTGGCTTTCTTCTTCTAGCCCAAGAAAGGGACAGTGAAAGGCAAACTATTGCTGTGCAAAGTGACAGACAAGGGAAAACGCCATTGTTTGTTACTTAATAAGGGTAGAATGTTTGGTGCTCTCCACACGCAGACAAGATACAGTATCTCCTCTAAGGAGTTTGCAGGCTAACTAGAAGAGACAGCAGTGTTCAAATACCTCTTGGTCATTCAGAAGAAATCCCAGTCTGAAATCCCAGTCAATGGTTTGAGAGGATTTAGTAAAGAAAAGCAAAGCCAGCAGCAAATTCTAGTCCTGTAAAGTATTTCATGTGATGTACACGGAGAAGTAAAAAGGAAAATCTCACCTTCACAGGTAGAGTATTCAAAGTCACACTGGGTAACCAAAAAGTATCCCGCGATACATTATTTTCTTAGGTAGAGCTTATCAATTTATGGACTTACCCTTTAGCAGGATCCAACTCTGTGTGTTACAGGACTAAAGAAAAAAAAAAAAGTTAAACTTGAGGGTATTTGTTTCGCAAGCAGAAACTTAAGTTAGGCCTATCTAGAAGTTTATTGCTAATGTTATATATTTTATATTTTTTTAGAAGACTTAGTAATATACATATCAAAATCATGATTAAACAAGCATAGGCATAAAACTCAGTTATTTAATAAGCCTCAGTTTAGTGTTTTTTTGGAGGGCCATGTAGCATTGACTTTTTCACTGCAACTTTATGTAGTTGACCACAAAATAAAATTATTTCTTGTCACAAGTGCAAACATAGCTGTTGAGAGATAAGCATAATGCCTTCCCTTCTTTTATGTCCAAGATACAGGAGGTATCTTTTCCTGTGATATAGTGAATATTTTATGGTTTAGCTTGCATTTCTAGCTATTACCAACAGTGTCTCTTGAAAAAAAAAAATTACGTGAAAGCAATGAGAATTGTTATTTGAATTCATGTAATTTTTAT
This sequence comes from Chroicocephalus ridibundus, assembly GCF_963924245.1. Lineage (NCBI taxonomy): Eukaryota > Metazoa > Chordata > Aves > Charadriiformes > Laridae > Chroicocephalus > Chroicocephalus ridibundus. The sequence goes on along the minus strand of NC_086284.1, from coordinate 175,439,767 downwards.
AACTTTGCCTATTTGTTTGGCAGATGGCTTCTGTTTGCCAGTCTGATCTGCTGCATAATCCAACTGGCAGGTCCAGTGTATTTCAGGTGTCAGTTTCTGTTTGTTACTGAAAATATGTACTAAGTTTATGTAAAAATCTGAGGCTATTTTCTTAGCATCAGTTGGCAGTTTATGGAGTTGGAAAATTCTCATCCCTTTATTATTTTACTGTGATTATAAGTGTGTGTGTACGTGGGTGTGTGAGAAGACGACACAATTGTGAAAATCCTTTTATGGTAGAAATGGGCTTAGTTTTGGAAACACCTTTCAAAAAATTTTTCTTAAAACTTGGGAGCCTTCTTCAGTATCATTCATGGCTCATAAAGCATAGGTATGAAATAATGCATTTAATATTTGCAGGAATTTAGTATACCATTAAAATCGTAGGTTGATTTTCAGTGGTGACATAACGCTTTTAATGCACAATAAATCTACTTAACAGCGCTGTTACGCATTTCAGTTATTCTCAGCAGTCCACAAACTCCTCAGGTATTTCATGTGCAGAAATTCAATTTGAAACATAGTGATTTCTCTGTTTTATTCCCTGGTGATAATCATCATAAATGTAACTGAATGCAGATATATTTCACTGATTTTTAAGATACTGGGCCAAATATTGCTCTCATCTTAACAAATTACTTAATATAGATACTTATGTTAAAGTACAGGGACCCCTCAAAGATGGGAGCTTTCAATGTGTAGCTGTTTTAAATTGTGTATCAACGTAAACAAAGTTTTCATTTTCTTTTACCACCAAGAAAATTCACACTACAATTTGACAACTATGTTTTAACAAAAAGTTGTTACACAGCTATGTTGTACCTATGGCTGCTGATAGAGCCGTAATTTCTACCTATTCCGCTTTACTAGTCTTGACCTTGGTTTGTTATAACTTGATACATTCCAACTCATTGCAAAACTGTTTATTTGGCTCTTCAATGTGTCTGTTAATAATAAACTGCTGTTTTGCTGTTAATGTTTTTGAATAACATGAAATGTATGAAAAGAAAGACAAATGGCAGTTGTAATTATTTTATAGGTTACAGGAAACAGCCAGTTATTTTTACGTGGGAAAATTTTAGAGAAGGATATTCACAAAGAGGATATAAGATTCCCTAGACTCTGGCTACAATTTAATTGGGAAAGATAGACCTGATGTAATTCTTCTAAATGACCCACTGCCTTTTTGAATTGAATATAGAGGGAGAGATTAGCCTTATTAGGAGAATTTTGGCCTTTATCAACAATCCTTACAGAGACTAATAGGGATAAAAGAGAAATAAATGTGTAAGCTTCTTCAGAAATGGTCTTATGTAGGTCTTGTTTTTCTAAACTATTACCAAAACCTTTACCTCCAGCAAAGCCAATTCAATGGCAGATGCTCAGTTTCCCAAAATGAGGTCATAGGGATGATATTGATCTCCAGGGTTTTAACTAATTCTCTGTGGTTTTCCATTAATTCAGTCGGGCAATTAAAATAATCCTGTGAAGTTAAATTTCAATTCAGCTCCAATTTCTTTAACATGTTCTGTCCTTTCAAAAACCTACCGCTACTCTTTTGGCTACTTGACAGTAGCTTTTGGGATATTGTCACAGGTCATACTGAGACTCTATGTATCAGCCTTTGAAATGAGGAGATCAAAATATGACTATTCTCAGGAGCCTATCTAAGAGCTTAACACAAGAAAAACCCCACACGGCAGATGTGGAGCTGACATTTGTGTGAAAATCCTTGGTGAATGGCAGAAACAGAGTGAAAAGGTGCCCAACCCCTTGCCCAGAATTTTGGTGGCAAAATCCATTGAAAATATGAGAAAACATGAGAAAACGTGAGAAAACACCTGTAAATAAAACTAAATCCAAATACTCAAGCAGACAGATGATAATGAAGGCAAATAATGTTAATAACTGCTTTCAGATAAGGGATCAAGGAAAGCAATCCAAAGGAAAGAAGATTAATTGTTTTATCTCAAGATTATCTGCAATCAGTTGTCGGTAGAATCACAAAGGGTGTTTCAAAGCTGTGGTTTAATTAAGAGATAACCCAGAATTATCACATTTAATTATTTTGTAAAGGTCATTATGTCTTCAGTTTTTTTCAGAAATATAACCACAGTGAAGCGGGGTGTTACAGTAGAAGAAAAAGAACATGTTACTTCAATGGGTAAAACAACACTGAAGAACTAATACTGTCGCATGTGAACAGCTGACATTCTTCATTACATAGACCATTTACAAACTAAGTTGTCACATCCTTGAAGAGACAAAAGTACAAGTAATTAAACTTGATGATTCTGGATTATTTTATGTAATCCAGTGTTTAAGAATGCTCGTTACTGCAGAATCAGTCTGATCTTCAGTAATCTCTAGACTAGGCAATTAGTCATTTTACCTCACATGTGTGATTGATTGCTACTTTTAAGCAGGACTCTTTTTCAATACTACTTCTTTCCCCTCTCCCCTTTTCCCCTGGGAGTTAATTTAAAGGTTTTCAAATAAAGTAATCAGAATATTTTGTAAACCAATTATGATGAGATGTGCTTTTATTTTTCTTCCCAAATGTTGGCTTTCAGCATCTCTTGGAAAGTCCCAAAGCAGTTCTAATGTTTATTTGCTTGTTCTCTTGTTGATGTCTCTCAATATCACAACATATTTTTCTACTGAATATTAAAAAGCAACATTAATCTTCCAACAGTAAGGAGAAGAGATTCAGCTGGTATAAACAGGCCCCATTGACTTCAACAGGGCTATGATGATTTATGACATAAGAAGATCATGCAGTAAATAGCCTATTAAATATAAATGAAATGTATAGTTAATTGCACATGGCGCATGATTTATAGCCCTGTTTGTTCTAGGAATTTCTTGACATGATATCATTGCTATTTGGCAAAACATCTGAAATTTGTTGTTGGAAATTTGGCTTCATTTTAACTGTAGCCAGTGAATGTCTAAATAGAGTAAGTGGTAGCAGTGAATCTGTTCATTCTGTTGCTTAATCTATGTTAAATATAAAGTATTTGTTCTATTATTATTTTAATGTTAGATAATAATGAAGTACAATTTATAAAAAATGCTTTTAAATTTCTTCTTGATTTAAATGTAGTTGAATGAACTACTAATGCTCTGTTCAACCTTGATGAACCCATTCAATACTGGAAGCCTGATTCCTCAGAAAACCGAGGCTAGTAGTAAGCAGAAACAACAATTGCTTTAACTATAATTTGCTTGTGTAATTATTGAAGTTGTATGGCAACATATTCCGGACATTTGCAGAATTTGTTATTTTAACCGGCTGCCAATTTTCATTTTGCATCAGAATAATCATCTTAAACAGACACGTAAAAGTGGGACAGAAACATTCAGCTTTTTAAAATCAGGCCTCTGGTACCATGGTCTAAAATACAGTCATGAGAAGCAAAATGCTATTTGCAAAGCAAGAAACAACAGCCAGATTGTTTCTTCTTCACTTACTGTGCACAGTGTGTGTTGGCACTACATTGCAGTAGCTCAGAAATCTCAAACTGTCAGGAAAAACAAACCATGCCCTACAGACAGAATAGAAGGGTGAAAAAAAAAAGCACAAAAAGGAAACCAGGAATTCATCTTCATTTAACAAAAGCATGTTATATTTGCCAACAGTGTGGTGGAGTCTACTCATTGATGAGTCGTGCATTCCCACTTTGTCCTTTTTATGCTGCTGCTCTCTCTTGTTTTGGGTTACAGAACTAAGCTTGATTTAACACGCAGTGAAACAAAAAAGGAGGCACATCATTCACGTCGATGGTCCTTAATTGCCTTCTAGTCTGTTTGTTTTAAAGATTCTCTTTCACATTAGGAAATGAAAAGGTATTCTGATTATCCAACAATCCAGCATTGTTTCTTATTTGCATGTCTTTTCTGCGTATTTTTAAGGCAGTTCCATTTTACAGAATGTTGTCGTTCCTCTTAATTTTAGTGAGTTACAATTTCTTCATTCGACTATTTTGGTTTTTATTAAATTTCCAGCAAAATAAATATTAAAATATTATCCTGAATATTGCCCATTTGGAGGTCGGAATCATGTAATGCAGTAACTGACAGGCTTGTACCTCGGCAGTATTTCATCACTTTATAAAGCCAGGCCAATTTTTCATTTCTGTGGGTTTTTCCTTATGAATTTTATGCTCTGGACAAACTTGTTTTTTTTTTTTTTCTCTGCTCTTTTTGTCTACATATGATCTTTCATACTTGCAGCTATACCTAGATCTATCACAGGCTTAATTGTGTAGAAGAAAAACTGACTGATCGACACAGTAGATTGCAGAACTCCATTTCATTTGCCCCATCTCCATAAAGAAGACACAGGAAGAGTCATGTTCTTCAGCATGTCATCCAAAAAACTCAGTGTGGCCGCTGGGAAGCTGCCAAATACCTGAAGTGTGACGCAGGGGAACGCAGAGAACAACCTACACCTGGAGCTTTCTGCATGAGCATCTGTTCCGTGCTGCTATTCTGTTGCTGAGCAGCAGAACAAACAGCCTGAAGTTTGTTCTTGTGTCCTTTCTTGCAAGGACCTATGTTGTGCTCATGCTGTTGGGGTAAAGGAAGATGAGACCTCGATGCTGGTGACAAGACTTTAAAATTGATTCCTTTCTCAGGAGAGAACTGTGTGGGCAGGGGCAATACTGGGCACCGCTCAGCTGCAGGCTCTTAAGAAACATCAGATCCAAAATGAAGTTTCCGAAGAAGTTCTGTTTTGTTTTATTTTTTTGAGCAGCAGTCTGGACCCTCACTTAAAATTTCATCTATTTTTTTCTTAACAGTAATTTCAATGTTTTAAGTTGGCAACAAGGATGATAAAAGACCCTGGCAAACCCAACAAAGTAACTTTTCCTATTGTATATTCAAGACATACAGCCCGTCAACAGCTCTAATGCTTTTCTGCCTGGTGGGGCTCCCCCCGTGTCCCCAGCAGGGGCTGTTGAAGCATCCAGACTGCTCTCTTGCATGTCCCCAGCGATGCCAGGCTCGATGCCAGCAGTCTGCCACCATGCTCACCACAGCAGGGAATCGGTATTTAGAGATTCAGGGGGCTTTAAAGTTGAGGTGAGGTTGGACCCCGTCATCTCCTATCTCTGCTGAGAACTATCCCGAAAACTCATTTAAGGACAAGTATGAATTTCTTCCAAAACAGTGCTGCAGGCCCAGACAAATGTAATGTTTTCGAGAGGAGTACTGACAGAGGTTTTAAGTAAGCAAACAGAAGCACATGTATAAGCTGAAAATTTAAACAACAGTTGTTGGATTTCTGTCTGCTAAACCTTTTCCTCGGTCTGCTCTTCTGGCCAGTCACCACAGTCCCACGATCGATGAGTAAATCTGTTGTTACAGGCAGTTTCTGTATACAATTTCTTTTGTAAGTATAACACACTCTAGATGAAGTCATTGGCTGTTGTTGACTCTGCAAAAGCTGAGGGAAAAAAAGAAGAGACAAACAAATATTACCCTCTAACTTACATTTTTAACCCAGCTTGTTCTTATATATATAATTGTGTTTTCCATTCACCCTCTCTATAATCCATTAGTACTTAATTTAAACCTCTTTTTTCCATGGGATGAAAACAATTTTCCTTTGAGGCAAATCCCTCCCATCACCTTCAGCTGGCTCCTTTGGTCTTCTTTTCTCTCCCCATCTTGCTCGCAGGACAGCCACCTGCTTAACCTCTTGTTTATTTATTTTATTTGTAGGTTTGGAGTGCTGGGATTGGTGGGGGTTCCAGCAGGGTGGTGGGATGAACCCTGGCTGGCAAGACCCTCCCCTGGAGGGGGAGGGCTGGCAAGACCCTCACCCTCAACCATGGAATGGAAGGGCTCAGCCAAGAGAGGGCATCCCTTGGCTCTGCTATTCCCATAGTGTCCCTGATCCCCAGCAGTGAGACCTCCAGGAGCAGGGGATGCTCTTATGGCCTTTACGATAGACCAGTAATCAACTCTTCTTACTTGCAGACCAAAAATCTTGCAATGCAGTTTCTTGTCTTGTTAAATCTTGATTCCCTCACACTTGTGCCATCATTTAAATTAATTATTTTCTAGACTATCATCATCAAAGCAACTCAGCTTCTGTGTTTTCTAAATTATTGTTTCACAGTATGTATGCATGATTGGTGAGAACAAATTCAAATAAAGGCACTTTGCAGAAAGCTTCTGAATGAACCACTCGATCATTTTGTTCTGGATCGAGATCTGGAAAACAACAAATGGACGACAAAGACCATCAAGAATATGAAACAGGTTCTGCATGAGGAATAACAAAGTTAGCAGTCATCAGTCTGGAAAAGACATACTTAATGGAGAGGAGGGGAAATAATACAGATTTATGGACTCCTTAGCAGCATGCAGGGGCTCAACTGATATTTCATTCTCTTTACCAAAAGACGGAAGGGCAAATCAAATGAAACTGATCATAATGGGTTCAAAACCAGAGGACTCCTACCAAGTATAATGTGTATGCTTAAAGGTTACCTGGTGCTCAAGGAAGGACTGGTTACATTCAAAGGAAAAAAATATCAAGAGTTACTATGCACACAGGAACCGTATCTAGATCAGTATGTCTCCAACTTGAAATTGATTGGAGTTTGTGGGTGTTACGGGGAAGCATTATTTTCATTTGCTCTTATAATTGTCTTTAGATATTCATCTATGGCTACTGTTGAGAGCAGGGTACTGGCCTAGATGGCACTTCAATTTAATGCGGTGTATTATTCTTATTTTCTCTTGCATTTTTATTTGAAAGATAAAATAAGAGAGATTAAAGAGCTGTAGAATACAGAAAAACTCCTAAACATTGGTTCACCATAAATTAATTAAAAAAAATAGACCCTTCCCTTAATAACTCCTGAACATTTGGTATGTTGTTGAGAATTTACAGTTTGGAATGATTAAAACATCCGACAAAGAAAAAGTAATTACTCTGCCTTCTTATAAATTCCCAGATTCAGGAGGCCAGTATGACCGGAGCATATGATTTCAGATGGCTTATATATTTTACAGTTCACAGTAATGATATTAAAGGAGAAATAACTTCAGTGTCAGGAGCAACCTGGAGTTTGAATAATGGCTGTGCTGAAGTAGGAAAAAAGCACCTGTCTGATACAAAAAAAAAGAAAAAATTTCTGGCCCATGAAATGACAACACTGCTAGAATTAAACAGAGAAGAGACGTTTCCTGATATTTCTGTGTAACAGCTTATCCTTCTTTCCTCTTTTATTCTTGAAATATATCTGAGTTTCCTCCCGTTGTTCATTGTCATCTCTCTGCAGGACTGTGATGGAGTGCCACAACAGTCTCCCTCCTGTTATCCCCCCAAACTAGATACACAATTTACATAGAAAATATGATGATTTATTTTCCGTATGTGCTTTTAATCTACTGCTGTTTGAATGTGTATTAAACAGTACTGTGTGGTTCTTCCCCCCGCTTGTAACTATATTGGTATAACTTTAATTTTTTCCTTTAAATTGTTTGAGTGTACTTCTCACAATAACTTCTCATTCTGAAGAACAACTGCCAAAGATTTAGCAAAAATGCAACTATCTGTCATAAATGCAACTAAGTCACAAATGAATGAAAGCTCAGATAAAAGTTACATGTATTTTTAGTATTGTACTCTGTTTTCTTAGACAGTAAATGTGCATTTTAATGAAAGTAAAATAATTGAAACAATTAAGCTAATCACTGAATGAAACAATCCTTTCAAGAAATCTTTAGTCTAAAACTTTAAAACAATCAAATTATATCACATTAAATTAAATTCTATTGGGTGCCTAATATGATTATGGTTTATACTTAGGAACTAATTCTCTGTATATCATGTGAATAAAGACAATATTGTCCTTTGATATATCTATATCTATATCATCTATATATCTGTATCTGTATCTATCTATATCTATATCTATCTCTATCTATATAGATAGATATAGATATATGTAAACTTGTGATTTCAGCTCTGCTTTCACCATAAATGTTGCATATTACTCATCAGCGAATGCTGAAAAGGGCGCTATCAGATGGGACGGCTGAGGTTTTTCCCAGAATGGAGGTAAGCAGAACTGGCAGTTAACGAGCTGATCCTGTTGACTCCTACAGCTTCGGAAGGGATGTTCATTGAACGAGTAACCATTCAGCGAACAAGCATTTTAAGGAGCAAAGGTAGTACAGATTAGCCCCAAATGGGCCCTTTACGCTTACTCCCACGTCTGTAACTCAACTGCAGGCCAAAAAAAGCATTGCATAAACACAATTATTGTTTGAGGTGTACGATACGATGAAACAATTCGGACACTTAGGAAGTATTAACTCTTGCAGTCTAAAAGAAGGAGGACTGATTACCTTCCTGTCCTTGTCAGAAGGCTGTGAGGAAACAGAGGTTCTAGCAGGGAATAAGGAGTTTTTAAGATGCTGTGGTGTTAATTGCTAAAGTGAGCGTAAGCCACTGTGCTGCTCTGTGATTACGGTTTTATCTCCACAAGCTAATTGTTAGGGCAAATGTCAGCATTTGTATGCCCAGCTGAGCATTGAAAATGTGTACGTGTAATTGGTACTTACAATTATTGCAAGTGCAGAGTTGTGCCCATAAAACTAGAGTTCTTCTAAAACACCTAGTTCAGCAAGAAATTTGTCATGTGAAATAAAATAAAAATACTCCTAGCACATCTCATATCTTATCATAGAAAGCACAATTTAAGGGTTCCTAGCAGGTATTTTAGTGGAATAATGCTTGACTATCGATGTCAGGCCCTAAATGGTGCAGCGGAAGAAGGTTCAAGTTTAAGGAAACATAAAAGCTACAGCCTTGTTACATTTAAGATGAATGTTTGTTTCTTTCAGTAGGAAGAATTATTTACATTTTACCTTCAAATGGCTAGTCTTTTTTAATGCTGTCAAAAGTTTTGTGTAATATTTTCTGACAAAAAGTATAAATCCAACAGCTGTTCTGTTGACCCATGGGCAGGTACTGTGGTAGATCTGTGAATGACTAAGTAGATGTTGGTCAGAGGAAAAAACTTTGAGAAAAGTTTGAGAATTTATGTTTAATCTGATGAATAATATTAATAAAAAACAAACAAAAAATCCTCTGAAAAAAATAGCAAATAACAACGTTTCATTTTGTCAATTTAAAAATGTATTGTTTTGGGGTTTGCTTCAGAATCAATTTTCGCTTCAGGATGGTATTTCGACAGTAAATGACCCTATGTTGTTTTAAAACTAACACTGAAAAGGAAAAGCTCGCGCACCTCCGGACCTAAATAAGTGACTTCTTAGGTAAAATTAAGAGTCTTGAGGGTGGCGAGGCACTGGAACAGGTTTCCCAGGGAAGTTGTGGATGCCCCATTCCTGGAAGTGTTCAAGGCCAGGCTGGATGAGGCTTTGAGCAACCTGGTCTGGTGGGAGGTGTCCCTGCCCATGGCAGCGGGGCTGGAACTAGATGATCTCTAAGGTCCCTTCCAACCCAAACCATTCTATGATTCTATGATTCTAAATCCAAACCAATATGTTGTCTGTTTACAGCCCCAAGGCTTACCCATGGGGCATTCAGGTAGATGTTTTCGGAGTGGAGCTGCCACCAGTAGCGGGTTCTGAGCCTGTAGATGATCACTGGTCCCACAATACAGTTAGGGACAGCACTTAGGCCTGAAAAACAGCAAATAATGGATGTTGAAGGAAGTGACCTTTCTGAGAGAAGCTGGTCAGGAATCTTTGAGCAAATGCTTTCTCTGAAAAAATGATAATTTGTCAAGACTAATATTTTTACTGGAATTGTATGTTTGAAGAAAAAAAATCTGTCTGGACTTTCTTGTCAGGGAAAATTCCTGAATAATCCAGTGGTTGGGAAGGATGTGGGAGACCTGGATTAAAATCCTTGCTTCAGTCTTATTCTTTGTAGTCCAAAGAAGATTTAATTATTTATGGAAAGTGTGACAGTTCAAACAAATGAATTAGGGTTGCTGAATTAAGACTAAGGACCAGAGCCTGGATTTCATACAAGGCAGTCTACAGACTATTTATAGACAGGGAAAAAAAAGGGGGTTTAGTGCAGATCAGGAATTTCTGAAATCTTTCTTTGCCCTTATAAGAAGCAAATCCAATTCTACTTTTTATCTGGCCGACGTCCAGGTCTAAGTGGAACTATGCTGGACTAAACATCTAACTCAGAGCTTTCAGTGTGGTATTACTAGAATGAAACCTTTTTACTATTTCCAAAAAATGGGATGTAGCAGGGCAGAAAGAAGAACATTGTCAGGCAAGAGAGTATCATCAGTCATTTCTTTCAAAATTACTTTGCTTCACAGGTCACAAGATACTGTGGATGAGAAATAGTTAAAAATACTTCTGTAAACTTTCAGTTGGGCAAGGAATACATCTGTTAGTGCAGCCAGACGGTATTTCTTTTTTCCAATACTGTTATAACTTATTTCAGCTTAAATCAATACTACTCTGGGAAAATAAATGATCTATTTCCACCGTGGAAAGTTTATTTGCACAGAGTAGAAAATAACATTTGTTTGTACTTTGAAGGCCACCCGTGGGAATTCTAAAGATATAACTCATATATTATATTTATTATACTTTCTTCTACCTGAAAAAAAATAGTGGGAGAGACAGAGGGAGGGAGAGAGAGACTGGTGGGTAGGGGAGGAAGAGAGAGAGGGAGGCAGGGACAGAGAAAGAGAGAGAAAAAAAGGAGAAATAGAGCTTAAAATATTGAAATGCATGTAAAAAATACTGGAAAGGACATTAAGAATATCAACAATCAGCACAATTTCAGGTTAGTCTTAGAAGATTTAACAGCAGCAGGAGGATGAGAAGATAAATGACCCAGGAAAATCATGGGAGAGAAAACGCTGGATTCAGCAGCTGCAGCTTTGTAAGTTCTGTAAGTAAGCCCTTCTTTTACAGACCTGGGGTTGTAGTGGTGAAGTTTGCAATAATAGGAAAATAATTTTTGGTTTATTTGTAGAAGAAATAACTTGCAAAATGAGGATTAAATGTATTTAGAGAAGACGGCACTATGAACCCTGTTAGGCAAGCCAAAAGAGAGCAGGAGCCGTAAAAACAATCCCACATGTGCAAATCACGCACCAGGAGAAAGGAAGGGGGTAGGTACATTCTTCCATGCCACCAAGCTGAAAGTGGTCATGTTCAGCTGCACACTGATCATCTTTCCTGGATGATCTTACAAGCTTGCCACAAAAGTGCTGAGTAAATAACTGCAACTTTAGACTTTCACTCAGCATGGAAAGCAGGCAGGCGTTTGATTGGAATTCTTCAGTCAATCCTCTCTGCTACGATAAATGAATGACGAGTAAAGTCAAAGCGCTGAAACATATTATTGTTTATGAGAATTTACCAGTTAAGAGGAAAATTTTGATTCAACAGAAAGCAGCCTAGCATGAAGCAGCCTGCATAGACAACACAGCCATAAACCCCCCTGCTTTGACTTGATAGTCTTGGCCAAGGAGAAAGAGACAACATTTTTTCTTTATGAATATGAGCTTTTTTACAGCACTGTGTGTTGATAATTTCTTGTCTGCTGCTTACTTTATCACATTGCATTGGCCTGATGAATACTATGCAGGGCCCTGACTGCTTCAATTTGTGCAACATGCACTGCTTTATTTGTATTGCAAGAATTAGTGTTAACAAAGTCAATATTGTGACACCAGAATTGACACCAGCATTCTTCAATTTGCTTTACTGCACTGCTTCTAGGGTTACATTTACCCGTGCCAAATAAATGCCACTTCATCATATCACATATGACATACTTTTAATTTATCCACTTTAAGATTATTGCTTCTATGCTGGGTGCAAGAATTTATTGTTCCATCCAAACTCTGGAAAAACTCATGGAGACCAGTATGTTCTGGTCACTCATACCGTGAGCACCCCCTCTCTCCCCCTGTCTTCCTACTAACATTTTTCTTGTCCCCTAACTGAACTAATATAGTCCACATAATAATGTATAGATTTTATTTGAGGGAGGAGAGGTTATTTCTGTTGTTCACATTCAGAGTTCACTTTACATAAAGAGACTGAGTGACTGAGATTTGGGTGTGGATCTGCGTGCCATTAACAGTATTTGAAGCTTGATAATACCAGTGTAAATATTTCTAGAAAAATCTGGTGAAAATTCAAATTCTGCTATGCATTCATCACCTATTTCCTATGCTGGAGGTGCAATATATTCTCATATGCACAAAGATCTATGCTTCTGTCAATCAAAGCAATGATGTGATAAGCATCTACTGTCAGTTTGGTCCACCGAACCTGACACTTAGGAAGTTCTTACATTAGCATTCAGATTTTTCTCGAAATGTAACAATGTGAATGTATTGATCTGCCACAATTTGTCATATAGAAACTGCTTTTTCTAAGTGTCTTTAGGTGTTAGAAGGTAGGCAATATCAGGAGCTTTAGGTCTTTCTTCTCATCAGCACATCAACACCCAACCCCTTTTCCCATGAACGAAATCAGGAATTTTTGTAATGTTTAATGTTGGTGGTTAGACCAAGAAATCATTCTCCCTGGACTTTGTGGAAGGGCAAAAGTCTGCTATAGGTTTGTCCATTACTGAAAGTATTGGGATGAACACCTTCTTTCTATTTACCATATAGGGATCTCAGTTTCCTATCTCTGGTATGTGATATGTGCTTCAAAAGAGATACTTTTGTTTTGGAAAACAGACAAGTGAAAGAAATTCCTTTGTGAGCAAATCAAAGATTGTTGAGCAACTAGTGTGCTGCTTCAGTGAAACACTGTTTTTCAGTTCTTCTTATATCAGTTATCGGAACTTCACTGTTGTGGCTCTTCTACAGAGCACAAGTTAATGCTCATTTCTTAGCACTCCTTTACTTCTGTTGCCATGCTGGAAAGGATTGGTTTCTGTTCCAGAATGATATAAAGGGATGTATTAAATGGACATCGGAACCATATCTTTGCTATGCCAGCTGCTGGGCCTGATTGCTGTCAAATCATCCTTCCCAGGCAATTTCAACCATTTTGGAGACAAGCTTATGATGAGAGCATTGCCTATTTATTCTTCCCTGAAATGCATGGAGCAACCTATGTTTCCTTGTTTACTTTTGTGTGTGTTTACTTGGTTAAACTTGTCTGAAATCCTGATGATCTCTTATTTTATACGTCACACAATTCCAGTTTAAACATTTTACAAGCAGAGATGCTCTCCGTGTTTTAATTGAAAGAGAAAATGTCATTTGCCTTTCTACCTTTTTGTTTATTACTTAATTCACCAGGGTTATCAGAGGTGGGAACAAGTAACTTGCTTGTGCCTCATACTGCATTTCTCGTGAATGCATATTTCTTTTTTGTTTAGCAAACTATTAGATGTGGTGTTGATCTTCATAATCTGGAGTTTTCTCAGGAAATTGGAGTTAATACAGTCATGCTATTTGCTTTGCCTATTTAGGAAGGTGATTAATGAATGTGACATTTACCCTGATTGTTGTGCTCTTTAAAGATCTTCTTAATAATGAACTTCATTTTTGGAGACTCCAGCTGGAACTAGCAGTATTAGGGAGCAAATTAAGTAGACTCCAGTTTTCCTGAGAGGTTTCCGAACCACAGACTTCTGTTGCTACTCATATTATGAAGGCCCCAAAGAGGCTACAAACATGCTTTGAAGCACACTAGCTCCCTGAATGCTGAGAGCTATGTGACTGTTTTTGAGTTCATCGAAGATGCTAATGTTCTGCCTCAAATTAAAGTCATTTCAAATTCACTTGAAATGTGGCTGAAGTTAGCCAAGAAATGAGTTTCTGAAGGCAAACAGACTCATCTACCCCACAAAGATGTCTATTGTATCATGTTTTAAAAACAGCAAGCCCTACTGAAGAATTTGGCAGTATACACTGATGTTGGTCTTGAGCCACTTTGTCATTCAACAGAACTGGAAGCTGGATCATGGCAGAGTTACCATTATTTATATTATTGGTTAATACTGCAATGTTTAAGGGCAATTCTAGGAAGTCACAATAGTCTTTTTCAAAAACAGTACCTTGAGGTGTCCAGTCTTGAGAAGTTTCACCTTTGAAAAAGAATTATGTCCTGGTTTCCATTTAGTAAAAACATTACAGAAGCTGAGAGAGAACTGGGTGCTTCTGCATATCCTTCCTTGACGGCCAGCTCATGTGTGGAAGTGAGATAAAGTCTGATGCGACCTCTAAATCCCTGTTTCAGCAATATGGTAAATCTCACTTTGGGACAACTAACACAGGATCAAACATGCACAACTCAAAACGCTAATGCAGGATAAAGTCCTTCTGCTGGACCAAATTTTTTTCCAAACTTTTAACAAATCAACTTTTATGTCAGAGTGGTGTTGTCTGTCTATTCTACTGTATTCTGGATGAAATACTGGCCAGAATATCCTCTGATTAGTTCTATCAAAATATCACCTCGTATCAAGGTTTAATTTATACTTCTGGGTGCACAAATCTAATATAAGCCGTTTTGAAAATACGGATTCAGCCAGGACACATCTAGGATAATGCTTTTCATACACTATGATAGTAAGGTTTAATTATTTCTCTGCTCTAAGCTTAAGTAAATCTTAAAAAAAAAGACCAAGAAAATCATACTATGCTAATAGTAATAATTAGGTATTAGATCGTTTCAGGTGTCCCTATAGTTGGCCACCAGTAGCAAAGTTTCTTCCTCATCCTTCAGGTTGGCAACAGGATGATACATCCAAAATGCCCTCACAATGTTTTCACTATGAGTTCACAATAGTGCTCTTGAGTTAAATTTTTGGCAAAGAAGAAAGGATGAGAGTTGAAGGAGTTGTTCCTTTCTACTTGTTATTCATATCAGATCCGGAATAATTCCACTGAAATCAGTTTAGTCAACTGTCAGGTGAAAACAAGAAATGTCAGACTATAACAGGGTACGTGCTCATGCTGCTGAGCCCCAACTGTGGGTGCTGGGTTACTTAGCTTGGTGCTGGAGATTCATTTTATGTGGCTGGAGCATTGCAAAGGAGATTGGTGGGGGCACCTCTAAAATTCCTTAACTATTCCAGTGAAAAAGTCCCTTCAAATATCCATACCAGTTTTAGAATCTCAAACTATTTCTTCAGCTTGTTTCCATGTTTTGAGCTTAATAAATGTGGATTCCCCAAAATGATAAATGTGCACAAGTTACTTCCAAGCAAAATATTACCTAGTTCACAAAAACAGAGTTGAAATGAGCTTCCCTAAAGCAAAAAGATATACAAAAAACTAGCACCAACAGGAAGGATAAAAATCTGAATTTCTGGTATTTATTCGATTTCTAATAATTTTAATTAGGCAGCTTCCAAAAAATGCTTGTGTATTGCTAAAGGCAAGGGAAGTCTTTCAACCTGTGTAGCTGGTGCAGAGCAGGGAGCTGCTAGCCATTTGTTGCTGCTGCTGATGTTTACCAAAACAGCCTGCAATACCTTTGCATTTACTTTCCTGACTGCAACTAAAATAATAAGACCTTTTCTGCATAAAAGACCTGTTTTCGAAATAGTTTAGATACTAAAAAACCCTGCATATTTTATTCTCTTATTAGCCATGATGTTGGGATTTTTTGTAGCTGTTTTTTTTTCTTTTTCTGTAAACCAGCAAATGGAGTCCATAAGTACCCATTCTTTGATGGCTGCTTTTCCCAAAATGTGTTTCTTATGACATCCTCATTTTTGTTTTTCTTCTCATACATTTCTTTTTTGCCTTGTGCATCATCTTCACTTCCTTGTCTTCCTGTTCTGCCCACGTAAATAAATTTTGGATGCAGCGTTTACTGAAACAGGACCCCGCTTTTATTTACTTCTCTCCTGCAGTCACTTGGACAGTTTCTAGACTCTCCTCCACCTAAGAATTTGCCTCTTTTTGAGGGGTTTGGAGACAGTGAAAAATCTACTGTAAAAGAATTTTCAGTGTTAATATTTCAGCTGTTTTCATTACTTAAAAAAGAAATATCAACTAAAACATCTGTCAAGAACCGATGATATAATTTTTCCCATTTTGTTTCTATTACCTTTTTCTATTAACAGGCAGTAAAACTGACAAACTGAATTTTAGCTGTAAACCAATAAATGGCTGTGGGTGAAGGTAGGTCTTATTTTCCAAGCATTTAGTACACATGAATGAGCATTTGCAGTTATCATGAACAGGATGGGAGAGCAATGCTTATTCTGTTTAGCCTATATATCTCATAGTAGAAATACAAACAACATGAGACAAGGAAAGAGAAAGAAATAAGGAGAATATAGCTTCGGAGTAACTACAGAATTCCCATCACAGGGATAAATATCAGCTTCACTTGATTTAACTTGCAAGAGTAATAGGTTTTAATATAGTTAAAAAACATGGATTAGTAACTAAAACAGTTAAAAAGACATGCAGCGTAGGCTCTAGACATGCATAAAAGACACAGTCAGTGCAAATGGATATAACAGAAGCTGCTTTTTAATACAGTGAGTGGCCTTTTCTGTTTTGGTTTGGGGTTTTTCTCAGCAGAGGATTTTTTCCTTTTTCTATCTTCTCTTTAGTTGGTTTTGAGAAAGAAGGATGTAAAAGGGTACAAAAATGTTGTACAGCTGTAAAGGGACCAAATACATTTTGGGGTAGAGGGAGGCTGCACACATTACTAACTTTCAGATACAAGAGCCAAAGAGGTCAAGAAATGTTTATCGTTCCGTAAAAGATGACGACTTATTCCAGTGTAAACAGCCTACACCCACTTACCATTAAGAAAAGCTGCTGCTTTTAAGTTTTCCCTGGAATGCCATGTAGATGTATTAGGACACTTCTATTTTTGATGACTCAATTTACCATCTGGAAAATAATTTTATCACTTCATATGGTCCAAAAAATATTTCCCTGCTCAGGGCCAGTGGAGTTTGTATAACAAGCAGTACAACAGAGACACTATCTAAGCCTATTAAACTGCTCAAACTGGTAAAGACTATGTCTTCCCATGTAATACGTTGTTTTGCTACAGTTATATTTTCCATAGACCACTGTGGAAAAGCTGTTGCTTAACTGAGGACTTTGTCACTAGCTGGTGCTCATGATTCCTCAAATCTATGTCAATGTTGTCACCCATCTCACAGCGCCAAGTGTCAAGTAAAGAAAGACATGCAAAAGTGTTTGGGCTTTCCTAATCACAAAAATCAGATCCTTTAGGGTAAACAAAACCAAACCACAAACCCAAACAATTTTTAGGTGAATTTTAAGTGGATAGAACTATTGCCTATTTTCAAAAGGAAAGCAATCAGGGCCGTGATGTCTGTGAACAATAACAACTTTTAGTCCCTGCTAAGCTGTCTTCAGGAGTATTCAGGAGTAAGATTTTTGGGTGTTTCTTATTTACAAACAGTTGTATAATTACCTGTGGAAGTCTTCTCAATGAAGTAGTCTTTTGTAAATATTACTATAAAATGATAAGATTTAGAGTAAAATCTGTGCCTACTGAGGATGTAAAAGATTTCTACATCTCATTCTTGATGCTAAATGCAAGTATATGAAGACAACTGGATTTCCTGTGAAAAATAGATTTAATTAGATCCAAGCAAAGTCTTTCTCAGCATTTTAATGTGTCTGAATGACAAAAACATTCCTTCCAGTCTTAAAAAGGAGTAGTTTAATCTGTTTTTTTTTTTCTTGTTTTTTTTTTTTTTTTTTCTTTTTCTTTTTTTTAATCCTTTTTGCCTGTTTCCAGTATAGGTAAGACCAATCATCATATGAAAAGTCTTTTTCAAACAGAATCCTTTGGGTATGTAAGGGGTGGATAATGGAAGGATGTCTTGGTGGGACTTTATGATTTTCCTAACTGGTATAAAGAAAAAAAAAGAATGGATAGGATGGTGAGCAGCGGAGCTGATCAAGCCTGTTCTGATGAATTTGGCTGAAAATTATACGGCAGTTCTCACCTGGGGATGGATGGATGGGTATATTATTTTTTTTATATTATTTTATTGTATTTTATTTTATTTGTATATTATTTTCTTTACACCTCTAGCATCCCGTAGTTTTGCTGTGGGGTCTTTTTTTTCGTGTCCTGGCTTTCCTTACTCCATCAGATGCATGTGAGGGTGAACGACCTGCAGCCCTTGTGAGCAGGCAGGAGTATCTCTCCAGGGGAAGCGGACTCTTGTAAACTGCAGTGACCTGTCCGCTCAAAAGAATGGATTTGGCCGAGCGCGGAGGGACGTTTCACAAAGCGCATGCAAAATGGAGATATCTAATTGTACAGGCACTTCAAAAGAACACTTTTGAAAACGGCACTGTTTTATTTGTTTATGAGAGAAGTGAACATTTATAGCCAAAGATTTAAGGTGGGGTTGGGTTTCTACTTCTTGTAATTACCATTTGAATACAGAAGGGCTATTAGTTTCTCTGAGTTCTGCCATGTAAGCGCTGGCTGTGGTCTGACAAATATAACCTCTTAACCGTTTGATATTGAAATCAGGGGATTTAGTCTCTGGAATTAGCAATTTATATTCTGTGTGGCTGCTACAGTAGTTGCTGCATTTAAATTATTTATGCAAAGAACGAGTACCGTTGTGTTCTTTATTACAAATCATACCGACCGCATGCTCAACAAGGGTAGAGTTTTCCCTCTGAAATTCTGCTCCATTTTCACGAGTGTATCTTTATCTTGTCAGAGGCTGCTTACTGTGATGAAGACGAATTGAGATCACACAGCACTGCACCTTTCATTGACTCTGGAAACAGTATCAGCTTTGTGCAGAGATAGGAGAATCTACCAGCAGCAGAGAATTCCCTGTCAGTCAGTCATTAGTACTTCTTGTAGACCATAGAACCAAATCCTTCAGGGAATGAAACCAAGTTCAGAGCACGATGTGTGCCTGGCAATACAAATCTGCTTTTAAGTGGAAGAGAAGTTCAGAAGAGGAATCCTTGTAGTTTCTCGTGAAAAAAGAAAAAAATAACAACACTGACAGCTCTTTAAGAGCGAGTTGAAATGAAGTAATGCTTGTGGAAGTAAGCAAATAACAAACAGACTCTCAATTTTCCAGAACGGTTACTCAGTTTGGCATGCTAAATTCTTCAAGCAGAGAAAATTCACTGCCATCTGTAGATCAGTCACTCCCGCAGTTTCATACATATCCACTTACAATTCTATTTATTTCTAAAAGCTTTAAATACAATTCTTCCTGGATAAATGGCATCAACCGTGTATAAATAAGAACAGAATTTCTCCCACGAAAGTACAGCTTGTTTATACATTTTCCCACAGTCTGTGCTCTAGGCTGATCAGTTACTAATGAATTGCATTATTTTTAGATCTTTTTCTTAGATCAAATCTAAATAAAATTTTGACATCCATGACTGGTTTGAATTTTCATGGATGGTCTGAGATAAAATTAACTTTTAAACTTCGCTAATTTGAAATTATCCCTTAAATTTGCACAGGTTGCTGGCTGGCTGTCACCTCTTCTGTACAGTCTCTTTAGAAATGTTTCCTCCCTCTTTATTTAGAAAAATGTACCATCTTGATTAAAAAAAATGCGTACGTTCTTGCTTTCCTTCTGTGGGATCTAGTCTAGGATAGGAACATGATAAGAAAAAGAGTAAGAATAAACGTTCCTGGCCAAGCCTGTGTTGCCAAATCTCTCTGCTCTGGTCTAGTCCTCTCCATCTATGTCCCACTCCAAAGCCCATGTAAGCCCCGAGTGAGCACAAATGAACGTCTGCTCAGCTGTAACTGATACCTGTTTGGTAACGGGTGCTCTGCTGCTGTTCCTGACAGCAAGAATCTTGTTACACTGCTAAATTTATTTGAATCATGTAAATCTCTTTCCTTGATAATTTTTTTTTTCCATTTTATTTCCCTTATCTTATAAAAGTTTTATCTATATGACTAGAAAGCCCAAGCTGTAATAGTCTCTCTACCAACCTCTGGATTAAAAAAAAAAAAAAAAAAAAAAAAAAAAAGAACAACAAAAAAAAAAACCAACAAGAAAAACCCTGGGGGAAACTGGGGGGGAAGAATTTAAGCGCTCAGTGGTAAGCATGATCAGAGAGGCCACAGGAATCTAACAAGACTAATAACAGGGAACTTTGGCTACCCACATGTACAAACGTACAGTGCTTGTGAAAATTATTTATTGACATTTTAAGTGGCTGCAGCTTAGAACAGATAGTTTCAGAGAATGGCAACAGCAGCTATTCTTGCTTAGTCTGAAGTAACTCACCAGTAAGCTCATTCAAGTCACAGCAGTAACTGAACACCCTAATAATGTTCAACATCTAAAGGACAGCAAGTGATACAAGTAGAAAATATGTTATAAAAGGAGACTTCAGTGAAAGGAGGAGTTTAGTAAAAACAAACAAACCCCATCTGTATAAGTAAATCAAGTCAAGTCTTTAGAAGTTGCGACAATTTTGTAAAGAAAAATAACAACCATTTGTGGAGACACATAAATAACATGAATCACTGCTTGTGGCAGCGGTCATGTCAAGGTTGTGCTTTGTCCAAGCTGAGAAGCTGGGCTTACTGGCTTAGGTGTAGCATGTCACCAGTGCAATTGCACTGTTTCTAGAAGTGACCCAATGACCCAGGTGACCCAGCATGACGCGGGGCTCTGCTGCGTTAGCGTACCCATCTGTGCAGGGTACAGATATGTACCCATCTGAGCTCAAGGGCTTTTGCATAACACGAAATTTTAGCATAGTTTAGACAGGCCATGAAAAGATATGCATAGTCCTGGGTGTTGGGGGAGAGAAATTAAAAGGAAAGGTTTATTTACCTTCAAGAATGGGTAAATAAAATGGGATGTGACAAAGTGTACAGATGGTCGATTTTACTTCCGTTTGAAGACAACATCTGGGTGCCAACAACTAGGTTGAGATCTAATGAGAAGAATAAATCCTGAGATTATTTGGCAGTGTTTCTGATGTATTCTTTTGCAGTCCTCTGTAAAAGCAACTGTGAGAGGTGTAACATGGCCCTGCTTAGCAGGACCATATATCTTGTATAGTCATTTCTGTGTTCCTTTACCAATATCCTCTCTAATTCGGAAAGCCTCTGGGTGGCATAACAATGGAATTACTGAAAGTAGACCACTTACTGCTGGCCCTTTGGTGTAGAGGATTTGCCAGGTCAAAATGGAAAGGAGCCCAAAATATTCTAGGCGCTTGAGCCAGGAGAGTGTCCCAAAGGGACTATTCTGGCTGGTGCAAGAAAGAATAGACCAAATCAGATTCAACTTAAGGGAAAAACAGCATCCTGAAATAGTCAAGAGGCAAGACAAAATTTTGTTTTTGTTTTTTGTCCTCTCTTTACCGGAATTTTGGAGAGCCGGCCAAGAAAAATGGAAATGTTGCCAAGATGCAACGGAGCCAAAGAGGAAGCTGAAGTTTAGGCAAATCTCTTGTGACACTTTTATGTATTCAGCCTTAGGGGAAAGCCTGGCCAGTGGAAACCAAAAGGAGAGCTGCCGTTGATTTCCTCAGGGCAAGGCTTGCATACCTTGTCCTGCTGTAAACAAATTTTATAAATATGCATGCCAAACTGTGTCCTTGGGCACAGGGACAAAAACTACTCTTAGCATGACTTGAATTCATGTCTTCAGAGGTGAAAGGTTAGAGCACTAATAGCTGGTGCCAAAGAGTACCTTCAACCCCTCAGTTCCCCAAGGAAACAAGATATAATTATACAATCAGTGACTCCATTCACAAGTTTTAATATTATTCGCCATTCATGTAATAATACAGTTTCAAGCCAAGAATGAGCACCATCTCCATCTTCTCTGTGGAATGAGCTGCAAAGGATTTATTTGCGCAGTGCGCGTGAATGTCTTGCAGTTTGTGCACATAGGGAAGTTAATGTTTGTTTGTGTGTATGTACTGCTGCTCCACAATTGACAAAGATGCTTCATTATATTTTCACATCCATTCTATTTTCAGAAAGGAGGAATAAGCCTTAATGAGACTTATTTTCTCAAGGCCAGTTTTTCGAATCCTTATTCACCCGTCAAATCACCTAATGGTAAGTGCAATCTCAATGAACACAAAAGGATTTTATTATGCAAATTGGGTTTGTTATTCACTGTTTTAAAGAATTTGAGGTCGAGCAGCTGGAGTTCTGCATGGTACCAGTGAAACTGCTGTAGTGTCCACTGTGATGGAGTTGTTGATCTTGCTCAAGTGCACTGAATAATTGTCATTTGAAGAAAGAGGACACCCGCATCTATATTTCAGTGTAACTAAAAGTGGAAGAACAATTTTAATATCAATGGGGAATAAGAAATTTGTGGTAATTTTCTGAATTTTGGATTAAGGATTTGTTCAATTATGCAAAGAAGATGGATATTAAAATATTAACTCTACTGAAACATTAGTATGTAAAAATGGTTTGTTCTAATAATGTTATTTTTCTAAAGTAAATCTCATAGTTTATTCTAATATTCATTGACCCGAGTTAACCTCTAGTTGTATAAGTGTTTTTATTTATTTAATATACTACTGCAGTCTGCTATGTGAAAAGTATTTGCAATATGCTTTTTAATCCTTTATGAATACTCTTTGTATGTAGACGAGGTTAACAAAAAAGAGATGTGAAATATTGTTTTAAGGGAACAAAAACAGGTTAGAAGCTGTTCACCCTACAGCATGATTGTGGCATGATCACTAATTTTTTAAGTAGTAAGAATATGTAACTACAAATGTTAACAGCCATTATTGGTTTGTTGTCTCAGAAATGTACAAGGCTGGATTTGTCTATCCAAATCAGAATCTTTATGCTTTGTTGGATTTTCTGCTTATAAGCAAGAATTATTTAAAATAGAAACCCCTTTTTAGTTACAAATCACCAAGAAATGAGTTTGGTATGTTTTATCTTGCTATAACCATATGACAATTTTCTGCATATAGCAAATATTTTCATTTCAACCACACGATTTTGGTGTTTGTTTCAGCACTTGCGGAAGACTATATACCACCTATAAGGGAGAGAAGTGAGATAGCTGATCACAAGTGTGTGCAAGAGTGTCTAGAGGTCTAATTCAAGTCATGTCAACTACTTTATTTTCTCTTGGCATTTTGCTTCAAATTCACCATCTGTGCAAAGGTGATAATACGTCCTGCATCTTATGGGAGGTGTGAACCTTCATCAGAGCTTGATAACACAAAAAATTAGCTATTCCTGAATAATTCCACATGAGAACACATTTGCAAAGTTAATTATGTTGAAATTGAAATGCATTTCAAATAGAATAGTGGAATAGCTATTGCATTAAAAACCACTTTTCCTTAATCCAAATACATTTTTAACTGGGCCAACACAGTCATTCAATTAAAGTGTTGCAAATCAAATTCAGGACATCACAGAACCACATCTTATTCTTGTCTGTCCAAAATACCCCATATGAAATCACTTAAGAATGCCCAGCTGATGCCTACAGATCTTCTAAAAGTGTGTACTTGAATATTGTCTTAAGTAGTGGTGTTCTGCTGCAACAAGACATGTATTTGGCAGGTATTATTATTCAATTTCTAACAAAGAAGCTTTATGACAACTTTAAAAGAAATTTTGTCATGTTAATGAATATTCCTGTGACATTATCTTAGTAATTTTAAAACAATTCTCTAGTAGCATTATGATGTCGTTTTGATGGAGCTTTTGATGGGAAAACAACTTCTTGTCAATTCTGTGGAGATAGTCTTGAGAAAAATGTAAATGTCGCCGGCAGCTATACCGCAATAAAGTCAATGACATGATAAGTGGTTTATTTTCATTGCAATTCTGATAAAGCTTAAAAAAACAAAGCTCTTTCCCAAAAAGGCTGGCACCTTGGCATTACCACACATGTGGTACTGCATGGGCCTGCATGAGAAGGTGCCATAACCCTGGGCCAATAACATGTTACCAAAAAAGTATTTGTTAAATCAACGGGAGCTAAGCTTGCAGCCGAATAAAAATATTTTCTATACCATCTACTTTCCATTTAAAAATAAGGTTGACCCACTGATATGCAGAAGGAAATCACCACATGTACACCATATTTGGACTCTTCAACAGACATTTATTTCCAGATTTATGTTGTTGCTGCAAGACAATGTAGATTTAGAGGGTCTTTCACCATGGGTGTCTTGTCCATATGGAAGTTACTGTGGATTTGACTGATACGGATTTAAAGCACAATGACTGTTCTGAAGTAGTTACTCATAAAGACTCTGGAATTAAAGCTTTTGTCCAGTTAATCTTATTGAGATATGTAAGAAAATGGAATTTTAATCTAGAATTGTTGCATGCAGTTGCATGCTATTTAAATTGTACCTGAGTGAGAAGTGACGGGTGAAAGATCAACAATCTTCTGATAGTGGTAGCTTTCCTGCAAGGAAATCGCTACCACTTCAAGACTTCTGGCTTCCCCATTTCTCCTCATGGGCACAAAATTTTGTTCCATACAGTTTTACGGTAAATAGCTATCCTATCCTACTTGACCTAGAAATGGTCTTGGTACCTCCTGGTACTGAGGCAGTGCTCTGTGCCATGCACCTGGGACTGTGGTCCCTGGGCTGGTCTACTGGCAAAAGTGGCTGAAGTGGGCTGGGGCAGACTTCCAGCCCCATGGTGGGGTCTCCTGCCATGGCAATTAGAGCATGTGTGGAAAAATGGTGGGCTTCCCCCCAAGGCAAGCAGCTGGAAAGTGTTCAAGGATCTCGTAAAGGTGCAGGGCTATTTGAAAGTCAGTAGTGTTTGTGGCCTGAAATCGTTCAGGGTTTTGTGAAAACCTGTCAGCTTCCCTCTGTTCCAGTGTGTGAGAGAGTCTACCTTGGGTCAGACCTCACCATCGTCTGTCCCTGCCCACCAGGTGACAGGTAGGAAGGCTGCAGAGGTTTGTGCGTTGGATTGCACGCCAGTAGTGCCTGGTACAGTGAGGAGCACAGCTTTTCATGGCTGTGCAGTGTCCTGGACTCTCTCCCTGCTGGAGTCCACAGGTCACGTGCAAGTAATTGGCAGGTTGAAGAGGGCAGAAGAAAAAGCTGCCCAGTTTTGTGAGTTGCAGGTACTGCAGCAGGCAACCTGAGGTGGAGACAAAATTAATAGGTCAGACACGAAGTGAGAGACTTCTCACAGCTGCAATAGCCTGGAGCCTGTTTCCCCTCTTAGTGGAAGGCAAGAGAAACCTTACCTTGAGCCTGAGCACCTTGCATCCTGGTATCTAATTTGTTCCCTAGTGACTAAGCAGACAAAATAGGACCATTATGGGCTTTTTTTCAGGTGTGTTTTTTACAGTCCCTTGCCTTTTATGGGGTCCTGCCCTGTTGGATTTTTATATCTGGATTTTTTAATTCCCTGGGAGAAACAGGGTTGGCAACTTTATTTCTAGGTGAACAGTTGGGTGAGAATTGGGATTTAGTGAACAATAACCTCTGTAGGGACGGTTCATGAGACTTTAGAGGATTTTGAACCAAATGGAAGATTCCGTGGGTTACAAGTGAGTTAGGTATTCACAGCAGCTTTGATTAGGGGATTCAGGGGTGTGACAGACCAAATTTGAAGGAAACTGATAAGAAATTACACCTGGCTGCCTGAGCGTGTTCTTTGAAATGGAAGGCTCAGGATTGCACTTAATTTTAGGTGGCTTATATAAGGATGTGAAAAAACCTAGGTCTGGAATGACCTAGGGTTCAAGCAGAAATGGGAAACAAGACAGGGATTATTTGGTGGACTGCTGACAGAGAAAAGTGGGGAGTCATGGCAGGGTGAGGCATTTTCAACCCTGAAATTAGTGGTAAGATGGGTATTTGGAGGGGTGAGGGCATGGTGATTTTTGTTATGGCAGTGATCTGGTGGTCTGGTCCTTTGAAGACACGGTAATGTCAGAGGAGATTTTCTAGTGTCATTCTAAACCACTCAGGGATAAGGAGTCATCCACGGGCTGAAAAGAATCAGGGTCTTGGATCATTTGTAAGAACCGAGAAACCAGGAACAGTGGATGGGAGAGGGGGCTCATGGGAAAAAATTGGGAGTTAGGCAATACAGGAGAATCTCCATGTTTTCACCAAAGGAGATGATCCCAAGGACATTCAGGTTCCCCCTCTCCTTCCCTACCAGTCTTTTCCTTAGACTAATGTTAGAAAGAATTAGTAAGAAGATCAAAACCTGGAATGAAATTTTAAGTGTGGGGAGATGAGAATGTTCAGCGTTAAGAGCTTCTGCTGGAGGGTTCTGGGATTTGGACGTCTTCTGTTTGCCCTTCCATGACCAGGAATCCAAACAACATTTAGTTTGTGTGTGGACAGAGAAAGTGGGACTGTTGCCCTTTCCCGTTCTGCTCTCTGCTTTCTGAAACACGGCAATCTCAAACTGTTTTGCAGAAAACTTGTTCCCCTTGCAGGCTCTAATTTATAGCTTGAAAAGTAATCAGGTGGAATACAAACCAAACATCCTCCAACATCCGTCTGTTTCTCTAGGTCAATATTTAAACAAGGAAAGCCTTGAAACTTCACAGTTCTACTTTGATCTGTAATTTGTATGCCTTAGACTTCACGCCTCTTGGACTCCAAGGGCTCAGAGGTCAGACTGGACTCACTGGACCTCCTGCTGCTGAACCTGTACACTAAAGTGCTGCCTCAGAGGAATTTACTGCATTTGCTAGTGCTGGTTTGAGATTAGGTATTCAGCGAGTGGGCTGTGCTGTAAGTGTGTTTGGCATCCTGTTTTACACTTCAGAGAAATTAGATGAGCAAGACTTAAGCATCCAGCCTTTGATTATTGGATTCCACCTTGACATTTTAAATACCAACACATGGACCACCAAAGTGATTCTCGCTCTGCCCCACAACCACCCACGTGCACATATTAGCTCCACTACTAAAATATTAGAAGGGCAGAATCCCAGTCAGAGGCCCTGACTGCGGAAACACTGAAGTTGCACAAACTGAGCAATTGCTTGATAACATCGACAGAGTTGGTACTTGCAAAAACCCACCATGAAAGTTAAAGTGCAATCTTATCTTTTACCACAGGCACTTTGACAGTCTTGCAGTTGTGCAGAAGGACTTTTTTTTAAGGCACTTAGTACTTTAGCAAAATGTTTGGACAATGAGCTTGCAGAAACTGAAGTGCAGAATGCGCTTTGTTTATACAGAAACCTGATTAGTATTCTTTGGACATCATCCATCCCACTGGATCTTATTGCAGAGCTGTTGGCAGGATGTGTTCCTGTGATCAGGCAGGTCTAAAGTGATTTTTTTTTCTTTGAAAGGAATAACTTATTTTGGAAACTATTCTGCTTTGAATGAAATGAATCAACAGTAGATGAAAAGTGTAATTCATTGGTTAGAGGAGCAGCAGGATAGTGTTCCTGCTCTGAATTTAGGGGTGTATATTAGATACTTTTTATTTTATGTGGGCTTGTAAAATGCTTTTTTTTTTTTTTTTACATATGAGTGTTAGGGCAGAAACCATAAATTCTCCTTCAACAAAAGGCTTCTATTTTCTATAGGCATATAAAAAAGGACATCACAGGATAGAGTCCTTGAGCATCAGTTGTACAAAACATACTTAGATCAAACAGGTTATTTCTAGATTCTAAAACAAGTGAGGGTGGTATTTTAGTAGATGATATTCTTCACTGTGAGTCGGTATTAATTATTATTATAACTCATGTTCCTGCATAATGACCCATGGTGTTGGAGTTGAATTTTTTGACGGAAGAGTATAATCAAGATATTCATTACTTGTGGTGATTAAAAATAGTCCCTTGATGATATTCACAAGAGGAAGAGGGATAGCTCCATTGTTCTATTCGAATTCCAGCTCGACTAATTACATTGTGCTTATCTAAATTACGCCAGCTGTATATTCACATGAAAACATAGATCGACTGTTAGTAGCTGATATGTTCCATCTTCCATATTTTCAGGTATTGATAAATTGATGTATAAATGGTGAAGTGTGTTGTTGGGCCCACTCCACCTCATTTTGTTATTCAGGAAATGGCACCTGGCTTCAACCCTGATGAGAGTATTTCTCTGGCTAACAACAGACGGAGCACAGTAAGAGTTATTCCTCCATTGCACACATTAAATCATAGCAGTTACACAAGGTAACTTGTAGCAGCAAAAGAGAACAAAACACAAAACAAACACTCTCAACCTAGTGAATTAGTCTGAGGATAAAAACCCCAACTTTGATAAACATGTATGAAAACTGTAAAATATAAATGTTAAGAAGTATCAAAAGTAAAATTATACCTGCAACCTTAATTCCTTCCTCTACGCAACTGCTTTTAATTCTTTGATACATTTGGCGTGAAGAGTGAGAAGCAGCAAAAGTCAGGAAGGTAAGAAGGTTTCTGTCAAGGTTAAGGCTATTGGATATTGGAAAAGTGTTTGCATTTTCCAGAGCATACGCACATACACACCAGTAGAAGTAGTGCGTGTTTTCTTATTGCACGACCTGTTTTCAGCCAAGCAGTCATATATTTTCACCTAGGTGTGTTGCGCAGGATTTTCTGGCAATTTCCCGTTGTATGTATAGGTTTGGACCCTCAACTTTCACTTCCTAAATTTTGAAAGCAGATTTTTCCTACTTCGATATATAACTTTAATATTATTTTATATCTATACTTGTAATAAAGAGTTAAACAATTTTCCTAGCTAAGTAAAAAAGTGATCATGCTGACTGAAACTATTATATCAGTAGGAGAAAAATATTAGCTTGATGGATTTACAGTCACCTGCATATCACCTCTGTAATTTTTTTCCATAATGAGAAACTTTGAACAGATAGCTTAAAGTAGTTAGGCTGCCTCTATGAAGATGATCAGAGGGCTGGAACATCTCTCCTATGAAGACAGGTTGAGAGAGTTGGGGTTGTTCAACGTGGAGAAGAGAAGGCTCCGGGGAGACCTTATAGCAGCCTTCCAGTACCTAAAGTGGGACTACAGGAGAGATGGGGAGGGACACTTTATCAGGGAGTGTAGCGATAGGACGAGGGGTAATGGCTTCAAACTGAAAGAGGGTAGATTTAGATTGGATATTAGGAAGAAATTCTTTACTGTGAGGGTGGTGAGGCACTGGAACAGGTTGCCCAGGGAAGTTGTGGATGCCCCATCCCTGGAAGTGTTCAAGGCCAGGCTGGATGGGACTGTGAGCAACCTGGTCTAGTGGGAGGTGTCCCTGCTCATGGCAGGGGGGTTGGAACTGTATGATCTTTAAGGTCCCTTCCAACTCTAACCATTCTACGATTCTGTGATATTGTCTCCTTCAAAAATAATAGCCAAATGGTTTAAAGCTACTGCCATGATCAGGACACCTTTGCAAAAAGTTTCAGGATATTATTTTGCACAGACCTTTCCACACTTCTCTATGTGCCCTAGAGAAAACACCAAAGTAAAACTGCAGAAGCTCGTAGGGAATACACTTCAAATGCACAACATCACCCAGGGGGAATATCTAGCTGTGTGCATCTTTGAGAAAAAAATCCCACTTTCTCCTGTTCATTCTTAGTGCATGAAGATGATTTTCCAATAATTAAACATAAACTAAACCCACGAGTTATACAGGCATTGACAAAATATGAGTAGAATGTTTAAATGTCCTAAAGATCTCTAGAATATTTTTAAACCCTAAATAATTATAAGCAGGAATGAGGCTAATCTGATTCCAGACATTATTTTCTGAAATTATTAATCAAAAAAAATTGTCTGGAAACATGACCTTGTTACTATCAAGCATAACATTAACATTATCTGGCCAATAGGATAAAAATCAGATGTAAGACCCTGAAATATCATTTTTTCAAGAAGTGAATTAACTTTGTTTTTAAAGAAAAACACACTGTGTAGTTGCTAAATAATTTTATCAGTTTTTCTGTTCTTTTGTGTTAAATCTTGTATTGCCTTTGGGTGCCTTTAATAATTACTAAACATGCCAAACAATTTACTAAAGAGCCATACATGCATGCATGTCCACACGCTATCAACACTGTAATTGCCCAAGCCAAATCCTAATTATTTAATTGATATTTTTTTTAGCCCCTGGCTATTAACTTCTTCCTTTTTCAAGCCCTAACGTTTCCTTCTGTTGTGTTCCACGAGGAAAAAACAAACCCACAAAGAATCTTCTTCCCATGCATCTCACTTCCTTACCTTTGTGAAGCCCTGGCAAACAGAAGAAATTCCAGCTCAAGGTTTCTGACATTCCTTCTGAGTCATAACCAAAACTGAAGCCCTTTCTCTACGGCAGATGCTGCAAAAATATCAGCAAGAAATTTTTACTCGTCTAAAAGAAGAAAATATCTCAAAACCAGAGAGACTGCAACACCCATGTTCTTTGTCCATCTCCAAATCTCCACATACCTTAATACCTTAAAATCTTATCAGAATTTTAAGTGATCTGAAACTCCTGTCTCTTTCCCAGAAGGTTGCTGTTTTTAAGTAACTAAAGCTGAAACTTGGGGTGTGTTTCCGGTGGACTTCCTGACAAGAGAAGTAGAAGGGCCCAGATAAACGAAAAAAGAAGCAAAAAAAGGTCACAGGATGAGACCACTTTCACTGCAGTCCACTAGTTCTGGACTGTGGATTAATCTGTTTCTTCTAACCAGTGAACTACTGTTTGATGATAGTTCATCCCTAAAACAGTGCTTTAACACAGGGGACTGAATTAAAGTGTGTATAAATAATAATCCTCTCTGCCATCCTGCCCCAGTGCTGGCCCATGCAGTGGTTAGAAATATTTATAATTTCTGGTCGCTACGTCCCAAAGTCTGCTTTGTCCAGGCAGTAAGTTACAGTGCTTGGAAATGGCACATTTTTACATGACTGGAATCAAAGTATAAACAACTATGTTGT
This sequence comes from Chroicocephalus ridibundus, assembly GCF_963924245.1. NCBI lineage: Eukaryota > Metazoa > Chordata > Aves > Charadriiformes > Laridae > Chroicocephalus > Chroicocephalus ridibundus. The sequence continues at coordinate 175,408,866 of NC_086284.1, read as the reverse complement.
AAGTTCCTCCCTTTTAAATGGCTTCTTACTTTAAAATTGTATATGTATTTTATATAGTCTGTATTTAAGAACAAAAGTGTCATTAATTTGCAGTGGGAAAAGAAACAGAAAAGAAAAAAAGGTCTTAATATTAGGATCACGACAGCAAGAAATGGGCTGTTTGTTACTTGATCCCACATGAAAGAAAAATTTGAACTCATTTGGTTAAAGGCATGTCTGTATAGACGTAATTACCATTTCTGACAGGTTCTTTTTTAGCTCTGTTTTCTTAGCTAAAACATCAATAGATCAGGTCCTAAGACTTTTGTCCTAATGAACCAAAATTGAAAAACAACCCAGGACTTCACGTTAAATCTAAATCGTGAAATTCAGCTTCCCTCTGTATTCCCATTTCAGTATAACAGCCTATTCTTTCTCTAGAATTATTCCTTTTCATAAAAACTCTCATCTACCTAGCTTTTTCTGCATGACCTTACTTACCACTACGAAAAACACACCTCCATGTCTGGCAGTCTGCGGCACAGACATATTTTAAAGGTATGGACACATGGCTGAATGTAACTGAATTAGAGCTGCTGAACAAATGAAACGGTCTAGTAGTCTACTATCATGCTTGTAGCATGCCTCGGCACTGAACTAATGCCTTTTATCTCACAACCAGGGCAGGACAAAAGCATGCATAACTGTTCAGTTACGTCAGCTCAGCAGTTAGCATGAAAATAGTTGAGTCAGGGTATGAGGGTTAAATTTAGTCCTGAGTCCATGAACTTAGTTATGAAAGTCTGGAAGATAAACTGCTTTTACAAAAGGAAAACAAACACAGACTAATATTTTAAGAGTCGTAAATCCAAAATAGTTTTTCCCGACATACAGATTAGTGAATGGATTGCTCATTTGCCCGCCAGTCAGGTAAGTGTGGGCTTTTTTACGCCACGCCCCCATCCACATTCACACATTCTTTTTTTTTTTTGATCTAAATGGAGACGAGAAGGAGTGTGGACCTTTCAGAAGTATTGCTTGTCTTACCTCTAGCTTCCACAAGTATCTGTATTTACTAAATACTTTGAGAATAATAATCTTTGCCACAAAATTTGAGGTTCTGTTAGGAAGATCAAGTTCTAAAAAAACAAACCCTGCAGTAAACTCCTCTACTGCCTGAAATCTCCTTTCTGGGCCTGAGCTTGTTACTCAGCAGGTTTACTTTGCTGACAGTGATTTAAAGCCAGGCACTACAGCGTATCAAAATATAAACATTTTGATGGAATAAATACAAATCAAATATGAAAGCATAGCTGGCACCTCTGAGTATAAAACATTATGTTGCTGCTAAACTGGCTATAGATATTAGAATAAAACATATTTGACAGTGAAAAAAGTCCTTAGGCAGTGTAGCTAGCACCATGTCAAAGGGAGAATGAAACCATCTTTCTGTTACATATGGTTATTGATCACTGAGGCAAAATTTCTGTAAACAAAATACATTGACTGTGTCAGCCTCTCCTGCCTTATCTTTTACAAGCAGGCCACTGACATCTCTCAAGAGCATGTAGTTTGGCACTTGAAAGCTATGTAAGACTTCAAAGGAAATGTTGCACTGGAAAAGAGTCTTGGGAAAAAGTGTGAAAAAAAATCAAAGTGTCCATTTTCAAGAGCAATAAGACATACACTGCATAGCTTTTCACTTCAGTTTTGATGATTGAGCTGTTCTGCTATATTTTGAATTTAGATAGGATGCTGTGTAGGGTACTCTTGAACAAAGAAACAATTTTTAACTTTAAGCCTGGCTTAACAGTATGACTTTGCTCTCTCGAGAAGATACTGAATTGCTTACTTTGTGCCTTACAATAAAATACCACTCTTTTTTATAGCATTTAATGATCATTTTATTAGATTTCTTAGTATGCTTTTGTAGGGTGTTAGAGACAGAACTAGGCATAAATGTATATCCAGCTTGCACATGAATACGGTACACAGAAAGAGTGAATTATATACATATTAAGAGAGGGAGTAGCTATGAAGAAAGGGGGGGTGAGGGAGACAGAGGTCGCTTTAGGGGAGACCAGAACCAGCAGGGTTCCAGGTCAGGAGAAAGAGAAACTTGTTGGGACCAGGAAAGGACCTTCTCCCCTGAAGGGAATAAAATAAAAGAAAACAAACTTCCTGAAAGGTAAATTCAATCCTCTAAACTAAGGATGTGGCTTTAACATGTTTATTTTTAAATGTTTAGTTTTTAACAGGCCTCTGAAAGTCACACAGAGTTAAACCATGTTTCATCGTCAGACACACCACTGGAATTTTTGTGGTTAATTAGCAGGTGATATTACCAGAGGGAAGGATTTAGAGACCTTTCTCTATCCTAAGCAAGCCAGAGATGTTGACATAAGGTATCTTTTATCCTTTTTTAGCAGATACTTCAAAAAAAATGTTAATTGATGGTATAAGTTATTAAAAAATAATTTAAAGCACATTCATACTGTATTTGTTTTAAATAAATTAAAATCACAATATTGTTGTAATATCAATGAAAGAATGTTTTCTAAATTTCCTAATTTTAATATATTCACCACCTGACCTGAAAAAAAATGATTCAGTTTCCTATAGCTCATTACTTACTGCTTCATCCATACTTTTCAAACTATAAAAAAGAAGCAGCCCACATGCACACACTACTTTGGAAAGCTTTGCAAAGTTTGTTCTTGGGACTGAGTGGATTCAAGAGTTCGCAAAAGACTTTGCCACAAAAAGTAGAAAAATGGCAATAAAACAAAGATAGAAGGCGTACTCAGTTCTTTACATAATTCCATAAAGAAGAACTGGATGACCTAGTAGACTGGACTAATTTAGACAATAGGACATTCCATAAAATAAGTTACGTGGTCATATATGTAATGAATGTGTGTGTTTTAATTTAGGGAAGGTTTGCATTTGTTTTACATCAACATGATGCAGCTTTGAAAACAGAGGTTGTAGATAGTCAAAGAGAAGGTTTTCCACTATAGAGGGTAGTGCAAGATGTTGGGTTCAGCTCAGAGGAATAATGTGCACAGTTCTGCTCCCCCATATTCTAGAAGAAATTCAGACCCCTGCAAGTATAGAAAAAAGCTATTGGCTGACTAGTAATTTGGAGAGCTAATTTTATGAGAGGAGACTAGAACAGCTTTTCATAATTATGCTAGTGAAACGAAAGCTTAGAAAATATTTTTTCTTTCTGTAAAAAGCTCATGAAGTTAAATGCCAGGGAGTAGAAAGATAACTATTTTAGCTGAAAAGCAGTGTTTGGCATGTGAACAAAGGTAAGCAAAGTGGTCATGAATAAGTCTAGGGTGGAAATTAGTAGAAAGGTTTTTAACTATCAGATGAGTGAGGTTTGGACCAAACTACTACCATGTAGCGATGTGAGCCAAAAATGCCTAATAATTTTAAGGTGGAGCTTGAAGAAATGTAAAATGGACTGCATTGTGTGATTTACTTGAAAGGAAGAAGTGTATTTGATATACTGGCTGGCTCCTTCAGGTTCTTACTAGCAACACCTACTAGGAACTCAGTGTTTCTAGAGTTGTGCATACGAAATAACTACTTCCCATCAATTTGCTTATGACTTTAGTAACCAAACATTGGCTTTCCAGGCAGTAAATCACAGCATGTTTTCCTCAAGTTGACAGGAAGTCATAGAATCATAGAACAGTTTAGGTTAGAACAGAACTCAAAGATCATCTAGTTCCAACCCCCAAATAAAGGTTTTTTTTGTGCTGCCTGGGAATTGAAGCCAGGTCACAAGAATGGGAATCTTGCATGATACCGCTACACCAGCAGCACCACTAAGTCAGCATCTTTTACAGTGTATCTAGGTTCACAGTAGAAACTCAGCAAGAAAATCACTTACCTTATGTAGTACCTTCTTGCAAGTCATCAACTTTTAGGTTAGAGTCATGTTTGCATCTGTAGTGTCTATCAAATTACACCTTGATAATTTTACGTTCATTGTTTAATGAGTACTTCTAAGTCAAGGCTTTGCTTGGGGAAGAATAGGAAAATAGCACACAAACTGTATTTGTACACATGGATTATACATTTCAATTTTGTGCTTTGCTCGAGCAACATAGATTTCATATGCAAACATAGGTTTCTGCATATGTAATGCTAAGGACATTATCAAACACAAGTTTGTGACTTTTTTTTCTTACCCTCACACTCAGTTAAAGATATAACTTCTTTATAGATTTCTTTACTCAACTGACCTACATTATAATACCTGAGAGGATTAGAGGATTTTTAATTATACGCATTATCCAAAAGGAGATGAATAAATACAGCAATGCCTCTTGGGCAAAGGAAGTTTTACCCAGCAAGGTGAAGTTCTCTTGATCTATAGGAAGTAGAATATTTACTTTAGACGACGTGCTTCATTAAGTATATCAGCTATAGAATTTAGTTGACCTCTTTGGGTGCATCTGAAACAAACAGGAGGTCAGAATACTTTTAAATTCCTTAATCTTTGCCTTTTTGAATACAGCACAAAGCGAACAGTTCTTGTGTGATGATATTTAATAAATCAGCTCTTCTAGCTGATTCCATAGACTGACTTTCATAGTTCTCAAAAGCAGTCTATATTTTTCTCTCATGAAGAAGTGTGCCATAACACTTCAACACTCCAGTTTAATTCACTTTTCATTTTAGCTGTTTGAGTGCAAGACATTTATTGTATCTCCCTCTTCAGTCCAGGCTCAAATAAATTGAAGCAATCAAGAAAATAAAACAAACAAAATTTTAGCAAGACTTTAGTGACACTAATGTTTATTTTATACATTACAATCAGATAGAAATTACTGTAATAGATCTTTAAAAAAAGTATAATCTAGCTGTACTAAAACAAACACACTGAGTAAAAAGGAAGGTATTGACAGGTTCATGGTCAACACTAATGTTATCAGTTCTCTAATCAGATTGCAGCTACTGTGGACCCCATCAAATCACATAATTACCTTCCCAGGGTCAAGGGTCTTCAAAATCCATTCATTACAAACACATTGCAGTGTCATAAGCACACTTATTTGTTCCTGAATATTGTATTTATGCTGGGCTGTGTACAAGGGTATTATGCATATTTATTGTCTTGGAACAGTATGACTGGTGGGGTGGGATGTGAAAACAAGATGCATTTTCCTGTTTGTGCTAAAACTAAAAGCAGATTGAATTCACTGAATTTCAGTAGATGACATATAAATCAGTATTTTCTGACAAAATAATATGGGGTGAGTTAATAGAAATGATTTCATGGTCTCGATGAGTCACAAAACTCCCTCTAAAAATGTGTAATATTAATTAGACATCCAGCAATAATTCATTATTGTGTTTGTCAGAAGACTATGAACAGGGCAAAAAGCAAAGCAAAGCCCAATGTCACCTAACTGCATAACACATTAGCAAAAATGTGAAACTGAATTTCTAGTATACACTAAGTTACAAGGAGTATGCATTTCTACATGCTGACTTGTTTTTATGAATTGAGTTTCGATTGAAGAAAGAGCACAGAAAATACCAGAAAGGTACACAGTTGTTAGGGTTTAATTTCTGCTTTATGGTATTTTGCATTACGGACCAAGTTTTGAGCCAGGATGCCATCTGATCACATGAAATAGCTAATCTTCTTTAAATGTCAGTGGACAATGAAGGCAGAGTCAGGGAACGTGCTTGACCATCAGGGAAAGTCTTCCCAGAAACTTGTGCTAAGAAATTTGGTCTTAATTTATTATCAACAATCTGAGCTCACTGGCTCTTTGAATGTCTTTGTCCATAACTGTGGTGAAATGATCTGTTTCGTATGGATGATACTGGAACAGAAATAATTTGGAGAGTTGGCTCAGAATGTTTAGGGAAACTTCCTTGTTGGTCTTCTTCATCTGTGCTGTTTTATTATCATTGTGGGTTTTCTGTTTCTGCCCCAATTTAGCTTTCCTTAAAGAAAGGAAAGTCTACATGTTCTTAATGCCAGTTGCATTATTTAAGTAAGCATGCCTGAGTCCAGATGTGAAAACTTAGGGAACAAATTGATAGTCCCCAACAGAAAATAGGAATTATAGCTGTTTTCTTTTCTATGAGACACTTTCAGGTCCCAGTTTGGCAGAATACTTATCCCATGCATTATTTTAAGCAAAAAAGTAGTTCTAATTGACTTCAATGGGACTACTCCTGTGCTAAGGAATCACATGGGTTTAAATATCTTACTGAATCAGACTTTTAAGTTTTGGAATTTTCACTGGCTGGTTGGGGACTTGCTATTGGGTCATTGTTTTTACTACCATGGCAATAAAATTTGAAACCTCTCCGAATAGACTGAGATGGGGAGTTGCAGACTAAAAATGGAAATGTGTGAGATTCAGTTATTGTTCATCCATTTTCCTCACACACACAGCTCAGGTCTAGCAAGTAGTTATGCAGGCATTTACCCTAGACACACTTTTAACTTTGTATAAGCATGTATAAGGATGGTCCCAAGTCCTCACCACTTTAAATCTATAAGCTAAGAATGAAAGCTTTCTACTGAAAGAAGGTGGCATCTGGAAACTCTGGACATGTTTTGGTGATGTGATATATTCTGAAATGTCAGTAACTTTCTTAGCATAGATTCCAATAGACACTTCTTCCAGTGGCAATGAGTACTGGATTTTCTTTGTCCCTCTGTTACGGCTCAGACATAAACCAAAACTACATATAGACACACTACTGAGGATCAATCGAGCATTAATTACTAACTGTGCATGTATTCCATCTTGAACTATAACACGTTAGCTTAAACCTCTTTCCTTGAGGTTCTTTTGACATGTCTGACATTGTGTTGGGGCTATACGGTTAGCCACAGTTGCTCAGTTGAGGCAGGATAAATCCCAAAGATGTAATAATGCAATCATGTGCAAGAACCCTTTGTTTGAAATAGAAATTTGTTACTCTTCCTAATGAAATTTATGGGTTATGAAGTTCAAGCAGGATAAAAAGGGACAGCAATGCTTTGTTTTTTATCAGAATGTAATAGCTTAGGTGGGGCTGGAAACCTGTGCCTGTATCTGTTTCAAAAGCATCTTTGCAGTAGCCTCTTTTGGCAAGACTTTTTAATGGCAGGGGGTCCTTTTGATTATCTTGTTCAAAGAACCAGCCCTGCATGCTAGAGTAAGTTCTTAATATAGCTGGTATTAGGAGAAGACATCATCTGCTGACTCTGCCTTGAGCAGAGTGATTGGACTGCACAATCTCCAGAGCTCCCTTCTAACCTTGACAGTTCCCTGAATCCACGAGTCAAAACTTTTATTTCAGTCACCTTGAACGTCGGGGTATGGGTCATCTTCAGGCATTGATTTCTCCTTTTCAGAAGGCTAAGGGTTGCTTTACTGGATGATGAGGACTAAAGGGACTGTTGTGCCCTCTGTTTTCTCTTACTGGTTTGTTTAGCGCAGTGTGTGTTCACTGAGGCACAGCAGGGAAGACACTGCCCATCTAACTCTGCCAGTGGCAAAACACAGGCATATGCTAACAATCTCAACATCCAGGTCAACATACAGCAGTCACAAAAAGTAACTGAATAGTACATAATCCATCGCATTCAGGCTAAAGAACTGGATTTAATAGAGTAGTTAGTTTTTATAAGCACTTGAAATAGCAGTTGGTTAGTAAAACCCTATAAAACCGAGGTTTTATAGTAATACAATATATGTGTATCTATTACACAGCTAATCATGTCTGAATTTGGTTTTAACAATCAGTTAGTATTTACTGATTGTAGTGCCCAATAACTGCCTAGTTAAATCCATAACTGGAAACATTAATTTAAGGTGGCACTATAAATTTCTCATTCAAAGTGTCTCTCAATCAAAAGCCTAGCATAACCAAAAAAACGAAACAAAAAGTACAATATATATACAAGATGTATATTGTAAAAAAAAAAATGAAAGCCGTTGAAGCACATTTTATCGAATGAAATTTTTCAGTTTCATTCTAGTGATTATTCTCAGTGAGACAACCACAAAGTGTATCTTACCATGTAAGTAGGAGCCGCAACTCACAGGCTGTCTGTTCATTGAATTTGTTTCCTCATGTACAGAAAAGAGAGAAACGGCATTGCAAAGAATGACTGGGTAATGTACTCAAGCAAAACATCATGACGGCAGTATTCCTTCCTACCAGCTTCCTTTGCCAAAGGCTTTATGATATTTGAATGGTGTACAGTATTGAGGAGAGGAAGGACACACAAAGTTTCCACATAAAGTTTTTTTCTAAATGGGCTAAGTCAACTACAGCAACTCAGCTGTATATGCACGCAATTGTTGAAAGGGGTGCAGAGAGAGCGTTTTCTTGCATTACCTGCACCCATGCTTTCAGTAATTTTCAATGGGAAAATAACTAGTAATCCGTAATTGCTAGTAGAACTGGTTGGCTGTGTGATGCCAGAGATCAGGGTCCTTCTGAATCCTGTGTGGAAATGAGGAACAGAGAGCTCCTGCAGTCTCCAGAATGAAATTAAAAGCTTCACATCATTTAAATGGTGAATACAGATTATAATACAGCCCAATTGCCTTAAGTGGCTAATATTAAATATGTTTGGCTTTGTTAAGGACTTAGAATCCAAGAATTTAATGAAGTACTTAAAGCACGGCAGGAGTGGACTCTAATTTAGATTGTTTTTTTGTCTGAAATGTAAATGTAGCGGTTTAGATACTATTCAGGAACTGATTTCAGTTGCAGAAAGTTTGGAGAGGTGAGGCATAAATGATCTTGACTGACTATTTATCTCCGTTCTTTCACAGACCATGATGTTTCTAGTGTATAAAAATCTTTTCACTGTGAGGGTATTGTTTGATTAATAGAGCTGTGGTGGAGGGAAACAGTCACTTTATGAATGAAAAGAAACACACAACTTGACTGCCTAAATACATGTCAAAATGTATATCCAGTCATCCAAATACTGAGCTTGAATTCTATATACTAATGTATATATAACAAACATGTTAAATGTCATGCTGTATTCAATCCAATTGTTCCATTAAAAACTTTGAAGATAAAATAGCTGTTAAAATAAGCTCTTTTCAATGTTTTTGCACATCATTTTAAATGCAATAGTTAATAGAATTTTCTCATTACACGGGACATGATTAATACTCTGTGAGATTAGGAGAACCTGCCTGATGAGGTGACGTCCTGTTTTATTTTTTACGTCTCTCTCCAGGCTCAGCAGCCTAAAGTGAGTTCAATTAAACTTCCTTGTTTTCAATTTAAAATAGATTTACTTGTGCCTTTATGCTTCATCTGGAGGCCCTATGTTTCTGCAAGATTTGGGTTTGGACATTTAAATATTCATGAAAAAATACTGGCAGAACACCTGTAAAGTTAAACTGTATTTGGAAAAAGAAATTCTGTTCTACAATCAGACTTGTCATTAAAAAGCACCTATGTTCGAGTCAACACTGCTCCAGAGATCTGTTTTACACAACAGATTGTAGCAGTTTATATGTTGTTCAGACCTTGAGTGGTCTAAATACTTTTTCTGAGGACTTAAACTTATACTGCTCTCATCTGTAATTATATTTTCTTCTTTCTTATGTGCATACCTGTTATACAAAGAACTTTCCCAAGAGACAGGAGAATATCTTAAGAGTAATACCTAAAGAAGGGAAAATAGAATAAAATATTCCAATATTGGTATAATTGTAAACGCCTGAAGAAGGAAAAATAAAATCAGATAATACCATAAAGCAAAGGAAATAACATATAGGTTGCAAATGTTAATCTCATACCGAATTAATTCTTGGGGTGGAGCGAATGAAAACTGGAAATCTTGTCCTTCTGGCAATCAGGAAAATCAATGCAAAATGATATAAAGTATATAATACAGATCTACTGAATACTTTGTTTTCATTTTGACCTGTATTTAAACTCTTTTTTATATAACAAGATGCACTAACATATGTCATACATGAAGATAAAGTAAGGCCATAAACCTTCTACTTCGGTGCCTAAAATTAGTCTTAGGTAGAGCAGGGCCACCTAAATCAAAGAAGACATTCCAGGACATTTTGCTGTGATAGCTGTCTGGTCCTAAAAGCACCTATAATAAGAAGCTGAGTACCTGCCTATGAGTTTATCTGCAAATATATATACAGAAGAATGCAGACCACTGGAGGAGCCTTTTAGGCTTACAGCTGATTCCACTAAAAAACTTGATATGTAGGAGAAATGCTGGAATTACTCATTTAAAAGGTTTGCCATTACTATCTTTAAGTGGGTAATAAAGCAGTGTGAAACCTGTCTCCACCTGGTTCTTTCAAAGAAACTTTGCATTTTTATTGTCAAAACAAGATGTTGCTGGCCATTTTTCTTTGTTCTGGACTGAAAGTTAACTCTCCTAGAGCAACGGTGAACCAGCTAAGTATTATGAATACTGTAGGTACAATACAAATGTATAACTGACTGCCAATCTTAATACTTTTTTCCTTATTAACTGAAGTATGTCATTTGTATTGTATTTTTACTTTTTTTGCAGAAATTGTGCTCAGGTAGTTCTCAAAAGATATTTCCCCATCAAAAAATCATTTTCTGAATATTAATAACGTAAAAAAACCTGCATAACACTAGACAAGTTATGTGGCAAGTTTAATAACCACTTTAAAATGTAATCTTTACTTAATTGTTTTAAGTATAGACCTGTCAATCAAGATACAAAAATATGCATAGCTGCTAGGAATACGACTGTAGGAATTCTAACTTGATATTTGCACAATATGAAATGAAATCTGAATTGATATTGTGAAGGGTAGGGAAAATCATAGACAAATAACTTGAAATTTCCCTATTTGAAATATGATTTTAAAGCTGATATCTGTATTCATAACCTTGCGACAACAGGGACAGGAAATGCAGGGAAAATACAGGAAGTGTTTGTAAGTAGATACTCCACTTACTGCGCTTCTCTTTGTGGCTGTCAATGTGGGAAGTTCTACTAAAGATGTTTTTTTTTTTACTGTAAGGCTGTTATTTAGTGGATCCTGTGATAAATTTATAACTCATTCATCCTTGACTGCATTTCTTTTCTTAGAGGAGGCTTTTGAAGGTAGGTAGCATTTGCCTGAAATCTGGAAGGCTTGGTTTCCAGCCAGCCAATGAAAGTAGGTGGCAGAAACTGAGCTCATGAGCATCTGTGTGGATAAAGTGTGCGCCCTCCAAAGGAAAATCATGATTATTGTAATGTGGAAATGTCATCTTTATCTACCCTTCTTGCACTATGTTGCTGTATTTTTACTTTTCCTTAAAAAGTTACCAGAATTCTAGGGAACGTATAGACCAAGCATTCTTGTTATTCTTTTCCAGCTATATTTGAACTATATTTCAGTTTACATTTGACATGAAAGTATTGAGGGATGCAAGAATTAGATCTTTCAAGAAATTTTTGAGAGGAAGTCCATATTTTAGAAGTAAACCATACCCAAAACCTTAGAAATAAACACTTGCAAAATTAGGAATTGAAGATATGGAAAGCTGAAGCTGAATTGTATTATGACTAGGTGATGAGTTCACCTTTATTGCTGTCTGATGTGCTGATAAATGCTACATAGAAACTGTAGTATTTATAGTAGTATCCATTATTTATAGAGTTTATATACACTCATTTTCAGATTTGTTCCTGTATCACTCTTCCTTTTTTGGGGGGCAGGCACGTCCTTTGACAACTTATTATTTATCTGAGACAAGATTTAAGAATCTATTCTGAACTAAGTCTGAACAGAACTCTGAACCATCTTAGTGTTAATTCTAGGGAAGAATAGGACTAAAAACTCTTAACCAGTATTTTCACGCTTATGGAAAAAGGTGATATAGGGATATATCTACTCTGAATACAAATATTCCCAGAGTGAGCTACTTTGATAACTGCTTCTCTTTAGTCGGGAGCCTGCATTTGACTGCCTCTTCAATTCTGAGACATGTTTCTCTGTCCATGGAGCGCCTACTTCTTTGCAGTAGTAAAAGTGTCCATCATACTTAGATAGTGGACCAGGCCTAGAAAATACACTATTTCAGATTTCAGAATGATTACTGCTTTTTGACAGTTCCCTTTATTCCTTCATCCGTACATGGAAATGAGCTTAAAAACATGCAAAAAACAAATTTTTGACATAGTTGACAGCATGAACTCAATAAAGAGTTCAAGAAAAGGGACCACATTAGACAGGGAATCAAAAAGTTACTAATTTTCCTTTCTTACTCAAGAAATACTTTCTGTCACCTTGAAAATACTGATAGCCTTGCTTTTTTAATACAGTGACAGCAAATGATTTTTTCTCTTTTACCTTTTTTAAAGATAATTTTAAACTGTCATTTAAGTGACTTTTAAATAATTTCTGAAATTCAATTTGAATTGAGTTTAATACAGACTCATTTTTGGTTTAAAGAAATCCTCGTTCTTTTGGTAGAACAGGTGATTTGTAAGAAATACAAATTATGTTCACTAATTAGGCAAACAGGTTTAATGTGTTGAACTGTCGCAGGCCCCACTCATATACACTTCAGTACAGAGCTGAGATTATGGCATGTTCAGTGCTATCATGAATGATCTGTACACAGGTGATAAATGACCTGCAATAACTCTTTTCAGTTCTTCATTATGTCTTACTGCTCATGATACCACTTCCAATTATAAACTTCCACAGGCTCCTCATTTGATCTCTTTTTTAAATGTAATCATTTTCTCTTAGAATTTGACCTTGAAAGAACCTTTTATCTTTATTCAGCAAAGCATTTCTTCACCTGCCTAAAGGAATGTAGTTGCACTGAGTATTCTTTTGCTTCACCTGAATACATTAAATGTTTTGTTTTGTTTTGTTTTGTTTTTTAATTTATAACCATTTGGAACAATTATAAGTCTATCCCATAGTTAAACAGTTAGATGATATTTATATCCAAAATATTTTCAAAAATCATGATGTGCCTAAGCTTAGCACATTGCCAAAATTAATGTATTTTAGAGAACTCAGTCTAATGCATTTATTAAAAATAAACCAGTCCATGCTGTTTGATTTAAATAATGCATAGATTTTCCTCTCCATTGTTCAGCTACAGACCTGTAGTTCATCAGGTTGGTTTTTTTTTTCCAGCTTGCTTTTTACCCTCCAATTTTTAACATAATCCTTTCATTTTCAACTGTGTTTTTTAATAGCATGTGAATACTTATAGCAGACAATATATGGTTGAATTAATACATATACACACATTTCCTTAAAAATAACATCATTTTTTTCACTTGTTGTTAGTCATATTGTTCTAAATAGTTCTTGAGAATATTGATTTTTATGCCATTTTTTTCCCCAAAAGTTAGATGATTTTAATAGCTGAATGCTATTTATTTTTTGTTGCAAGAAAGTGTCTAATTACTGTTTTTCCAAGATAATAAAACTTTTTCATTATTCTTGAAAAGGCTTTGCTATTATTTTCCTGAATTGCACAAAACAAGAATATGATACAGAGGATTTCAGTGTGTATATTCCATCATCTTATTTATCATAATAACTTGAGTATTAGAACAATAAAGTAGTAATACTTCTGAGATTCCTCTGAGGTTTTAAATTGTTAGTGCTGTAGAAACAGTGCTGTGAGCTGATGCCAGCATATGTTCCTGGAAACATTTATAGTAATATAGCTTCAGCAGAGACAGTAATGGTATAAACAGGGCAAAGGAAATACCAGAAATGCAGCAGATGCTATTGATTATGTGCCTTGGAGAATATTCCACTTATGTATTTTAAGTCCTGTCAATGTAAATCAAAAGGAGGTGATGTTGTCAGTAAGATATATCACAGTCAAAATAATGTGCAGTGACAGCAGTCTCACCATACTGATGGAGCAGATGATGATTTTGGAAATGGAGAAGATATCCATAGCACAGCTGAGGTACTACAAACAAGAAGAAAATAATGTGATTTAAACATCTGAATCATTGTGAGCTGTGAGCAAATTTACGCTGAAAGTTCATATGGCTGATAGGGCCATATCAACTTTATGTTAAGCTGGTAGGGCTGCTTTATGTTGAGTTTACTAGTGTGTTTGAACTTGATCTAAGTCTTATTCCTGCACTAAAGGTTTGCAGCTTTCATTATTTCTCAAGCTTGTAAAGCTGGAATCCACAGTACTATTTTTTAGGAACTGGAGTAAATACCCAGCAAAGGCAACCATTAAAGTTTTGATTTAGAAGACAATGCTCGGTGTCCCTGTGATTGTTAAGTATTGCATAGACCTAAAGAAAAGCTTTAGAAGTCAAATCTATGAAGAGCCATAGTACCAATTTTGGAAATAACATTTTAAACACTGTGCTGGTTTTGTCTGGGGTAGAGTTAATTTTCTTCATAGTAGCTAGTATGGGTCTACGTTTTGCTTTTGTGCTGGAAACAGTGTTGATAATTTGGGGATGTTTCAGTTAGTGCTGAGCAGTGTTTACACAGAGTTAAGAGTCAAGGTCTTTTCCGCTCCTCACACCACCCTACCAGCAAGTGGGCCAGCAAGTAGGTGCACAAAAAGTTGGGAGGAGACAAACCCAGGACAGCTGACCCCAACTGACCAAAGGGAAGTTGTGGATGCCCCATACCCTGGAAGTGTTCAATGCCAGGCTGGATGAGGCTTTGAGCAGCCTGGTCTGGTGGGAGGTGTCCCTGCCTGTGTCAGAGGCGTTGGAACTAGATGATCTTTAAGGTCCCTTCCAACCCAAACCATTCTATGATTCTATGATATTCCGTACCATATGACATCATGTTCAGTGTATATACTAGGAAGGAAGAAGAAAAAGAAAGCGGGGGGATGTTCAGAGTGATGGCATCTTCCCAAGTAACCATTACATGTGTTGGAGCTCTGCCTTCCTGGATATGGTTGAACACCTGCCTGACAACGGGAAGTAGTGAATGAATTCCTTGTTTTGCTTTGCTTGCATCCGTGGCTTTTGCTTTACCTATTAAACTGTCTTTATCTCATCCCACGAGTTTTCTCACTTTTACTCTTCTGGTTCTCTCCTCCATCCCACCAGGACGGGGTGGGGGTGGGGCGGAGTGAGCGTGTGGCTGTGTAGTGCTTAGCTGCTGGCTAGGGTTAAACCATGACAACACACAAGTCAAATATTACCTGTTTTTAAAAGCTTTCTCACTGTTTATTATGAATAAATCTAGGAATAAATGTTAATGTTGTATGAATATGTTGTATGAAATTCTGCCCTAAGAACGGGAGCTAAGTTTGAAGCAAGCATCTGCCTTTTGTTATTAGAAATTCTAGCACTACCCACAAAAATTCCCTGGAGAATAGAAGATTAGCTCTAAAAGTTTGTATAAAAATAGAAGTAGTAGAAATTATTAAGCTTTTCTATAACTAAAGCATATTTAATGTACATTTGCATCTCAATTTCTTTGAAATTATATATTATATGGAATTTTATACCAAAAGATTTTTTTTTAATAAATAGCAAGAAAATTAAATTATTTGTAATTTGTCAAAAAATGCTGCCACGTAATCTGCTGCAAAATAGATTTATTTTCAACTTGACTAGTGGGTATTGAGAAGGCTGGGTTCCCATTTGTTACCTTTTTTATTTTTTTTTAAATTGACAGTGTCTTAAAAAGAGCAGTAAGGGACAGATCACATTCTGATGTGTAGTTAAATCAAATCTCTGCTACTCGTCCCCTAAATCTGAAAACTCAAAGTATTAGTAAGAAAATCTGCTTGTGGCCAGCTATCAGTGGAGATGGATGTGCAATCTGCTTTGTTACCTGGTGGAAAATATCATAGTTCCCTAGCTTTTAAGTGGGCTGTGTAGTTTTGAGTAGCTTATATGACACTAACGTGTAGATCAGTAATTAATGGACAGTTCTTATAACTTATCTACAGTGACTTATTCAGTGAGTTTCCTTCAGGTAACCTCAATGCTTTGAAAAGGTTGCGCTGAATGTAACGTAAAAGAATGTGAACGCAACAGAAAATGCCATTTAAAAAAAATCATAAGAAGAAAGTGCAGTTCCTGATTCAGAAGGAAGTCTTTCCTGGACAAAGAGGCAAAAAGAGATGCTGGGAGTTGGGTAGCTTTCCTATCTGAGTGTGTATATAACAGACTTGCAGCACTTACTGCAGCATACACAAAACTTTGATTTATACAGATTTTTCAGAATTTTTACCCAGTCATCCCTCCCTCTTTTCCCATGAAATTGCTTACACTGTGTCCAGAGTGCTGAAGGAACATCCCAATAATATCATACATTTGGTACCAGGAATGGAATTAATACAGATTCACATAATTTACAAAGGAGAGAGCCAGTTCTGTTTTCATAGGTTTTCTGTAGTGATTTAATTTCAGTATGAAAACTAACCTTGCTTAAAAAAATAATCTTGATTTTATTATTGAATCATGAGATTGAGCTCCAAAGATTTACAAGTCTCTCAGCTAACTCACGTCCAAGTGATCCTTCATACCTCTATTTTATTCCCCCTGCACAGCTTGGAATGCAATTCCCAGGTATGTTCTCATCATGGAATACTTCATTGGGTTTCAGGGTGAAGTCATACTGCAGGTGTTGATTTACATGGAGTCGCTTCAGGTTACTTCAGCATTTGCAAAGTAACCATATGCAACAATTTCATACTGTATAGCAAATTCAGTGTGGTGGTTGTTTTTCGTATCAGTGCTAGTTGTGGCCCCAGTTATGTAGCTAGCAGGATTCTCTCTATTACTGCATGTTTTTCATTAATGGATAGCTGACACATCTTAACTTCTTGCTTAACAGTGACACTGACCAGAAAGGGCTGCGGCAATCGATTTATCCATTCCACTTCTGCTGAACTCAATTAATAAGATACTCAGGTCTTTCTGCTGCTGATAGTCATTTCTATCTAGTAACTTTCTGGACACGTTACTCTCCCGACAGAGGAATTACCATTGCTGCTCATATTTAGAAATATAAGTTTTAAATCTATTTTTTTTCTGACCTTTCCAAAATTCCGGGTTATAAAAGCAGTGTTTTAAAATGATAGGCTTTTTTCATATGGATTAGACCGGTAGCCTGGAGTGATAACCAAACTCAAACCAAACCCATTCTCTTCCTAAACCTTAGAATGATGCTTTCTTTTAAGAATGTAAAAGCTCACAGTTATTATTGACTTTCCATGGACTCACTTTTGCCACTCTATCATTGTTAAACCCTATCATGCTACCTAAGGATTTATCTACTTTTATGATATACACTAGATGAGGACTGTGTTTTAGGTGTGAAATCTGTCTATTGTTCTCACACGCATATGGAGGAAACTAGAGGACATGAACTTGCTTTGCTTTTGATGACATTACACTGGAAGATGTGTTCCAGGTGTGCACTATTTCAGCAGCTAATTTTCTTCAGTTATGGGACCAGCCCCAATCCCACAAAGTAAAATCCCTGAAATATTTACAAACCTCATTATTAAATATTTCAGTGTACAGCTCTCTTCTTATCAGGCTGTTTCTTGTTAATTTTAGTGTAATCTAATCCCCTGATCCTATAGGGGATGGTAGGATGGATGGATGGATGGACAGACAGATGTGAGCTCTGATTTTAGCAATTAAAGATCAGCTTGAAGAAAAAGGTTCACTGGCCCTTCTACGCTATTATCTCCTTGCTAATATGATAGCTTTGGGAACTGATATTTGTATAAAATCAGTGGGAGTCCATTTTTCTTACACAAGAACAAAACTTGCCATTTTTCCATCCTTTCCAATCTTTTCCGATCTCATAGATCACTGGGAATTAAAAAAATAAGTTTTTTATGTGCTTTGAAGTATAGTCTTCAGTTCTAGGCCCTGGTTTTTGAAGTATGTGGCACAGTAGCTTATGTGTTCCATTTGAATTTGTAGCATTCAAAGGTGGCCGTGAGACATTCAGACAGTTTTTGATCCTGGGATCCTGCAGTGATTCAGCTTCTTCGCAGAAGTTACAATGAGCCTGATCCCAGAGTTGGTGGGGTACACACCCCTTCTCCGTGACACTGAGTGAAAAGGTGTGAGCTGGATCATATGCAGTCACCCTGTGTTGGAGTCATGGTCCTGTGACTGGCTCAGTGGACTTGAGGGTAGCTAGCTATGTGTTGATGCAGCAGTGACGTATTGCCCAACGAGACACATCTTCCCTTTCTTAAAAGCAAAGACTTTTGATAAGAGCTACATGCCTGATAATAAGGACATATAATTACATAAGATATATTCCAGATTTGTATACATAATTGATCTATCTACATGGACAGCTTCTTGAATTATGATATGATATTATAGTTTTTAAGGTTATTTGTACTACTAGTAATATTACAGAATTACAGCAGAAAGTATAGATAGGTTCATCAGATATAGAAAACAATCAATACAGGCTGGCAAAAAAGGTTTAGTTATGATTTCCAGTAGCACATCTATTCTTCATTAATTAAAAAATGTGCAGAAAGAGAACTGCACATTGCATTTGAATCTTGATAAACTGAAAAGGCTGGAAGAAAAATTGAAAAACTCTGGGTATCTATAAAAAGTACATATTTGAATGCATCAAGGTCTGAAAATGTGATGTATAATGTCTGCTAGTTCTAACACTTCTCTTTTCTTGGCCCTGTGCTTTCTTCAAGTAATATGTCAAAATCAAGGGAGAATTTGATCCTCTGAATTACAGTAAATATTATTCTTTTCTTCCTAGAAGCCAAACAGAATTTCGTGTAAGGGTATTTAACACAGATTTTTAAATACCTTCGTAGGAATTTTCTTCCAAGACCTTTTAAAACTGATAGTGTGTTTCTTCCTCATATTACAAATAAAATATTCTTTGGTTACTCAAGTTTAAATGATATAAATTACTAAACATTAAACGCATGAAATGAATCTCCAAATGATGTTAGGTTATTTAAACTGTAAAAATTAAAATAAAAAGATTTATTATTGAAGCTACCTTTTCTTACATATTGGTATTTGATGGAAATTCTCATATTAGTGTTGAGAGCTAAAATTTATCATAATTTCTCGAACCACTACGATACCACCATCTGTCCAACCAAATGCTTGTAAAGATTCAAGCCTGACAGAAACTGAGTCTTCTATACACAAAGCTAAGTGCTGCTAATGTGTCCCACATGGAAAATATTTAATCTTTTTCTGATCTGAAAATATCGTGTTCAGGATTTTTGAAAGGTTACTATTTACTTTGGTTCTGCTTCATGAGAGTTCTTTGAGTAGTTGAAGTTTCGAGACATGCTGGAAACCAAGCTACTGAAAAACAACTCTGTTAAGAGTCTCAGGACTGGATATTCCAAGAAAAGTGATACATACTTACAGATTCCTCCTCCTGTGAATTTGTTCTCAGCCAAATGCTAGAATTAACACAGGTGAGGGATTATCCTGTTATCAGTCTTCTAAACCAAACAAATTAGGATGTTTTTCAGAAGTTGAATTCACCGACTTCATGTTATACACTGAAGGCTGTCTCTGCATAGAAGACATATCAGCTGCTTGCTCTGGCAAGATTAAATAAATAATAGCTCTGCAAGGCTGAACTCTTTAAATTATAAGTACTCCTGGAAAGGACAATTCCTGGCATCTCTTGAGTGACAGAGAGAATTAAGGATCCAAGTAAGAGCCTTGTGAAGGAAATTAAAATATTTTATTACGTGTTGAAAAGTTTGAATTGCACATTATGGGGGACTACTTTTTGCTGAAAAGCTAAAAACCAGTTTGGTAATCTCTTTCAGAGCAAATCTTAACTCTCACCATCATTATTTACAATGGCTGTGAGAGACGTGGTTTAAGAATTTCTGGTCCGTCATTAACGGTCTAAACATTGTAAGCAGAGTACTGTATCCATGGCATCAGGAAATGCAACTTTGAATGCTTTAAGACATTCAGTTGTGTTATTTATGTTTTCAAATTTTCATAGTTCTTAACCACAGTAATGACATCAGAGTCAGACATTTCCTGGTAGGTATGGCAGAATGAGAAATTCCTATCTTCCACGTGGCTGCTAACTGCTGGAAATGCCTTCTGTCTCTGCCTTTACTGTTTCACGTCCTGGTTAATAAGGGATAATAAGTTAATAAGGAATTGGTTTTCCTGCTCTTAACATGCAAAGATTTAGAACTCTAACTGCCAGAAATTTTGAAAAAATCCAAGGAAGTATGAGAAGGTTACGAGCTGCGGACTCCAGACAGCTAAGGGAAGTGCTGAAGTTTCTTACCTTATTCTGAAGCGCTGGCAGGACTTCCCATTCACTAGGAAAGAAAAAGTTAACTAAGTGATGAGTGGAAAAGCATTACAGTCTTCTGAAGAAAAAGAGTAAATGGACAGGCTGGCTATACCACATATTCATGAGAGCTATCTATCGTAAAAGACTGAGGAATCTATTTCTCTAGACAAATATAAGACAAAAATGTGGGATCTGTGGGACTATATTCAAGAATTTCTTAAGAACTAGTTTTCCTGGTTTCTTGAAGGTTTACTTTTTGGGCTACAGGAGAATTTATAATATAAAATATAAAATAAGCTGTTAGTCATTCCTATGTTAATTTTCATGCACAATTGTAGAACAAACACTTGGAGCAATTTTGAGTAGCTGTATTATGGTTTGCAAAACTAAAAATTAATGTAGGTAATCAATGAATCTGATTTCTGAAGTGTTGCCTGTAATCTGTGAAGGCAAATATGCTATGAACATGCTGTCTGCAATGGAAGTATTTATGAAACTGACTAAATAAGGATGTTTCTTCAGGGTTGTGACACCAGAAGGGAGTTCCATAAAAATTTGATGGCTTATTGGAAATGAGGATTTACCACTGGCTTACATTTTATTGCATGCTTTCTGGGAACGCATATGGAATTCCAGATGCATATGCAGAAGGTGTGAGATGTTTTGGAAACTATACTGATTTCCATGAAATTCAGTGCAATGTTTGATATTTGAAAGGTACATTTTCAATAGTAAATTTGGCATTTAATGAAATGGGCAACAGCTGAAAAGAAGGACTGAAATTTACCAGTTTTGCAGTCTTTCTGGCCTGATTCATCTGTGTGTTACTTTAAGAAACTCAATAGCTAATAAATATCTTTTATTTCTTTTTCCTTTTTTTCTCTTTTCCCCCAAAAAGTTTAGCCAGAAATGCTTTATAGAAATAAAAAAACAACTTGTCTGACTATGTTCTCAATAATTATAGTTTTTTCCTCCTTACTATTTAGGACATAACCCTTATTCTCATACATGTCTTTGACTCACCATCACATTCAATCTCTTTGTGTTTCTCCAATACTATAATTGTACAATCAATTTACAATTCTGACCTTTATTCCACTTCTTGGATACAACTGTTACTTGAATTTCTTATCCTTATAATTAGAAGGAATATACCTATATTAAAATAACAGCAACAGAATAGATGACTCAATTTACTTGTTGGCTGATGCATTCTGGCTGGGTTGCTCTAGGACCAAATTACTGGTTGTTTCTGCTTTGTACTTTGTGCAAAGATGATGGGAAGCTTTTAGGTGAGTTTAAGACTTTATCTTTCCAGATCTGACTTGAGTTTCTTTTAGCTTTGCTCTACTTCAGCTAGTCATACAGGAATTTCTTATTCCATTTGTCTTTTAATGATGAATTTCTGAGAAAAAAAAAGAGAATGTAGGCTAATATTTTACAGCTTTATTGCAGCATAAGCCAAAAGAAAAAAAAAAAGAGAAAACTCAGCATCAGGATCATAAGAGGCTGTGACTGATGCAGTATCATTGCAAAGTACAGTCAACTGTGCAGTTGATTTCTTAGGTCCTGAAGCCCAGGCAAAACTACAAGTCAGTGCATTCAGCACAACACTGCTGGTGAATCAAATTAAAATTGAATAGAATAGAATAAAATAGAATAGACCAGACCAGACCAGACTATTTCAGTTTCAAGACACCTACAACAATCATCTAGTCCAACTGCCTGACTACTTCAGGGCTGACCAAAAGTTAAAGCATGTCATTAAGGGCATTGTCCAAATGCCTCTTAAACATTGACAGGCCTGGGGCATCGACCACCTCCCTAAGAAGCCCGTTCCAGTGTTTAGCTGCCCTCTCAGTAAATAAATGCTTCCTTATATCCACTCTAAACCTCCCCGGCACAGCTTTGAGCCATTTCCATGTGTCCTACCACTGTATCCCAGGGAGAAGTGATCAGCACCTCCCTCTCCATTTCCCCTCCTTGAGAAGCTGTAGGGAGCAATGAGTCCCTCAGCCTCCTTTTTTTCCAAACTAGTCAAACCCAAATTCTTTTACCACTTCTCATAGGACATTCCTTTCAGCCCTTTCACCAGCTTTGTTGCCCTCCTCGGGACACATTCAAGGACCTCCACATCCTTCTTAAATGGTGGGCCCCAGAACTGCACACAGTACTCAAGGTGAGGCCACACCAATGCTGAATATGGCGGGATAGTCTCCTTTCTCGACCAGCTGGTTATGCTGTGTTTGATGCACCCCAGGATGCGGTTTGCCTTCTTGGCTGCCAGGACACACTGCTGAACATCTCCAAGGATTAAATTAGTACTTAATCCTCCAAAAATTGTGATAGACTTTCTTAGCTTTAAGACAGCTTGGAGCTAATCACTTTCAAGGTCATTTTCTGCAAGTGTATATTGACTGGGACATTTTTGACAGATGATAGAAAAAATTAAAAAAAGAAGGAAAATGGTGAATATAATAAATGTCTGGATATTTTAATAAATTGAAAAATTAGAATAAACCTGAGGGTTTTATAACTAATCTTATTTTAAAGTTGGATGATGTGACTGAAAGATCAAAGTTCAAATGCTAGGTTTCTCTCTCCTACACAAAGTTTGGTGTCAGGGATTGAAACCAAAACCATCTGTAGTTCTTAACAAAACTAGGCATTAATAAATATTAAATAAGGGCTAAATAATTTCAGAGAGGCTTTTTTTTTTTTTACCTCCTTCATACAATCTTTATGAATAACCTCTAATTAAAAATTCATAAAGCTTCAGGCTATAATTCAGTCTGAAACACTGACTGAAAAAGTTCTGAAATGTTATCAGCCTGACGAAAGATAAACAAAACCTTCCCCATTTTTTTTCTGAAATAATGCTTGCAGCTAGGCTAAGGTAAACAATAAGCACATGGTAAAATAGCATCTTTTGGTTGATGGCTTGATCCTCATGCTGTCTTGCACTTTGGGCAGCCGTATTTGTACAAAGTATGCCAAGTGTTAAACACCTATGGAAAATTTGCTTTCAAGTAATTTTTACACCCTAGAACATTAGACTTGCTGAGTATTTGTGTGATTTATGTATAAAATTATGAAAAGCTTTTTCCTTCAGATTTCATAGGAAATCAGTAGATTGTTTCTAGTAACTTTGAATTTGATGTCAGAACAAACTGGTTTTGGCTTTGCATCAGCACAATTTAAGATAGCGTTCCAGTGGACCTTGGTTTTATCACATGGCGTTCTCTGGTCCTTTACTACTTCCAGGGAAAGAGCCTTTCTCCCTTAGGGAATCTTTGGGTGTTAACCTTTCCCAGGCACTCTTGGACTTCTCCAAATGAGGCCTGCGCTCAGTTTATGCTGTTGAGAAAATCCTTCATTATCTTAACATTGCAAATGTTTGGTATTTTTCTGCTTCTGCCTCAATTTCCCTTAGATCTGAATTGATATGGTTTTATGTGTTAAAATACATGTGAGTGGTCCTGTGAGCAGAACATCTTTCATATGAGGAGGTGCTGAGAGAGATGGGACTGTTCTGCATGGAGAAGAGAAGGTTCAGGGGGATGTCATGAATGTCTATAAATGCCTGATGGAGTGACTGAAGAAGTGGGAGCCAGACTCTTCTCAATAGTGCCCACTGACAGGACAAGAAGCAATGGGCAC
This sequence comes from Chroicocephalus ridibundus, assembly GCF_963924245.1. Classification (NCBI taxonomy): domain Eukaryota; kingdom Metazoa; phylum Chordata; class Aves; order Charadriiformes; family Laridae; genus Chroicocephalus; species Chroicocephalus ridibundus. The sequence continues at coordinate 175,384,957 of NC_086284.1, read as the reverse complement.
AAATTGGCACACAGGAGGTTCCTTTGAACACAGCAAATAACTTATTTCCTGTGAGGGCAGTCAAATAGGTTGTCCAGAGAGCTTGTGAAGTGTCCATCTGTGGAATTATTCAAAACTCAACTGCCCACAATCCTAAGTAACCTGCTCTAGCTGAGGGCTTGGACTAGATCTCTGATCCTGTGATTCTTGTTCTGGAGAATTTTTGAGGGCTACCTTTCAACAATAAAAACTCTCTGGTTCCTAAATGAAATCACATTATTAAATGTAGCTGTAATGCTACACGGTAAAGCTTGTTCTCCTATGTTAGTTTGAGGTTAGGGCTGGTAGAAAGAAAGAAGGAGGCTAAGGACGCAGTTGGAGTAGGACTGAAAAGAAATTGTTGAATTCAGGGGAAAAGGAGGGATCAAGCAAGACTGGGGTGGGACAAGTGCGGGAGACTAGAAGGAAAGATAACAGAAGTGTGTGGCCACATGTAAGCTGATGCTGGCTGTTCAGTACGTGTGTGTGCCTGGGTCCTGGGCTTCATCACCACAGTATGTTCTATATTCTTATTAAATACTATTTTTAACTGTTTTTTCTCTGTGTGTCTGTGTGTCTGTGTGCCTGTGTGTGCCTCTGTGTGCGTCTCAGGAATTGTGTTCAGCCTCCCTTACTGCCTGGCCCTGGGGACAAGGAACTGCAACAGCCTCACATCTACAGGGCTGGGACAGAAGAAACCCCACAGGTCCTGTAGTCAACAAAATTCACCTACCTTAGGTAGGTTAGATTATGTGATATTCTCCATATACCATCTGCTATACATAAATAATATAGTGTGCTCATTGCTTTTTCAGTCCTTAAGTCCACTTGATGTTGCTAATTTTAATCTTAGTATTTTCACTTGAGTCTCTGAACTACAAAGAAAAAACACCAAAGTTATGCGTACCCACCTTAATGATGGTTCTCAGGTAACTCACAATCACTGTTAATTCCAGCATGTGTGTAGCAAATATTCCAGTCTATTGTGTTCTGATTTGTCTCTTTTAATGGACATGCTATTCAGGGATATTCTGTTCCCTATGGTGACAATATGCACATCGAGCGTTAAAGCAGATTTTGGACTACGACAGAATTGAAACAGAAACATATTTCTGTGACACATTTTCTCTTCTAGAAATTACTGTTAAATAAATTTGAGATTAAAAAAATAAAAATAAAATCCCAGACAGGAGTTAGTTTATACTTTAATGAAATTTGAGATTGCTGGCTTCTTAAGTATTATGATGTAAAAGAAATAGTAATTAGGGTAGGATTAGTTGCAGATATATTTCTAAAGCTAGGAAAAATACACTAAAGAAATGGGGTTAACTTTATATTCTCTGAATTCTCTCTTCTGTTATCAAGCCTGACTTCTTCACCCACCCCCAGGTGGAATTCCATAAATGTCTTGCTTCATATGGGAGCACTGGGACTGTAGAACAGTGTAAATCAATGGCTGACGCTTGTGAGATTCATCTGGATTCACTTATGTAGACCTCTTCCCTATAACTGTGTTACACAGCTATTTTTAACAAAACCTGTCTTCTTAAAATAAAAGTAAATTCTGTAAAGTAGTAGGGACAATATTTTCAGAGGAAGAATTTTTGAAGGAGTAGTTAAGTGCACTGAGCATGGGACTGAAAATCCAGAATTTCATGTCCACTGTCTTTGCTCACTTGAATCAGGTCTTGCCTTGGCCATTTCATCCAAGTAACTTTGGTATTGTCTGGTAAAGTATGTACATCCTGCAGGATGTTTTTTGTTTTTTTTCTGTGCCTTAACTATTTCTCATTAGAGTAATGTGATCATCATTTGGTGTGATTGTTAATGGGTCTTGTCAGCAAATAGATATTTATATTGAACCATCTTTCCCCTGCCCCCTGCTTTATTTCTTTCTCCTCCATTACAGATTAATGCCACTGAGTCAAAGCACTACAACTATCCAGAATATGTCTCTGCAAAGAAATAGTAAGTTGTTATGATTTAATCCCAAATATATCACAAACATAGATGAGAACATGGAAGTCTGGCATCTCAGCTTTGTGTAAAAAGGCATAACTCCCTTGAAATCCATGAAACAATGCTTACTTATACGTGCTGCAGATCTGTTATAAATAGTCAAAGTATAATCAAATTTATCCTTATATATATATTCATTGCTATTTGCATCAGTATTTTCTTTGGATTTTCCTAAATATAATGGAAATAGGAATTAGAGTTTGATGATATAAAAGACCAAGCCCACAGTTCCTGGCCACAAGCTCTTGCCAATAATTAAATCAGCCTAGATCTGCACTGAAGCAGTCAATCAGCATCCTTGCTGTGTTCTGTCAATACTCTGTTCTCACTGCACATAATATTTGCCAAAGTAGTCAAATGCTGATCAGGAACATGTTTGTTAAATGGAAGGGAGGAACAAATCGGAATTCACTTCATGACACGGTATATATGTGTGTATATATGTGTGTGTGTGTATATATGTATATGTCTTTCCATATTTTAATGTATTTTCCACTTCAAATGAAACCTGACAACAGAATCTTGTCCAGAATCTTCAAATTATGAAATTAAGCTCAGAATAAGTGAGTCTTCTTAGAAGTGCCACATGTACATGGACAAGTTACTTAGGCCACTAATATAAAATAGGTGCCTATTGATCTGTCAAGAAGAATGAGACTTTTGACTACCCCAAACTTAAAGAGAAGAGGCAAAATGACATTTTTAAAATTTAGTTTCTTCAGAACGGAAGAATGTTATTCCCACAGTGAACTGAAGGTCTTTCTCATATGACCCTATTCAAAATGACAAAAATGTTTTAGCAGCATCTATAGGTGTGTAAATGCCCGTGGAGCGATGAGTTGGGGGAATTGTATTTTGGAGTAACGTTTTGAATGACCTCGTTTGTCCTTCACAGGACAGGTATCTGCTAGCAATAGCTAAGGGTATATCCCACTTAGGAAATTCAGAATTTAAACACTTTTTGTAACTTTATACTAAAACAATATACAAACTCACAAGTATCTACTATCTGCTCACATTATCAAAACAAAGAACCTTCCATTGAAGTTTTTGATAACACTTTTTACAAAGGTAACTGTTAAATAAAAATTAGAAAGTCTCTTTCAGAAGTGTTAGAAGATGTGTTCTTATTTTCTTAGCTTTTCAATTTTCTTCCAACAGTGAATGTATCTCCCACTCGGGGCTGAAGAATCTTTGCATAAAGAAGAGATATTTGATCTTTTTACTTAGCCTGTATTGAGTCCAAAGAGAATCCATTCAGCTGCCTTGCCAGGGCTGAATGAAGGCTGGAGCCTTCAATGCACACAGGGATCCATACAGGTCCAAACTATCCTAAATCCACACTCAGTAGCTTCTTGTTCTCAGTAGGAGATCAATTAATTTCTGAGAGACCATATGCCTTTAAAATAATGTTACACAATGTCTAGTTTTGTCATCCACATTCAGCTTTCTTATCCTTCTTTATTTCTGCTTTGTCCAGAGGGCAAAATAAAGAAGACAGTGATATCAGAAGAAGTAGTACACATAATATTATGTTTGTCTTAGACTGTGGATAAAGTAGAATCATAGAATAATCTAGGTTTGAAAAGACCCTTAATATCATTGAGTCCAACTGTTAACCTAACACTATCAAGTCCACCACTAAACCGTGTCCCTAAGTGCCATGTCTACATGTATTTTATATATCTCCAGGGATGGTGACTCGACTACTGCCCTGGGCAGCCTGTTCCAACACCTGACAACCATTTCCATGAAGAAATTTTTCCTGATATCCAATTTAAACCTCCCCTGGCACAACCCAAGTTGTTATAGAGGTAACAACTATCACTTGTTATTTGAGAAAAGAGGCTGATACCCACCTCGTTACAACCTTCTTTCAGGTAGTTGTAGAGAGCGATAAGGTCTCCCCTCAGCCTCTTTTTCTCCAGACTAAACAATCCCAGTTCTCTCATCCACTCCTCATAAAACTTGCTCTCCAGACCCCTCACCAGCTTCATTGCTCCTCTCTGTACTTGCCTCGGAATCTCAATGTCTTTCCTGTAGTGAGGGGCCCAAAACCAAACAGAGTATTTGATGTGTGGCCTCACCAGTGCCAAGTACAGTGGGACAATCGCTTCCCCAGGCCTGCTGGCCACACTATTTCTGATACAAGCCAGGGTGCTATTGGCCTTCTTGGCCACCTGGGCATACTGCTGGCTCACATTCAGCTGGCTGTTGACCAACACCCCCAGGTGCTTTACTGCCAGGCAGCTTTCCAGCCAGTCTTCCTGAAGCCTGTAGCACTGTATAGGGTTGTTTTGACCCAAGTGCAGGACCTGGCACTTAGGTGTAGCTGCAGTGTCTTCCCAAACTCTTCCTAAGAAAGATTTCCAGAGAAGCTCTTCCTCAGCATAGAATCTACTCTGTGTAGTAACATAAATTTTTCCATAACTCCACTTCCTTCTTATCTATTCAAATGCTGTTGAGCTGGATGATGGTCTCTGAAAGGAGTCTGTATTATCTGCTACCTATTACATGCGTTTTAGTGCCATTCCACTTTATACCAGCTGAGACTCTGGCTAACGTAGGAAGAATATTTACTGAAACCACATAAATCTGTACTAATTTTCTGGTTTATCTCACTTCCCCTGGACCTATAAGTTAAAAACAGCTAATAGCTTTCTTTTTAATAAGGGTTTGCTGGGGAAAAAGCCATTTTACATCTGGATCTAGAGTTGTCATGGTTACACAGTTGGCAGATGGTATCTGTTCTTTATCTGTTTAGGGTTTTTTTCTTGAATACATTTCCAAAATTCAGAGAAGTCGTCATTAATTTACATGATTTGCTGAGGAGAGTTTAGGGAAAAAAGGAAGGCCTTTTTCAAAAGATAAATATCATTTGAGGCTTGTTTTGCATCTTCTGTAATTGCCATTTAACATTACGTGTAATTAGGCCACATTTTAGCAAAATCACATTATTTAAATTTATATTCTCCAGAGCTGAAGGATTTTATTCTCACAGTGAGCTGAAGGACTTAGTTGGGAACACTCAGCAGCAACTGCTCCTACTAATACTTGTAGGGATGAGCGTAGCGAATGCAGATGCTGCGTGTTCTCCAAAAGGCAACGTTAAAATCACATTTGCTTTTCAGGGCATTTTAATCTTGTAGAAGCAAGACAATTACTATAAAGTGATGTAAGAAATATTCACGGTGGAGGTATTTCTGGAAGTACTTAACAAGGACACAAGTTTAAACTAGGAATTTTTACAGATGTAAAACTGGTACAGGTGTAAAACTTTGTCCTGGTTTGATGACAACCAATTCTAACTTATTACATTGCTCAGAGAAAATACTGTTTGTAGCTGTATTTCCTATTTATTTGCTTTCTGAACTGCACAGTTATGCACTCCATTGAACATCATTATAAGCCTCCTTTGCAGAGTAAAGAACCTGGTCATTCTACGTATGTTATGAAACTCGGATGAGTCAGCGATCCTCATGGATCCTGGACTTCCTGGTTCAGCTTACCTGATTGCCAAGTATTCCTGCTATTACGCAGGATGTTAAAAAATTGTACCACGGTTAACCACTGCTATTACGGCCAAGATACTTATCTTCAGGTGAAAAAAAGGGAAGACAACTTTTTTCCTCTTTTTTGAATCTTTGTGGTCATTGTTTGCAAATGAGTTTTCACACCGAGCTAAGGGCATAGTTTCTCTTTCTTCTTGCTGTTCTTGTTTTTATTTTCAGATCTTTTAATCCAGGTAGCTGAGACTTGATGTGATGAATCTCAATGAACTTGGACTACATAACTTGGCAAAATGGTGCAGGACTACACTGACATGGCCAGAGGAAAAAATGTCTCTATATTTTTTATGTTCTAATGTGTATCATTTAGACTGTCTTAAAAATCAAATCTAGTTATTGGTACCCTCCAGACCCCAAGGAAGCATTTTCTCTGTATAGAAAAGGCACAGTCTTAATCACTAGTCTACAGGTGTAAACAGATTTGGTTGGGGGAGAGTGCTGATCTTCATTTCATAGGGAGAAGCCACAATTCCAAATGTGACAAAGTAGCACATACTGCTGTAGTATGTTATGACATGGGAGGTGAAAACCTTGTTAGCTTCCTTTAAAATCCCATGCTTAGTTGGCACTATAATTTTAAAATTTAGTTTCTTGAACTTGTTTTAGCAGAAGGACATACTTCTGAGAGCTCTCACAGCTAAGTGGTATACATTCCCAACCTTTTCCTTGTACATTGTCACTAAACCTTCTGTATATTTTTGCATACATTTGCTGTTCCATGCTGTCTATTTCTACTCAGAAACTTTGGAAACTTTTGACCTCAGAATCTGTGGCATAATTGTAAAAAGAATTATTGAAATCCCTCATCTAACAAGGGCAGAAGTTCTGAAGAGAAAAGAAACATACACAAATTATAAGAAAAATAAATTCACAATCAATGTTTTTGCCACATTTACTTACAAAATTCCTTAAGGGTTCATTGCCATGGTGCAATACAGAAAAAATAACCCACAGAGAAATGTGAATGCCTTGACATGAGGTTTTTATATTGTAATTAGCCTAAGAATATTTTAATTGCTAAATAATTTAAAAAGTTGTATATAATCCATGTTTAATATATACATCAACATTTTGTACATGTATGTACTTATCAATCAAAGCCAAAAGCTTAGAAAACATTTTGCAGATATTTATATTAGTTATAAGTCAAGACTGAAATAACTTCTCCTCCTTGAATTGTCATGTGGCGTGTTTAGAATGTAAATTAAAACCAGCCAATTGTGTCTTTCCCTTAGGTTCACATGAAGGTTAGAAAAGAAATTGTGTCTAAACAGACATGGAGTAAGACTGTTAAACCAGATGGCTCTGTTAGTGACCATGGAAAAAAATCTGTTACTGGCAAGACATTAATGTGCAGAGATTCACAGTGCTTGAGCAAAACTGTCCATTACATTATTCCAAAGCAGATCTTTTCTGAATTACATTTTACATCTATTTTTCATTGGAAATGACAAGGGGATGCCTATGTTTATTTGGAGGTAGAAACCTCCAGATAAAGTTTCCATGTACTTGGAGCTAAAAAGAAGCACCCTGCTTCCATTACATTGCCTGGTAGACGGCATGGTCTGCCTCCTCCGTCACTGGAGAGTCTGTACTCCTTCATTGTTCCTGACATTGCAACTGTGACTGCGTCCAGGCCTGCCTTGGCTTTTCCCTCTAAGATCCAGGTTGATACTGGTCACTTCTTGGCTGTTGGCTAGTGCTCAGGTTAATAGGGGTTTGGTACGGCAAAGATCAATGTTGGTCTTGGTGGAACAGAGCAAGGAGTCACAGAAGAGCTTTGTATTACCGCAAGGGTCTATGGGAAAGTGGAAAGAGTGAAAAATATCAAAACTATCCATCTCTTTCCAGTACCTGTTTTATTCTGCTGTTCTAAGGGATTCTTTATTCTGTTCTGTTAATTTAATTTCATTTTGCATATTTACAAACATTATCAGAAAATGCTTTGGAAAGGCACCCAGAGTCCTGAAGAAGAGAACCAGTTTATATCCTGGGCTGCTTGGATGAATCAGAAACTGGGCCCAGGGAGCAGTTCCTTGTCACATTAAGGGTCAGAAAACTTTCAGAATACCCTAGGGAGAATGAAAGAAATAAAATCATTGGAATAATATTGAGAATAACAGAAGGGGGGGGGACCCAACCAAAACCCAAAGAAAAATAAAAAAAGGAAATGCTTTCCAGGGCCTTTGACAGGCATGAAATTGGTAGAGTGGAAACTGCTTCCTTCTCTGAAAGCCTGTAATGAGAGTAAGGTTCTTCAGAGGGAATTTTTTTTTGCTTAGTACCTGTGACACAAGATTTCCTTGTGAATATGATAAGCAAAATTAAGATTAATGGAGAAACGCAGAGGTTGTTCCCGGAGTGCTTAGAATGCAATCCTCAGGGACTGCTTCTCTCCGCAGGGATGGCAGACAAGCCTAAATGACTGTCTTTGAAAGAAATGCTTTACCTTTTCCCACTGCACAGATGTAATGAGAGAAACTACTAGGGAAGAATTTCATTCATTCATCCATCCATCCGTTTATACACGTGTCTATCTGTCTGTACATATCATGTATATACCAAGCGTATGCGGACTTATGTACCTATCAATCTATCTATAGTCAGTCCGCACACACAGGATGTACACATATACACATACACACACATAAACACACACATGTAATTATATAGCTCATTTGCTGTATCCAGTGCCTTCAATTTCCAAACACTTTTAATCATTTTATTAAAATTATATTTAAAATGCTTTAAAAATTACACATAGATGATAGATCAACACCAGCAAATTGAAATTTAACTATCTGCGACTGAAGTATCATCTAGCAGTTTCAGAGAAATGAAATTAAAAACTCTCTATTACAGAGATTTATACATCATTTCAGATATCTATTTTACCAGAGTATTAAGCCTAGATTGTCAAGCTGTTTAAGTAACTATTTCTTAAATGTGAGAATATGGGGCCTATGCTAATTTCCTTGTACACAGGCTGAGATAAAAGTTCTAAACCATATGTGCATGTGTAAAAGAAAGTACACGGTGTAGGTGGGTTAGAAATGTTCTGTTACCTCATTATAATACAGTTTAGAACTCAAAATAAGACGTAGTCTGGAAATCCCTGTGGAAGTTTTTACTTAAGGCATCAGCTGTCATACCAAAAAAACAAATTCTGCTTTTTGTTGTTTTTTTTTTTTCTTCTCTCTTTCACTCTGCTCTCCTTTACACATGCAAGATCTAAGCATCTTGAGTCTCCTACTACTTTTATCTCAACGTCCTATCCAACCACAGAGGCAGGCTACAGAAAGCTCTCAGGAAGGACTATGTAGGCATATAGGTAGCTAAAATGAGGTTGAAGGTGAATACCTGGTAAAGGACAGGGACTGTTTAATGTTACATTTAAAGCTTATTATAACTCCATTAAGAAATTACGAGGCAAAATTAAAAGAAAAAATGAAGTTTCTTGTAACTTATCTTGAGATGCAGCAACATCTTAATTTTCTGGTTTCTGGGCTGCAAGTGAGGCTTGGACAACTGAATGTCTTACCCTATAATGAGGTCCACAGGAATGAACTCCTGCACTTGTACTTTGGCGTTGATTGTACATTGCGTGGGTAAAGGTTGCTGCAGGATCAGGCCCCAGTCATCAGTGTACGAGACTTTCTTTATTAACATATTTTTCATGCTTGATATGTGAGCATATTTTAGTGCAATGTGTTTAGAGTTCTTAAACCTCTGTCCTTCAGCTTAAAATGACAGGAATGCTAACAAAACTGAATTTCAAATTTTATTCTTTCTAAAAATCACTATGTAATTAGAAATTCCATTTGGAACAAAATTTTTCATGAGCATTGCTATATGGATCTAAAATGCAGAGGAATAATAGCTTCTCATCTCAATTTCAATACAGGGTTCACCATTCTCAGAGGAGTTATTAGTGGCTGTATTTGCATCAAAACTGCTGAACATAAAGCGCATAATGTGCAGTGGTTGGTTAAACCACACGTTACATTTTAAAACTCACCTGCACAAAATCCATCTAAGGCAAGCACTTTGTCAGATGCCAGAGCACTTTTTTTTAATTATATTTTTCCAATTTATGAAAAAAATTATCTCCTATCATCCAAAAATGCTGTTTAGCGGTTATCTGAGAAACCCACGATCCAAAATGATAAGAAAAACAGCTCTTGACTTGAAAGAATGTTAACCAACTTGATCTTATAAATAAATATATATGCTATACTGTCCTTGAGGAATCCAACCATCATTGCCGAAAATATCGTATCAAGTCTGAGCTTTTCAGTCCTTCATTGCTCTTGCCTCACAAAATCAAACTGAGCAAACTGATCTCCAGAGTTCCGAGAACTGTCTATTAGCAGGTGCTTTTTCTTCTTAAATTAAATGATTTCAGCTTGATTGCTTTTGATCTGTGCCACTGAGTGATATTACACAGGGGGCAGGTGTTGCAAAAACAAGGCAAGTCCCGGGGTATCAAATTCTGCTTTCTCTCCCTCTGCTCTTGTGAGGATTTACCCATTTAGAAATATGAGATTATAGAGAGTTTCGTTTCTTACTAAAAAATTGCTCTCAAGAATGTGTAAGAAATAAATTAACTGAAAATTACCAACTCACTGCATTTTATTTTAAACTTCATAGAGGTCCCTGTGTTAGGGACTTGGTTCACCTTTGCTATCAATGGGAAATGCAGTGTTCTTCCAGAAGGCAATTGGCTCCAAAGTGAAAGAGTATTTTGAAGAAAATTCTTTTAAAGTAGAATCTATTAGCAAGTTTCTAATATTTTCATACTAAATAACTACTTTTTCCTGGTTTCCTTATCAGGGTAGGGTGTCCCTCTTATATCCAAGTTAAACCATATCAAACCTTACATATTTCTTCAATTTTGGCCTGGGTATGACTCTGCGATTAGGTGTGTAACACCCATAGAAAGAAAAGAATGATCTTAATGTTCTTCAGGGTGCTGTGTATCAAGTTCTACTGTGGATTATGATCCATCCAGTACACAATGCTGGTGCTATGAGTTGATGGAGTTGCATTAAGCAGTATGTGTGGACTGGGGAGTGCTGTGTCCTACATCTGTTGCATATTAGATTAGATACTTTATGTTTGGGGAATTTTATCTGAACTGGGGTTTAAGAATGGGTCAACGTGCTGTTAACATATACATCTCCCTGACATTTAAACAATTCCTTAATCTTGTAGGGTTTTTTCCCTTGATCTTTTAGGTTGTTTTTTTTTTTTTCTTCCCTATCTGTGATTGTTTCAACCATGTGATTAGATGATATTTCTTATCGAATGCAGATGATGCATGAGCTGAGGAAAGATACAAGTCAGGCACTACGTAGGGCAAATACAGTTTTGTGGTAAGGTAAGAAAAAGTTATTCCTCCATAGGGGCACATCTGGCTAGACTAGTTAGTAACAGAATGATTATTTTAAATTGCTTTTTATCTTTTTTGCCCTTGTGATTCAGAGATGTTTTTCAGTTTTGCAATTTTAGCAATCATGGATAACTTTAGTAAGTTGAGATCATCCTAGCAAGTTGAAAGACATCCTAATCCCAGAGAGAATATGAATTTTGTGTGACCGAAGAGACGAACTCATATGATGTTGTTTGTGTGCTTGGAGAGGAAGGAAGTCAAATCAGTGATGGCTAGGAAGAACAGTAAAAGACACAAACTTTATACACTTGCTAGGAGCAAAAAAATGTTGTGAGAAAACTAGAAAACTCCAAAACTAGACCAGTATCACAGAAATTAAAAGTAGACCTTTGGGGCTGCTGATGGGGAAAAAGGGGGATTTCCTTAGGGAGGATTTCCTTCTGACGTGTGGGAGTGTAGGACTGGAGAGGATTCTTCTCAGTACAGCCCCAACCAACAACCATGTTGGGCAATCCCATTCATACATTTAACAAGCTCTACATTTAGACTAACGAGCTTTGTTGCACCTAGCCGTTTCCTAATGGAAAACTTCTCCGTATAGCTGAAGTAATCCTGTACTCTTAAAATAGAACAAGTTCATGGAACCACTTTCCATTCTGTTTGCTGCTCATAAGACAGATGTAGAGAGGATCACAAGACAGGATGTGCCTCCCTGCTATGGCAGGTTGAGCTTGTTAAAAGAATGAAAGGCAAGAAAGTGAAATATTTGAGTATATTGTTGATACAAGGGTCATTTGAATCTTGGAATTGAAAGTATGGTAGTCATACATGTATGGTTAATTTAGCTAAAACAATCCACTCAAAGAGCCGCTGGTTAGGACAGCCTCTCTGTGGAAATTACAAAGCCTAACGCAACTTTACTAAAGAAAAAAAAAAAAGGAAGAAAAGAAAAACACCTCTATGCTTTTTATTTAAAATTATTTTTTAAAAAATGTTGTTATAGTTCTGCAAATACAAATGTCTTGTCTTTATGTAACACTCACCAAACACTTATAATTATCCATAGTACAGCTTGGTCGCAGATGGAATTGCTTCCCGTACAGCTCCTATCATACAGAACAGTCTATCTGTACCCATGTTCTTTATTCTTTTTAGCTCGTATATCTCTTAAAAAGGAAAAATAAAATATCCATTTACTGATACTACCTAATTCTTCTCTTCCTCAGTTCCTGTATTATTTATTATTCATATCTGTTACTGTATTATTTAACAGTAGGAACTGCCTTTGAATACAATTTTTATGAAAAGTGCACTACTAAATAAAGTTCTATGGTTTATCAGAATTAATGTCTCCTATTTTTATGAACAATAGCTCTGAATGACAACTTTCTACATTAAAATATTAAAGTCATTAAAGCCACTTTACTTAATCTATGGGAACATTTTGCTTAATGCTTTTCAGTTCCTCATACTTTGTCTGTGTCAATGAATTGAGGTCAAGGAGAATACAAATCTTTCCTCACTCGTAGGATATCTCTTCCTGATTTCATGCTGCCAGTGGAATTTGTTCTTGGTTTCTCATGTTCCTAGTAGATGCTACAATTTGAGTCTTTGAATTTTTTCTTTCATTTTCTTTTTTTTTGTTTTCTTTACTGAACAACACTTTTTTCCCCTTTTCTGGTAGGTTATGCTTATATTAAAGAAAAGCAGTTGGGCAGTAAATATATAATATGTGCCACAATAGTAGCCAGTATTAGAAAGAATAATAAGGAAACTCAGAAAGTTTCATAAATAAAATATTCCATTAACCACCCAGAGGTAGAATAACAAGAATACTACTTCACATCTGGACTGGAAAGTTCCCACAAAGATTCACATACAGAGAGAATCATTTTAACACCTCTGTTGACATGGTTTCAGTTGGAGTTGCTCTTGTGGGTCTTAACATGGACCAAAGAGGAACATAGATGAAATTTTAAGTTGCAACAATATTTGAAACTTCCTTTCTGGGCTGAGGAGAGGCAGAGGCAGGCAGAGGAGATTAAGAGAGTTTATGACACCAGAGTTTTTCTTTACAAGGGAAGGAGTATGAGGACACATTGGCATTTCTCAGAATAAGTTGTTAAAGGAAGTGATTTTAGAAGAAGTTGATAAAACATGTTATAGCAAATGTTCAACTCCAGATGGTATCTATCTAAGAGTTTCATCAATGACTATTAAAAAAGTTTATTAGATAAACCTAAATCAGTAAATCTTTAAAGTAGAAGCTGGGAAAGTGCCCTGAAAAAGTATGTAGAGGGCATAATTGTTGCCTATATGTCCTGACTTAAACTCTTTCCCATGGTATCCATTAATAGTTACTCTGAAAGGACAGACTCACGTCTATATGGACCTGTGATCTTCTCCAGTACACTTATGTTTTAGCAATGTAATATTTTCACACCTTTACTTATCATTCCATAATTGTATCTATAAATTATAAATAATAAAACTTTTTTTTTTTTTAATTGGGATGGCTGATTTGTAGTATTCTTGAATCCCTGTCCTGTGTGCTTGATAATTAGATCCTGAATGAATTCACTGGTGGGTTATTAAATCAAGCTGCTTGAAATTTATGTGCTTTCTTCCTCTGTCTGCACTTCTCCCTCCACATTTTCCACGCCTTGCTGCACAGTATCTTATCTTAAACAAGAGACCTGGGAAGAGCGTCATGCCCTATCTAGCCTCGTGTGTAGTTTGTTACTTCAGATACTTTCTCCAAAGGCTGATGCAGTGGGTAAAGACCACAAAACCCAACAAAATCTCATGAGGTATTCTAACTACTCAGTAGACATTTGTGATGCCAAGAACTTCAGAAATTAAAGAGGATGTCTTTCAAAATGTCAAGTTTTCCACTGTATTATTAATATGTTATATGTGGTCTCCACAATGAGGAGAAAGTGAGATTCTATGATGAATTAAATGAGGTACGTGTGGTACAGATATGGTCTCATGCTCTTTTCTGGTACGTGACATATTACACAAAGCAGGAGACGGATAAATTGTGAGTCATCGTAGCCTAAGGCAGTATAAATAGAAAATCTGTGCTTTCAATGGAATAACTTTTCAAAAGGTGTACGAAGGAGAGACAGGAGGATTGTGTTTGAACATAGTGACAGAGAAGATACAGACTGACAGAACTCAGAAAGGCAAAGCCAGATACCTGAATTAGCTCACTCCCTCAATGTCAAAGGATGAACCTTATTCTTAGTAGTATTTGGAATCACATTTTCATAGTAAATTTTCTTTTCAACTACCACTTTCTTATTTTCCAATTATCAGAATTAAATCTTTCCTTAGCTGAAATAAAAAAAAAAAGAAAGAAGAAGATATCTTTAAGCATAATTGCTTCTTAAAGTGAATTCTACTGATCATAAATCTGTAATGGATTTATTTCCTCGGATATAATAAATTCAGAAATGTAAGAAGGCTAACCTTCTGAATGCTTATAACTTGGAATGTTTTTGCCTGAAAATAAAATAAGTTATTCTGAAGGGAGGTATTGTCATATGCTAGCATAAGGGGTAAAGGCTTTAATGAGTTAGCAGCTCCCTAATAAGGAATAAGTCTGGGGTGACAACCTATAACTTCATACAGTCGTTTCTTGTCACAGCTATCAACATGCTTTTGACTATATGTTTTTCTGCTCAGTACTGCTTTTTAGATATTTTTGAGAGATATGCAAAATATGTCAAAAGGTTTAGGATCTTCAAGGCACTTACATGCAAGGGCACGTAATAGCTGAATTTCCAACAGGTTTGGTTATGAGACAGATACGGAGTTGCTCTGCTCAATCAAGACAGGAGCAGGTCTTGATAGACCCAGCCACAAAATTTCAGTTTCTTAAATATGTTTGATTTTGAAAATTTAGATCCCATGGTTTTGTGAAATGCCTCCTCAGACTTCTGTTGCCAGATTAATCTTGTAACATTTTTGGATGGTAAAGTTTCCTATCCACACACATTTTCACTTGGTCCGTGGTGCCTTAGGATAAACAGTGAGCATGATGCTTTTTTTATGTGTGTTTTGGTATAATGCTACAGGTTGGCTCTGCTTGGACCTCATCTTTGAGCACTATGAGTGGTTCTGTAGCGAGGAATCTGTGGACCCAAAAGTATCCTTTTGACCTCTTGACATACAAGCAAATACAGGTGAGTCATTTGCTGGAAATCAGTCTGAAAAGTATTAGTAGAACCAAGAATATAATTGGTGAATCTTCTTTCTTGAGTGTTAACTGGTATCACACTGACGTTTAAATATAATGTAAGCCTGATGATATAACAAAATCATTTGGCATTAGCTGCTGAAGTTTTTAAGTCAGCTGTAGATGTTTTAAAGAAGAAAATGACAGAGTTTATTAAAAATTGAGATGGATTTGATAGATAGGAATTGTTGTTTGGCCTTTTCATTATGTTCCTCAAAGTTCTCTTTGAAGCAACTGTTTCCTTTCTGTCTGCCAGACATAATCCATGAAATGAAAATAAGTATGACAAGTGAGAAACCTCACACAGTCCTGCCATAAGTCTTGGAGGTAGTTCTCCTGAAGTTTCTTTCTTTTAGTTCTTTCTTTTAACCTTCAAAGGTTTATACAGCAATCCTAAACACTTTAGATGGAAATAGGATGGCTACTATACATTTAATGGTTTCCATTTCTTGTGGATCACCTCAGGGTTATCCAAGTCTTCCGCCGACTCAAGTTGTAAAATATAGCTTTCTCTTTTACACGTGGATCACAAATGTGACCACTAGAAAAAGAGCTATAATGCTTTGCATATGTATTGGATCTTTCACCCAAGGATCTGTTACACTCTGAAGTAATCTGGCAATGGCATACTTGGATCACTATCTACCATTTTTCACAGTGTTGAAAAAGCTTATCTCTTTTCTATTCCCTCATATATCTGTAATTTGTACAGTTAATTAGTTGAATGTGTTTCCAAGTCCCCCAGTTAATTCTTGTAAATGAACTCCTCTATTAGCAGCTCAATGTAATTTTGCACATTTTTTTCTTGTATCTGTATCATTTGCTTGTCAGCTGTCAAACACAGGTGGCATGTACAGAGAAACATCTTTTTTACCATGAAAAGTTAGATTGCCTGTGCAATGCCAGATGTGTACAGCATATAATATGCTTCAAGGTTAGTGGTGATTCAGTATGAAAGTGCTACCTTATTGCAAATAGTTATTATAAACACACAAAAAAATATTTTTAAAAGTTTCTTAATTATTATATTTTACAAAGTGGTTATACATCACAATTACTGTTTGTTTCTTTCTGAACCTCTAAAAAGCAACTAGCATTTTCTAAGTGACTTGGAGGTCAAAGGAGCTGTACAATTTTAGTATGAGGTGGAATCCATTGAATAATGTCTGAGTCCACTAATGAAAGATTATGAACATTATTATTTCTAAGTGCAACCACATGTTTGAAAGGGGTACTTAGTGTGCTTTAAATATGAAGAACTCCTTTAGTTTTGCAATACCTCAGGCATAAAAAAATAGAGAGGCACTGTTTGAAAAGGGATTTTAAAACTTCTGGTACTCAAGTAATGAGACAACAGTAACTGTTCTCATTTTGCCAAACTTTCCCGCTTATGTGATAAGAAGGAGGTATGACAGTTAAGTTCTTATGTCTGGGTGCAGTAAATGCCTTTGAGAAAAATTTACAAAATTCATTGTCTACAGTTCCTTCGTAAACTCTATACTTTGAAAAAATTCAAAAGTATTTCAATATTCAGTTGGACACTCCTGTTACCTTCACAGAAATATTAAAACAATTTGTAAAGGGGACCTTCTGAATCCTTGTAAACCTAAGGCAGAGCAATGGGAAAATGTGAGAAAACATTACTGAATCTCATGCTGGCAGTAAAAGATTTTCCTTAAAATATTTGTTATGAGCATTTCTACTAAGTTTCCATAGTACTGGATGGCCCATTCAGCTTAAGTGCTTTGATTCACATCTGGTTGTGAGAACACTCAGTCACTTTCTGACCAAAATTGATTATGACTTGATCTAACCAGTCATCCAAGAGGAACAGAGCTAAGTAACGCTAAGTCTACATGGACACTTGACTTCTCTCTTGAACTCTCTGAAGTTCCTTAATTTGACTTACATCCATGTATAAAGTCTCCAACTCACGTAGAAATTGAACTCCATAGTTGAAAATCTGCCATAGTTGAAAATCTGCCATATTGATGTAGTAAGTAGCCATGACCCTCGTCAATAGCCAAAATGCTCCCTTTTTCATATTGTGTGCATGTGAAAGTCAGTATTGGAATCCAAACTTCTGGACAAAACTACATACTCTGAGAACTCTTTCCTTGCCACCTTTGTAAAGCATCCAAGGAAAGGCTGCATACTGCAGAGCGTAGTCACAGTGCCTTCAGGCTGAGGAAGGAAGTGGCACTGTTATTCTGCTGCTCTGACCACAGTCTTCTACTTACCTCCAGCTGCTCCCTCCCTTCTGTTGGTATAAGCACTTATAAAGCTACATAACAGACCAGATTTGGGGAAATAACCTGAATTAAAGCTATCTTGATGAATAAAAAACAATATTAAGAAAAGCATTCAGAAATGATATTTGGGCTAGCACAGAGAGGGCAGGAGTGAAAATCACATAGGTTGTTTCACCTTAATGCTGACCGATGCCAATCTAAAGAGATAGGAAAGCCATGTTTTAAAAGCGTTTTTGTTAAGTGGTAAGAAGATTCAAGGTGTCATTAGGCCAGCTATTCATTTCCTGTTTCACAGACGAGACAACACTACTGGCTCAAGACCGTGATGCATAACATCAAAAATTAGTGTAAGTACTACAAAACCGCCTGCCATGTGGACAGGCCTAACATGAGAAAAAAAAACCCAAACGCAAAACATTACTTTTAACCCTGATTGATTCAAGCTGCAGATTCATATCATGAAGCAGCACAAATTAGCTGATGAACTACAGCAAAGGTAATGATCACTTATACTGAATCCGTTGCCCAGAGAGACAGTGGGTGAAGCAGTCCAAACCTTTGGACACAAGAAAGAAAGATTTGTAAAGATTTGTAAAGATTTGTAAAGATTTTCTTCAGATCAGACTTTTCAGTTTCAAGTAAAAGTTTAATATCAAAATTATAGGAGTTATATGTTTCCGTAAGTAACAGTGGAAATCCCAAGCTCCAGTGCCTTTAGGCTTTCTCTTCAGGTGGTGCAGCATATACATTGCCTTTTTCCTAGGGTTTTTCACCTATTATTGATAAATACAAATATCAGAAAGCACAGCTCTGTTGTCATGTGAAAATAGAAATGATACACCTTTTTGAAATAGCTTGGGTCAGGATCTCTGTGGCAGGTACACTGTACTAATCTTTTTGTTCTCTGGAAACCCTCATAGCTGGGTCTGGAGATATCTTAACGGGTCTGAAAGAAGGTGCATATGAACCTTGCTTGCCTAAGGAAATCAGCTATAATGTCACCAAAATTCCCAAAGGCTATATTTGTGGGTCACTTCACTGAAGACCAATTTTAACATTTAAGATGTCCTCAGCAGCACTCCCCAGCTGTGCTAATATCAAAGTAGGAAGGCTTGAATTAAGTTGTCATCACTACCGCTTCTTCTGAGACTTGGCTTAGCCAAGTACAGAATCTCTGCTATTATACCTTCAGGAATATTTTACCACAGCCTAATGAGACACATCATTGCTCTAAGAATATATTATCTTTTCTGGGATGGAAGTTAGGTACAGAAGAGCCTGGCCGTGTTATTACCAACATATGTACGTCAATGTAATGGTTTATTTAGATCCACCTTGAAAACATTATCCTGCAGAAGAAAGTATACAGATGCTGAAGAAACAGTAGTGCTGGGCTTAACTGGAGATATTTGGTGGATCGTATATTGCTGTATGACTTTAACAGCTTGATTCTGTTCCCCAGATCCCGCTCTGCCCTTTAAGCGCCTAAACCAAAGCCCACTGAAGACTCTAGGAATAGGTGTCATTAACCAAAAGCATACTGTGGATCAAATCCTTACTTGAAATTTGGGCAAGATTCAGGATCTTACTTATATGAAACACATAGTTGATTAGCATGCATTTTTATATTGCTTTTCATAGAACTTACCAAGCAAGTAATGCAAATTGTAATAAAAAGCCTGCCACATTCAAGTTTTCAGATGTTCATGATGCTGTGGGTAAACATCACCCAGATAAATTACTGCTAAATTCTTCCTTTGCAGCTCAGTTCAAAAAATTTATGTGTCACTGGCAGGAGATAGCAGCAACTGTGAGTTATTTTTCTTGATTAATTTTGCCAACTTGTGTTATACTGTCCTCTTTCTCTCTTACTTACATACCATATATTGTCTGACACATATTTAACTATACTGGTACAAATCACAACAGATTTGTATAAACAAGACAGTATGAAAATGCAAAAGAGCTATTTATAAGTAACCAACCTGGAATCAGCACATGAAGGATGCACGTTATCTCTAAAACATACCGGTATAATATGTTGTAATAAAATAGTTTCTTAATAACATACAAAATGATCTGTCTTGGTCACCAAAAAGAAAAAAAAGGTCAATAAAATAGAATTACATGCTGTTGTATCCCCTCTAATCTCAAAATAAGTCTCTCGTCTCTTGGATGGTTCACAGAAGAGAAAAAACACTCCATAGGAGCAGACTAAGTAATTTGGCAGAACCTTCAAACACAACCAAGCATATTTTAGTGAATGAATGAGAAACTTCCTGGTGTGTTACTATACAGCATATGGATAGTAAATTGCCTCATGGATTGTCCAAGAGGCATAGTAACAAATTTCAGGGATGCCACATGGACAACTCTTAGAAATTCTTGATGGAGAGGGGCGAAATGCTTATAGTTTTTCTGCAATAATTACAGGCCTAGGTCAACCTTTTACCATATTTTCTTGATTGTTTCTACATTAACAAAAATATTTTGAAGAGCATTACAAAATAATTTATACTATTTTGTTCAGTAACTTTTCAATTTAAAGTAACCTTATACAGGAAATTTTCATTCAGCTTTATACATTAAAAAAGTTGTGCTTTTTTAGACTCACTGTTTTCCACTTAGTTGTTCTATGATGAAAGTGAGACACCAGTTATGGATACAGATGTAATTCATAGGACGTAGGTGATCTGTCATCAGTAAAATCTCATTTGAAACTTAAATTTGTAGGAGTGTGGACAAGTATGCACTCCATTTTGGATCTTTGAAATATAAGGGAGAGGTGACTTGAAGAAAGTGGGGTGGTTCTGTTTATCCGTTTCCATAATAAATGGCATCTGAAGCCTGAAAATATAAAATAAGGAACTGCAAACACATGGCTCCACAGAAAGCTTTTACTGTTAACAGGAAAGATAGTCTGGGAATTGGTTTATAATCACACATCAGATATGGACCGTACATGGTAGTACAGTCCACTGTAATCTTTCTTGACATTTGAAAAGTACAGCATTTGTTCTATCCATCTTTCCCCCCTCTAAATTTGTTTGCTCTCATGAATTCCTGTAAGACTGAAACATAACCCAAACACTGCTTCAGAACACCAGTTTTTTTCTAAGTTTGGGTTTTTCTAAGTAGACAGAAAGTACTCAAGACTATGGAGTTTTCCATTTTTCTTGAAAAAAAGTGAAAATAATCAGAACATATGAAGAGATCAACCATGACAAGGCTGTCTGAATTATAAACTTACAATATTTGTATCACCTACTCTTTCATTTGCTTCTGTTCAACAAATATTGAGACTTGACAAATGTCTAACAGCTTCAGAACTTGGCTGGTATGAGATGTCTGCTGTCATTATTGAATACAAGGGTTTCTAATTACTTTTTTTTTAATTAACAAAGTGACTTACAGTATATGTCAAACATGGTTTCTTTCTGTAGCCATTGACTGGTTTGCAATGTTACTCATGCCTATTAAAGCAATTGTTATAGGGAAACATGTAAGTTAGGTAGTTGGGCAATGTTCATTGTATTGTAGTAAGTTTTTGTGTTTTGTTTTTTAGTACGAACAACAAGATAGAGCTCATTTACTTGTTTGAAAAGGAAAGTCTTTCAAACAGTGTAGGAGGAATAATTCCTACACAGTTCCTTGCTTTTTCATTGTTTAATTTCAATATTACTGTGACAAATTGAGCTGAGTATGTTGGTATGTAAAGAAAAAAGAATGTTCTCCAGAGTTTCAGGTTGGTTTTGAGCATCTATTCCCTGGAGGCTTTTCTCAGTCTCAGAGGGCTTTAGTGAATCAGAATGAATACAACAGGATGTAGTAAGAAATGTGTTTAATGAACTGCATTGCAAAAAGAAAAACAGAAGATAAAATGCTATAATGTAATGTCCACAAAACCACTGCCATAAAATGCATGATAGAGATCGCCCCTACAATATATTGGAACTTTTCCCATAGTAACTGAAACAATATTTGTGCAGCTAACCATGGGACTCTATTAATCTGGAGAGAAGCCCCAAACGTAAAGCAATTTGAAGCATGTTAAAGTAGAGGTGCTATCTGTTATGTCCTAAGAATCTAATTTTCTGCATGCAGGTGAGTGTTTTGCATGATTATGCGAATGTGTGCTTGATACATGCACTACTATCTAGGCATGCCTGAATCATAGGTGGGTGCATATCTGTAGCAATGCATGAGTTTCTGCAAGTGTGTGAGAACACCCTCAGGAGTTGCACATAGCTGTTCATCTGTAATTTGAGATTGCACACAGCCTTCTATGCTGAGAGAGACTTCGGAGTTAAAGATTCCCAAATTCATATGCTAGGATGTTCAGAGCCTGTGAATGGTGATATTTTTTGTTAGTTGTGTAAGGATGTGGGTTGAATGTTTGCAGTTTCAAGAGGTCTTTTCATTTCCCCTTCACAGAATCCCAGAGCAGTTGAGGTTTGAAAGGACCTCTGGATGAGATTTGGTCCAACCTCCTGCTTAAGCAGTCACCTAGAGCTTATTGCCCTGGACCGTGGCCAGAGAGCTTTTGAAATCTCCAAAGGTGGAGACTCCACGACTGCTCTGGGAAACCTGTGTCGGTGCTCAGTCACCCTCAGTAAAAAAAGTGTTTCCTGAAGTTCAGAGGAAACAACCTGTGTTTCAGTTTGCACCCATTGCCTGTTGTCCTGTCACTGAGCACTGCTGAAAACATCTTGGCTCTGCCTTCTTTACACCCTCCTCTCAGTTATTTGTTCACATTAAAGAAACTCCCCCCCGAGTCTTGTCTTTTCTAGGCTGAACAGTCTGAGTTCTCTCAGCCTTTCCTTATAGCAGAGATGCTCCAGTCGCTTAATCATCTTTGTGCCCCTTTGTTGGACTCTCTCCAATGTCTGTCTTGCACTGAGGAAGTGGACATAGTGTACTCCAGATGTAATGTCACCAGTGCTGAGTAGAGGGGAAGGATCACCTCCCTTGACCTGCTGGTAACACTCCTCCTCGTGCAGCTGAGGACACCATTAGCCACCTTTGCCACAAGAGCACATTGCTGGCTCATGCTCAACTTGGCGGCTGCCATGACCCCTAGGTCCTTTTTGGCAAAACTGCTTTCCAGCTGGGTGGCCCCCAGCATATATTTGTGCATGGGACAGTTCCTCTCCTGGTGCAGGATTTTTCAGTTCCTCTCATTGAACTTCATGAGGTTCCTGTCAGCCCATTTCTCCAGCCTGTCACAGTCCCTCTGGATGGCAGCACAACCTTCTGGGATATCAGCCACTCCTTCCAGTTTTGTATCATCAGCAAACTTGCTCAGGGTACACTCTGCCCCATCATCCAGACTGTTAATGATGGTGTTACACAGGATTGGACCTAGTATTGATGTCTGGGTTTTACCTCTAGTTACTAACCTCCAGCTAGACATTGTGCCACTGATCACAACGCTCTGGGCCCAGCAATTTGGATAGTTTTCAATCTACGTCACTGTCTGTACATTCAGCTCATACATCAACAGCTTCTCTATGCGGATCTTATGGAACACAGTATGAAATCCTTCCTGATGTGAAGGTAGACAGTATCCACAGCTCTCCCCTCAATCTACCTCATCTACCAAGCCATTCATTTCAGCATAGAATGTTATCAAGTTGGTTAAGTATGACTTCCACTTTGTGGATCCATGCTGTGGATCCATCCACTACTCCCCATCACCACCTTGTCCTTCATGTGCCTAGAAAAGGTTTCCAGGATTAGTTGTTCCATCACCTTCCCAGGGATCAAGGTGAGGCTGGCTGGTCTGTAGTTCTCTAGGTCCCTCTTCTTGCCCTTTTTTGAGTAGGAGTGACCATTGCTTTCAACTAGTTTGAAGAGCAAGTTGCTTGAAAAGGGAAGGTGAAATGGAAGGCTATGAGTGACAACAATGTCATAGAATCATATAATCATAGAATGTGTTGGGTTGGAAGGGACATTTAAAGGTCATCTAGTCCAACCCCCCTGCAGTAAGCAGGGACATCTTCAACTAGATCAGATTGCTCAGAACCTCATCAAGCCTGTCCTTGAATGTCTCCAGGGATGGGGCCTCCACCACCTCTCTGGGCAACCTGTGCCAGTGTCTCACCACCCTCATTGTAAAGAACTTCTTCCCAATGTCTAATCTAAACCTACCCAGCTCTAGTTTAAAACCATTGCCCCTCGTCCTATTGCTACCTGCCCTTGCAAACAGCCCCTCCCCAGCTTTCTTGTACGTCCCCTTCAGGTACTGGAAGGCTGCTCTAAGGTCTCCCCAGAGCCTTCTCTTCTTCAGTCTGAACAACCCCAAATATCTCAGCCTGTCCTCACAGGAGAAGTTCTCCAGCCCTTTGATCACCTTTGTGGCCCTCCTCTGGACCAGCTCTAAGAGGTCCATGTCTTTCTTGTGCTGAGGGCTCCAGCACAAGTCCTCCAGCTGGGGTCTCACAAGAGCAGAGTAGAGGGGGGGAATCACCTCTCTCAATCTGCTGGCCATGGTTCTTTTGATGCAGCCCAGAATGCAATTGGCCTTCTGGCTGCAAGTGCATGTTGTTGGCTCATGTCCAGCTTTGACCATGACCCCCAGGTCCTTTCCTGCAGGGATGCATGTCTTACCAGCTGCTTGAGCAAGACAGCCAAGCAGGGCTGAATACAGAATTCAGATGCTTAAACTTAGTCATCTAGTGTCATTTTAGATGTGCTTGGGTCTCATGCCTGATATTTAGAAGCTTCTTCAAAGGATCTGTGTCTCTTATGGGTCATATGTCATATAAGCTAGTCCCATGCAATTATTTTAGGGTCAAAAATGTCACAAAATCCCTACAGTTAAGCATTTGAGACACTCTCCAGGTGTCTACCAAGTTATTATCTTTCTAAGCTTCCCAGAAGATGTGAAGTTGCGCTATGTTGCAGACTGGACTACACGCACAACTCATAAAAATGAATATGTGAGACGACATTCTCTTCTATGATTTTTCCTCTGTGAAGCTGCTTTTCTATGTCAGTAACCTAGGAGGTTTTCTTTGAATGATATGAAATGTTTATATTGTTATCAGAAGATTTTACAAATCTCTACAGTTTCTAAGAATTAATGTGCATCAAGTATTGTACCTTCAAGGCATATTTTCACTTTTCCAATAATTTCTTGTGTTACAAAATTTATATATTAATTCCAGTGGTATTTCGTTTGGATAATCCCACCTGTTTTAAGTCTCACCTTGCCCATTAGGTTATTTGAATTTCTCCAGCAATTTTGTACTGCCAACTTTGCTGACTAATAAATATGTTAATTTGCCATGAGTTGTCATGCTCTTGCTATTATAAATAGCAATTTCATACACATTGCACGATGTTATTAAATCTTTACATGGATAGCTCTTCATTATGTTCACTATAAATTAGGCTTAAAATGATAATATACTGCCATCCTAGGCTTTAAAACTTTAACTGGCCTTACTAATTGTATTGTGTGTTGAATTTATAGCCATTTATTTCAATTTAGAAAATTGCTTAGTCAAAAAAAAAATTAAAATCAGCAAGCTGAAAAGAAGAAACATATTCTAGCTTAATTTAAGTTACCATTCTGCAAGTACGCCAGATTCACCTCAAGTTTCTTTATGTGGTTTTTTATTTTGTACCTCTCTTGTGCTTGTAGAAAGAGCAGGGTGGAGAAGCAGCATCAAGAATGTTAAATGGAGAAAATCAGTAATGCCAAAATGACCGTCAATTCATAATCAACAAATTAGAGCTCAGCACATAGTGACAGAGAGAAGCAGGCAGTGCTGAAACGTACACATCAAGGTTATGCTCCGACAGCTCTGACAAGTGGCACCAGCCAGGAGTCCCATCAATCAGGTATTCTCAGCAGAAGCTGCAAACACTGAATTCATTCTGTGAAGTGATCGCTATTTGCTAGCCAGCAGAATGAAATTGTCTCATTTGTTTTTAGACATCACCTCACCTGATCTTTGAACCTAAAGCTGCTGTTGTTAATAACATCTGTTATTGTGCTTTGCTGACGCCCAGTTGTAGCAGACCCATTTGTAGTGAATGCTCTGCAAATATCCTGCTGGAAACGACCCTCGCTTAAAACAGCCTGCAGCCTTATTTGAAATTAATTCAATCAGTGCATGTGATAAATGAAGGAGGAAGAGATATCTTGACTCTTACTATAAGTGAAGTAATGTATTATTCAAAGCAGGTGAAGGGTAAAAGAAAAATCACTTTAATCTATAAACTTGTGAATAATTATTATTGAAAGAAAATGTGTAATGGTGTCAGAAAAGTTATGCAAGTTAAGCTCATAAAGAACTGAAAAAAAAGCTTTTGATTAGAAGCTTTCTGGGAGCTTGGTGGGGTTGCAGAAATCACCATAAACTCAGTGTAAATGCTTTTCAATATGTGAAAAAATATCTGTATATGTGGCCTGATTTGATACCTTTGTGGACATTGTTTCTCTGGAGAGCATTTTGTTCGGTCTCTGCTTTTGCCCCTCTTCCTGAAATGCTTCTACATTGGCATTTAAATTGTCTTGGAAGCTAAGGAGCTGTAGTTTGGTGGTTGAGTCTGTGCTATGTAAGAATTATAATGCTCTGACACTCTGGGAATTTTTGAGGGTGAGCACTACATTTTCTTGTCTGCTTTCTTTGACATCCAGTTTAGGTCAGCTCTAACAAGCTAAACTGAATAGAACGTTTTTGACCATAATGATATAGAGTATGTACCCCACTTTCATCACTGATTGTTGGTTTGGCATTATTACAGAGCTGTTTTGTTATTACAGTATGGGGTGGAATCTACCTGGAGATATCAATTTCTTGGTTGTCTTCAATCTGCTTTAGTTTGCCAGAGCAAATCAAGCTTAAAGTAGCAGCCAGACTGAATGTGAAGATGAATGTCTCAGTAATATAACAAGTTTCCCAAAATCTGTGGTGGCAACTTGAAAATTTTTCTTGTAGTTCACAGGAAGAAATTAGAAGCATGATGAATATGACTTCCTGCCTTTCATTTTCCTGAAATCACTGTTCTAGTGGGGCAAGCTGTGCTGTAGTGATAACCAAACAGACCTGGTAGCCACGCAGCAGCTCGAGTATTTGGGCATATGCAGAAGTTAATGGGTGTCTTCGGCAGGATTAGCACCTGGTAGAATATCTAATTGGAGATCTGAGGATGCTGATGCAGGGCAACCTGTTCTCGTGTCTCACCACCCTCATAGTGAAAAATTTCTTCCTGATATCTAATCTAAATCTACCCTCTTCCAGTTTGAAGCTATTACCACCACTTGTCCCATCACTACATGCCCTTGTAAAAAGTCCCTCTCCAGCTTTCGTCATTTCTTGGCATCTTTACTGCTTTCACAAAGCTGTATAATATCTAGAAAGCCTGGAATTATCCACTTCTGAGTGTTACAGCTGAGTCTTAATAGGTTTATGCATCCAGGATGTACTGTACCTGTTGCACATGCATGTCAGTAATTGAAATCTTGAACAGAAGTTTAGAATAATCAAGAGTTCTTCAAGGAACAGCAGAGCCATCAGAACGGATCTGTATCAGCAGATTATGAGGATGGAGCGCTGCAGGAACCACAGTGCTGTTAAATTGTTATTCCTGATTAATCAGGGAAGATGAAGAATGGAGACAGTTAAAGTGAAAATGTAGAAAGGGCTGATGCTGCTCTGCTGTTGCGAGTCAGTAGAAGTCTTGAAATCCTGACAGTCTGAAGTACCAATCATGAGCGAAGCAGCTCTTCTGTGCTTGTGCTCTTCACACTATGGACATACCGGGGAATTTCCTGTCTTGGTTGGCATTGGTATGCAGAACCTGTATGGAACAGAGACAGTTTCTTCTTCCTGCAAGTCACCAGCTAAACAAAGCTCTTGTGTATCCACTCTCATGACAGCTGAACCGCAGCAAACTAACTCAAAATAAGGGCACACTTCTACCCTCCTGCAAACAAAAACTCATGTTACGGTACACCATGGTGACATGGAGACGTACGTCTGGGATGATGATATTAGAAGCAGTTCTTTGGTTTGAGGGGCTTTGGTTTTGCCACTGGTAAGCTGTGTATCTTTAAACACGAGGCTTGATTTTTCTGAAGCTTCCTCATCTGTGTGAGGCCTCTTTACAATACTTTGAAATATACTAGCAAAAAGTCGTATTCACATGGATGTGTGTGTGGATATAAACTAATTAAAAAGCTAGATAAAAGTAATGACAAAAATAAATAATTTATACATGGTCTGCAAATATTAAGGATATTATTTAACCATATATAGAACCATTCCTTTTTTTTATGAAAAAAATAATTTCCTCTATTGTGTTATGCAAATTGCTTGACTATTTTTAGCAAATTTATGTAGCCATAATCCTTTTGCTATATTTGGTCTCACAAAGACACTTAGGTACCTTAAGTTTGGGTTTTGACACCAGATGTAAGGTAACAACATAACAGGAATATGTATGTGTGTATGCATATGCAGGTAAGTATATATATTAACACGAAGAATAATGGCATTTTTAAAGACATTTCTATAGGTCCTGCATCTCCTGCTAACATGAAATGAAAAAGCGTGCCAGAATTACTTCTTGCAGATTCTTCCAAACTCTTTCTTCTTTCTACTCACTATCTTTAAATTTCCTGTAAAATTTAGTTCAAATTAGAGTATTTCAATTGTCCTTAGGCTAGGCTGTCTTCCTAGCACTTCAGTAAATAACTTCTCATGAGTGGATAGCAGCTGGAAGAGTGGTTAGGAGTTGTCTTAATCACCAGACAAAAAAATCCATCTCTTCCAGCTTTGATGCCTGTGGGTAACTGGGAGCTATTTTATTTGCATTAAATTTGCATGACTTCCTACTGCCTTCTGCAAGCCCTTTCCTCTTGCAGCCGGTGCTTCTGCTTTCCTCTGAAACTTCATGTACGTTGCCAAAGTACGAGTCTGAGATTTTGACTGTATTAATTGTATTCTTGTTACTTATGAGTTCAGGCATATCTGGATATTGCAGAGAAATTAATGTTGGAGAAACAGCAGTGTAAAGTTTTTTTGTAAGCTGAGTTAAAAGCAAAATGCAAACTAACAGCTTACAAAATATAGCTGAAGAAAATGAATGAGTTTTCCTAAGGAAAGGTCTGAGACCTATTTCCTTCATCTACACAGTCCTTCCTTCTCACTGCTTGTAGAAAGGCCAAGGCACGGCACAGAGAATGCTATTCAGACTGACAGTATACACAGGAAGTAATAGAGTTGTTAATACCCCATTGTTTTACCACAATTTGAAAAATCAGTCTGATCTTTGGTTCAATAACTCATTTTACAAACACTGAGACAGACAGACAGCCACAGAGGTAAGCCAGTCCATAGCCAGAGCTTGGCAGGGCATCACGGTACTGGAATTGGCACTCTGAGTATTTGGTTTGGCTAAATCAGGCACCCCTAGATGAAGGGGGAAGGGTTTCTCCTCTCCCCCCTGCCGCAGGATGTCTTACATGCTATTGTTCCTTTCAAGACTCATATGTACGAAAGACGTGCTCATCATAATTTTTCAAATACCCCGTTTGCAGTATGACACATATCCTGCTCTTCTGATGACTATTTCCTAACTAAATTGTTATGTTCTGCACAATCTATTGTTTCCTTCTTTTCATTTCTCTTCAAAACAAATAACACTACATTTAGAAAAGTGGTATTTTTGAACTGAAAAACAATTAACCTCATATGTCCTCTAGGGCTTACAGGATAGCATGCATCCTGCTGTATGTCTACAGATGGCTCTCATTTGGATTCGCATCCAGCGTACTGGATTTGGACGTGCTGCGCGCTCTGTTACTGGCTCAGTAAAATTAAAAATCTTGTATTTTGTGCTGGCACAGATTACAGCAGTTATGATGGTCAGTGTGTTGAAAAGATTCATGAGAAAAGAGCAGAACAACTCCACATTTACCAAAAATTGTATGGGCAAAAATTGTAGCTAGATCGTTGTGGATTCCCTCTCCAGCATCAAAGAAGGGGCTAAGACATCTTCTTGCATGTGTGTGTCATCTGTGTACAGAGACAGCCACAAGGAATTCATGATGATTGCTTGGAATTAATGCCACCTCTACATACAAAAGCTATGAAGGTGCTACAAAAGCTAGCACTACCTCACTATCCTGCAGGAAAGACTGCACATCGCACCTCTTCAAAGGGTGACAAACGTGCCATTCTAATTTACATTTCTGCCCTACTCAGGTTTCTACTGTGGTGTAGTCTCCTCTTATCATTACACAGTTCAAGCCAAGGCTAGAAGTGACAACCGTGAACGTTGGCATGCCTCAGAGAGGGGAAGCGAAGCATGAAAGACAATCAAAATTACTCTTACATTTAGAGTGAAATAATTTTTATATGGCACTGACTTCAGTTCGTGGAAAATGCTGTAACTGGAGACTGAAATCAAGTATAGATTTGGCATCTGTGGTTGTTTTAAAACAGCAGAAACAGTAAAAGATAATTTTTTTCTAAAGATTTTTCTAAAATTTTTTAATTTTTTTACATTAAAATATTTGATTATGGAGGTATAGAAGCATTTAAGGAACATTCAAATATTGAAATAGATCATATTTTAATTTTGGCTGACATCTTAATGTATTTCAGATTTCCAAGTGTAAATCAGAAAAGAAGACGACAAAAGGTTTAAAGATCCCTGAAATAATCCAAGGACAATCCTGAAAAGAAATTTCCAGTGTTTTTGTCAACACCTTGAAAACAGCCATTTCAGCCTTTTCCCCTCCCCTCACTTTCCGCAGATTTCTTGGTTTCAGTCAAAAAATTGGTCCAATTTTACAATAATAGCTTTGCTGAATTGATAACAGGACTGAAATATCAGCAGCATTAGGAAGAATGAATCTACTACATTAATATAGCAAAATCTCTTTTACCAGCAAACTGCCAAATGCTTTGTTCATCTTTATGGAACAATGTTCAGAGCAGAAGTTTATCTTCACCCTCGTTGATGCAAACACAGTGGGAAACTATTGCTGCAAGGTCCATCTAAACAGACCACTTAATGACACCTGTCGCTAGTGCACAGCAAGGGCAGTAACACGGTGATCCTCAGCAGTGCCGTGCTGAGATGTACCTCAGCTTTTCTTTCCTGTTGACGTCATCCTATGCCTGTTATAATGTTATTTTTTGCAATCATGCAAATACATCCTCTTTTTAAAAGAAGTCACAGCAAATAATATCTGCTTACAATGTGCCGTTGAGCTGTCAGGAGTATGCAATTAGTTATGATTCACATATGCTCAGGTATTTGTGGTATGAGATAAAGTAGTTGTTCCATATGTGCAAAAGAGTCCTAGAAGTTCACAAAGATCATACATCTTTTAAATTTGTCAAAGTTACACCGTGATAAATAAACTTTTTCTTATGAAGGAAATACTCCTCTGATGGGTGCCTCTTTTCACAAAAATTCTACATGGTAACATACGTCATGGGAATACTTCCTTAGGGAAATCTTTGTGTTTTCCTGAGAGCATAGTGAAACTTCCATGATTGTAGAATATGATTTTTTTTCTTTTCCTCTGTTTTCACTGTAGGTGTTCTTCCCAGCGACAGACTGTTGCGTGCCTTTCTCCATATCAAAAGTCTACTGATTTCCATTCCTAGGTAGTCCCACAAAGATCAAAAACCTCCAGCGTCTACCATCCTGTTAGAAATCCAGTAGAGGGTTTTATTCCCCTTCTCCAGAGCCCCAACTTGCCACTGGTCACATATATGCCCTTCAGATGTATCCATCTGTCAGGGAAATCTCTTTCAGCTTCTTAGACCAGACACTAAAATGAGACTCCCTACCTCTTCCCTCTATATAAACACGAAGGCAGAACTGCAATTAAGTCTTCTCAGTCCCTGCTTTTCAAGCATCTGTGATTAAGTTTGGAACAAACAGACCGATTTTCTATTCACCCAGCAATTGCATACAGCAGTCAGAGGAAAAAGGGTTCAAACTATTAGATCGATTGCCTGGAGCTTGTCACCTGCTCAGAGTTTAAATGAGCATAGCTGTCTCAAAAGCATCGTAAGGAAATTCTGCTTGTCTCTTTTTCTGATAAGCCACTATTATTCCCCCATGGTTTTCCTCACGGTGGGGTACTCAAATGATTCATTTTGTTCTGTCTTTCAGTCTGGCCTTGGCAAAATTAGTTTGCCGTCCTTCTGGAAAGATATAGATCCGACCACTGAGGAACAGGAACTCTATATTCTCATTTAGCTATTTTTCCTACTTGCCCTCCCTAACACTTTTTATAATATTATATTTTATAGAATCATAGAATCATAGAATCATTTTGATTGGAAGAGACCTTGAAGATCATCAAGTCCAACCGTTAACCTAGCACTGCCAAGTTACCAATAGGCCATGTCCCTCAGCGCTACGTCTACACACTCAGACAAAATATTATACAGCAGATAAATTGAGGCATGCACATAACACCACACACAGGATGATGCTCTGCCTCTCCCACCGTCTCATCTTCATTTTTTCCCTGCTCTTATTCTCAGCAGATCTTCATACAAAACAAAGCCTTACCCAGGTTCAGCAAGATCTCCGTAAAACTATATGAGCCATTCCTTCATCCTCTTCAATTTTGGAGGCTGTTCTGGTACACTGGTGTTATTAAAAGGGGAATTTTTAAAAAGTTGTGAACTTTTATTTAAAGACAAAAGTATTCTCCAAATTCTGCATTATTTCAGTCCTTTGAAAATCCCTTTGTTTATCCACAGACTTCTGGGTACTCTTCAGCATTTTGTTTGTGTGCTTTACTGTAAAATGAATGGTAACATTTATTTACAAAATGCATATTCATCCTGTTTATTGAACTTTCTATCACAAAATGAAGATTTGTTTTAATTTTTTATAAACTTATTTTCAGTTTTTATTCCTATACAATAATGCCGCCTTTTAGTATTCTCCTAAACAAAATGGATTATAGAGTAATAGCTTCTTTCATGCTCATCCTTGCAACTTAATACAAAATGCAAAATGCAATACATTAAATGAATCCCACTTTAGTTTAAATCACATCTCTGCAGATTTGTGATGACCTTTCTTTTATTTTTTCTGTGGTTTGTTGATTGATAAAGAATGTTTCTCAATGTATGTAATGTCTTCTACTCACATCCTTTGAGTCAGACTAAAATATAAGTGGAAGTGCTCTGGTTAGTAGCAATATATTCTCCATATGACTTAGACGCAAACTCAGAGACATCTTTGAGGACAGAGGTAATGCCTAGAAAAAACTTGAGACATTTGTCACTTTTTGAGCAACTGATACAAAAAATGACTGTAGAAGCCTTAAAACCCTTCGGAGTTTTTCTGATGTGAGAACCGATATTCTCAGATCTTTCCTATGTTCAGGTCCTTACCCGAACTAACTCCAGCTCAGTCTAGAGGTGCATAGAAATGGCCCATGCGTACAGCTTTCCAACATTTCGCTGAAATAGCACCTTCATTTGTGCTTTTCTGACAGACTCCTTTGTTTATTTTCTTGTACATAACTTGGTCCAATACTACATGGAAGATGTGATGCTCTCCAATTTTATATAACGATTGTGTGTTTCTTCAAAAGTGAATTGATTTCGATCTTTGTAAAAGTGACTCATTAGAAAGTGTTTCAGTTCCAAAAGCAACATGGCTGTGCATTGTGAAACAAGATCTTTTGTTTTTTTTACCATTACTGGTACTGTTTTATTTCTTCCTTTAAACTCAGTGGACTAATGGAATTCACCTGTGTCAAATTTTGTTCCAAAATTCTAGGTTTTCACCCAATAAAAATGAGGTTCTAGCACTTCCTTTTGTTAAGCAAATCTTAAAAGCACGAGCTAATTTTAAGGAATGGTATTTTCTCAGAATCTGCAACAATCTCAACCAATATTTTTGATAAGTGTGAACGATCTTCGTGGGAGTTATTATTAACATTACCAATGTTAATCTTTGTGGTAAGAACAAACAGCTAGGTATGATTACTGCCTGGCGTTTTTGTGTAAAAAGTCTATGATGTAATATGGCCTTGTCAGTACAAAAATACATAACTAGATGGAGGCCATAAAGATATACTGTTATTGCTGTAACGTATTTTGTTAGAAAAGTAAGTAATAGGGGAACTAGTGTATTAGTCATTGCTAGTCTTTAACTAGATTTAAAAATACTCGTTAAAAAAATTATGCAACTTTTTAGTGGTGCCACTAATATTAAAAAAAAAAGCATTGACACCGACACTTCCCATATGTGTTTAACTTCTGCTTGCTTCAGTCTACAGAATTTCTGAAGGTAGTGTAGCAGCAGAATGCGAAGGCTATAGCTGAGTGTGAAAGCTATAGTTCATAGTCAGCTTTTGCATCTTGTTTTATTTTTGATCTAAAACAGTATAAAAACACTATAAAAAAAATCTGTTCTAGGGACAGGAAGAGAGAGATTTGATGATTTCTTTCCTTATGCTGTGGTCTTCATAGGATTTTTGCTTGCGCTGTAGTTCCATTTTACATCTTCTCAGATGAAATGATATTTAAATGTGCATCAGGTCCAGAAATCCTGCTTCAGTTTCA
This sequence comes from Chroicocephalus ridibundus, assembly GCF_963924245.1. Classification (NCBI taxonomy): domain Eukaryota; kingdom Metazoa; phylum Chordata; class Aves; order Charadriiformes; family Laridae; genus Chroicocephalus; species Chroicocephalus ridibundus. The sequence goes on along the minus strand of NC_086284.1, from coordinate 175,350,893 downwards.
GTCATAAAACTACATTTCATGGTCTTTTCTTTTTTCCTGTAGAATAACAGTAATGTTACACAAAATTATCTGTCTTCTTTGTGGGAGGCTTGAGATCTTTGTCTCAAAAAGAACATAGGATGAGGGAATGCAGACTTTACATCTTGTTTTTTCTTTGTTAAACAGCTGGATTGATGTTAGCATCACTCCTGCTGGGACCTTTGCAGGTTTAATTACTATAATTGTTGAAGTGGATCTGCTTATAAAAAACCCTGTCTGTATCAGTACTCCCAGACTGGCAAATAGATGCACTTTTCCTTAGGGGACTACCTCAGGCATTTTGAACTATTTTGAAGTGCATATTTTGCTCACATTATATAATGTCTAAATTCAGTGGAATTTCGTGGGTGTAAGTGATCCCTGACTTTGACCCTTAAGTCCTCTTGGACACTGTGGCTTTTTGCAATGTCTGTGTTTTTCTGAAAAAGATACTATGGTTCCTACCATTTCCTTCAGTAAGGTTTCTACTTGTAAATAGAACATTTTAAAGAAAAGTAAACTATAGATTTATGGTTCTTATTATCTGAGAAACTTTTGTATTTATTTATACTTTATTGGTTTTGACTGATATGAAGGAAAATAGTTTTTAATCTTACTTCGCATATTTAAGAAAACAAACACAAACCATAGATGTATTTATTGTAATTTCTTAAAAGGTGCATATTTTTACCTCAAATGCAACAGAACGTTGGGAAATCATAACAAGTTTCTGGCACAATCTCATCCTTGTGATAGAAAGCATATTTTCATGCAAACAGCAGATTCCTCAGATACACTTTTTTTGGTGTTTCTAGTTGAAGTAGATTTCTTTGTGGTTGGATGCAGCTTTCCCAAGCAAACAAATCATAAAAATGTTAACTAGTACTTTAAGTTTCCTTCCTTGAAGTCTGTCAGTTGTGTGACAAGTCCATGTTCCTACATGGAAAGAGAAGCAGGCAGACTCAGGGGCTTGCATTCTTTTCATAATTGAAAGAGTTGCTCTGTCTTGTCTAAAATGGTAGGGACATGGAGGGCTACGAAGATTTATAATGTGTCAATAATTTTTTCATGCACCTACAAAAAGCTTTTCATTCTGTTTCTGTTTTCAGACTAATCAGATTAAACCCCATTTTATACCTTTTGCTTTGCTGTATAGCAGGTACATACTAGGTTGTTCCCACCTACAAAGAAAGGAGTCCTTCAGAAGATGCTCCGTGCTCTGAGGCAGTGAGTGTTTTCAGTTTCTTCTTCTTGTAGGACGCAAACCCCCAAAGTTCTTTCTGTCCAAACTTGAATTCTCATCATGCTTTGGAAATATATGTCCCCTTTGCTGAAAGATCACTTGATACAGAAGTGAATCTGTAGCTGAAAAATAAAATAATAATAACAGAGAAACCTTATACAACTCCCTGACGAAAGGAAGGAGCGTAATGAGGAGAATATTTAGAAATCCACCTGCATAAATAACATAACCAAATGTTTATTTGGATGTTGGAAATGGCATATATAAATGGTGAAGTCAGAGGAATGAACAGCAAATCTGGATAAATGAGAAACTGTAAATGTCCTACAAAACAGCATATTTCTTTGGAGACAATTATCACCTGCAGAAGGAGGAGTGGACAGCAGGGAGTGATAACTTTTTAAATTAATAGATAGAGATTAGCTTGAATTTATCATTTAGCAGCCAGAGAGTTCAGAGAGGAGAGACGAAAACAGTGCTAAAAACTACAGTCTTCTCATTATTTTGATATCCAGGTCTATATTAATTGGGCAAGGCTATACATGAACTGGTGAAGGTATGTGAATTATTAATATATAATGATTTTAAAATACAGTTTTATTTTCTTAAAAAAACAATCATTAAAGAAAATAAATGCCTTTTGAAGCAGGTGGCTTATTTTTAACAATTTGCATTGGTAGTATGAGATAAAAACATCCCTATGTTCTAAACCATGTTGAAAAAAACCAACCCTAGTTGCACGTCTTCAGCAAGTAGATGTAGTTTCTACTAACATAACTATAATGGACATGAATATGGTATTCAAGCTGAAAGAGAAATGAACAGAAACCTGCACAGAACATTCAGAAAAAAAAGCAGAAAAACTTTACAAGCAGTCTGGTAACGTACTTGCCAGATTACCTACTTTTATATGAATAAAAAGTAAACTGAACGTGAAATGTAAAGACAGGACTTTGGAGACACAGTTCATGTCTTTAAATAAAGTTGCAGTGAACTGCCAGCAGTTGTTCAGGACTGGCTCAAATACAATTCTCGAGTATGAATATATTAAGTAATCAGTCGCAAGGACCTGTGTGACTAATACTGTCTCCTATAAAATTTAGGAACACAAACCTGACCTGTAATGAAATGTGATGAAGTGGGGATTTCTTGGAACTTCATTTTGCCCCTGGATAGATCAGTAGAAGACAGGAAATTAGATGTCTCCGAAATAAAAAAGAAAACCAACTTGATGATCATAACCACATATCATATCTATTCTGTGCCTATGAAAGGGGCTTCTGACCAAAAAAAAAAAAAAAGAAAGAAAAAGAAAAGTATTTTAAGTATTTGTTACATTTTCTAATAGGTTTTCTAAATATTCTAAATATTAACCTGCAGAACAGAGTTAGAGGGAACACTGATAGGAAAGACCAAAGACCAAATAATTACCAGAAGCATCCTGGGACCTTTTGCAATGACTATGACAGATCACCTCAGATTTCTATTGTTAAACCTAACAGACACATAACAGACAGTCTGAAACAGGTCTGTTTATTTTAATAAATTACTTCTTGAGCTGGCAAGTGTGGTTTTGATTATGTCCTTAATTTGAGTTTCTGCTAGATATGCAAATATACCCACATTTTCAAAGGTGTTGAAACATGTCTCAACATCGTGATTCTGACATTTGATTTGTTACTAAAAGAAATATTTATAATACCTTATGAATTAACCTTTTTGACTTTGAAATTGGGGAATCTAATGGATGTTTAAGGTATTACTTCTTGCTTTACAAAAGCAGGCAGAATAGTGTTGGTTTTCTACTTCTAGAAACTGAGTTTCTTTCCAGGCAAGGACACCTACATGAAATTACATCTCTTCTCTTAGAATTTCTTTGTCTAATATTTTGAAGATAAACCAAACCAAACCAAAATTGGAGTTGTAAGGAAGAGCTTTCATAGGGAAGGAGGGGAAATAAGCTGGAAAAATTGGCTCATGGTAGTGTGAGCTTCTGGAGTATGGTAGTTACCTCTTTCCACCAGAAGAGTTGCTGCACTTCATCACTTCTAAGTTTACATAGATAGTACTTTTATGGTGTTTTAGGATCCAAAAAGTAAAAGCAATATATAATTACTTTTCATTCAGTTCAATTTACAGAAAAATAATGACCAGAGTAAATATCAGAAAAGAATTTCCCACATCCCCCCTGCCTCCAATCCTTCTGGCTTTTATTAAAATAAATGTCAGTTTAATGAATTTATTTTGAACATTACTCGCTTTTACAGAAAGACATTGGTTCCATCTCTTTTCAGTAGATGTCCAGTCTGACATTTCTGTATTGTGTCTCCCAAGAATAATAAAATCTCTTCTATGCTTGCAGGCTCCATTATCTACCTTACTTTCCCCCGCCATTTGGAATAATTACCTTAAGTGACTCACAAGGTCTTAATAACACTGAAAGTTAAGAGAACCTGTATTAAAATGTAGTGACCCTCAGCTCTGCTTGGCTAAGTGACAGGAATAATAGTTGGTTACATGGAAAGCATTATTACCGATTTGCATCTCCTGCTATCTCAGATTTGATTTCAGAAAGCCTGAAATGCTTAGGGCCAAACCCTTCCTTGGCTCACATCCCCTTCTGACATGGTGCTTCGCTTGAAGATGAAAAGTAGTCCCGTTCAAATCAGAGCCAAATTGAGTCGGACTTTACAGCAGATACTGAGCAGCTTCCTCGGTCTTCGGAAGGGAAAAGCAACTGATCGGTGGAAGACTGCAGCAGAGCAGGTGCCGGGTGCATGTTGGCTGGGCACCAAATATCACATCGACACGATAGGTACCTCCTGCACAGCAGCAGTGAAGGACAGACACAGCTTGCCGGTATGCAGTGGGCTGGCATGGATGCACCTTGTTGGGCAACACTAACACAGTTCCCTGCATTCCCAAGTTTGGGTGCCTGTTTGTGTTAGTTCTCCTTGAAACAGGGGTGGGAATCAATTTCCTCTCTCCTTAACACAGCTTTTGCATCAGAGAGAGCAGAGGTGCTAGCTTCAGGTGGATGGGCATACAATGAAGTTATTGCTACTAAGAGATTAATGATTTTCCCGATGACGTTAAGAAGGCTTAATATAGTATGCATATATCGTACTGCTTTCAAATTCTAATAAACACAATGTTATTTTGATTGCCGGCTTCTCTGAGAGAAGTATTTTATTCAAATTCAAAGCAGGTTTAACACTGTGGAGACTCCTTAAATTAGAAGCATTTACTTTGCTTATGGTGAAAATTAGTTACATTCTAAAACACCTTGATATTGTGGAAATTGGGTTTCTGAGACCAGAGGAAAGGAGTACATGCAAAGGAGATTTTTCTCAGAGTTGTTAATATAGAGTTGTTCTGCAAGGTACAGTGTATAGTAATAATCAATCTCCAGAGCTTTACCTTATTTAAATTGGTCACCTACTAAAGGGCCTGGGATGGATTTGTGGAGCATATTAGGTGAATAACACAGTATTGTTTTATGGCAAATGCATTTTTTTAGCTGCTGTGGGGTATATTGCATATAACTCCTTGGTGCTGACTTATGGGCCTTGACAACACACATCAGGCTGTTTAAATCATTAGAGTGTTATTTTTCTTCCCCTGAGGAGTCATAAAGGGAAGCCCTGCTAACCTGTCAGCTCCCCTCTGCCCTCCTTTCCCCCTTTGTTGTACGAAAACTTAAATATGGAGATGGGATTCCTGGAGCTTGGCTGGTTTCAGAGCCAAGACTCAGATTTAGTTGAGCTGCCCAAAACCCGTAAATTCAGGACAATTGGATGGAAACAGGAGGCCAAGTTCAAGGGTAGAAAGCTGGGTGAAAAAAACTGATGATTTGAGTGTCTGAGGCTTCCAGGAGGAACGTTTCCCCCCTCCATCATAAAAGGCAAAGGGAGACATGACACTTCAATGTTATGGCTGCTAAAACAAAAGGAGAAAAGGGTAACTCAAGTTTGGCAATATAGTGTGGCTTGAACTATATATTGTTGCAGTGGGGGCTGAGTTTTGGGATGCTGTCAAGGGATGGGGCAATGTTTTTGCATCACCGTGGTGGTGTTCATAACTGTAAGGGTAAGCCCTATCCTTATATTACGACTAGGAAGACTGAAGAAAACTGTGGATAATGGTGGCTTCGGAAGGCAGTGAGACAAAAAAGGAAAATCCAGAGTCATGTAAAATGAAGTAAGATTCAGGGCTTTCCTGGGAGTACTAGAAACTAGAAACACCAGTAAACATACAGATTCAAAAGTATTGGAGAAGAAAATCCTTGAGACAAAAAAAATGTCCCCAAATCCCCAAACCTATTACTTGTACTATATAAACAGCACAAAAATATTGAATATTGCTGCTTTTATAAATTGTAAGTTTGAGTTTATTGGCAAATTTTATCTGAGGAGATGACATTGGACGCTTTAATTTTCTCTGCATTTTCAGTCTATTATCACTATTGAAGCATATAAGAACTTCAATCAAAGGCTCATTGTACTGGCCATCAGCTGAACAAGAGATAGAAAAGGCAATTGCTCTCCAGAGACACCTCTTTAATCTGATTCACTTCAGATTATTTTTCACTCCATCTGGAGTAGGTTAAAATAGAAAAAAAAACTAAACCCCGTGAACAATTTTATAATTTTTAAAGTTGTGGCTTGTTTCTCAGGGTTTAAATTAGAGAGTTATGAAATTTTCCTGACGTCATTTAAAAAATAATGTGGAAGATACATATTTTGTGCTTGCTTCTTTGATTTTCCTTTAGGCTACTGAGAGTGGTATTCTAAATGCTTTCTAAATTGTTTTTCCCTTTTGTGTTCTCTTTTTGCCTTTTTCCCTTCCTTTTTTACATGTGTTGCTCTGCAACTTTGCTAAATATTATCAGCTTCTGAAAGATTCCTGAGAGACAGAGTTAAATATAATTTTTGTCAAATTTTCCTAAGGAGGGGCAAAATAATAAAATTCAGTGAACTCCAGATGTCTGTGATTTTTCAGATACAAGAAGTCCTTATTTCCTCACAGGACAGGCTTGGACTAATGCTCTGCAAAGAGAGACTTTCTCCTAGTGTTTGAAAGGTCTGATTTGCCTGATGAATGAAACTGTGAATTGTAGTTGTTGTCTAGGATTGTACATCTGGTGGGTAGCCTAATTTTCCTTGAATGCTGAAGATAAGAGGCATGTTGAACTTTCCTCGGCACTGTGAGAAGTGTCAAGTTTGAGTTTCACAGACAGTATTCATAACTTTAGCACCTTATGTTGCTGAAGAGACATGTAATTTTGTGACTTTATGTGGGTAAATTTAAAGCATGTTATCAAGTGAATGTTTATTAAATAAATTTAAAAGGAGTTCAGATATAAGGGAAAGATCAATCAATTTTTTGCAGTGCTTCTTGAGGACTTCAAATTCAATTCTGATTTCAAAGTTGATGAGCAGATGTTTTTAAAATTTCCTGTCTTTCCTCAGCATGGAAGATTTTGGGACATTTAGGAAGCAATAAAAGTCTCAAAAAACTTGAAATTAGCAGGACAATTGCTGTTGATGACAATTTTATTATATAATGTTATTTTTCCCTATTTAATTAACAATGTATACACAACTGAGATTACTTCTCCAGTGCTTTCCCTCAGTTTTTATATCCACACACTGAATCTTACTTTCTTCTTTCGTACATGCAAATCCCTACTCAAACACACCATGTCTGATGAAACTGGTTTAAACAAAATCACTCCTTTACATAAATGTTCATACCAATACAAAAGCTAGATGTTTTCAGGTTCTGAATTGTAGAATTTCCCTTTCTTACCTAGCATGTCCAATTTATCATTTTTGAATATTTTTGCAATGTTGGGAACCAGCCAGAATTTGAATTGTACTGTTTATTTTCTGTCAAATTTTGCTGACTTTGGAGCTTTGTAGGAGCTTGGGATAATCATTCATATTTTAGGGGTTTAATCAAGCTAAGTCTGACTTTCCAATCTTTTGATGAATACTTCATAGCTATTAGTTATTCTGCTGTATATTAAGAAACATTACTTCTTACAATGCCAAAAGGTTGTTACTGCTGAAGTTTCTGTGACAATAGATGCTGGTCAATATACCGATAGTATCACCAAAGTTTCCAGGGTGTTTTACTCGACTTTTGCTATCAAAGGTGCTGATTGAAATCAATACTTCCATATCCATTTGTATATTTTCAATGATGATCGTTTTTTAAAACTTCATGGATGGAGAGTCTCAGGGATGAAAGAAGTGAGAAATGCTTAGGAAAAAAATGTAAGTCCTGCTTGCCATCATCATGTTCCTGGAAGAATGATCTTTGTGGATTTCCTCACTGAGGAAGAAATTAAATGCTTCTCATTGACTAAAGTGTATCCCTCTCCTAAGGGTTTGGCTGCCAACGCTTGGCAAGCAAACCAAGACCAGGTTTGCTATGGTGCAACCACATAACCTTGGATCTGGCTGCTGGGAAAACACAGAGGTAGCGAGAAGAGCTGAGGGGAGCCTCCCCTTGATTGGATGATAATTTACCTCCTTGGCCCCTGCCTGAGCTATGTCGCAGCTGTGAGACGTGCTGAGCTACAGTCCCTGCTGAGATACGTGCCTATGCCTGTGCCTTTCATGTCCCTGGCCTGACCCATCCTTCTTGAACTGGCTCCTTGGCTTGACCTGGGACCTGTATCCTCGCTACAGACCTGCCTGGCTGGCTGGACTGTGGCCAACCCCGGTCACCATCACCAGACCTACTGTGCTCTGCATGTTTGGGTAGGGTGGGAATGGCAGTGAGGGCAGTTGTTCCACCTCCCAGCTTGCCTTCCCTTACAGACCAGCTCTCTCTTGCTGCTGAGAGTGCAAGTCCTGAAAGTTACCAGGCCTTCCTACAGAAAGTTTATGACTAGTGTTTTTTGGGTTTTTTTTACATTCTGAGGGTATATCAAGACTCTGTTTTGGGTCTGGATTTATGTGAATACTGTAGTAGACATATAATATTACAGAGTTTTGGGAAAAGCTAATGAACCTGGCACTCAGTTTTCTTTGTTGTACCCAAATTAGAGCCCAAATTGCCTACATTCTCCACTAATTTGTTACATTAAATTTTAACAGCCTAGGTTGTTCAGAAGTAAGTGAGATTCTTGATAGTGTAGTAAGAACATGTTCTGGGCTTCTGTGATGGCTGTTGTCTGGTATCCCCAAAAGGCATTCCAAGAAGGGTTCCCCACACAATTGTCATATAAGGAAGTACAGGCATGTTGACTGCATTCTCCACCAATTTGTCGCATTTAAATTACAAAGCAAAGACAAGCCCTAGCCCTAAGGCCTTGCACAGGTTGTAGAAAGCCTGTGGTCTGTTGCTAGCAATGACAATAATGTATTTAATGCGTTATAGGACTGTATATCCTTAAATCTAAGCAAACAGTTTGCATTAACATGTAAATATCTAAGGAAAGAAGCTGTATCTACAGGGAAACATCTTTCATTCAGGTTTACTCTTATCTCCTGCCTACACTTCTCAAGAGGAAGTCTGCTGTTGGTGCCACACAGCTAGATAATTTCTTTCTGATCTTTAGATCTTTAGATTCTAGAAGGTTGTGGAGATCCAGGCTATTTGCTAGCCATCCATTAAAGGCTCAGAGAAGAGAAAAATGATTTATCTGGTTTCAGACCAGCTGATTCCTCTATCATCCAGTATGAGTGATGAGGTTCACCTCCATGACAAGGTAGGACACCAGTGCCTGAGAAGGAGCCATGATTTGTCAGCTTGGCTGCTTCTTCCTGGAGAAGGGAATGAGTTTTTAATTCCCTTTTCTGCAGATGAGGAGATGGTGATAGGGTGTGATAAATTTTTTTGCTATATCAAAGGCAGAAAAGAAACCCTCTCTGACTGTCATTTTCATATTCTTCTTGGTTTCCCATTTCAGAGCACAATTAGTCTTGGGCTAAAAAAAGGAAGAAAAGGAATGAAAACCCCTGCAGGAGGAATCCTTACAAGATGTGTCTTTTCACTTTTGCGCCTAATTTTTGTGAAATACCACTTGATTTTGTTTTAAAAACTGAAAGTCAAAGGCCAGAAGCTCAATTCATAAATTTCATAAACATTTCAGCCAACGCATCCAAGTTGGTAATACTGGAACTTTTCTGAGACTTATTTTTATAAGTCAATAGAGCAAAAAAACCCCCAAACCCAACAAAACTCCCCAACCCTAAGATATTTTTACTGACCACACTTGCCAGTAACCTTTGTCTACTTTTTTCCTTCTTTTTCCATTTCAATCCATATTCACAAGAAAAAAAGCTGTGGTCATTGGCTTGATGATGGGGCTGTGGAGATGTGAGCATTCCAGTAAGTCACAGACTATCATGTAGCAGCATTACAGCTCCCCACATGTTGATATGTCAGGAGTTTGGCCCGCTAATCACAGGAGTTGCTGGTAACACTCCACCTTGTAACTATTTTAACTCACATGCCTTTTGCGATAAAACAACTCTTTGTATTAACTTCTTGAATCCTATTACCACCTTTCCAGAGTAAGGATGTCAATTTTTCTAGCTATTGTGCCTACAAGGTCATAAAACCAAAGGAGAAGAGGTGCAGTCATTTCAGCTAACACGTAATAACACACAACTGCAATAACTTAGTTTTCCTGCTGACTATGCCAGTGGTGACCTGTTGTGGTGGAATAACCCATTTGCAGCACCAGAATCCTCACAAATGGTAATCAGATGTTTGAAGTGACTCTGCAGAAATATATAATGGAAGAGGGAAGAGTGGGGAAAGTGAAGAAGCCTAGTAGCTGTGATTAAAGTATAATCTTGACTTCTGGCAGGCAAGACAGGCGTTGTATTCAGAATTTCAAGCCTGTCTGGCAGACTTGATGGTGAAACTGTCTCAGGAACTGCAGAATGGTGAGGTGCTACATGGAAATCCCGGCTTCAGTGGGAAAACCTTCATGCTTTTGCCCCTTCAGGGATCTCACAGACTGAAGGCTAAGAGTAGATTAAGCCCAAGATGTGAAAACCTAATACCTTAGGTTTATAGCTTTATGCATGTGAAGCAGTTATTTATCCTTTAATATCTCTTTTGAATGTGGTATAGTTACTCGGTTTTGCAGATGATTGTTTTAGTAAGGCTAATGTGCAAGAGAGGGGATGGGTCAGATCTTGCTTGTTAGCCAAAGATCAGTCAGTAAGGGGTAAATAAGCTAAAGCAGAATGGAAAAAAAAAAAAAAAAGAAAAAGAGGAATGGTAAACGAGAGAGACAAATTAATAGGAATGTGTATTTCTCTCTTCAATGGTTGCTGTCTTGGATCATTCCTGATGGTATTTTTTTTCTTTTCTTAGGTCTTTTCTCTCTATTTCTTTGTCTTTCTATTTTGTCATTATTAAGTATACAGAATGGATGTTGTGTAGAATAATTGAAGCAAAATACATGAAAGCCAATTATCACCTATCCTGGGGCTATTAAAGACTTCCTTTTAACTCAATGGTAGTTTCTCCCCTTGTTTTTTTCATTAAATAATACACAGCAAATATCACAAGAGCCATAGAAACCCTCCAAATATACATTGCTTAGCTTGCAGTTTACAATAGTTCTTCAAACTTAAGTCCTTCATAGCAAACAAAGTACAATCTGAGTCTAGTGACATCTAAGAAATTGTCCACCACCCTGTTTTGTCAGGAATAATTTCTGGAGATATTGAGCTGGGAAACATAGAAAAAGGAAGTAGCAGGAAGGACTGCACTGTAATCATTGCCCACTGGGTGTCATCTCCCTGTCTTCCTTTTTCCCTTTTGTCTTTCATCCTTCGTTTCTTCTCAGTGAAACAGCTGTGGATATTTCCCACATCAGAAATGATTAATGACCTTTTCTTTATTTAAACCATTGTTCTAGTTTGCAGCAGAATTTCAGCTGTTAGGTTGCCAGTTTAGGTGTGATTAAAACGTTTGCTCTCTCATTGCCACTGGATGCAAAGTCTTCTATTGGCAGCCGGTGATTTCTCTTCTAAAAGTGCTTAGATCTAAAATACACTGGGCCAAATTCAATAGGTATTAGATTCAATACAGACTGAGTCTGGCATCCCAAAATCAAACACAGGAGAAAATATTCAGGGCTGCAATGTACCGAAACCTCTGTTATTAGGGATAAAGATTTCAACTGCTATGCCCCAAATGGTCACACCTCTCTAAAAAGCCTATTGTGATCTGGGCATGCAGGGATTTGCTGCTGTTGTGAGGGGTGTTTCCAGATCCATTCCTCTAAGAACATTCTCCCCTCCAGCCTCCATCTCCAGGCACTATTTCTGCTGGCACAGAACAGATTTTTAGCCTTTAGCACCAGTCCATCTTATACAAGCATTTGTACATAGCTTAACCTCATAAACCACTGGGACCTGATCTACTTTTGAGCCCTTGCCCCAAATGCTGTTGACAGTGCTGTGGGTTGGAGATGAAACTGCTAATACAGCAGGATTCCTGTTCACCCCATCCTCCTACAGAGGGTTGGCAGAGATATGTGGGGCTTTAACTCTGCCCTCTCCGCTAAGGACTCTTTGTGGAGGGTGCCCATGTTGTTCAGGTGGTCACTTCTCTTCTGTGGAAAAAGTGAGAGTGAGTGGAAGTTTTCCAACTGGACCACCTTGTCTTACACATGTATTTCAAAATACATGTCACAACATTTTAAAAATCACATCTCACTATTCCAAGAAATGGTATGCAAGATGTACAGAAATATATAAAGATACTGAACTTGGCATGAGATTTTGCTGAAATACTTTAGCTGAAAATAGACTTTGCAATATATAGACGTGATATATATGCTTTTTCAGCTAAAGAGGGAAGATGCTGGCTATGCTAGTGGCTTTGCTTTGTGGGATGTGTAAGGAAATCCATGATTTCGATCTCCCAGTTGCACAGATAAGTGGAAAGTTTTAAGTAAGACAAATAAAATGAAACCATTTCATTCCATTCTGGATACCACATTAAAGTACAGTAGCTTCAAATAATGGGTTCATAAAAAAACATTGGCTGTCTCTCATGCAGTTCAAACATCTCATTACTGTGTGGTTATAAATCTGCAGACAGTGGAGGTTCCTTTTATGGAGCAGTCTTTCAGCTAAAATGGTTATGAACAGATCAATACTTTTGTTATGAATAATCTCTTTTAGAAATTGGGTAAATATGACTTAGCAGTTTTGACAGAAATGGAGCCAAGTGGTGCTTTATAGATTTCAACAATCTTGCAGCTGGTTCAATGAGGTGAAATCTGTAACTGACCTGTTGAGTAGTGAGAGCAATGACAGAAAGAAATAAAGCAAAAAAAACGGTGCAGTGTAGCTTGGACTTTTAGCTGATTTTTGTATTTGATGTATTCCTAGTATAAGAAAGATGTGGTGGAAGCAATGTTCACATAACATTTTGTTATCTGGTAGCTTTTCTTACAAAAAAAGCCTCAGTGAAGCTACAAAAAACCTTATTTTCATCCACCATCGTGCAGAACTACTGTGTACTATTGGTTAGATTTGTTCCGTCTTTGACCTTTAAAAGGCAGTTGCCTCCCAAATGCCTTAAAGGTGACCGAAGGAATTCAGTACAGTTTCTGAAGAAATAGGAATTCAGTGCCTCATATGGCACATGGCTGAGATCCTGCACCCCTCAATGAAGTCACAAGGAGTCAAGGATACAAACATCTTAGAGCAATTAATGGCTTATGCACAATTGTCAGAAAGATGCTTAACCATGGAGAATTTGAATGTTGTCCTATTATTATTTCATGTTTCTTTGTGGTCTAGTAGGAGCCCCTGTCTTAAACGCGGTCCTCTCCACCATTGCACAGCGCACAGGAGTTATTATGTATGCAAGACAGAAATTCAAAACAACAAGGAGTTCAATGAAGAAAATGAACTAGATAGAATGAGAATAAATGAGAAAAAGCATGAAACGGGTGTTTTGACAAGCACAAGAGAGAGAAACAGTATGCAGAAAAGTAAGCCACATTAGAACAGTCAATAAAATAGATCTCTTGTTTTGCCGATAGGTAATTCTGGTTCAAAATTGTGTTATTGCCTATTTATACCTATTTCCTAGAGTCCTACATTGATAGATCACCAAGATCTCAGATATTTTTGCGCAGGTCTCTCAACTTTTTCTGTTGGCAATGTTTTTAGAGCTGCACAAGAAATTAGATAGTCTTTAGGCAAAAGGGAATGAATCTGTATCTCAGAGCTCTGAACATAGGATGCCAGAATCTGAGACTCAAATCCTTCTTGCAGTACACCTGAAATTATTTCTGGAGGCTGGGACGGTTCCAGTATAGAAATCCACCTGAGAACAGCCAACAAGATGAGCTGAAGAAGATCTGCATTCAAGTATCACCTCCAAGTCAGGGATATTTGCAGACATCAGTCTGCAGTCAGCAGCAAGTACTCAGCAGATGTTTCCATGTAAGTCTCCCGCATTTCACTGGGACAGGTTAACTGGAATATTCTTGGAGGCATGTTCTCATCTCTGCTGATTTGGAAAAGAACTCACCATTTTTTCAATAATTGCTGCCTGTTTCATTTGGCTGTGTTTTTCCAGAAGTCTGGCCTGCTGATGCCTTGAATCTCCACACAAACAGCAACTGTACGTGCCAGGAACGATCCTGTGTCACATCCTTGGTGACTAAGCAACACAATCGATTAGCTCTTGGGACCATTGTTATTAGCAGACATCTGTTCCGGTTCTGGCAGCAGACCTATAGGATCAAGTCCTGTGATATAAGCAGTGGGAAGTACTGAGATTGAGCCTCCTGTTTCACAGAATTGAGGGTGTGGTGGAGTTGAAGGTGACTTATGCAGCATTGAGGTTTTCAGTATAAATGAATGGAGACAATGCATTTGATAAAAATGTGACAGCTCTCGGACTAAAATGTGTAATATTCTTGAGAAAGCGCAGGATTATTTAATATGGAAAACCTGAAAAAAGACCAGGCTGCATAAGATTGTAAGTCCCACCAACCATTTTCCAATGCCAGGAAGGAAGAAAGCCTAACTGTCCTGGAGACTGAGATACTGGAGACTAAACCACACACTGAGCTGTAGGTAATGATTCATGTTTGAATTCCACTCTTTTCACGAGAAACCTGCCTAAATGAAGGCAGAGTGAAAACTGAGGAAGAAGGTCAGAGCTTGGCTTATGGTGATGTCTCACTCTCATTTATTCCAGCGTTTCCTATGGTGGGATTTCCAATGATTGATGAATGTTTGTAGACAATCACGTATTAAAACTCTCTCTTCTGGGCTGAAGTCTTTATCGTCAAGCATCAGTAAAGACATTGCAACAGTATAGCAATTTATTTATATAAAACCAATGTAAGAATCAGTGGTTCACTGTGTTTATAATGAGTTATCAATATAGCTTGTGTTCTGCTGTGTTGTGAGAGAAAATTTAATTGTGACCAAATGTTATAAAATAAAGAAAGGTATGATTATTTAGGCTTGAATTCTATTGATTTTGGGTGGATGTTTTTGGGTAGTATACAAATTTCTTTTAGGCTGTGCTAATGAAGGCTGGGATATGATCCCTTATGATCCGCATGGAACAAAATATTCTCTGAGCTCTCCCCATGAATACAGTTTTGTGTTGAAAATTTTTGTTCTGGAATTAGTAAAAAGTATTTTCCATGAAGATTTTGTAAATGACACCCTTTAGTTGAACAGGTTTAGAGACCTATGCTGTTGCATTTGCTGAATTTTGTGAATTATATGAATATGATACTGTTATATAAAGAAAAAAACTGATGCCAAAATTACTAAGCCCCTAAAATTTCAATGTAAATAAATATGCCTCCTCCTTTCTGAACAGTAATAATCTTATTTTGTTACTGATAGCTATTTTGATTAGCAATGAAATACAATACAAGTGCTATTTGCTACACACTAGGAGCAACCTTTTATCAGAAAGTCAGCCCTGATACTGCAAGATAATTTACAAAAGGACAACTGTAAAGACGGAACTCTAAACCTAACTGGCCCCCTTACAAAAGTGAGTGGAAAGGAGAAATTATGCAAGGACAAAACTAATGGGGTTATTTTGTAGATTTGGACTTAGACTTGGACTTAAATTTCCATGGTGCTTTCTATTGTATGAACAGATTTAATGCACATGCCAGAAACTCTGAAGTATCTGTTCATTTTCTTCTCAGGATTTTCAACTAAGGTGATTTTTTTTTTTTATTTTAGGGACATCTCCAAGTGATCTCAGATGGAATTTTTTTGAGTAATAGCTTCAACATTTCCATTGCAGACAGACCATTTTAATTCTTCTACAGTGTCTTTCAGAGGAAAAGCAGGAAGAAGTGGTATTTATGAATTTACTAATGATAAAATTATTAGCTTTATAATAAAGTTACCTTTAACCACTGAAATACAAGAAAATATTATATGTTGCTACCCACTTTATAGATATGTGGGAGCATGCTCCTGTAATTAAAAAAAAAAAAAAAACAGATTTAATTTTAATCTTTAAATGAGTCAGAGGAACATGATTTTTTTTAGGACAAATATTTTATTTTCTCTGGCTAATTGCTTAACGTTTCCATTAAAGCCCTAAGCGGAGATGCAAAATTCAATCCTATGGAGTCCAAGAATTTTCTTATATATATTTAAATATATAGATACATTTTAAATAAAGTAGCATTTTTACTCTGTTAGAAATATACTTGCTGTTAAGTAAATGGCTTAAATCAGTAGACAGGACTAATATTTCATTATTTATAAGTATGCATATAGAGCTTTATAGTATGAATGCATACTGAATTCTGGATTGTTCCACAAAAAACAGTAAAGAGAAAAAAAAACTTCTGAGCCAGGATTGCCCTGTGATCCAGGTATATGGGATAAGGAACACTTTGCATGTTTTTCTGCCTTTCAGAACAAAGATTAGGGACTGTGGGAACTGTTTCTGTATAGCCGATTCAGTGTCTAGTTGAACTGAGCTAGCACATCAGCAAAAGACACTTATTGATGGTAAGCATTACTACTGTGTGTCGTATGCTTTACTAGAAAATAGCATACATGGAGAGCGACTAACTTACATATAATGAAAGTGGTTGGTTCTCCTTTCTGATTTCTCAGGATCCTCTGTGGAAAAGAACTGTTTGCATTAATGGTAGCTTGTTTTCTAAGGCTGTTTTATAAGGTTGACAGCTTAAGCTAGGAGACTGTGAAAGAATTTATCTTTATTAAAGGAAACTTGATGCAATTATAAACCAGCACAGAAATTCCTTTAGTTTTAAGGTTCATAGGGCAGGAGGCCTGTTTTAACATAAAAATTGTTGATATCAAATGTTTATGTGGTGTTGTCTTCAACAAGCATATAACCTATAGTGTAAATGTTTATGTTTCACATCCATAAACCAGCAGTACACAGAGATTATCTGTTGAATAAAATATTGACCTGTGCTGCCTCTCTCTCTTTCAATGCAGTTTTCTATTTTGCTATACCACTTGGCCCCTTCCCTGTGGCCTTGAACCAAAACTTGGAAATATAAGTGATATATGTGATTCAGAATTTTGAACATTCTGAAGTTCCACCTACTTCCAGAAAATAAAATTTATCTCTTGAAATATGCCACATTGCAACATCAAATGTGAGGAGCAAATGTGATTGTCTTTAATAAACAAGTGATTGCCTTATTAACCCTGGGTTTAAAAGTGCACATGCGCAGGGCAACTCATTACTATCAAGAGATGTGCAAAGAAAGCGTTATTATCCCAGGGGTCACTGAGAATAGCAGCAAATAGGATTATTGCTCAGAGCAGGATGAGCAGGAGGCTAGATGAATGTAATTTCAATGAGAATTGGTTGTGGAGAATTGATTTAATAACATTTAAAAGAGCACCCACTGTATTAAACTCTGTGGCTATTCTGCGTTCTTATTGTAAGATAAGGCTAAGCCTTTGTCTTTTGTTTTCTTCCCTGAGTGCAATGTGCTAAAGGCACCTGGGGATATAAGGACACTGTGAGAACCATAGGCAAGTCCTCCCTGGCTGGACACTTTTGAGGCTGCTGGGATTGCTCTTAAACCAAGTTTCCCTGGATCTACAGCCCTTCTTCGGGGACAGAAGGCACATCCTTGGAGGCAACTTGCCTGGGAGCTGACAACCCATGACCCAGCTACTGGCACCTGGGGCTGTCACTATCCCCTGGAGTTTGCGAACCACTTGACTCTGAATTTTGGCTTGTATGGGTTAGCTTTTCAGAGACAAATATTAAATACTAAACACAAAGCACGTACTGGTGATTCCAGGCACTTTTTAGTAGTCTTATACATAGATAAACAGATCCAGAGACAAACCGGTCTAGGCAAAATACACTTTTATATTTCTTATTACATTGCAGTTTGATCCATGCCATGTTAATCTCCAGAGCCTTTTAGTTGATGTCTTGCTCCTGAATACTGTGATGCCCTCTTTCCATGTTCGCTGTCAGCATTCACCTTTACATGGTGGCTAATTCTCTTGGCTGCCCCTGCCCCTGGGTGAGCAAACTGTTTGTGGTCTGCCTCTATGGCTCTAGGACTCTTCCTCTGATTAATTTATTTGTCAAAGTTTCGAATATTTTGTTCTGTATCTACAATTCTGTATTTTCCACCACATACTCCCTATTCTTCAAAGGAATCATTGTCCAAGGTATTTTCATCAAATAAGTTGCTATTGACATGCTTTTTTCTTGGTCTGGAAAGAATGTGACATACTTTATTTCCGCATCTGCTGTAAATGGAGCCTTCATCTTGGCTAAAAATCTGACATGTAGTGTGTGTTTGTCCAAGAAAGGATGATTGGCAGCCTGGGAAATGTAACAGTACTCTGTAGGTAAGTAATGCAGTTTCCTTAAAGCTCATTTTTAACATGTTTTCGGATAGACTATGTTATATATGCTACTGAAATGTCTGATCAGCCTCAGAATGTGGGCATGGTCTGAAAACCTGCAGATGAAAGAAGAGATGTTCTGTCTTCTTTCTCTCTGTGGACAGGACCCACACAATGAGCAATCCTGGAAGTGTTCCGTGATTAACTATGCTATATACTAAAGTTAATGGATTTTATGAGCATGACAACTTCATATTTATTTGAGCACTTTCAACGAACAAGTTAATTCTTAACTCATTTGTCAGCTCTCTAATTTCTGGCAATCTCCTGAGCAAGCTAGTTTAGTGGATTTCATACATTTGTAAAATGAATCAATCATAGATTGGGCATAGAAATTTGAATGCATTTATAATGACATGTGGCCATTAAAGATGGCCTACGCACTGATTCTGTGGTAATGCCTGCTAAATCTATAGACCTTGTTAATGTTTGACAAGTTACTTTATGTTCTTATGGTTTAGTGTTTAATGATGATTAATCCCATAGCAAAGAGTAGTCTCAGCTTTTGACGGTTATTGCAGAACACGTGGAAAATAAAATGTGCCAATTAAGTGAAATGCTCACATCCTAAAACACACTTCATTTTACCCATAAGCAAAGGCATTAAAATTATGCTATAGCCAGAGGAAGAGGATTTGCAGCATTTACAATCAGTTAGCACCTTTATTTTTATTTTGGACTAGTATTAGTCTACAGCAATTTGAAGCATCTTAAAAATTGAAAGACAATGTCTTTAAGAGGATGATTTTCATGATAGCTTATAGAGTGTTTAGTTTGGGTAGTAATGTTAGATAGGCCAAAGCAGCTTATACTTTCTAGGATCGGGTTCAGATCAGCCAGACACCAAGAGACCACCCTTGAGTAATGTAAAAGGCAGGTGACACCTGAGTCTGGGATTGTTTCCTTAGGAACAAGCGTGAAGTAGAATCTAAAAGGCTATAACGGGAGTAGAAAATGCAGGGGATTACACTCTGCACTTGATCTAAAATCCTCCTACAGACTTTGTGGCACTCAGGCAGAAAGAAAAATGAAGGGTTCAGATTCTTTTCTTTATCTGTGTGGCAAAAAAACCCTTCTCTATGCTTTGAAAAAGACAGTAGGACTCCCTTCTGTGCAAAGAGAAATCACTTTTCAGCTAAAGTAGACTGTGATTATTTGTTTATGTCTGAAATTTGATTGCAATTGTGGATCCTGAAAATAAAAAGAAACAAGTGATGTGAACAAATGCAGCCTGGAGCAGAATCTAATCAAGGGACAATCAGTCACTGACTGTGCTGTATTTCGTCATGATTCTAACTGCCGTGCCTTATTGTAAATGCTACCTCTGTTGAGTAAAAAAAAAAATAAAAAGAAAGGATAATAAATTTCAAACTGGAGTACCGTGTGGTTAGACAATGTGGCCCAAATTCTCCATTTTCTCTTACCAGTTTAAGGGAAATGTGATTTACATCTGTAAAAACAGAAGAGGAATCAAACACTTTCAGTGTGCATTTTGAAGAATCTCCTTTATCCATATGGTTTATTTTTGAAGCTTAAGAAATTTTCTGACTCAAACATTTGTCCTTAATAGGAGTTTCTCACAGGGTGAACTAAAATGTTCTATTTATTTTAACGAGTCTTTTCTTGTAATTGAATAAATCCTTCAGAATATGAAAGTTTTTAACTATTCAATATGGTAAGTATTAAAGACACATTGTCATTTTCCATTGTTTTGTTTTTATGCAAGAAAATTGACCCAGTACATGGATCTGTTAATCCCTTATGTCTTTGCGTAGTAACTACATGTCCTGTTGTAATGATATGGAAGCTCTCCTGCAGTTTAACATGGTTTATTTGAGTTGATTATTTTTTTTTTTTTTCACTTTTGGTTGTACATCATCTTATGACCAAGGAACAGCTTCTAACCTTGTTCATTTGCCCTTTTACACTGCAAGAGCTGTATGAAGAGGCTGCAAAGAAACAAATAAAGAAGTAAGTGGTGATTCTCTTGGCACAAGGAAATCATGGGTTGCTCTGACTCCACGTGGATGAATCAGTGTCAATTTGTCCAGTAAACTTCATTGTCTGTGTGGGCAAGAGATGGAGGGCCTGTGAATAGAACATGTTGTAATTGGATGCTGTCTTGCTCTCATATAATTTATTAATAATAACAACACTTTTTTTCCATTTGAATATATTCAGAATGAAATTTACATCCAGAAAAAGAAATGACACAATACCATTAAAAAAATTGGTTTCCTGCTGTGTATTCCTCAGTTTAGAATTGGAAAATGACTGGTAATTTTGCAAACAAATCAGTTGTCCTGAGATAAAAAACTGGTAGGGATATACCAATTAAAGTTTCAAGTTTGAAAGTGTTTAAGTTCATTAACAATGCCCCAAACCCATTGTAAATTGCCCTGACATTTGTAATTGCTGAAATAGTACATAGGTGGTTCCTATATCAGTGATAATGATTTAGGTTGGCAAAACATTGTCAGCTACCATCTTCATGCTGTGGGATAGCCTGACCTCATATATTTTCAGCTGGAACAACGACTGAGTATTCTTACAAGAGTCAGATAAATCTGTCCCTGTGTTGTTTAAGCATCTGCACAGTACCCTAAAAACAAACAGCAGCTGTTTCACTGAGATTATAAGGAAGAGAAATCGTTGTGTGCCTTATGGCTGATGTCTTTATTTCTGCTCCCAGTGGATGTAAAAGTAAAACATCTTATCTGACATAAATTCAATTATGGGTAGGTCTGCCACAGAAAAAAACTCCTGAGCGTATACTAATTGACTGAATAGGAACCGGACCACATAATGGGTCTTTTCCACTCCCTAATCTGAGGCACACCAAGGGAATGCCATATAGGAGAAGGGGGACTTTTAGAATTAAAGAGCTCAAATACTTATGGATATCTCGTAAAATATTATATGACTTTAATTTTTTGTCATGGAATAACTATAAGGATTATATACATGCAAGGAAAAAGTGATACTGGCAGAACTATTAAAACCAAGCATGTATTTATGTGGATAGCAGATTTCACATCAACATGATCAATTCAGTGAAGGAGATGATCGAATTTCTCATCATCTTTACTGCAAAATTCTAGATCAGCTGTATACACAAAATGTCATTTCTCATTAGTCTGATGTTGCTTCCAGATCAGTATTTTGTAAGTCTCTACTCTCAGACAAGAGGCTGTTTGGGAATTATGAAAGGTAGCAAATAGTGTAGCCTTTTATTAAAGAACCACAATCCAAAGTATTTGGACAATCCCTTTTTTCCCCTTAAAAACAGTAAAAAATAATTACTTCTCTATACCATTTTTCTATAATGCAGATAAAACTGAAGCTTCACTAAAACTACTCTTAATGTTGATACTTGCATTGAAGTTGAGTAGAATGCAAATATTAATTCTTTTAATATTCAATCCAAGTTTAAAATGTGAAAAAATTGTGTTTTCTAATAGTGAGACTGCATGCTAAATTCATATACCAGTACTCCTCCAGCAGTAATTCCAAGTTAGGCAATGTCTACAGGATGCTTGTACAAGGCGGGTATTGCAGGAGCTCTCTGTGTCGTGGACATGGCTTTTGGACACTGCTAGAGTGAAAGTTGACTGCACAGAAGATGGAGATTAATTTAGACACAAGGTAATGTCTGTATTCAAATATTTTTATATTAAAGACAAACAACACAGCATTGCTGTTATTAATTTCTATGACTATATATGGTACAAAGTTCTCAGATATAGAGAATCTGTGTGGGATCGAGTGCCATTTTCTTTGATATGCATTCCTTAATAATACGGTCATATCAGCAATGCTGACATTTTTATTGTTAAAAATTCCAAAACAGGGTTAGAATTTATAAAGACATGATTTACATTCTTCTTGTGACAAAGAGGATTGAGTGAAAAGGATCTATTGCAAACACATCCACCTTCAGTGAAAAATGAATATGGAAAGCCTATTAATGTAGATGACAGTTCCCATAAGCTCCTCTGCAGTGTAAAGCGGGTTGTCAAACTGAAGCGTCATGAAAGGCAATGAATACCTGGGGGAAACAGGCAGAGAGGACTGAGCCACTAGGGGAGCGAGAGCTTGCAGAAACTCACCTTTGCAGACCAGTTCTTTTTCTTTTTTTTAATTAGATTTCTTCTCCCTGTCTCTCCCTCCAATAACTTTTAAAGCAGAAGGTACCTAGCAGCTTTCTCTGAGCTTTAACTTTTTTTTTTTTCTCAGCAGAGGCAATAACAACATATTTCAGAGGAACTACCTGCCTCAATTTTTGCTTCAGCCTTCATGCTCAGAATCTGTTTCCACTGCCCCTCCCCCATGTATTTACTTTTATTTAGTTCTGCATTTTAACCAGAGCTTCCTGATACCCTGATTCATGTTTTGTTCTCACACTGTCTGTCACCAGCTGCTGTGTGTATGAGAGTCTCTTCTATGTCCTGAGAATTTGTACTGGTTCACTTAGACCACTGCAAAAAATAAACCCCTTTTTCTCTTTCAGAAAAAAAAAAAAAAACCACAACTTTTTTTTTTAAGAAAAATTGGCAGATAAACAAAGGATGTTTTATTTTACCTAGGTAAAACTGCCATCAAAACACTTTTGTTTCTGAATCATGTATGTTGTTCAACTAAAGGAGAAGAGTTGAATTCAGAAGTGAAACGCAGGGTAAAAATAAGGAGTAATGCAGACAACATGTTTTACAGTCAACTCTCTTATCTTTACTCAGAAGATGAGATACTGAAAACAATGGAAACAATCCAGACAGTTCCATAGTTTTTCAACATAATGTCTCTCCTTTGAGTCAGCATGAGGCAGTTGGGTGTCTTATTTGTGTTTCCTACAAAAAAATGGTTCTTAGACGGCTTGATTCTGCTGACTTAGGAGCATAGTGTCCTCATAAATACGTGGAGCCAGGCAGACCTGTAATTAACATAGCTAAACTGCCTTTGAGCTGAACTAGCCCACATGGGGCCTATACTTTTGCGTGGTTTATCTATGAACTTGCCAGTGCACCCACAACTAACAGAGAATTACCTTAGGCTTGTATCTACTACCTTACTCTTTCCCTCAGACCTCCTGTACTTAAATCAAAGTTAACCCACGTAATAAACAGCTGGGAGAAAGCATAATTTATGGAAGGAGATGCTTTAGCTTACCCAACTCCTTTCAACTACTTTGTATGAGAGTTATATTGTGTTACGTTGCCTTTCACATTACAAAGAGCAGAGTATAAAATACTGAGGGAATTCAAGTGAATATTATGTGATCTATCTTACAGCACCTTACATATCACTTCTGAATTTGGCTCACAGGCCCACTGACTGAGAACAGAGAACAAGACATCCACAACAGCCAGCAAATGAAACAATAGTTTAACATCAGGGGAAAATATTAAAGCAGACAGTGTTGCAATGTGAATAAGTATAGAACAGTAACTTGATAGGAAACAGAAAAATAGCCTCAGACTTAAGTGAGATAGCAGATATGTAAATATGACATGCAGCTAAGGCTGATCCTTAATCCCAAACTTTAAGGTAAGGGCATATTAAATTATCGCCGCTAGAAATTACTTGTTTGGGGAAATTATATTTACAACACTCTGTTCTCTTTCTCCAAACCTGGAGCACATGAAGGTGTTTCTGGCAAAGCTCCCTCAAAGCTGGCTGATATTCTGAGGCAGGCTGCACTCGGCCAGTCTGGAGAGCAGCAAACATGACACTCATTTGCTTGCAGCACCAGGACTAGCTTTAGAGGGTCCACGCTGTTCATGTGGTTGTCAGGCTGATTGGCTTGCGTGTTTGGAATACTCAAAAATAACCTGACATCAATACCTAAAGTTATCACTTCCACTCGTCATTATAGCTTGAACGATTGTGTATGAACAGGAATATCTGTGCTGGAAAAGTATGCCACCACGTCACTTGATAACGTTCAGTGATCTTCAGAGACTCCTGTGAATCTAATGTAAGGGACATCACTAAATAGTTAGGCTACATACAACAGTAAACAGAAATGCAACCGATAATGGTAAAACAGTGTAATTAATAATTTTTTGTTCTATAGAAATGTGCATACAAAGTTATGACTAAAGTGCTTTCAAAAAATTACAATAGATTAAATAGAAAATCTACCTATGTAGATGGGATTGAACGAGTCTCTTTCTGAAAATCTAATTTTCCATTCAACTCAAAGCACATTTTTATATAAACAGTGTAAAAAAAGTAGTTGGAAAGCATGCATCCTACATAATAATTTATATGTCAAGGATTCCATACCTATCTGGAGTGCTCAAATCTAAAAGTTAAGGAAAAACACGAATTAACCAGGAAATTTAATAAGTGTACGACAAATATTCATTCTAGGTTAATGGCACTAGGCTTGACTTTTAGCAGAGCCAGAGAAACAGACTGTCAGGAAACATGTCATTTGACACCTCTCGCTAAGTTTATCAGACTAATGAATGCAGGTTACTAAGAAATGTATACCAGTATAATAAAATAATGCAGCTCGCTGCCAAAAGTTTCTTACAAGTTCCTGATGTACTGTTCCTGCTGTTAATGCCGTACATAGCTGTAAGAAACTGTGGTAGCTCTTATCTACTACTGCTTTTAAAAATCTGACAATTATACTGCAGATACTTGCCAGTCCAAATGGTCATTGTAAACTAGAAAAGGAATCTAAGTAGCAGCTGGACACCAGCTTACTAAGAGGGCTCACGCCTACTGAATTTGCTTTGTGTTGTTTTATTATTATGGTTTGTTTCATAAAGCAAATCAATCAGTTGCCTTGATTTATCTAAAAATTTAAGTAACAGGGGTTTTTTCTATTGTTCTTCCTGTACTTCTGCTGTTAAAACTCTTTAGTGTTCCTGGTGGCCTGCTCATTTTTTTCTTTTTCTTCCCCTTTTTTTCCTGCTCATACTCACCAAAACTCTGCTTGAAATGTTTTCTGGTTGTGCCTGTAATATCAGCCTTGGAAGTAGGATGTCTAAAAAAGAAGCTTCACAAGTACTTCTAATGAATGGAAAATGGAGTGAGTCATAAATGTTATTTAACTCTCAGTGAGTTCGTTGAGTATGGTCAGTTGAGGGTTACTGAGGGAGACCATTTCAGATTGATTTTAAAATTTTGGGGTTTTTTCTTTTAAAAAATTCAAAATTAACTTTTTCACCTATTTCTACTCAAGCTTTTTTGTTCTTTACTGGTTTGATTTTTTTGGTAACTGTTCACAAGCCCAACACTCATCCTCCAAACCCATAATATGCATGGAAATTATTAAAACTGAGAAGATGCATTTTAGAAAAAGTAACCTGAAGTAACCAAAATTTTGAGTAGAGAAATTTGAATGACTAATCTAGCAAACTAGGATAAATATTTTGACGTTCAGTGTACTTTATTCCATCTACTGGTAAGTTATAAATAAGGTGAACCAGAAAACTCATGAGAGGAAAAGACATAAAGGAGAGACAGAAGTTTTGAGGACTTAGTTCCCAAAGTCTGGGATGTTTTATGGTTGTATCTATGTATACAGGTATACCATTAAGAACTAGTTTGGTGGGAGGATCTTTTGATGCAAGCAGCAGCGTTCAGACAGACCTTACGCTGAGATAACCAGTGTAGGCTGAGATAAGGTTTGATCTCGAATGGAATATTTCCACCTGCTGAATGTCTCTATGTATGCTGTTTGAAGCTCTTCGAAGAACCACTTTTTGGCTTGGACCCTTGTACCCATCAGAGGTTTGAGCACAATTGGTGTGCATCTACATCGGAGCTTTTGGTTGATTTTTCCGTGGTAGGTATCCAGCTCATGAGTACCAAAACTACTCTGTAAACTTGAGCAACCCATTAGTAAGAGTGGATGATTTGCCTCAAAACCACATTACTGCACTGAGTCAAAATACTAAAGTAGATGCAGTTGGTGTGCAGTATGTGACAACTACAATTTGTCAGAGGATAGTACCTTAGTACCTTGTTCAGGCTGCAGTGGATGGTGCTCCTGAGCAAAGGAAAAAAAAATAAATACTGCAGTATGTGAGTGTGCCGACTTGAACATGTTGATTTCTCTTGCAAATGCATCACAGAGAAAAAGTCAGGACATTTATTCTGAAATGCTTTAATTATCATTAATAAAGGCAGTAATTTCTTCATAATGGAGAAGAAGTAATAATAATATATAATATTATTAGGAAGAATTTATAAATTAACCCACAAATGAAATTATTTTATTTGTTTTAGGTGTCCCATGGTAGAGGACCTGATGTCAGTGTTCATCTGTGTCTTGAATTAGACAATTATGCTCTTTGGATTTTAATAATGCTTAGTGTGCTCCCAAGGCATCAATGGTGAAACCCTCATTGATTTCAAAGGAGGAGATCAAGACTGACTAAACACTTTTGAATATTCAATCATACTTCCTTTGAATTCAGTTCTCAAATTCAAGAACTGTAGGTATATTGTCTTAATATTTCGTATATAAATCACTTTGGGGTGATATACAAATTAATGAAGAATAACAGAGAAATGTCAGTCAATTGCACCTATTTACTTCCATCCATGATAAAAAAAATAAGAGGGTTTTCAATGTTAAAACAGTTAACTCTAAAATGTAGAAGAAAATAAATATTTGCACAGGGACTTACTATGTGGAGCTCTTTCATGCAAGATAGGAATTAGGTATACAGACTAGTAAATTTAAAAAGCATATTCCAACATCACATAAATGAGAAAAGCATTCTGCTAGTATTTGTAGGATAAAAATTTTAAGGGTTATCAATCAAGTTTCAGAACACAACTTGTTCAATAATTAGGGTCAGGAAGAAATGTTTCCTCTGGTTTCCTCTGGAAGCGGAACAATTCTAATGAAGACCATACTGAATGATTCAAAAGCAATTTTAAAACTTTACAGTGAGTCCACTTTTTGCAACATCTAGGAAAAGGTAGGCTGAAAAACAAAAATTAGTAGTTTGTAATGGTTCCTGGTGGTTTATTTTATTTTGTTAGAAGCATGGAGACGATGATATACAGTTGGACAGAGTATTTTATGAAAGGATAAAACAACAGCAATCAGACAATGAAGCTGGAATATGCAAGTGTAAATAGACTTTCATTCTTTATTTAACAGCTTGGAGAAACTTAGTTTTCTCCATTGATCACGGGCTATTTATTCACTGTATATCATGTCCAAACACGTGAGAGAAAGCTGAAGTATTGAGCTCGTTTGAATTTGAAATATATGGTTGTGATATATGAGCATGAATTTGCTTTTGAACACCTCTTTGCAGCTGTAGAGGTATCCCAGTGACTGCACCACATTTGGTAGCATTCCAGAAATCCATGAATAAAATTCCAAGGCTGTCTGTCTCATCTTCCCCAGGGGTCAAGACGGTTGCCATATTTCATTTGTTTTCTTCTGTTTTGTGTATGGGACTTCTACAGCACTTTTCAAAGTAACCTCTTCCTATTTTTCATATAAAAATCTTGATCTAATTTTTTCTTTTTTTTTGGAGAGTTTATTTTACTTCATAAATTCCTGCAGCTCTCTTATTTGTATAATGTTGAGAATCACTGATTTATTCTGAGTTTCAAGTACTGCAGCAAGTTAATCGAGTTTCCTTTTCCGCTCAGAAGCTGCAGATGGTTATGTGAACATTTTTTTTTCAAACCATATAACATTTTAACACCTTGTAATTCTTACTGAGGACAGGCTGGGGGAGAGAGAGAGAGAGAATGAATTTCCTCATGTATCTTCAAATAACATTTTTGTTGCTTGTGATGACCTCTTGTATTTTGGGACACCTTATTTTAATAAACTTCAGGTAAAATCTTCTAAAGTACATGAGTTAAGAGCTAAGTCCACTAATACTTTTCCAGTATCAGCTATTACATTTTTCTTAATAATTCATTTTGAATAAGATCAAGTGAATAATTTTCTTTTGGCGATTGAGCTAGGAAGTTGTTAGGATGTAATATTTAATTTGTTTACTGACAAAAAAGTTTAATAGCAGCAAGTGAAAGACCATCTAATAGAGTTAAGTGACAAAAAGCTTAGGCCGGTATCTGATTCACTTTTCTGCATGAATTTAAAATGCTGGTTATTTTAATCAAATTCAGTGTGTATTCTGCATATCAAGTTACTTTCATTTGCAGCAACAAAACTATGACAGTTGTTTCTCTATAATGGTAACGTAGGTCAACAAGACAAACAACCATTTTAAGCTGGCAAATGGCAATATAAATGAAGAGTAGATATAACAGTTAAAATATAGTAAGACAACATATATACAAGTTAAAACTTTCACAAATGTCTCATCAACATAAATTCCTCCCTTCCCACCAGCATTTTTGTTTTCAGTATTTTGTGTGGAGCTGGCTATTTGAAAGGGAATTATTGACTGGATGCTCAGACCAGAGCCAGATCCAGTACAGCTGAGGTTGTATGAATGTAATAATTCATCTGCTGGAAGGGTGAAATACCTGTGTGTGAATGTCTTCCTGATTTATACTTGTTTTGTTTGTGTAAATCAAGTTTAATAACGTGGTTTTCTAAATGAAGTTTCTTCATTCTGATTATACTACGTTACATTTATAGCTGCCCTCAGCTAGACTTCAGGCTTCATTATATAAGATATCTATGATTTTATGGCATGAGGCAAAACAAATTCACAGATAGAAAATTAGACTTTCAGAGGGCTTTAGAGCTGATAGGATATTTAAAGTGATGAGTTCAAGACCTAATGAAGCAGAAACCTAGCAGTTTTGTTGGAGTAGTTGGCAGATGGAATGACACATGATGATAATGAAGGTATTCAAAAGAAACCTGAAGAACAGATTTGATCACTTGAGACTGTAAACTTCAACTTAATATTACGGATGTTATTATTGAACGATTTTTGGGCAATGCCCAGACTAGTGTTTTTGAAACTTAATTTATTTTCCACATGCTTTATACTATCACTTATCTATATGAAACCATTTAGACCCCATTTTGAAACCATTTAGCCTTAAATCAATACAGACACATACATGTTTTTTCTATACTAATAACCCCCCATATTTGCACTAAAATTTCTCTTGCATTAAAGTGGTTTTTCAGGCTATAACTTTCCTTAGCTCTTCAGGATAGCTATAAGGATTTTTTAATTAATTCAATCTGGTCATTCTCGTCCTTATGAGTAGCAGCAGATGTTAGATGTCTTATCATTGCACAAAAATTTGGTGATCTATATTACGAGTATATTTGGAGTTTATCTTATTCTGGTTCCACACATTCACCAATACTGGAGCAGGGACTACCACCAACAGTACATAAATAAATAAAAATTCTTTGTCTGTTAAAAATAAGAATTATCTCAACTTTCTTGTTTCAGGAGAAGAAAAAATATATAAACTTAAAAAATTCCACCCCCAAAATTAGTTTCCACAGTTTTATTTAAAAAAACCCCCACACGTTTTTAATGAGAAGTTTTGATCAGCAACAGCAAAAACTATATGCCATTTGAAACAGGCGTTTTCAAAATAAATGTTTTTTATCCTCAAAATTTATTGCATTTTATACAGTGATTTATCTTAAAGAGCTACCATATTTATTCCTCATTTCATGCATGCTGCTAGGACTATAGCATGAAATTTTAGATTACTGATCTGAAAGAAAAAGAGGATTCTTTTGCATGAAATTGTTCAAGTAAGATAATAAACATTATTGTCTAGAATACTAAATTTAAACCCTCTTGCAGTCCCGTTATTATTTTGTTACTTCTGGAGTATTCCAAATTCCATTACAAATCCAAATGATATGAAATTATTTAAAAGTTATTGCATTTAGTTTTTGGATTTAACAGAAACATATGTACAGCAGCAATACCACATATGGGCAAAACTTATGAAGATATTGGTACACTAATCTACCTAAACTAGTTTATCCAACTAAATGCAAAGGTGCAGTTATGTGCACAACTACCTGCCTTAAGACTGCTCTCTAGCACTATTTTCATCACCGTGGCACCTAGATGTTTTAAATATGGACTCCAAAGGTGCTTCATCTTCCAA